>NC_090442.1:733907021-734511083 GCF_031143425.1 Pleurodeles waltl | reverse complement strand
TCATGCATCCTCGTAGTGCCTGTTTCTGGCACTTCTCCGGGTGCTACCTGCTTCAGTGAGGGCTCTTTGTCTTGCTCGACGTCCCCTCTCGCTGCAGGTCCAATTTGCGACCTCCTGGTCCCTCCTGGGCCCCAGCAGCGTCCAAAAACGCCAAACGCACGATTTGCGTGTAGCAAGGCTTGTTGGCGTCCATCCGGCAGGAAAACACTTCTGCACGACTCTCCAAGGCGTGGGGGATCCATCCTCCAAAGGGGAAGTCTCTAGCCCTTGTCGTTCCTGCAGTATTCACAGTTCTTCAGCCTAGTAAGAGCTTCTTTGCACCAACCACTGGCATTTCTTGGGCATCTGCCCATCTCCGAGCTGCTTGTGACTTTTGGACTTGGTCCCCTTGTTCCACAGGTACCCTCAGTCAGGAATCCATCGTTGTTGCATTGCTGATTTGTGTTTTCCTTGCATTCTCCCTCTAACACGACTATTTTGTCCTTAGGGGAACTTTGGTGCACTTTGCACTCACTTTTCAGGGTCTTGGGGTGGGTTATTTTGCTAACTCTCACTATTTTCTAATAGTCCCAGCGACCCTCTACAAGGTCACATAGGTTTGGGGTCCATTCGTGGTTCGCATTCCACTTCTGGAGTATATGGTTTGTGTTGCCCCTATCCCTATGTTTCCCCATTGCATCCTATTGTAACTATACATTGTTTGCACTGTTTTCTAAGACTATACTGCATATTTTTGCTATTGTGTATATATATCTTGTGTATATTTCCTATCCTCTCACTGAGGGTACACTCTAAGATACTTTGGCATATTGTCATAAAAATAAAGTACCTTTATTTTTAGTATAACTGTGTATTGTGTTTTCTTATGATATTGTGCCTATGACACTAAGTGGTACTGTAGTAGCTTCACACGTCTCCTAGTTCAGCCTAAGCTGCTCTGCTAAGCTACCATTATCTATCAGCCTAAGCTGCTAGACACCCTATACACTAATAAGGGATAACTGGGCCTGGTGCAAGGTGCAAGTACCCCTTGGTACTCACTACAAGCCAGTCCAGCCTCCTACAGGGCATAAGTTCACTGATTCTCCAACAATGCTCTTATCAAACGAACTTGTCAAGAGAAAAAAGCGAAAACTTGGGCACTGGTAAGATGAGCAGCACTTGCATTTTTGGTCAGCGTGCCCAAAAAACTTGAGCAATCCTGCACAGATTTGTGGTAAAGAAAATGAGAGCATAGACTAGAAAATGACGATGGTTCCTGCTAGCTTATCTCTAAAGAAGTTCTCTAGAAATTTTGGGTACATTTCTATTCACATTATTTTCTACTATGATGTCTAGTAAACTGATTAGAAGAATTTAAACACATTCGCTTTTCTTAGCATAACTAGAGCCCACGAGTGCCGTGTTTTCTTGCTCATACTAACTTACCCTTCCCGAAATACCCTTCTCTAAGACACAGACACGCCATGTCCTGGAACTTAAGATGCAAAGGTTGCCAAACTGTTTGCTCAGCTGAAACTGTTTACATTGTTGTTACTCATAAAGGCCATCTACCGTTTATCCTGACCTCGCCTGTGCAATGGCTTGTTCTCCTAATGGGAACTTTGTTAGGTGATGAATTCTAAAACCGTGTGCTCTGGCGCTACATGTACCGGATATCAGTACAACAGGGTCCTCCACTTCTTACTACTAATTGAGACTGTACATCCCCAGGGGGCTTATTACACATGCTTCCTTCTATATCCTGTGCGCAGGTGGGGTGACCTCACCTGACGAAGGTCTTGTGCGGAATGCTTAGACCTGAGTATCAGTAAATGCCTCCTCACTAACAGTGGAATGTTTAACTAGCTGGCACCAGTCAGGGAGCAAGCCACGCTCTTCTACAGTGCATCGGGTGTGGCTAGGTGGCAGTTAAGTCTGGCTGCGATGTTGCTAGTGTTTACATAGAGGAACATTTTATTGAGATAATTGTGGCAGTTACCGGGCTCTTCCGGTAACCACATAGCCTTGCTTATTATGCCTGATGTGGGAGGTTCCCGGCGGTGCAACCAGCCAATGAGAGGAATAGCAGCTGGGGGCAGGTAGGCATCACTCCTGGGTCAACTGCAGTAACTTAGCAAATCGGTAGAGGGCGAGGTCCCTGGGAAGCACCAGTTTCTCATAATCACCCTTCCATAGATCCCACCTTGGCGCTATTTGCATTCTACCTATAGAGATTTCCCCGTTCACGTTGGATCGATCTTGGGAAATTATAGGGTCGAGATACAACCTATTTTACATTCAAGATACCGTATTCTATTATTATTAATTTAGCGTTCAGTTCCTTTATATTTTAAGTTATCTCTGCATATTTGAAAGGTATTCACAGCACAAGACTAGGTTTTACCCACTGCCGCGGCTTCTCCAACGCACTCCCAGCACAATACAGAGACTTTATCAAGTATTTTATACTTCTGGTTTCCAAGATTAGCAATAAGCCGAAAGCATTGTTTTTGTATGATTTTGGATTAATTTCAAGAATCTTGGTATGCATTTTCCGCTGAACAGTGACTAATGTTGACGTGTAGTTTACATTAACCTTCTAGCAAAGCCAGGAGTGAAATAATAAATCAATGCTAAACTGGTCTAAAAGTAGGCCAATGCTCCCAACCGGATCCAGCCCCTGTGCCGTGGGGCCAATGACATGCCCGTCTTAAGGCTGAAACTCTACACACCCGTGTCGGCACCTCACAAATCTGGGAGCGATTTGGTCACCTGGTATGCAGGTCCCGGAAGGTCTAGAGTTTTAAAGCACAGCTTAGGCCGTCCTGGGCTTTGGCAGTGCTCCCAATTGTTCTCTGATGCCTGTGTGCTCCCTGCCACCCAGATTACCAAAGAAATGGTGGTTCATGTACCTGGTAGCTCCCAGTCACCAAACATTTCCCACTGCACATCCTCTCCGTGGGGTTTTCTCCCACGGGAATGCCATGGCTGACTACTTGCCCTCAGGATGCACATTTTCGGCAATACACTAATGTATAATGTCGACTCTGGCTTTCATTTTTTTATGACTGCTCTCTTCATCCTAAACCAACACCCATACCTGCAAGCAGTACAACATAGGTATGCCCTTACCACATGCAGCAAACACACCTCTGATAACCCACCTTTGTGCTTTTACAGGATATCCAACAGGAATATGTATCCAACAATAACACCATTGTTCTAATCTCACCTACAAGTAGCCATAATACACCAGAAAACACTATGCAGAACGAACTTATGATCACATGCAAAACAAGAAACTAAATCCACATAGTTGGCAAAGCACTGCCAAACCAGCATCACTTTCACACACCACATCCACATTTAGTCTAGAAACATACAGATAAAAGTAAAACCAACTTAACATGAACTCATATGCACAACATCACATCATAAAACACTGACCTCACTTGGGTTGCATATATATAAAGCACTCTACTTTGGCAATCAATAGGCAGGTGATTCCCTTAGTTGAGAGAAAATGGAAAATCCTTTGGCAAGCCCAACCACACACATGAAATACCACAAAGATCGCCCTTGCAATAACTCATGCATAGCATTTTGAAAGTTAATATTATACTAACTACACAGCAGCAAAAGAAGACACTACCAAAAGATGGTTCCTTCGCTCCGATTGAGAGCATTCCCTGACACGAATGAAAGGACGCCCAAATAGAGACTTCAGTATAATGCCACAACAATGGTGGTAGCAGCCATACATCTGAGAATAACATACCTTTTCCATTAAGTCACAGCTCCATAGGCAATGCAAGGATTAAGGAGAAAAGGAGAGAGGAGAAAGGTTGTGTCTCCAGACACAGGACCTGATTTAGATCTCAGCGGACAGTTTATTCTGTCACAACGGTGACAGATATCTCGTATGGGATTTATATTTCGGCAAATGGGATATCCGTCACCGTTGTTAAGAAGTAACCCATCCACTGAGATCTAAGTCAGACCCATAGTGTTGTAACAATGTGTTTTTAGATGATTCTCCAAAGAAGCAGTGAATCTTGTAGTGAAGATTACATTTTCCTAAAGCAGAAATGTAAGCCAGGCTGTTGATTCACTGACCCTTCATTTTCTTTATTATAAAAATGGCATTACCTGTGCTTATTTGAAAAAATCTGAAAATAAATTATTACACCCAAATCAGCGGGGAGGGGACGATGTTCACAGTATATGTAAAGTTAATTGTAACACTTGGTGGAGCCGAACAGCAAATTATTCAAACTTGACTTATGTTTTCATTCAAATTTTTTATGTCTTATATGTACATATATATTAAAAACATCATTAAATAAATCTGGGTTAATTCCACAATACACTATTTCAACCCAAAATACAATGGAAATCCATCTTATACGGGACCATGTTATATAGACCACTACTTGATCATGTCATTTTTTAGGCCGTGTATAGTTTTCCAATCTAAATTGTTTGTCAATGCCGACATGAAGAGCCTGATTTAGAGTTTGGCAGAGGGCACTAGTCCGTCATAAACGGGATGGATATCCCATCCGCTGTATTACGATCCCATTATTGCCTATGACGATCATAATACGGCGGACAGGATACCCGTCGCGTTTGTGATGGAGTAACCCATCCACCAAACTCTAAATCAGGCCCAAAGACAGAAAGAGGAACAGATCACAGAACGGTGGGAGGGTCACAGACTACTAACTAGGGGTGAGTTATTTTGCAAAATCAACTTTGCAAAGGGGTGTACGAGAGCGTCAGTGACTCCGTGGCAGGAGGAATCATTTCTGCTGTGCAAGAGGCCAACTGGTGAATGGGTGTCTGTTGGCAGTCTAGTCCCTGCTTTGGGCCTCTTCCCCATCTCAAATCAGCAAGCCCTGCCAAGTTTTTCACACCCAGCTCCCACACCTTTATCACTAGGCCCACAGCTACACCTCCAACAAGTTTTCCCTGCCCATCTAGCAGCCTCCTACCCACATGGTCACTTGCAGGTCCAGAAAATTACCACACTAGGTGGACAAAGGGGTTAAATGTTGCCTTGGCAAATTGAGCCAACATCTCCTGCCTTTGCCAAGGGCAAATTGTCCCTTGTGCCAATAACATAGTTGTAATAATGCTTGAACTGGTGTATATTTAGTGCTAGACTGGAGAAGCAAGTGGCAGCAGTAGGGGAGCAGAGAACAGATGGATCACTGGACCTAAGGAAGTACCAAGTATGAACACAGAGAGAACTGAGCTAGAAGAGGCATCTGATAGAACCTAAAAAAGTGGAACTGAAAGAGGAGCAAGAGCAGAGAAAAAACACAAGCACCTGGCTTGATTGTAAGAAGGGAGAGCACAAGAAGGGCAAAACTGGTGAAAAGGGTACCCGAAGTAGTCAGGGATTAGATGAAGCATGGAAGGAGGGGGGCGGTGGAGGGTGGGCAGCACCTTGCAGGGTTGAAGGAAGAGGATCAGTGGAAGAACCAAGCAACTTGAAGGGAAAGGAACTTCTGGGGTCCCATGTTGGTAGAGTTAGATTCTTAGAAGCACTGGGAGGGCCAAATAAAAGAAATCTAGGGAAAGAGTCTGACCTCATAGAACTATAGGAAGGAGAACCAGATGAAAGAGTCAGGAGGAAGCAGCAGGCAGAGTGAGGGCAGAATCAGAGTAGGAATGAGAAGGAAGGATATCACACAAAACTGTGTCAGGTCAGAAAAGGCACCAGGAAACACAGGATGAATGGGCTGAATAGAAAACAGTACTAGAGGAAGAACTGGGAAGAGGAGAACCAGGTATACAGGGAGGCCTACAAAAGATGGAAGCAAGGGTAGAAAAGAGAGAACTACCAGAAATATATTTTATTGGTTTTTACATAGTTTTCAAGTATTTTCCAAAACAGTAGTAAAACGAGAAAAGGCGTTATATCACAGATCTAACATTCACAAAAGTTGACACAAAAAGATCTAAGATTATCATCTCTAGTAACATTGTTTCGGTATCTTTTCATTTAAACCATTTCTTATTAATCTCGTTGTGCAACTAATCTTTTCTACTAAGGAAAGGGATGGGTTGTATTAATAGAAAGATCACTGTCAAAGTCCTATATAGGAGGTATTTTCAATGTAAGTTAGACATGCATGTGTGTATTGAATACATTTGTCATATTAATATTTAATAAGAGATTTGTTCAGATAGTCCTCTGTACACTTGTCCAATGTCTAAGTCTAAAGTCTTTCAAAAACATGACATACTATTTATCAGAAATATTATTCAATATCAATGTCCATATCATATTAAAAAGGTATATCCTCTCTTGTACTTTATGTATGATATTTTTATTAAGTGTCAATCCAGGATAATTCAGTTAGCTATTCCCCATGAATGCATCTAAGCCACCCTGAGGGCGTATCTTCTATGTCAGAGATGTCTTGTAGTGGTGCCAGTTCATGGATGGTTGGAGAGAAAAAAAGGATGGTGTTTGATGATCTTTTTCTAAATGTCTGCTCAGTAAGTAGAGATGTTTGAACATTTCTATAGTATGCAGCACAGCTTGATCACATCTCCAATATTTTCGGTCGGGCCAGAATCCTACCTAGACTAGGCGTTTATAATTTCTGTATAAATTGTGCAAGATCTTGAAGAATGTGAATCTAAATGTAGCATTTCAAAGTCCTTTGTTGTGTGTTTCCATTTTTTGTAACATTTCCGTCATGATTTTGACTGCGGGGGTTGAATGTAGTTATGTTTTAGATACTTGTTATTCCTTGTCTGCCCCCACCATTTCTTAAAGTTTATGTATAGTGGGGAGGTGGTCCATGGTTGCGTTAATTATCCTAAAACACAAGTAACACAGTGTTTCACCCGGCTGTAACACTAGTTTGGATTGCAGTTAGGCCTTATTGACTTATACCATCTCCAAATGTATGATTTTTTCTGTAACATGTTATGTGTTTGATAGTCAGTATGTTTTTGTCTATACTCTTTTTCCAACAGATTGCATGCCCGTCTATTTTTCATTTTCATTTGTTGCAAATTGGGTCAAGTATGGCTCCACGTTTATGGATTTATGTGAAGAGAGCCAAACTATCAGCAGAGATCAGGCCACTGGATTTAGTTTTCTCCGTAATGGTATGGTGGTTGCATACATATGCAACCACCATGCCATTACACATGGCTCCTCACTGTCAGCTTTTTTGTGATAAGCTAGCAGAGGTAAAAAAATTAAGTGGAGGAAATATATGTCAAACTAAACTCCAACAGTAGGGCCTTATCTCCCGTTTCGGGTGATATTGTGGTAACCCTGGAGATAATTCTTTTTGGAAACTTCCTCCTCTCACAAACGATAAAGTAATGGAGATTTTAGGCCAAAATTGGGAGCGCCATCTAATCCCTGTCCCCCAAAATCTGTTCACAATGCAGCAGGAATGGTTACTTCTCCCTTAACTTTGCAATTGAATACAAATATTGACTCAGGAGAGTTTCCTAGTGAATTGAAAAAGTTCCTATCCTTCCACTGCTGGAGAAGTCCTCGCTAGATCCTAACGAGGTAACAAACAATCGGCCCATTTTGCGTTTTCCTTTTCCGGCAAAGATTTTGGATAAGCATATGAACAGCTCACTTTCTAAATATTTAGAGGAGAATGACATTTTTAGACTCAACACATTTTAGGTATAGACCCAATCATAGTACAGAATTGGCTCTGGTAGTGGCAACAGATGAACTGAGAAATATCCTGATATGGGCGGGAAGGCAGCGGTGATCCTGTTGGATTTGTCAGCTGCCTTCGACACCTTGAATCATGCAACAATGCTGGAACTCTTGATGGAAATTGGAATCGGAGGCTCAGGCCTTGAACTACTTCGCTCATCTCTCTCAGACAGAGAGCAATCAGTTTCCCTGGGGGACTTTATATCTGAGTCTTTCTCACTGCCGTGTGGTGTTTCCCAGGGTTCATCGCTGAGTCACACACACCCTTCAATATATATGCGGCTCCTATGACCAGAATGATCCATTCTTTTGGTCTTGTCCCTGTGGTCTATGCTGATGATACGCCAATTGTTGTGTCCATCTCGAACGATTTTGATGAGACTGCACAACACTTTTACAACTGTATATGTGCAATTGTAGGATGGATGAATAATAACAGTCTCATATGTTGAACTCGTACAAAACCGAGGTTCTTCTTTTCTGCAAAGACACAGCATTTTGAAACCACCACTACTACGGTTTCCGTGGTCAGGAACCTGGGAATAATTTTTTATTCAAGTCTTTCTTTTAATGTACATATTAACAAACATACTCGTTCCTGTTATTTTTTGCTCTGCATTTTGAAGAAAGTTCTCCCTTTTATTCCAAATTGCAGAAATCAGTGGTTGCTGCCTTACGGCCTGATGTAGCAACCGGTTTGCATGTCGCAAACTGCGAAAAACGCAGTTTGCGACATGCAAAACGGCCATCGCGATGCAGAGTCACATTTTGCGAGTCGGTACCGACTCGCAAAATATGATTCAGACTCGCAAATAGGAAGGGGTGTTCCCTTCCTATTTGCGACCACATCGCCATGCTGAGTTGCTTTGTGACCGCGAAAGCGGTCGCAAACCAACTCGCAGTTACCACCCACTTGAAGTGGGTGGTAATGCATTCGCAAACAGGAAGGGGTCCCCATGGGACCCCTTCCCCTTTGTGAATGCCGCTGAAAATATTTTTTCAGAGCAGGCAGTGGTCCAATGGACCACTGCCTACTCTGAAAAAATGAAACCAAAAGGTTTCATTATTTTTTTGTATTGCAACTCGTTTTCCTTTAAGGAAAACGGGCTGCAATAAAAAAAAAAAAAAAACTGCTTTATTAAAAAAAGCAGTCACAGACATGGAGGTCTGTTGTCTCCAGCAGGCCACCATCCCTGTGAGTGCAGGGACTCGCTATGGGGTCGCAATTTGCGACCCACCTCATAAATATTAATGAGGTGGGTCTTTGCGACCCCATAGCGAGTCGCAGAAGGTGTCTGAGACACCTTTCTGCATGCACTTTTGCGAGTTGCAATTTGCGAGTCGGTATGACTTGCAATTTGCAAGTCGCAAATTTTTTTCTTTCTACATCTGGCCCTTAGTTCTGTCTCGGCTAGACTTTTGTGATGCCTCAGACATTCATCAACGTTTTTTTGAGAAACCTCAGGGCTTACAGAATGCAGCCGCTCGACTCTTAAAGAAAATTCCTATGTTCAAACCTGTTTCTGAAGCATTATATGATCTCCACTGGCTCCCTGTGAGGGATAGTGATCTTTAAAGCCTTATGTGTAACACACAAATCCTTGCATGGCAAAGGCCTAGCCTATTTAAAAAACATACCTTTCCTGGTATGTTCCCAGAAGAACCTTGCACTCTGCATATTCAAGGACAGTTAGGGCCAGATGTATCATTTTATCCAATAGCGATTAACGAATTGTGATTTTTTGCGAGTCGCAATTAAGTAATCAATGTTGGAATGTATAAAACTCCAGGAGTTTCATACTGCGATTCGCAAGGGCTTGCAAATGAACCTACCTCATTAATATTCATGAGGTAGGTCGCATTTTCCGAGCCATTGCGAATGGCTACAATCACAGGGATTGTGGCCTGCTGGGTTCAGCAGACCACCATATCTGTGATTGCTTTTCATAAAAGCAATAATTTTTTTTTAAATGTAGCCCGTTTTCCTTAAAGGAAAATGGGATGCGTTCAAAAATCAAAAATGAAAAGTTTTCTTTTCATTTTTTAAGAGTAGGCAGTGTTCCGTGGGACCACTGCCTGCTCTTAAAAAATGTTTTTGCATGCATTCACTTTTTTGCGAATGGGTTACCACCAATTTGAAATTGATGATAACTGCGATTGTTTTGCAACCGCATTCACGGTCACAAAACAATCATACATACCTCTGCAATTTGGTATTAGGAAGGGACGCCCTTGACACGCCCCTTCCTAATACCGAATTGGTGTGTAGTCGCAATTCCAATTTGCGATTCGGTAACAAGTTACTGAATCACAAATTGGATTTGTTACATACCAGAATACAGTTTTTGCGATCGCAAATGGCCCTTTGGGCTGTTTGCGATCGCAAAACACTTTGATACATCTGGTCCAAAATGTCTCTAAATTTTGAAGATGTTGCTGTGGAGGTAGGAGTTTCATTCACATTACTTCTCAGTCATGGAATAACTTAACCCTACCAGCTTAGATTTAAGCCTAAACATTCCAATTTTAGGAAAATTCTTAAAACATGGCTATTCTCCAATTTGATGTGATCAAGTGTAGGCCCTGGCTGGTGGTAATTTTTGGTGGTAATTTCTGTGCTTGTGTTCGTTTCATCTTACTAGGTTAGCAGACTCAGCACCAAGAAGCCCTATGTATTTATGTGCCACATACAAATGATCAAAATCAATGTATATCTTTAGTTCCTAAGTGGAATATCAATGCCTCAGTGTCTAGTTTAGCCTGGAAAGGGGGTTTGTTGAGGCTTTTATAAGATAAACTAGTTGGGACATGTGTTGAGCTGTGTGGTATATATTTTACTTTCCAGGAGTCTAAGTCTCCTCCTGCGGCAGTATCCACATAAATCTCTGATGGTTTTGCACTCGGTGTGTCCAAATGAAGAATCTTACAGAGAAGTTTATTGGTGTAGTGTTTAGTGAGGGACTGACTAGAGGAGCATACCCGGACTGACTAAATGAGCATACCTATGATGCAGTTAAATCTGGATGCTATCATCATTTTAATGACCGGGATTTGTCCTCAGAGTGAAATATTAAGGGCTTTCTATCTGTGGAAATCTATTCCCATTTGATGTATAAGTGGATTGAGGTTGTCGGCGATCATGCTAATGAGATACTATTATTCTCAGGTACACAAGATTGTTTAGTGTACACTTGAAGTCGTATACTTCTTTGTCTGCTCTTGTGGTAACTTCGGACTCCCACTTTGACCAGTTTTACTTGTAGCCAGAGAAGCTGGGAAATGTTTCTTTTAGGAACATCAGTGCCCGCAGTGAGGTCTATGGCTCTGGAAGAGTTAGCCTAATGTTGCTTGCGTATAAAAGGATCCTTGACTCCCCCACAATAGTGCTAATTCCTTTAACATCAGGCGGTTATCTTATGGCTAGCTTTAAGAGTTCCAGAGCTAGTACGAATGGTATTGATGACAGTGGGAGTGGGTAGCCCTCCCTTGTTTCTCTCCATATTGGAAATGTTTGAGACAAGAACCTTTCATTTGCTACTTGAGCTGAGGGGGTATTATATAGCCACTCTAATTTGGATATGAAGTTTTTACCTAGACCAAATCTTTTCAGGACTCCAATAAGGTAGTCCAACTCCATTCGATTGAACGCTGGTGCTACATCAAAGGATAGGGGCACAGAAGGGTCTTGCAAGTTCCTTACTGCCCACACTAGGTGGGAGAGGGTATGACAATGGTTCCTGGAATTCCTGCAGCACACAAATCTCACTTGAGACTCATCTATTAGCAACAAGACCTTTTTTTCTCAGCCTATTCACTAGTATTGTTGCCAATATTTTCATGACTCTATTAATGGTCAAGATCGGTCTGTAGCTTGAACATTGCAAGTGATCTTTGTTTGGTTTAGGAATCATTGTTATAATTACTTTATTTGGAAAAAAAAGTGAAGAGTAGCCATAGATTCTGTCTCTGTAAAGGCATCATGCAGTTCTTTAATTATTTGCTTGCCATCTGTTTTTTTTTAATTCCCCGGGAAGCCATCTACTACAGGTGATTTATTCATGGGCGGCTCTTTCGTTAGGGTGGAGGAGCATCGCCCCGCCAGCCTGCCAGCAGCAAAAGCTGCAAAACCTTTGACAAACAAAACAATAATATTATTCTTTCGCTTGTTAACCCTTTTGCTGCCAGGCCTTTTCCCCTCCTGTGCCGAGCCTTTTTTGGGCTATTTGGGGCAGTTTGTGCTTAGGCCCTCATAAATTTTTGTCCACATAAGCTATCCACGCCAAATTTGCATCCTTTTTTCCAACATCCTATGGATTCTAGGGGTACCCAGAGTTTGTGGGTTCCCCTGGAGGAGACAAAGAAATTAGCCAAAATACAGCAAAAAGTTAGTTTTTTAAAAACAAATGGGAAAAAAGGGCTGCAGAAGAAGGCTTGTGTTTTTTTCCCCCCAGAAAATGGCATCAACAAAGGGTTTGCAGTGCTACAATCACCATCTTCCCAGCTTTCAGGAACAGGCAGACTTGAATCAGAAAACCAAAGTTTTCAACACAATTTTGGCATTTTACTGGGACATACCTCATTTTTACTATTTTGTGAGCTTTCAGCCTCCTTCCAGTTAGTGACAGAAATAGGTGTGAAATCAGTGCTGGATCCCTGAAAGCTAAACATTTTTGAAAAAATAAATACAATTCTGAATTCAGCAGGGGTCATTTGTGTAGATCCTACAAGGTTTTCCTACAGAAAATAACAGCTGAAATAAAAAGAAATATTGAAATTGAGGTGAAAAAAACAGCCATTTTACTCCACATTTTACTCTGTAACTTTTTCCTGCGATGTCAGATTTTGGAAAGCAATATACCGTTAGGTTTGCTGGCCTCTTCTGGTTGTGGGGATATATGAGGCTTGTAGGTTCATCAAGAACCCTAGGTACCCAGAGCCAATAAAGGAGCTGCACCTTGCAATGGGTTTTCATTCCGTACCGGGTATACAGCAATTGATTTGCTGGAATATAAAGAGTGAAAAATAGGTATCAAGAAAACCTTTGTATTCCCAAAATGGGCGCAAGATAAGGTGTTGAGAAGCAGTGGTTATTTGCACATCTCTGAATTCCGGGGTGCCCATACTAGCATATGAATTACAGGGCATTTCTCAAATAGACGTCTTTTTTACACACTGTCTTACATTTGGAAGGAAAAAATGCAGAGAAAGACAAGGAACAATAACACTTGTTTTGCTATTCTGTGTTTTCCCAAATCCCCCGATAAAAATGGTACCTCACTTGCGTGGGTAGACCGAATGCTCGTGACAGGAAACGCAACATGGACACATCACATTTTTACATTGAAATCTGACATGTTTTTTGCACAGTGCCTAGCTGTAGATTTTGGTCTCTAGCTCAGCCGGTACCTAGGGAAACCTACGAAACCTGTGCATTTTTTTAAACTAGACACCTACGGGAATCCAAGATGGGGTGACTTGTGGGGCTCTCACCAGGTTCTGTTACCCAGAATCCTTTGAAAACCTCAAAATGTTGCCCAAAAAACCACTTTGTCCTCACATTTCGGTGACAGAAAGTTCTGGAATCTGAGAGGAGCCACAAATTTGGTATCCTTTTCCACCGATAAGAATTCAACCAATTCTCTACTCACCCCTTGTTTACAGGTGGTATCCAAATGGATGTCTGACTGTAGACTTAAGTTGAACGGAGACAAGACAGAGGTTATGTTCTTGGGTCATCAGGCTAAACCAAACCTAATCTCCCCAGTTTTACAACCACTAGAAGACCTACCTTTGCCCAGGGAAAACATCAAGAGTCTTGGAGTATGGTTTGATCCATGGTTGGCCATGGATCATCAGGCGAAGAAAATATGTTCCTCCTGTTCTGGCATACTCAGACTTCGGAGAAAGATTTTTAAAATACTCCCGTTCATCGCAAAGAGACTTATCATACAGGTTTTAATAATCTCACGCCTGGACTATGGGAACACTTTGTTTCTTGACGCACCAAAATATGTCATAAAGAAATTGCAGGTGGTACAGAACACCGCTGCCCGCCTTCTCTTCAAAATACCCAGACATGAATCGGTCAGATGAGCTCTATCAACTCTGCATTGGCTCCCCTTAGAGCAACGGATAAAATTTAAATCTTTATGTTATATTCATAGAGCTCTACATGACAAAGGTCCACCACTTCTGCAAATCCTAGCCTCTTTTCATTAACCCATCACACATCTTAGATCATCATCGGCAGCCCTAGCTGTTATTTCCCCAATAAAAAAGGCTAAATGGGGAGGAAGATTCATGTCTTACCTTGGAGCTAGACTGTGGAATTCTCTACCATTGAATCTACGACAAACCAGCCACGAACCTTCATTTCGGCGGCTATTAAAAACTTGGCTGTTCTAGTTTCTGGCCCAAGGCGGTGTTTTTGAAGATTTCCGTACAGCACTGGGAGGCCTTTGGGTAGCCATGAACTCTATAAATTTTCATAACATAACAATTTCCTTCCACCCGGCGTTCTCCCAAGTCTCCAGATAAAAATGGTACCTCACTTGTGTGGCTAGGCCTAGTGCCCGCAAAAGGAAATGCCCCAAAACACTATCTGGACACATCAAAATGATCAAATACAAAACTACCTGTTTTTGCGGGGGGTACCTGCGTTTTTGGTCCTGGGCTCAGCAGCCATCTAGGGAAACCTACCAAACCCAGACATTTCTGAAAACTAGACACCCGAGGGAGCTCAGGGAGGTGTGACTTGCATGGATCCCCCAATGTTTTCTTACCCAGAATCCCCAGAAAACATCAAATTTAGCTAACAAATCACATTTTTCCCACATTTCTGAGTGGGATCACTGCACACAGACAAATTTCCTGTCACTCAACGTTCCCCTCAGTCTCCCGGTAAAAATGATTCCTCACTTGTGTAGGTGGGCCATGAGCCTGTGACAGGGAAGAGCCAAAAACATGTTGAAATTGAGGGGGAACCAAGCATTTTTAGGCTGATAAGTGCAGCAGAATTTTTATCGTTATAGATGAGAAAATGCTGGGTGGTAGGAATTTTGTGGATTCCGTAAGATTCAGTAAGATTCCATCACAAAAATGTGGGAAAAATGTATGATTGCCAGCAAAGTTGGAGGTTTGCAGGGCATTGTGGGTAAGAAAATGGTGCGGAGTGCATGTGAAGCACACAACCTTGGAATCAACCAGATGTTTAGTTTTCAGATGTGTCTAGGTCTTGTGGATTTTTCTACATGGCAGTGTCCCAAGGTCCAAAAAGTGCAGCCCTCACCATTCCAAGTGGGACAATTTTGAGAGTTAGCCAAGCTCTCATGGCCAAAATGTAAAACAAAAACCCAAAATAATCAAATGTCGTCTTTCTTGCCATGGGATAAGATGTTTTATCTTGGGGGGAGAGCTGAAAGACTGTTACCCCCTTCAATTGGGGTGGGGGCATAACCAGGCCCATACTGGTTGGTAGCCACCACCCCACTATGTTTAAAAAAAAAAATTCCTGGCATCTAGTAGACTTTTTGTCCCCCCCAGGGTGTAGATCTGGGGTAATTGCCCCATCTGCCCACTGGTGGACAGGACATCTTTGGCCCCATTTATTTGGGGTGGGGGTATAGCCATACCCCCACCCTCTTATTTTGAAATAAAATCTTCCCTGGTCTCTGCTGGGCATTCTTCCTCTGAGGGCAGATGGGCCTTCGAAAAATAGGCCGATCAACAGTAATGTGCCCCCATAGGGAGCGACCCTTGCCCAAGGGGCAGCCCCCCAAACAAAACACACACAGACACAAACACCAATCCCCGGTGCCTAAGTGGTTTCTACCCCCAAGGGGAGCAGAAATGGCCTAAAATAAATGTGCCCACCCAGGGGAGCGACCCTTGCCTAAGGAGTCGCTCCCCTGCGTGAAATTGGCGCAAAAAAAAATCCTCAGTGCCTAGTGGTTTCTGCCCCCATTGGGGGCAGATCAGCCTAATAAAAATAGGCTGATCAATCAATCAATCAATCAATCAATCAATTTGTTGAGTGTGCTACTCACCTGGTAGGGTCTCAAGGCGCTGGGGGGTTGCTACTTCTCGAAGAGCCATGTGTTGGGGTGTTTTCTGAAGGACAGAAGGTCCCGGGTCTTGCGTAGGTTGGTGGGGAGGGAGTTCCAGGTTTTGGTGGCGAGGTGAGAGAAGGACCTGCCTCCGGACGTGGTGCGTTGGATGCGAGGGACTGTTGCGAGGTCGGCGGAGCGGAGCTGGCGTGTCAGGATGTGGAAGTTGAGTCGGTCGTTGAGGTAGGACGGTCCGGTGTCGTGGAGGGCTTTGTGAGCGTGGATTAGGATTTTGAAGACGATCCTTTTGTTGATGGGTAGCCAGTGTAGGGTTCTGAGGTGGGCGGAGATGTGTTCGTGGTGATGAAGAGTGAGGATGAGACTTGCTGAGGCGTTCTGGATGCGCTGGAGTTTTCTCTGGAGCTTGGCTGTAATTCCCACGTAGAGGGCCTACAAGTGCTTACAGTGAATGAGACTCAAGTAGTGAGACTCACTCACTAGAGAAGCCCATAAAACAGGTAGTCCAAAAAAAGAAAAATCTAGAGGGATTAAATGGGATGGAACCAATTCCTCTCAGCCATGGTTTCTGGTTCACATATGACAACATTTTTCATCCACACATTTATATCTTCGGAGAGGATACCAGTCCATCCTGTGGACTGTCGACCCTGAAGGGGGGTAGAAATGGCCTAAAATAAATTTGTCCCCCCGGGGAACAACCCTTGCCTAAGGGGTCGCTCCTTTTGCATGAGGGGTCACTCCCCATACATAAAAACATAAAGTAAACAAAAAAATAAATATTCCTGGTGTCTAGGGGTTACTGCCCCCCCTTGGGGGCAAATTGGCCTAGTAAAAATACGCCGATCTGCCCCCAAGGGGGACAAAAATGGCCTAAAGTAAATTTGCCCAGCAGGGGAACGACCCTTGCCTAAGGGGTTGCTCCCCTTGCGTGAAATTGACACAAAAAAATAAAAATCCCTGGTGTCTAGTGGCTTCTGCCCCCCCGGGGCAGATTGGCCTAACAAAAATAGGTTGATCTGCCCCAAAGGGGGGCAGAAATGGCCTAAATACAATTTGCCCCCCAGGGTAGTGACCCTTGCCTAAGGGGTCGCTCCTCATACATAAAAACATGAAGTAAACAAAAAATATATATCTCTGGTGCCTAGGGCTTTCTGCCCCCCCGGGGGCAGATCGGCCTAATTATAACAGGTTGATCTGCCACCGGGGGAGGCAGAAAAGGCCTAAAAATATTTTTTCCCCCTGGGCAGCGTCCCTTGCCCAAGGGGCCGCTCCCTTATGTGTAAGTTTGAAAAAAAAAGAAATTCCTGGTGTCTAGTGGTTTCGGTTCCCCCTGGGGGCAGAAATGGCCTAAAAATAATTTGGCCCCCAAAGAAAATATCCCTGGTGTCTAGGGGTTTCTGCCCCCCAAGGGGCAGTTCAGCCTAATTTTATTAGGCCGATCTGCCCCCAGGGGGGCAGAAATGGCCTCAAAATAATTTGGCCCCTTGGGGAGCAGCCCTTGCCCAAGGGGCCGCTCCCCTTATGAGTAAGTCTGAAGAAAAGAAATTCCTGGATGTCTAGTGGGCATTTCTGCTGCCCGATCGCATCGCGATGGGGCAGTGGGAATGTTTGCAGAGACATGAAAGAAAAGGCCTTTCCTTTCTTTTCATGCCTCTGCCTGCCCCCTCCTCCCGAGCGGAAGAGAAATGCTGAGCATTTCTCTTCTGCATTTCTCTTCCGCATTGCGCTGGAAGCATGCTTCCAGCGAGATGGGACCTCCGAGGAGGTCAGCACGCAATCGTGTGCTGACGTCATCAAACATCACTGGGGTGGTAGGGGGCCCGGGGCTGGAAGGAGAAGCAATTGCCCTTCCAGCCCTGCCATGGGGGGGGGTCTCCCTCCGAGCTCTGGTGCCGGGATGTAATAGTTACGTCCTCAGCACAGGAGCACTGTGCCGCTGGACGTAACCATTACGTCCCCAGCACAGAAGCAGTTAAAGGGGCGGGCCATGGGGTGACGAGCAGTGAGGGGAGTGCACTATGCACTCCCCTCAGTGGGCATGTATGTTTGGCTGGCCATCTCGGGCACATGTGCAGTAGGCTGTCTCCAGCCCAACAACACAGTTGCTGACCTGGAGAGAGCCTGCACAGGCTCCCAGTATGCCTGGGAGTGTCCTGGCTGGGCGCTCCCAGCCAATCCTGATGCTGCTCTGAGAGGGGCAGGATTGGCTGCAGGGCAGGCTGGGAGCCTGTGCCTGCCTGCTGTGAGGAGACGAAGGAGCGGAGCGACAGTAAGGTAAGTGTGCTTTTTTTAATATAGTTTTTTAATACATTTTACCCCCTCCCACCACCCTCAATCCCGCACCCGCCCCACCCCCTTGTGACCCAGGCGAGCCACTGCTGGATTTATTATTGGGAATTGCGGATATTGTTGCCTCTATCTCTTCTGCAAAGAAGCCTCCCTTTAGAAGCTAACTCCCTGTCTTATATCTTAAGAATGAGATATTTAGTGAAAAAGTTGTCTTTTGCCTGCCTTCCTCACTTCTGTCAGGTTAATATAGATTTTGTAGATAACCGGAGGTGTATCCTGGTCAGTAGGATTGGATGGGGTGTAAGTTTGAGATTTTCCAACAATCACAGTGGCACATGTTGTTAAAATACATTATGAGAAGCCGGACACAAGGGGGGCTTATGAGACAGTGGAAAGAGAGAGGAGTGTGGATTGTTAGGGGTACATAAAACATATTCGCTTTCAAACTAACCAAGTTTTAAGTCAAAGAGGAGCGAGAGAGAGAAAGTGGGTGTACGTGTGTTTTCTGTCTGTGTGTACATGTAAAAATCCAGGGTGAAATCCGACAGACCCCTGACCTTACCAAACTGAAAGCACCTGTACCCAACTATTTTCTATACATTTTTTAGAGGGGTGTAACACCCCAAACAACCCTCCTGAAGCTACACCGCTGTAGATAGCTTGCAAACATGCTCACTATATTTTGCAGGTTATGTAATGTGCCTGTTATGTTATCTCATAAAGAATGACGTGCAGTTTTGGATTCCTATCGCTTTAGCTGCGCAGCTAAGAGTCTTCCTGTCTTTTCCTTAAGTTTATGTAAAGCACATGTTGCTTTGTCACTGAATAATGAGCTCAGGGAGAGCTTCTCTTTTTCCAGTTCTCTTATTAGCTCCTTAATTGTAAATTGTATTGTCTTGTGAGTTCCGGGATAGAGTTCTGTAGCACAGTTTGTTTGTCAGTTTGTCTTAAGCATGTTTGCTTGCTATCACATCTTTTGTCATCGTGATCTCCCTTAACTTCGCTTTATCTTCTGTCCACATAGTTTGTGATGAACCCACCGATCCCTCATTGTAGTAATGTGTTGTTGCAGATGGGAAGAGAACTGTTTTCTCATCTGGCATTTTGGATTTGGACATGTCCATTTGTTATATTTTCACAGGTAGTTTGATTATGTGAGTGTTGAATTGTAACTCATTTCACACTATGGGACTTTTGGGAGGGCTAGGTCGAGGCCCAAAATTAGTCCATTCTGGAGCGTGTACCATGTGCACAAGAAATGAATGTGTATTCTCTGTCCCTGGATGGTGAAATAATCGCTAAATGATCTTCCATAAGATCTTTCACTAGAGCCCGCCTCTAAACTTGCCTTTGTCACAGAGTCCAGTTATGCCCAGGGCTGAATGAAGCAATATAACAGAATGTCACTTCGGACTCATTTTAAACAGAGCCAATTGCCAAATGATCTAGGAGCTCTGCAATCACTCAAAATGATTAATTATTTGTTCATTAAACAATAATCTTACCCAAACCTAGGCACTGATGCCACAGTTTTCATAAATGCATTAGTCAAACTGGATTCTTGTATCAAACAATAATCTTTATATTAATTAGATTTGTAACGTAATAATATGTAATATAGTCTGAATGAGTGATTCATAAAGTGCAGACGACGCAGTGCTCATATGTGAATACACGTAACCTTACAACACAACACATGACAATGGTATGCTGAATTCTGGAAGTAATTAAGATTGTGTTGAATTGTGTTAATATTATGTGTATTCACATGTGAGCACTGCGTCGTCTGCACTTTATGAATCACTCATTCACTCTGTATTATATGTAATTGTGTTACAAATCAAATGAATATAAAGATTAATGTTTGATATGAGAATCCAGTTTGACTAATGCTGTTATAAAAACTGTGGCAGCTGTGTCTAGGTTTGGGTAAGATTATTGTTTAATCTATAAATAATTAGAGCTCCTAGGCCTTTTGGCAATTGACTCTGTTTAAAATGAGTCCCAGGTGACATTCTGTTATACTGTTTGATGATATATACCACTGTCCCTTGGACATACTGGACTGAGCTTGTGCACCAGGACTGAATCTAGGGCAAGACTGGCCTTAGCAGGCATCGGGCATTTCCCAGGATGCTGGGTGGGTGGGGGTCGGTGTTGCAGCTGTGGGGGCAAGATTTTCTACGGGGGGCCATTGCTCCAATATCGGCCTCCAGTAACAAAAGCAGCAGTGCTTCACACTTGTGCCCCCAGCCTGGGGTGAGGGGGTTGGGGGGTACTGCTCTGACAAAATTACCAGGTCTGCTTTGGGTTCCAAGTCCGTCCCCAACTGAATCAGAGGCTAAGTTGCAATCCCTCTGTCACTGGGTTGGGAGTTCCCCGGTTAGAGAGGCAGACTCCAAACCTAGCTGCCAGTGCCCTGGGGGCACTGGGGAATACAGCGATCCAGCAGAGAGCGACCCGGAAGAGGATATCCAGGAAAGGATACCCTTGAAAGGGGCTTGTTCAAAGCGTGCACGCGCAATGAGAGAGACGGCGAAGAAGCCGAAGAAGGTGGAAAAGAGAGACGCAAAGCACTATGTGGAGGAACCGAAGACGTCCGAGCCCCAACACCGGCAACGCGGACTGTGCAGCAACAGATGAACACCCTTTCTCGACACGTCCCTGGAGGGACGTGGCTGGCGCAGGTACGTTCCTGCCTTCGTGTCCGCTACCCCGCTTTGTTTGGGAGAGACGTGGCAGTGGGGTTGGTGGGGACGCCTGAAACTCTCAGGGAAACGCCTCTTACCTAACGGGCACTATCAAGCAGGCCCGAAAGAGAGAGAGAGAGAGAGAGAGAGAGAGAGAGAAGCATTATATATTATATATGGTTTTCTTGTTTTGTTGGAGTTGTTTGGTCTCTTTTCGTTTTTTGTTTTTTTTACTCCGCCTATAAATAGCTGAATATACTACTAACAACACCGGGAAGGTCTGTGAAAAAACAGCCTTCCAGAGCACGCCAATAGGCTTCACTAAGAGTAAACCCAGAACTTTCTTTCCACAAGGAGGTACTTGTTTGGGAGTTGATGAAAGGGAAACCAGGTACCCTCACCCACCTCGTTACACCTGCTTACTAACCATACCCATAAACCCCAGAACCCACACTTACCTTCTCTTTTCCCTTCTTTCCGGTACTTCCACCGTTCCACACCGCTGCTTCCGCTGGGTCTGCCGAAGTGCGAATGAAACACCACTGGATAGAAGACCTATAAAGGAAGAAGGGAATACTAAGCTGATGTTACGAGGACTAACAACTTACAGGAATTAAGAAAACCCAGAGAACATCCCAAAGTAGAAAACAAGAGACTCACTCCCAGTGATGGGAGAAAGGACTAAATCATATAAGGAAAATAAATCAATCACAATTGAGCACCATATCTTTGTCTCCGAGCACTTTATTCTCTGGACCATCACTCCACGCTAGAACCCCACCTCCTACAATGATGTCAGAAGTGGGATACCGACACAGTAGACCAGACGGATCCGAAAATGGAGGTGAAGCCCACAATTGAGGACATGATACAGCAATTGGTGGAGGGACATCGTCTCCTCCAATTAGTATGGGAGGAACAGCAAAGGGAGGCGAGGATGGACCGTGAGACCCTCCAAAGCGTGCTAAAGAGCCAGGCGACCATTATGGCGAATAACCAATTGGTCCACGAAACCGCCTTGAAGAAGCTAACGGACACCATCGCGCAACGAGAGTTCATCCTAACGTACTGAGTTCTGTCCTCCAAAAGTATCAAGAAGGTGAAGATCCAGATGCGTTCTTCACCAACTTTGAGAGGGTGGCAACATCCGCCACTTGGCTCAAAGACCGATGGGGACAGTATGTGGCTCCCTTGCTATCAGGTACCCTATCAGGCGGTTAACCCTGGGGGAACTACCCCCTACCAGGAAATCAAGAAGAATATACTGGAACGTGTCGGTTTCGATACAGAGTATTATCGGCTTAAATTTAGGAAAACCAAGTGGAGTCCATCTGAAAACCCTCGGGCGTTATACTATCGGGTGAAGGACTTAGGACTGAAGTGGTTGGCTCCTATAGGCACTGAAAGGGAAGACATTATACAAACCATTCTCCTCAAACAATACTTGGCGGCATTACCCGCAGTCACGCGCAACTGGATCAAGCAACACCCCAATGTAGAAACTACGACTGCAATTGATCTAGCCTGTGCCTATCATCGCTCTGCAGATTTCAAACCTGCACCCGCCAAAGGGACCAGTCCGGTCAGCTGACCCAACACCTCCCTTTTCCGTCCTACCCCCAGGAAAAACACGGAAGAAGGGGTAAGCCCCAGAGTCACAGACAAATACCCAAACTAACAACCCCAATGCTACAGTTGTAGAGAATGGGAACACATCACCGTATGTGTCCCCACAAGGAAGAGAAACCAGAGCCTATGAAAATTGGGGTTACCCGTGGCAGGGTTTTTTATACAGGGAAGGACAATATGACCTATTTAAAGGACCTGGTAGTTAATGGACGTCCTACTCCCGTACTGGTTGATTCAGGCTGTAGCCAGTCTGCCATTCGGGCCAGCCTGGTAAACTTCCCCAGCTTTATCCCTAATGGGACTGTATCTATATGTTGCATTCACAGAGACATGAGGGAATACCCAGTGGTTCCTGTCTCCCTAGAGTGGGGAGAAAGACAAGATATCATAAACATGGGCATCATTGAGCACTTAGTGGAAGAAGTTATCGTGGGCACTGATTATTTATATTTCGCTGAGCTTTTGAATAGCATAAAAGGTACCAGTCAAATGGATTCATGGTGGAAGGAAGCACCTTTCGCCAAAGAACAGATCAGCCCGGGTAAAACGCGTCACAAACCTAGTAGAGCGGAGAAAATAGAGGGACGGAAACTCTACCACACCAAGGGAGGAGACCAACATAGGGTAAATGTAAAAAATAGTCGCAGTTACTACCATTCCACCCTTCTGTAGTAGCTAAAGGGAGGACCCTACCGTTCAAAACGCCTGCCAGGCTGCTAAGTCCGAAATAACGGGGGACGTGGGACCCTATTTTCTGATACAAAAAGACCTCCTTTATAGGATCACAGTTGCTAATAACCAGGAAAAGAAACAGCTTGTAGTACCAGAGCCCTATCGAATACAAGCTTTACACTTAGCACATAGCCAGATGTGGGGGGCACTTCGGGAGAGAAAAAGCAGAAGAATATCTGTTAAGACGATTTTATTGGGCTGGGGTATTCTCCCACATCCGCCGCTTTTGCCAGCAATGTCCTAAATACCAGTTAGTAGACCCCAGTCCTAGAAAGAGGGCACCCCTACATCCACTACCCATCATCGAAATCCCCTTCACGCGAATAGGTATGGACCTAGTTGGACCCCTGATCCCATCCTCAAAAGGGTATACATACATCCTCGTGCTTGTAGTTTATGCGACATGCTACCCGGAGGCTATGTCGCTCTCTAGTATGAACACAAAGAGTATAGCCCATGCCATGGTTGGGTTTTTCTCACGAGTAGGATTCCCCAAGGAGATTCTGACAGTCCAAGGGACCCCGTTTATGTCAAAGCTTGTGACTCTAATATGTGAGATCATAGGGGTAAAACACATAAGGACGTCTGTATACCACCCACAAACATACGGCCTAGTAGAAAGGTATAACTGTACACTAAAAACCCTTTAAAAAAAATCCATCTCAGAATCTGGCAAAGATTGGGATAAGAAGTTACCCCTCGTTCTGTACGCAATAAGAACTCACGTCCAAAGTTCTACAGGCCATAGTCCCTTCGAGCTGGTGTTTGGGCGACAACCACAAACCCTCCTAGATATGGCCGCAGAACTATGGGAGGAAGAGGAAGGAGGGGAAAAAGCCCTACTAGAGTACACCCAACACCTCAAATCCCAGATCCAGACCGTTTGGGAAGACGTACGGCCACACCTAGAGAAAGCACAGGATAAACAAAAACAATATTACGACAGGAATACCTAACTCAGAAAACTACAACCTGGAGATAAAGTCCTTATCCTTCTTCCTAGCTCAGAAAATAAACTATTAGCTAAGTGGCAAGGGCCGTATAGAGTACTAGGGGTGGTGACCCCTGTGACCTATACGATTGAATTAGCAGAAAATCCCCAAAAGACCCAAATATATCATAATAACCTGCTAAAGAAATGGAAAGAACCTGACAAGATCCCCACAATTCGTGAAGGAACTAGAAATAGGGTTGGGTCCCACTGATCAAGAGACAAAACCCGAGGCACCTTATATAAATAAGGTCCTTCTACCGGATCAACAAAAGCAGATAGATCTCCTCCTTTCCAAACACAAACCGTTGTTTTCCTCCACACCAGGAAGGACTACCCTGGCTCAACACCTTATCAAAACCCAACCCGGGAAGGTTATCCAGCTTCGACCCTATAGAATTCCTGAGGCTCGAAAACAAGTTGTAGAGCAGGAAATAGAGAAAATGTTACAAATGGGTGTCATAGAGCCCTCAGTTAGTCCATGCTTTTCCCAAGTTGTTCTTGTGCCCAAGCCGGATGGGACTATCCGTTTTTGTATAGACTTCTGACAGTTAAATGCCATATCACAATTTGACACCTACCCTATCCCATGAGTGGATGAACTCATAGAACGACTGGCAAAAGGCCCTTTACATGTCCACCCTAGATCTCACCAAGGGTTACTGGCAAATCCCATTGGCACCCTGGGATAAAGAAAAGACAGCTTTCTCCACCTCCTCAGGTATCTATCATTTTACTGTGCTCCCTTTCGGGTTACATGGGGCACCAGCAACCTTCCAAAGGCTCATGGACACCTTATTACGGCGTCATAACACTTATGCTGCCACTTATCCTGATGACATAGTGGTTTACAGTGAACCATGGTCTGAACACCTAACTCATTTGGACAACGTTTTCACCCTAATACAACAGGCAGGGCTTACCGCGAATCCCACAAAATGTCACCTAGCATGTAATGAAATCACGTACCTGGGCTATTATTTAGGAGAAGGTCGAATTAAACCACAGATGAGCAAGGTAGAAGCTATATTATGAGTAACCCCATCTACAAAAAAAGAATTACGCTCCTTCCTAGGGTTAGTGGGTTACTATCGTCAATTTATTCCTCATTACTCTACTGTAGCCTCCCATTTGACTGATCTTTTACGGAAAGGGCAACCCAAGAGGATAACAAGCATGACCCCAACTCAACAAAACAGTTATTCCATCTTACAAAATAGTCTCATTACTGAACCAGTATTGAAGTGTCCCGATTTCCAGAAGCCATTTCATCTCCAGACGGATGCTTCTGACGTGGGCATAGGTGCTGTGTTATTCCAAAAGGACGAGGATGGCACCAACCACCCCATCGTATTCATAAGCCGCCAACCCTTGCCTCGCGAACAACGGTACCCCCTAATCGAAAGGGAATGTTGGGCGATCAAGTGGGCAATTGAGAATCTTCAGTATTATCTTCTGGGCCATCACTTCAACTATATACCGATCAAGATCCCCTTACATGGTTGTCCAGGCATAAAAATACCAACCCTTGCATTCTCCGTTGGTTTATGGAATTGCAACCCTTTTCCTTTCAGGTACATCACCTCCCTGGAGGCCTACTGTGTAACGCCGATTATCTATCACAACACCCTACCGGTCGGGACTTTGAACAGTCCCCGTCTAGAGTATGAGTGTGTAACCGGGTTGGGAGTTCCCCGGTTACAGAGACAGACTTCAGCCCTAGCTGCCAGTGCCCGGGGGCACTGGGGAACGCAGTGATCCAGCAGAGAGCGACCTGGAAGAGGATATCCGGGAAGGGATAGCCTTAAAAGGGGTATGGCCAACGCACACAGGGCGCAAGGAGAGAGAAGCCGAAGAAGCCAAAGAAGGTGGAAAAGAGAGACGCGAAGCAGTACGTGGAGGAACCGAAGACATCTGAGCCCCAACACCGGCAACGAGGACCGTGCTGCAACAGACGAACACCCTTTCCTGCCACATCCCTGGAGGGACGTGGCTGGCGCAGGTACGTTCTTGCCTTCGTGTCCGCTACCCCGCTTTGTTCAGGAGAGACGTGGGAGCGGGATTGGTGGGGAAACGGGACGCCTGACACTCTCGGGGAAACGGCTCTTACCTAACGGGTACTATCTAGAAGGCCTGAAAGAGAGAGAGAGAGAAGCATTATACATGGTTTTCTTGTTTTGTTGGAGTTGCTTGGTCTCTTTTCATTTGTTTTTTTTTAACTCTGCCTATAACTAGCTGAATATACTACTAACAACACCGGGAAGGTCTGTGAAAACAACAGCCTTCCAGAGCATGCCAATAGGCTTCACTAAGAGTACACCCAGAACTTTCTTTCCACAAGGAGGTACTTGTTTGGGAGTTGATGAAAGGGAAACCCGGTACCCTCACCCACCTCGCTACACCCGCTTACTAACCATACCCATAAACCCCAGAACCCGCACTTACCTTCTCTTTTCCCTTCTTTCCGGTACTTCCACCGTTCCACACCGCTTCTTCCACTGGGTCTGCCGAAGTGCGAATGAAACACCGCCGGATAGAAGACCTATAAAGGAAGAAGAGAAGACTAAGCTGATGTTAAGAGGACCAACAACTTACAGGAATTAAGAAAACCCAGAGAACATCCCAAAGTAGAAAACAAGAGACTCACTCCCAGTGACAGGAGAAAGGACTAAATCATATAAGGAAAATAAATCAATCACAATTGAGCACCGTATCTTTGTCACCGAGCACTTTTTTCTCTGGACCATTACTGTCTGACTCTCCAGTGAGGGTATGTTTTTGTATTGACCATCTAAGAAAGTAGTTTGGTTCTCCCCTGGGATTACTGGTGGATCACAACTGTTAAATCAGTGACCTCAACTTTGTGACTTGGGCACACTTCCTCCTAGCTTTTCCTGACATGACTGTGTGTGCATAAATGTGAAGGCTCTTGGCAAACTCTTGTCAGTGAAAGAGCTGGAACTGTGGTAGTTACAACCACGAGTTTGCAATTTCTTTGCGCATTGTAACAGTGATAGGGGTCTGATGGCATTGATGGTGTGGGTGCATGAACATTCAACATTAGTCTTCAGCTTTCAATATAATAATATGAATTACCTTTTATATTTATTTACATCCTCTATTTAGCTTAAACCTTCCCTCATATCTTAAAAGACACTCTTTTTTTTACCTCGAGACAATATATTAAGTTCGGCTTCATAGTTTCCATTTCTGTTTCAGTGATTTGCACGACCATATTTTTTGATTTCCTGGTGTCCGTTGCATTTTTCTACCCTTCCACCTCTGGAGTTTTAGAGAAAATCCTCCATGCTCAGTAACAGTTGCAGTCCATCCGTCTGTCCACCCGGCTGTCCGCCGTCTTGAAGAGGGGTCGCTTACCATCTCTGATTTGCTGTGTATTTTGCCTTCAGAGGTCTGTTCGAGGATGGGAAACATCGTTTACAACAATGCATTTACCATGCCATTAGCACGAATATGTCTTTACGATGCATGCCTTTACCACACATGCCTTTACTACAAATATACCTTTACCACGCATGCCTTTACAACAAATTTCGTTCTAAAGGCATGAATGGTAAATGTAAATGCATGGTAAAGGTTTTAAAGATAAGTATTTTTTTTTTTAATCTGTGAAGGCATGGATGGCAAAGGTATATGCGTGGTAAAGGTTTTGAAGGCAACTACAGGTGTTAAGTGGTTTAAGTGTTTATATATATATATATGGGTTCTTAGGTTGGATATGGGTTTTGGGGTGGTAAGGGCATTTTTAGGTTTTAGGGTGGGTATGGAATTTAGGGTGGTAAGAGCATTTTTTGGTTTTAGGGTGGGTATGGGTTTTGGGATGGGAAGGGCATTCTTAGGTTTTAGGGTGGGAATGGGTTTTGGGGTGATAAGGGCATTTTTAGGTTTTAGTGTAGGTATGGGTTTTGGGATGGAAAGGGCATTTTTAGGATGGGTATGAGTTTTGGGGTGTAAGGACATTTTTAGGTTTTAGGTTGGTATGGGATTTAAGGTGCTGAGGGAATTATTAGGGCTGAGGGTGGGTATGATTTGTGGATGGCAACGTGTGTATCTACATATATAAATATATATGTATATATATATATATATATATATATATTAATACATATATATGCAAATATATATATTTTAACATATCCACAAATATATACATAAAATATATAATATATATATGTTTAAATATATACGCAAATATATATAAATATATATATGCGTATATGTATATATATATATATATATACTGTATATATATATACACACAAATATATATGTGTATATATATATATATATATACATATATATATATATATAGAGAGAGAGAGAGAGAGAGAGAGAGATATAGGGGTTATACTTACATTTGATTTTCTAGCATGTGCATATGTCTTTACCAACCATGCCTTTACCACAAAATGTTTGTGGTAAAGGCATGTGTGGTAAAGACATTTTCGTGGTAAAAAACGTTCATAGTAAGTGTATTCATTGTAATGATGAATCCATTGTAATTACCATGTTGTAAAGGCGATCGTGGTAATTACACTCGTGGTTGCGTCATACAACCGTTGAGGATCGTTCTCAACCAGAAGGCTTCTTACCGGCCACTGTCTGTTGGGGAATGTGCCTGACTACGCAGACAGGTTTTGCATCCACCCTATCTCCCTTTGAGTGGGTATGTTGTGGTCTTTTACGGTGATCCTTCCCTCGCTTGACCTGACCTTTCTTTTACCAGTCTCTTCTACCCGATAAATCCGAAAATATACCTTTCCTTCTACTGAAGCTGTTGAGCTTGCCAAGCAGTTTATAGAAAGAAAAGATAGACTCACATTGTAAGTTATACATTCCCTATCATACAGCAGTAAATACACATGTTCTAGTTTAAAGGCTTTTGCAGCGCCAGCAATACAAGCTTTCCTCACCCATAGACCAATTACAGTCAACAGTAATGCAAGCACTCCTAAAGGGGAGTGGGCAAGTGCTAGGCTGCTGGGATGGGTTACATGCTTCCACCTTTGTAAGGTCAGAAACAGTAGCAGCAAACAGCCTCACGCTTGTAATGCAGAGTGTAAAACCTGCAAGTGACCAGCAGCAACCATTATCATTTCAAATTGTGTCACAGTTTCATTACAGGAAACCAGTGGGTGGGGAGAAGATTAATAAAATAAAATGAAATAAATTTTTTTTTTTTAAACGTACCTCTGCTCCCACGTCGCCGCTCCTCTGTCTTCTCAGGCTGCAGGCACGGGCTCCCAGCGTGCCCTCTGGCCAATCCTGACGCTGCGCAGAGCAGCGTCAGGATTGGCTGGAGCGCCCAGCCAGGGTGCTCCTAGGCAGACTGGGAGCCTGTGCCTGCTCTCTCCAGCCCAGCAACACAGTGCCGGGCTGGATAGAGCACACTGCGCATGTGTGTTTGGCCGGCCCGAGACAGCCTACCAAACACACATAGCTCTGAGGGGAGTGCACAGTGCAAACTTAGTTTATTATCCTTTCATTGTGAAAGGATTTGCAGCGCTTGCTGCTGGTGGGGGGAGGCAACACTCCTCCACCATATTGGAGGAGTTGCCACTGTGTGCAGCCAGACAGAGACCAGTGCACTCACTACTCATTTGTCATTTTTTACTTTTCAGAAATTAAATAGGTGGGTTAGAGATCACTGGGATTGGGGCATAAGGGGTGGATCAGTTTCTGCTTGGCAGTTCATCATCCCTAGCAAAAAAGGATGCAGATGCCAACTTGCAAGCGAGGTTGGAATTTATATCCTGTATTTTTGTGATTTCCATGTAGGGTCATTCTCTTGAGGCCTGTACTCACATTTGAGTACCACAGCTGCATGGTTGTCATTGTTCTGTCATTACAAAGGCCCTGTAACTTTCTCATGAATGTGCATTTTCCATGAGGTTCTGAACTTTGATAGAGACCTGAAGTTGGTTTTGAAACTATAGCTGTGTTTGGTGCTCTTTGACACATTTGAAAATTGCTGTGTTTCATGAGTGGTAGGGCTTGGGAGTATGTATTGTGTGTAGTGCTCACTGGGATGAAAAAATCCATTTAGTTTAATGATGTAGAGCTGTACTTTGTCTTCCTTGGAAGGAATGCATTATGTGTATGTATATTTTTAGGTCTGGAAGATGAATCCCAGGACCTTGCCATTTGTGTGTGACTTTAGTGGTATCCTGGGGTATTATTGTAAGTTTTATTGCAAGACATTAATGTATGATTTCCCTTATGTGTCTCTAATGTAGGCAAGGAAAGCAGGCATTATTTGGTCACATGGGTACAATATTTTGATTGTCTAGTATTACCATGTCTTATGCTGTATTCTGTAATGATAGTTTTATGGAGTTTTTGTATTGCATTTCAAGGCTTGCTTTTTGTGTGAGGATGTGAGATGAGCAATGTTTTCATTTGTTCTGTTGACTTGGGACTGGGTGATGTGGTTGTCCATCTTCAACCCTTCTTCAGTCTCAGCAGGGTGTTATTGGGAGACTCTGCATAATGAGGACCAGTTTTTGGGTAGGATAAGACAGACACTATTCCCATAATCCTAATAGGTGTACCGGAATGCAGTATTTGCCATGATTTGATGTGGAAAGGGTGAAAAATGCATCGGGACACACATACAGTGACACCATAATTAGTGTAAAAGGTCATTTATTAGGACAGGATTTAAACATAAACATCAATCAACTTCAAACTGTATCCCCCATTTTAACAAGCCTTCCTTTGATCCTCCTTCTTTCTTCCAAAACCTCTCTTCGATTCTGCTCCCCTAGACACACCCCTATTCCTCTCATGCCCTCTTTACTTGTAGCATACCCCCCCTACTCTGAACCTTCCTCTCCTTGTTTTTCCCCTTGGAAGGGTGGACAAGCCCGCATCTGGCTCTCCACCCTCCCCCATCTTCTGCCATCCAGCAAAACAGTGTTTTGCTGCCCCACCCCAGGAAAAACAAGAATCCTCTTTTTTCTTCCTCCTCCTTTTTTTTATTTTTTTTTAATCCCTGAACCACAGCTTCTCGTCCCACAACTCCTCTAAAAGTAACCTTAGCTCAGTCAAATAATATGCATTACCTAACTGTGATAAATGCACCCCATCCGATCTGAACAATGTCTTGTCTTGCTCTTTTATGTCCTCATGCCTCAGGACCTTAATCCCTTGAGCCCAGCAAAACACCCTCATAGCCCTGTTCAGTTTTTTGCGAGCCTGCTCAATGGCTCCATGATTAGTAGCCCCTCTCCACACCCGTCTGGGCACAAATTCCGTCCACACCAAACATGTCACGCATAACTTCTGTTTCAACAGCTCCAAGTCTCTCTGCATATGCTGGATCAACGTAAGCCCCGATAGCTTCACCAAGTCATTCTCCCTAAGATGGATCAACAATAAGTCTGGACATCCCCATTGCGGCAAATTAGCAGTGATAAATGGAAGCAAGCTTCCCCACCTCATGCCACTCACGCCGCCCAGTGTACGAAGGAATGACCGACCAGCCATGTTGCCATCGTGTCCTTCAGTGGCCCAGCCACACATCCTGTAAAGAAAAAACACTATAAAGACTGTCATGAAATCTAAACCCCCCCAGCCCAGCACGATTCAACCATCGTCAAACCTCCCTCCTGACTCCATTAACTACTCATGGCCTCACATAACGCTCACAGCATCTTGATTTCCATCTACACATGGCCTTAACTTTAGCCCAGTCCCAGCCCAAATGAGCTGCCGCTATAGCCGCGCCAATCCGAAAACAAATGTGTGCCGAAATCCAAAGCACACCGTCCTGTCCGCCCCAGGGCCAACCTCAAAACCTGCAACAGCTGATAGCTAGTAAGCTTCCCCCCGTCTTATGTATGAACACCCCATTATCTCCCGTCATTCGTAGTTTGTGTCTGAACATCAACCACTCCCTCCCCGGGCACGCCAACTCATCCCCCCCTTTTCCAACCAACCCATTTCCCTTTCCCTAACTGATCCGTCTTTGAGCGCCTGAGCCAAATACCCAACCTGTCCCTATACCTGCAGACCTCCTTGACCCTCACTCCAACCTCTTTCCCTACCCCCAACAATTCAGATACTCGGAAAGCGCCAAAAAACATCCAGACCATACACAAGCAAAATAAACCCACCTCATACTCATCCTTACAGCATACTGGCAACACATGCAATAACTCCAACAGTATTTAAAAAGTAATGGGTTCTCTTGCTGGTTTACCCACGCTGGCCCTAACCCTGCCACAACCTTTCAACATCCTTCCTAACAGGTCATTACGCGCTGGATCTGAACCAAAGAACAGTTTCCCATAAAAAGAAACCCCAGCCAATTTCCCCCCGATGGTAGCTGGGGATAAGCCCTCTTCAATCAGAAAAAGCACATAGCGCAATACCCGTGCCTTGAGGGCCTGTGGACCTTGTGCCCAAAAATTGCCCAAAAACGTCTCAAAAGATTGAAACTCCAACCATGCAAGCCTGTAACTCCGCCGCGTGGATACCGCTAAAGACATCTCCACCAGCCCCGTGATCATCACACCCCCCACTCCCAAATGTCTGCCGGGACCGCAGTCTTGCTCCATTCCGCTCCAGGTGCCAACTCGCAAAAACGTCGCCACTGTGAACGAGACAGGGAATCTGCAATCTCATTGTGAACCCCGGCTATGTGTGCAGCTTTAAAGATAACATTCAAAGATAAACATTTAAGCATAAACTGGTGCAATAAGCGCAATACTCTGAGATTTCTGGCCCTCTGTCTGTTGACCAAATCCACTACCGTCATGTTGTCTACCTGAAAGACCACTGTCCTATTGGCCAGTTAGTGACCCCAGACTGCCAGTGCCACTAATAGTGGAAAAAACTCAAGGAAAGCAATACTCCTCCCTTGCCGCAACCATTGCGGTGGCCATTTCTCAGCGCACCACCTCCCATCCCAGTAAATACCGAAACCCGAGGCTCCCGCTGCATCAGAAAAATTAGTACCTGCCACACCGTATCAATATTACTGAAAGACATGGGTACCCCATTGAATTCTCTAAGAAAGGTTTCCCATACCCTAATGTCCTCTCTCAGCGCCAGCGAAACCCTTATCCTATGGTGTGGTAGCACTGCACCTGACATGGATAGTCCCAAACCCCTGCAAAAAGTCCTTCCTCCCCTCACCACCCTGCATGCAAAATTAAGGTAACCCAACAATTTCTGCGCCGTTTGCAATTCCATCTTGTGCAGAACCTGCACCTTTGCCAGGCATTCGAGTATTTCTGTCACTTTCGTCGCTGGTAATCTGGCCTCTAGTGCATTTGCATCTAATTCGATGCCCAAAAAGGTCAGAACTGTTAGTGGTCCTTCCGTCTTTTCAGGGGCCAAAGGCACTCCTGTCTGTTGCGCGAGTCTTTGAAAATCTGCCAGTGCCCGCCCGGAGTCCCCGGATTTGGCTTTCCCTACAAATAAGAAATCATCTAGGTAATGAGTCACGTCCAGTGGCCCGTCCTTCTGACAAATACCCACTGCAAGAAAGTGCTGAACATTTCAAATAAGGGGCATGATATTGCGCAGCCCATGGGTAGCACCCTGTCTACATATATGGCTCCGTCCAACTGCATCCCCAGCAGGTCAAAGTCCGCTGGATGAATGGATAACAACCTAAAGGCAGATTGTATGTCACATTTCGCCATTTCCACCTTCTTCCCGTACCTCAAAACTAACCTTATGGCATCATCCACCGAGGCGTAGACCACTTTGGTGTCCTCTTGTTCAATAAAGTAATTGACCGACGTCCCCTCCGGCCATGACAAGTGGTGAATCAAACTAAACTCACCCGGTGCTTTTTTGTGGACGACTCCCAAAGGGGATATCATCAATTGCTCACTCGGCCAATCATTGAAAGGCCCTGCTATTCTGCCCAGCGCCAATTCTTTTGCCAGTTTGTCACACACTGTCTGAGGCCGTTCCTTAACAGACCGCAAATTGTCTGCCCATCTCCTCATTCGAGGACCTTGGTAGCCCACCCGGAAACCTTAGCGAAAACCCCACTCCAGCTGGCTAGCCTTAGTCGCATCCGGGTAGATGCTCAACCAAGGCAGCAGCATCTCCAGTTTATCTGGTGTAGGACCCCTTTGGTGCAGCAGTGCCTTGTGCGCCCCGTCCTCTGGACGCCCACCATTGCTCCGCCGGGCTTGAGAGGGAAAAACATTGAGTGACTGGGTGACGACCCCCGCACTTGGAGCAGTCATGTTTGAACCTACACTGCTGCCGTGAGCAGAAACCTTTTTTGAAATTCCAACAAGCCCCGTGGTGGGCACCAGGGTCTTGGGAAACGCACCTGCCCCTCCCTGGGTGGGGCGGGACAGAAAAGGCTTATAAACTACCGGCAGGCCATTTGCCGTGTGTGTGGACGCCGAGGATTGCGCCAATGCCATCCATTGCATCCATAATTCCGGGTCCACATCACACCAAGGATTTACACTCACCTGAGCCCTAAACTCTTCATCATAACTCAGCCATGCAAAACCCCCAAAATGCATCTGAGCTTTCTGTATGATGTCCATGTATTTTAAAAGTGCTATCGCCCTGTCCGGATATTTTTCGCAATATATGCTGGCGAATATAAGGAAAGCGGACGTCTAACTGTCCATTGTGATAGGTACCCTGGGCCTGCGCGCTAACTCCCATTCCTCCTCCTTTGACCCCTCTTTTGCCTGTATGTCCCTATGTAGAAGCTTAAAGACATCCACGTACTCGTGTCTCCATATCCTTGCCTTTGTCTTGTCAGCTTCGTGAGACCCCAGGGGCATTGCCCGATCCATGTATGGGAGCCGCTTCCTACTACTTCCCCCCTCCTTGTCCCCCATGCCCTCACCTGTCTTCTGACTACCGGCCGTCGTAACTGCTGTAGAAGAGGTATTCTTGTCCTTGTTTGTGTCGCCCTTCTGTCCTGTGACTAACCCTGTCGTGTCCAAAACTGACCCGTCCCCCACACCAATAGATTTGCTTGTGCATGGTGACTTAGCACCCCCTCCCCCACCCCCCATACTGACCACCATCTCCCCTTACCTGCGTCCACATGCCCCAAGTTGCGTCGCGTTCTCCTCATTGCTCTACCACGTGGCGTTGTTTGCCGTAAACTTGATGGCCCTTCTACCCCACCGGTGTCCTGTAAAACAAAAGCAGAGGAAGAGGTTGCACCACTCCTGCGCCCTCGCCCCCCCTTCTTGACACCACTCACCTCCTCTTCCTGAATCTCTCCATCTTCCCAATCATCCCCGTCTTCCTCATAATCTAATTCCAACTCTTCTTCACCTCCCCACTTACACCTGTTCTCAACATACCCCTGCGTCTTTGTTGGCATAGCCGCTGTTGACCCACATGACCCACATGGTGCAAACCATCCTTGTGATACCCACGCTCCTGCAGTGTAGAAAAGGCCACCGCAGACCCCTCTAGTGCTTCGGACCAACGTGCCTGGGCTGTGTTGCGCCCGGTTGGCATCACCCTTCTTCTGCCAACCTCTATTGTTGGCATTGCCGTGCTTCTTCCCAGATGGCCGTGTGCGCCACTGGGGCTTCCAGCGCTGACCCTCCCTTCGGCCGCACCAGCCTTTTGTCCCCGTCCCACCTCAACCTGCGGTACCCAAACCCAACTCCCTGCCCTTGAGCTGGTTGCCTGTAACCCCCTGGCGTCTGGGACCTCTGTGATCTTCATGCCCGGCTCAACCCTGGTGCCTGCTGCTTCCCTGTCCTTGCACAGCTGAGTCCACCTGGCCTCAGTTTCAGCCACCACCCTTCGCTGCTCCTGTATCCTCGCTTCCAGGTCCCATACCTCTGCCTGGTCCCAGCCTCCCTGCGCTGACGGTCCCGTGGACCCAAGGGCCCCTGCCTCCCCACCTGTCTTAGGCCTTGCTGCTTTGGCCTGCCTCGTGATGGCCCTGGGTCTGGCTGTCCCCCGCCTTTGTTTTCCCCGTGAATTTCCCTCTCTTTTTAGCTGGGGCCCCGTGGCCCCCAGTGTTTTTGGGCCCCCCATTTGGGTATGACAGGTCCAAGGGGACACACTCACTGCTCAGCCCAGTTAATGGCTGCTCCCCATCCTGCACCTGCAAGGACGGTGCTCCGCACATCCCCATGTCGCCCGTTTCACCTAGGGGCCCCCCCAGGGCTGTCCCTGTCTCCCCATCCCCCTTGGGCCCTTCATCTGCTGCCTGCATGTCAATGGCTTCCCCACTGAACAAAATAGGGCTGGGCGCGCTGCGCGCTCCAACCCCCACTTGGGTGTCATGTTCCTGCCCCCCCCCCTTTCCACATCTGAGTCTATAGATTCACACGCAGCAATTGCAGGCGCTACCCGGCTCGATGATGCCCGCGTCGGCAGTGTCATTCCGAACCAGGCCTGGTCCAGAACCCCAGGCCTGAGTGGGTCGGAACGCCCGGCTTCGCCCAACAGGCGAAGCGCGGCCTTCACCTCCTCGGCGTCATGGCTGGTTGCCATGGCGCTGTATGGTTATAGCGGCGAAGCCACGCGTAAGCAAACCGCCGAGGGGCCCCCCGGCCTCGCCTACAAGCCGACGCCAGTCGCGCCCGCCTCTTGGAGCGCCGCGGCCACAGAGCCGCGTGCTTCCAAATTTATGACAAAGGCCTGCAGCCTAGATGTGCCGCCTTCAAATATGCACGGCCTCACTACACTTAAATGAAAAAACCCACTTGCCTCAAACTAGCGGTCTGTCTCCCCCACTGTCAGCGCAGAAAGAGACCAACCCTCCCTCCCACCCCCCTTATAAACCCACCTCCCAGAGCCCACCCCCTCTTACCTCTCACCAAACCGGCGCCTGTGCGCCACTTCCTGCCCTCCCGAAAGAGCCCCCGGGGAGACTAGAACGAGTCTCTCTCTCCGCGGGCCCCTCCATTATGTGTTTCAAGAGATCAAAGTGCTGTTTATTTTCCGTTACAGAGAGGTGTGCATCACTAAGACGGCCCCTGTCACATCCTACGTGCTCTGGTTCAGGACATATTCAGAATGACTCTGGTCAGAGGAGAGAATGTCAGATATCAGTTTAGGATGTCAGTCTTTATTTTGGTACCGTGTTACTAACATCCGAAGCTTCACATCAACGCGTCCCTAGATTTCGAGCAATGCCACTTATAGCTCCGGACCTCTGGACTGTGAGCCCCTTCCTCGCAGTACATTAACATTACACCTGTTTAAATAGTGAAAGCTAGCCAAGGGCTCCATGAAAGTTTGAATTAAAGGGACTAAGCTATGTGCCCACACCATTCCCCTTCCTTTCCAATACCTCCTGGCAGGATTTTTTCGATTCTTCCCCTATTCTACAATATCCAAGTAATTTCAGCCACTTATTATCTCCCTCAGAAAAACAACATCCTCCCGCTCAAGCCCCTAGCCCTGTTTCGTTTCATTCCTACATCCGTTTCACTTTGCTCTTCCTCTTTGCTTTGTCTTGCCTTCTTTCACCTCCTTCCCATCACCCTTTTTATATACGTTTTCCTCACCCCCGGCTGCTTCCCATTTCTCAGTATCACACAGTATTTATTCCCTCTCTTGATTTGCAATGTTACATTGCTTCTGCTCGTATTGGATCTTTCTCAACTTCCCTCTCATTGACTTGATTCCGTTCTGTGCCGTTAAAACATGGACCCTACACCCCACGGGAAACCTCGCTTTAACCTCAGTCTACCCGCGCCCCCTTCTATTCAACGCCTGCTGATGTCTTCCTGGCTTCTGTAGCACCATTTCAAGGTACTGCAGTTTAGATCAGTCCCAGCTGTTTGGTCGATGAGGGGAGAGTTAGGTATTTTAGTGTTCTCAAGGTGAGGAGGCAGTGCAAGTCAAGGTGCCTGATTAAAAACGAAAATACACGAGGAGCTGCTACAGACACTTGCTGAATTTTAATATTTGTTTCATGGCAACTCTAGGGGAAGGCTAGACCTCATTTTGGAAGGGACATACATACCCCTGTTTAGAGACAGTTATATGTTCCATCTTCTGCACTTGCCTTGGTAGATCCTTTCTTTACCAGTGTAGTGTGAGAGGTGCTCCCCTCAGACACACCAAAGTCCAAACTCTTTAATGTTGAGGGAATGTAAACAAGATTGCTTCACCCCAGAAGACATGGCTTCCATTAACATTTGTTCTCTCTCTCATTCCTTGTTCTTAACTGTGTTCCTGGTGCGGCCATAATAACTCTAAGGCCAGAGGTCAAAAGTGCGACCATTGGTGACCTCTAAATGACATTCATGACTACCTCTAATGGACAAGATGCCTTAATGTCGACTCAACTTTGCAGACTCCATACTACCTCGCATTGACATATACCATTTCGACTTGTCATTGTAATAGAACTTTGGATGGACTCTAAATAAGGATTGTAGTTTTTCAAATAACATTTACAGGCGAGGTTTTGTCGAGTTTGGGCACTAAGATGCTGGAAGAACTCTAAAAAGTACCTGATTAACAGAAATCTTCGCTGTCGTTGTACTTTAATCACGGTGCACACCTTCCTCTAAGAGCAATGGATTGCTGGTGTAAACCGACAGAGCATCAAAAGTTATTACTTTGGAGATTTCAGCAGACTTCGCACGGATGCACAAATCACATAAAGCTGCCACCTGCACGCGTCTTGCACTGAGTAGTTACTCACTGTCGCCGTCTGCTCCGATAATGATAATGTGACCTGGCCAGTTCTTTGCACCATGTCATATATATTCATCTGGCTCAGCAAAGATTTGCAGGATTCATGCTTCAGCAATATTTTTGAAGCAGGACAGTAGCACATTCTTCTGTGCGCTGGAACTCACAAAAAGCCTTCTCTGCAGTCCACTGACAGGAGTTGCATTGCCAAAAAGTGTCCCTTTGCTGAACGGCCATCGAGGGACGTTGGTGGGGGGAGAGCAGCTGCATGCATGTTTCTTACCACACCCCCATGAAAGCCCACAGATGGTATTTACACAGAGACCGAGTCCAGTGGTTGACTGGTTACTGACTGGGCAGTACTAACCTTTGGCAATCTTGTAGCCCTTTGATTGAAGATTAATGCTGAACTATATAAGCAAGGCACCAAGCTCTCCAGGGCATTAGGTCCATGGGTGTCATTTAGGAGTTACTGGGGTTCACAGCTTGACCCCTGGCTTGCCCCTTAAGTCACCTAGAACTGCCTTTGCGACCTCTGGCCTCAGTTACGGCAAACGCACTGTCAGGGTTCAGCTCACCTGCCCATTTTTTACTATAGTAATAGTGAATAATAGTCTGTTATTCACTATTAGTCTAATAAACAACGAAGCACCAGGAGCTAAAATGGGACCTTCACTGGCAACTGTGGTAAGGCGTTTAACTTATGTTTTTGCCTGCTTGGGGGTAAGAGTGTTTATGTATGAGCCTGTGCCTGTTTGCTTGTGTGAGCCTGTATGTATGAGTGAAGGTGATTGAGAGTCAGTGACAGGTAGTAGTGAGTGAGATTGTGTGAGTAAATGAGTATGAGCTAGTGAGTGTATGAGTGACTGCAAGTGAGTGAGTGAGAATGAATGAGTAACTAGTATGAGGGAGTATCACAGATAATGAGTTGAGTGGGGATGAGTGTGAGTGAGTCTGTAACAGTGAGTTTAATTGAATTAGGGGTGAAACAGTGAGTATGAATAAGTGAGCATGAGTGAGAGTCAGAGTGAAAGCAAGTGAGTGAGCGAGAATAAGTACCAATGTGAATGAGGGTGAGTGAGTGGAAATGAATAATTGAGAATGGGTAGGTCAGATTAAGTGAGAATAAGTAGAATGAGTGATAATGAGGGGGGAGAATAAGAGTTATTCCAAGTGAGTAAGAGTGAGACCATATAAGTGATTTAGAGTAAGAATGAGTAAGAGTGACAGTGAATGAATGAGAATGAATGTGTAAGAGTAACAGTGAGTGCAATAGAGTAATTGAGAATAAGGGAGAGCAAATGAGAATGAATGAGTGAGAATAAGAGTGAGTGGAAGAGGGTAATTGAGAATGAGTGAGTGCAAGTGAGCGAGAATGTATGAATGAGATTGAGTGTGTGAGTGCGCCTAGGCTTATCTATTGAGTTATAGTAACTAATAAGCAGACCCGGCCTTTTTTGACTTGTTTAAGGTGATCATACCCTAGGTAGCACATAAAAACATCAGATTAAACAATAGAGCTCATTAGAGAGTCAGTAAAGAACGCATCATGACCCATTTAGCCACAAATAACCACACCTTTTGATATCAATTAAAATGTTTATTTCCCTATATGAACAATGCTAAGATCACGTAAATTAGGCTCAAAACCATATCATACAAATATAAAGACAACACAGGCTGTCCGAAATGCCTAAGGAATCTTAGCTTTAACAGATTTACAACAGTTATGACTTCAATAGAGACAGTACAAATCAATAGTAATAGTAATTGAGCAAGGGTAATAACATACATTTGATCATCAATTGAATGTTGTCAGTTTGTTGTCAAAAGCAAATGAATAGAGAGAACACCTCACTAACTCCAGATTAGCATCAGCATAGTGGGCTTCATGCAAAAGTCTTAGTAACATGGATTTAGAAAACATCTAGCTATGGCTCTATCAAAACAGCAGTTGGTATCTGGAAAACAAAAGACAAACAATAATAAACATTGCAATTTTAATACCTATCCTTAAGGATCAGCAAACCAGCGTCTTCGTCAGGGGGACACCAGCATGAGGACAGACGGTATTTGTGAAAGGGAGACGGTTCAGAATTTGGACTCTATGCTCTCAGAACCATCAAGTTAGTGTAAGGCAGGCAACAAAGCGCTTTAGTTTTAAGCATCAAGCGCTAAAGAAAGCACCAGCATCATTGCATGGAGCATGAGAAATTACTCAAAATATTAAAGTACCAGAACGTCAGTAGACAGGCTGGCAAGAGTCAAAGTGACTCGTAAATCAGCAAAGAAGTAGCTTCGCAAATCGGCAAAGAAAGATTGGCTCCCACACTCCAAGTGCAGTGCTGTTAAGTCAAAATTGTCCCATGTTGTTCACTGGTCAGAAACATCTTGTGATGAAGATTGTCCAATTACAGATTTACTACATATCAGAAAAATATGCTAGACAGACATCCGCACGTCAATGATTGGTTCTTCTCCATTTGCGTGGATCCAGTGAATACAATAAGAATCAACTTGAGGAAATCTTCCGTCCATTATCAGTGGGTTCATAGTTCATCTAATTTCTAATACGCTTTGAATCAACAGTTATAGTGATGTAGAAACATTCTTGAGTTACACACCATTTCCTTGAAAGAAATACATTTTATTAATACAAGCTCTGAAAAAGTTTGAGATTTAGACAAAGAATTTGTTATACAGTGGACATGAGAACGTTCTACTAACGTTACAACTTAGAGTGTTTTGGCAGACATTCAAATTAGTCATGGCCTTGGTAAACTTGAGGCCTTTTAGTTATCACAAGTAAAGTTCATAATATTTGGCTGCAAGTATGACAGAGTAATGCATTTTCAAGCATATATAAACTCTTAAAACATATTAATACATTATTAGTTAATAACCCCATACACGATGATGGCCAATCAAGTAAGCACATTATGAGTCACAAGTTAATTTTCTATGCTAATACATCTTATATGTTAAATTAAATACAACAATACATGTAAAATTATTTTTGTTAATTTCAGCGCTCACAAGTGTAAGTGAGATTGAGAGAGAGTGTGCATGAGTGAATTAATGTAAGTGAGGAGAGTGTAAATGTGATGTAATGCTTGTGAGTTTGCTGCTGGCCCTGCCAAACTGAAGGTAATTATTAGCGTATTAGAGGCACCCATGGCAAAATACTTGCACCGGTATACTGGGGTAAATTGTAGCATGACAGGCACCTGTGACTAAATACTCTCATTGGCAAACTGGAGCTATTTCTTGGCAAAACGGGCACCCATGTTACTGGAATGCTAGAGGTAATTCCTGGCAAATGGGGCACTTCTGGAAAAAGACTTGTGTTGGCATACTTGATGAAATTCTTGGCATCAGGCCACCCATGGCAAAATTCTGATGGTAGCACATTGAAGGTGATTCTTTGCATAAGTGAGGACAAATGTGGCATATGAGAAGAGACTAATTGTGACATATTTCTGGCTCTGACACACTAGAGGTACTTTTTGACATATGGGCCACCCATGCTGTAGGGACAACAATAATTCACAAATTCTCATAATTGCATATTATATGTAATTCTTTTAGTAAGAGACACACAAGGCTTATAGTGGCTAATTATAGCAAAATGTTGGCCCTAGCCCAATGGAGGCCATTTTTTTAACATATGGGAGCAGTCTGAGCATACGTTTTTAAAATGCGGTCAATAATGCTAAGTGCCAGGTTTAATTGGCTTGGTACACCACCAAAGTACTTGAATCTCTAATGCCTGCTCTTTTAAAGCTAATGGCATTTTAACAAATGTATGTGAATTTGTGCATTATTATGCACTATTTACCTCATTTTCTCAATCTTTTCTCGGGGGAGAAGCCCCTAACACTCACTGGCAGAGGACTGGCTAACTCACTACACTTGCTTGTATTAATTCAGGGCAGGTTTTACACCTCCCCACTTTCAAAAATCATGTCAGCACCCTGATATTGGTGATATCTATAATAGCTTTTTGCCTGTGTTTTGTTGTGTTATTAGATCAATCATGCAATTATTATGGAAGTTCAGTGATGTCAATTATTGGTATGTCATCCGAGTTAAACCCATGTGACATCACTTCATGGAAAAATTGAGGGCCAACGGTCATACAATGTAACTTCCGATTATATTATTAATGTCAAATCCTGTGCAATATTTCTAACTATACCCTTGGCATTTTGGTGAACAGATATCTATGATCAAGGTAGAGAAAAGAGCCAAGCCAGGCCATCCATATAGGACCTAAAAGGAATTCTGGGTGCAAAAACTCAGGGACAAAAATAATAGCAAGTAGTCAATGAATGTGCCATGAAATAAGGAGACAAATGTATTGCCATTCATTCATCACTTATTAATGTCTCCTTTCCATATTGTTCAAACAGTAACTGACATCACAATAAAATATATAAACTTGTCTTGGACTGGGAAGCTTACACAGTAATTCCTGATTAGCCCACCATCTTGAAAGAAGCATTTTATAATCCTTGGGCGCACTGTTTTCTCCCACTCATGGCGGTGACAAGGCACTTGAAGAAGACCAAGTTTGACATCTTTTGCTTAATGTTTAACTCCACAGTCCTGCTGCGGAGCTTCACACACACAATACTCCTCTCAGGTTGTAGAGCACCTCTTTAGATGAAGGTGACTGCTAAAACTCTAGTGTGGTCTAAGTCTTGAGGACACTCATCAAGGCACTCAGTACATAGTTCTGTAAAGTGCTCCTTGGCTGCACAATAAGTATTGTCTGTGTGCTTGCCACCTAAGGTAAGTTACTGACATGGATGTAACAAAAGGTAATGTACAGGGAGTTTCTTTTCACAATATTCCTCTGTTCTCCTTTGCATTTTATATTTTCCTGTTAATCTCCCACAGCAAGAGCATCCACCTGCCTGTATTTACCACACATACCTTGTCTAACACTTCTATCATGCCCATTCTTCTTGCTTGTAATCCCCACTCTTTTCTGTTTATTTCCACATCTGGGATTGTTCACACTTTTGCAATACACTGTGTCCCTCAGTCTTCTGTCACACATCCCGTATCTACATCCCTCCCCCTCACCCCTTCCTCAAGCCCCTGCTCCTTTTCCTGACATTTACACTTCTGGACCTTCATCTCATATTTTGCCTCCTCTCCTTCTCCCACTCTGCTCCACTGATGGCCTTAGGACCTTTCCCCCAAATCTCACTTCCTCCTTCTTTTTTCACTTAGACCTCCTGCCCACTGACCTGTCATAACCTGGTAGCCTCTCTCCTCTCTAGGTATGCAAGACTATGAGCCTGGCCCTAGTATTCTACAGCTGGAACAGTAGTGGTGTTGGCATTTAGAATTTAAAGGAACTGCACACTGTGTGGGATAGTACACTTGGGTGCACCAGGACTTTGAAAGTGGAGGAGAACATTTAGAATAAAATGCACTGGTGTCCTTGACCATGACCTTTTTGGGACCAGGACCTCCAGGTGCCACAGATGGTCTACACAGGGGTTTCCAACCTTTTCTATCACTTAAGCTATTTCTGATAGATGAAAATAGTCCCAAGATAGCAATGACTTTGACAATTGTCACAGCCGTGAGTACATCAGAAAAAGAATATTGACTAACACATTATCATAAAGGTACATATGGATAGGGAAGTATTAATTTACTAATTACTGTTTTAAACTTTTAAACTCCACATCTATTATTTTCACACCATGATTCCACACAACCAAGTTTTGATTTAAACGAATCTTGATGATGGCACCGGTGACAGCACGCTGTATGACCTGACCAGACTGCATGCAGAGTATATATATACATATATATATATATATTTCAAAATGCATATTTCAGTGGGTTCAACTGCTGTCTTGAACGTTTCGTGGTGATCCATCAAGTGGGGGCTGAGAAAAAGGGGAGTCGCAAAAGACGTGTTCCACAATACATTTTCCCATAGTGATTTTAAACACAAGAACAGCCCGAACCGGTGGACAGTATTACACCAAATTTTGCAGAAAACTAGCTCTTGGTCCAGAAAGCATGCTTTTTGTGATTTGGTGTAAATCCATTTAGTAGTTTTTTAGGTATTAGAGATTAGAAAATATAGATATCTAGGGATGTGGATCCTCCATGAATCCAACTGTCCCCGTGCTAATTACCTGATTGGCTGCCAACACTTCAACAAGGAAGTGTTTGCGGCCGTCTTAGGACTTAGCTTCAGCCGAGTCCCACAAAAAAAAAAAAAAAAAAAAAAGAAAAGAAAAGGGTCAAGGGTAGGGTCACCCTGAACCCCTAGCTTTGGTCTAGGGGTCCTTCACGGACCCCCGCCATGGCTAAAGAGCATTTATTTTAAATCTCAGAAAGTTCTGCGGCCCCGGATCCACTGATTTTTCAGAGATTTAAAAAAAAAGGGCGATCTCCTGCACTTTTCTTTTATTTGCCCCCAGATGGGCCAGGTTCTGGGGGCATTAAGGGATTGAAAAAGGAGGGGGGCACAGCCCCACCCCCGGGGCTTCAATAACACCGGGGACTGCAACCTCCCAGGGGCTATTAGGCCATAATATGCAGGGGAGCTCTGTGTCCCCCCACGCCCCGGGACCACCACCTTCCCAGGACAAAATCTTTATTTAAAATGGGGAGGCCCGTATGGCCTCCCTCACAGCCCCAGGGACCGCCACCTCCCCGGGGCTAAATCTGAAATTTATGCGGGCCCATGCACCCCCCTCCCCGCAGCCCTGGGTACTGCCACTTCCCCGAGGCAATTGATTGCAATTAATGGGGGACAGCTCCTCCCTGGGGCTGAAATACCATGATGGAGTGGGTCCATTGCAGACCACCAGCTCCGCGGACAACCACCTCCCCGAGGCTAAATTGAAGGTTGGCGGGGGCATTTGCTATAGTTACCTTAGGGCACAAGTTATAGTTACTTGAAATAACTCTATCTATAGCTGCTGAATTTCTTATTTAAGGTTTTGTACGAGAAAATTCAGAACCTAACTATACAATGTCTCTGTACCTTTGGTTATTTCAGTGAATTTCTATGGTTTCTTTTGTTGTAGTTGGACCCTCGCTCCTAGATGAGACTGCTGGTTTAAGGATGACAGCACTTTTGTTTGTGGGTGACTAGGCCAATCCTACAACAAGTTGCAACTGTCAGCCAAACCTTCCCGTTTTGTAAACAATACCTCACCAAAAACCCACACAGCATGGACTCTAGAGTGCGACATCTCAGGGGAGTTGTGGTGGAACGAAAGTTATCCTTTTCTCACATTAGCAACAATTCTCAGTCACAGGCAATATAGGAGATGCAGGAGAGTTTGCAATATATTTATTGAAACGGCTGCAATCTACAATATAATGAATGAGCTGCAATGATTAGGATAATGCATAATAAAAGAAGCATGATTGTAAAGATGAGAGTCTTGAATACAAAGACCCCCCACCATATTGCAATAAATATAAAATGTAGAATCCCTAGCATGGAGAACCTAATCCCTAACCTAATGAAAGCTAGGTGTGATAAACCTAATCTGCCAGTACCATGACCATGAGAAGCACCCCGAACTCCTGTTACCTTGGAATGAGGTCTAGGTCAGACTCTGTGGTGACACGAAGGCTAGGTCTGCATCAAGGCGACGTGCAGCATTGATGGCGTCAATAGCTTCTGGTAGGAATCCCTCTGATAAACCTGTCTGTGTGAGATGTATTTATATAGAACTTGTAGGACTCCTGACGTAGGTATGTTCCCAAACAATAGATAAGGGGGCAGGCTTGTGGTGGCAATTATGTGAATAATTCTCACCAAAAGTACATTATGCTCCTGTCACATGTAAGCGGGAAATGAACATGATGTGAATACCTACGTACCTCACTTAATTTTGATGCTGATAATGATGCTTTCACAGAGTGGCACTGATAACGTTGCTCTAACTTTAAACAAAGGCAGCCATCTTAAAATAAATAATATAAGAAATAGGCTACTACAGAGCAGGCTAAGTAGGTTAAAAGTCACTAGGTGACAGGCACAGGCCTGCAGACCAGAAGGCTAAGCTAAACTCCTGAGACCCATTAAAACTAAGTAGGATCCACTACACCCTCCCCATTGTCAGAACAAGGATGATGCCATATTGATGATGCCATAGAAGGTGTATGAGTCCAAGCTAAAATGCTCTGAGTTAAAAACATGCTAAAAACACATATAAAATCTTAATAAAAACCAGCTAAAAACATACAAAGAGGTAACATGTAGACCATGACAGACACAGCAGGCCAAGACAGAGGTTATGTTTTTGGGTCTTCAGGCTAATCCAAACCCAATCTCCCCAGTCTTACAACCACTTGGAGACTTACCCTTATCCAAAGCAAACATCAAGAGTCTTGGAGTATGGTTTGACCCATGGTTGACCATGGAGCATCAGGCGAAGATAATATCTTCCTCCTGTTTTGGCATACTCAGACTTCTCAGAAAGATTTTCAAAATACTCCTGTTCATCGCAAAGAGACTTATCATACGGGCCTTAATAATCTCACGCATGGACTATGGGAACGCTTTGATTCTAGGGGCACCAAAATATGTTGTGAAAAAATTGCAGGTGGTTCAGAACACCGCTGCCCGCTTTCTCTTCAAAATACCGAGACATGAATCGGCCAGATCAGCTTTATCAACTCTGCACTGGCTCCCCTTAGAGCAACGGATAAAATTTAAATCTTTATTTTATATTCATAGAGCCTTACATGAAAAGGCCCGCCACGTCTGAGAACCCTAGCCTCCTTCTATAATCAAACAAGATATTTTAGATCATCCTCCGCAGCCCTTGCTGCCAATCCCCCAATTAAAAAAGCTAAATGGGGAGGAAGATCGATGTCTTATCTTGGAGCCAGTCTGTGGAATTCACTACCACTGAACCTATGACAAACCAGCCACGAACTTTAATTTTGGAGGCTATTAAAAAACATGGTTGTTTTAGTTGTCTGTCGCCAAGGCTGTGTTTTTAAAGATTTCTGTATAGCGCTGGGAGGCCTTTGGGTAGCTATGTGCTCTATACATTTTCATAACATAACTTTATACTGAGATGTTACTTGATATGATTTATACTTTTTTTGACTAATAATTTCTCTTTATCTTTGACAACACAATATATCGCCAAACCCAAGGAACTGTGATGGGCACCTGTTTTGCCCCTAGCTATGCTGTTTTATACCTCGGCTGGTGGGAGGAACAGGTGGTCAGGAACATCGCTGAATTTGAAGATCATGTGGTCCTTTGAGTTAGGTATATTGATGATATTTTTTGCATCTGGAAAGGCAGTGTTGAGTCACCGGTACAATTCATGACTATCCTAAATTATAATTCTCTCAATTTAAAATTTACTGAGGAAATTCATTCAGAAGAAATTGAATTTCTTGATGTGAAGATTTGCATTGTGAATGGTAAGATGGAGTGTGCTCTATAAAGAAAGAAAACAACAGGAAACAGACTGCTTCATGCAATGAGCAATCCAAAGAATTTGATACAGAGTATTCCTTATAGGGAGTTACTGCGAGCAAGGAGACATTGCAGTTCTGATATTGCCTTTGGTAAAGAGACTGAGATTATGATAAAACGTTTTAAAGAAAGAGGATACTCTGGTGGGATTATTGACAAAGCACTGGCAAACGTGAAGCAAATCAATGGAGATGACGTATTGGGGGTCAATAAGATGGATGTAAAAAAGGACGAATCTATGAGATGTATTACAACTTTTCACAATAAGGTAGGAGAAATGAAAAGGCTATTTAAAAGGTTTTGGCCAGTTTTACATACAGATGAAACTTTAGCCAATGTATTGGAGAAATGTCCTAGATTTACATTTAGACATAGTAAATCTCTAAAAGACTCTTTGAGTCATTGTTTACTGCCCAGAATTGAAAGTAGTAAAGCTAGTAATGTTTTTTTTTTTAACTGTGCGAACTGCAATGCTTGCAGATACAGTGAAAACTGCAGGGAAGTTAAGTTTCCAGGAACCTCAAAACCATTCATTATTAGAAAGCATGTAGCCTGCAATTTGGACTGCAATGTACATGCTCTGCAATTCCCTAGTAATAAATTATATGTGGGCAGTACCATTCACACAGCAAAGAAGAGAAAATTGGAATGTATGAGAGCTATCACAAATGACAATAAGACATATCCAGTGGCAAGACATTTTGTGTTGTATCATGAGCAGAACATCAAGTTAGAATCACAACTGATTATTGGCTTTAATACCCAGCATCCTGTTGGATTGAATAAGGATGAGGAACTGGCAATTGAACTGACCTTATGGATAGTACTGAATGTTGATCCTTTTGAATTTATACATGATCATGCTATTGTTTTAATCTGTTTTGGATTTTAATTATATAAAGTTAATGTGTTTTAATGTATGCTATTTAAACAGCCTTTTGCTTAATAAGTAATTAAGCACACGGTCAGTCCTTGTGCATCGCACCAGCTGTCGAGCACGTCGCGGTGCTTGACCGCATTGTTTGGAGATATATATATATATATATATATATATATATATATATATATATATATACAAATACTTTAAAAAAAAAATATATATATATATATATATATATATGGGTATGTGGCGGTGTGGGTGTATGTGTAATCAAGATAAATAGATGTGGATTTCAGGGAGTTAAGAATTTAAATAAAACTATAATTGTCTATACATAATTACCTCTTCATGATACTGTGGTAATCTATATTCTGGATACCATATTTTGGCTGCATGATATTTAACATTTTAGTACAACCAACCACACCAAAGCAGAAGACAGAGTTACTAACAGCAATGCCAGAAAACGTTTTATTATAATAACATTCTTCTACATGACTATGAAAATGCAACCACAGCAACAAGGGCTCACTGTCACAAAGTAAATAAAATTATCATACCAGCTTCTCAGAATGAATGCTTTTCTAGCAAATGTTCACTTTCTATTTTGGGCTAACACACTCAAGGAAATTCTTGCTATTTTTTTTTGCTAAAAATCAGATCACATGCATGGCCTCTGAAAGCGTGTGTGTGATTTCTCTGTTACAAATGCATCACTTAGACAGGCTCTGCCCCACACACCCACATCTTACCAACACATGCCAAGGATGCCCACCATACTGTTAAAGATGCCTACATTGTGCCAAAGATGACTGCCATTATGTCAGGGCCACCCACCATAAGACTAAGAACCCCAACATCATGTCTGTAATGGACATTTTTTATTCCAAGGATGGCCATGATTATTTGAAAGGTGGGCGACAGCTGTATTAATCATACTCACAATATGGCAAGGATATCTGCCATTATTCAATGATTAGTCAAAGGATGCCCAGCATGTGTCAGGATTTACCATTACTATGGCAGTGTGAATATTATGTCAGAAATATATATAATTGGGCCAGAAATTAACCCCTTATATTATACGTATACATTTGGTGCTCCCTTACACCAGGGATGGCTTCCATGAAGAGACAGTGCTTTTCAAGGAGGAACATGATGTCAGAAGCATACATAGCACATCAATAAATGCACATATATGCATACACATGCACACAAAAACATTTAAACAAATATACATATATAGATGCACACACCTCTTGCCCCAAATGAAGCCATTACCTGTCTCCGCTCTCAATCCAAGCTCTGCTCTTCTTGGCTACATGTTTGCTAACTTATGCTTCTCACACACCTCCACTGTGTTTCTGGCAGTCCAACACGCTGCATGTTGTGTGGCAATAAAAATCCTAGCGCTGTACCTATCTTTCACACTGCTACTCACTTTTCCATTCTAGCAGACCATATATTTTTCTTGTTTCATTCATTTATTGACACTTTGAATATCTCTCAACACTATTTCCCCAGTTACCCCCGATCTTGGGAAATAATCGTAAAGCTAAGCGATGCTGTCTGGCCTCAATCATCTTCCCCAAGAAAGGAGCAGGAGGGACCTTTTGGTATTTACTGGGTTAGGAGCAAGTTAGTTCCAGATGGACAGCATGTGGCTTGACAAGTGCAACACCTGAACAAAGAAATGGCCAAAGTTATAGCCAAGTCTGCACACCTCATAATGGTATGATGGGCTATATGCATGACCATCAACATGCCACCCTTTGTGTTGCTGGCGAAATGAGCTGTCTCAAAGCAATACGCTAGCCGAGATTGCCAGCTCCCTTGTGGACTGTTGCCATGAATCACTGTTATATCTGCTAAGAAAATACACTTTGCTAGCATTATTTCCCACCTAGAGTTTGGGGCTAAGTTTGAATTTGAATGCCCCAAAGCTGGATACACTATAAGCTAACCCCTGGGGTGTATCAAGAGTTCAATTTTAACATGAAATCTCCACCAATGTAGATGAAGGTAAGGACAAGAAAAAGACACTATGGTTTTCTCACCAGTGGCGGCCACTTGTCAAATAGGGTGGCGGGGCGGGAAGTATAAAAAATAAATAAATAAATAAAACGTACCTTTTACCTTGGGAGACGGTTCCGTCTCTCCTTCCTCCTCTGATTCCCGGAAGCACACAGGCTTCCAGTCTCCCCTCCAATCCCAGCGCTGCTGTCAACAGCATGACAGCAGCGTTGTGATTGGTCTGAGCGCCCTGCTTTGGCACTCGGACAGGGAATAGGGCCCTGTGCACTTACTCCTTCCGACTGTTCAATACAGCTGGGTGGAGAAATGCAAAGTGTGCATGATTGTTTGCAGGCCCAACACGGCCAGCTAAAGCGTCATGCGCACTTTTTTTTTTTAAATGTGTTTTTATTATTTAATATCACACAACAAAATGACACAAATGAAAACTGTCAATGAGGATAACATTTTGCAACAGGTGCATTCATCACGTCGCCCAAGGTGGCTATAGTACCGTGCCTGAGCTAAGCTGCCCTCCACCCGCTCCCGCACCACCGCCAGGGGGTCCGTGATACCACGAGCCGGGGCAGGGGGGCACAGTCCGGGCCAAGCATCATACTAAAGCATCCTGTTGCACTAAAAAACAGCTAATGAGAGGGTGGAACAATGAAAAAAAAATTACAAAAATTCTGGGGGGGGGGGGGGGGGGGGGGGGGGATGAGGGCTGGCGGGGCCTCGGGGCGGGGGAAGCGGGGGCAGAGGAGGAGGGGAAGAAAGGCCCGGGTGATTGGTCGTGAGCCCATTAGTGTGCTGGTGTTTTTACTGGTTGGTAACCCTCTGTTAGGTTATACCAGCTTTGTGCAGTCACCCCCTGCTCCTGTCCACATTTATATATATATATATATATTTTTTCTTATCGTTTTTATTTTGTTTGTATATACCTCTGCACCGTTTTGTCCCACTAGGTCTCCTGCCTGTTTAGTTTTTTGTTATTTATACTTGGGTTTGCTTTGTGGTTGGGTTCAGCTATGTGATATTTTGCTTCAAGCCTGATGAGGGGTGGTTGCGTGCTATCCCTGGGGGAATGCAGCTATTTGGGAGTGTACGGTGCTGCTGTAGCTTGGATTTTAGTGTTTGTTGGGGGAGTGTTCAGGGTGGGTGTTCGTCATCTTTTCTTTCTATTATTGCAACAAAAGAGTTCCAGGTGTCAAGACCTTTGACCAGAACGCCTTTTGTTGATAGGAGCTGCAGCGTGCCGGCCTCGGCCCTGGCCCAGCGCTGCAGCTCCGATCGCCATTGTTCGATGCCCGGCGCAACTGGGGCCTTCCAGTGCATGGCTATAAGGCGTCTATACATCGCCAGTGCTAAGCATCTTAGAGTTTGTTTCCGTTTTTTGAGGCTTGGACCTATACCCAGCAAACACAGCTCTGGGGTGGGGGACAGTACAACAACTGTCCAATCGACAAGCAATTCTATTATGTCACCCCATACTTTCCGGATTGGGGGGCATTCCCAGGTCATGTGGTAAAAGGTGGCTTCGGGAGTGGCGCATCTGGGGCATGTTTGCTTTGATTGGGGGAACATATGGGTTATTCGGTGAGGTGATAAGTATGTTTGATGTAAATAATTAAACTGGGTGTAGCAGAAACGCGGGTTGCGTAATACTTCTTTTATCATTGTCAACGCCTGTTTCCAAGCGGGTTGTGAAAGGGGTTCTGCTAGCACTGCATCACATCTGTTCTTTGATTGTGCTTGTTTATTTTCAACGCAGGAAGTTGAAATTATGTATGCTCTTGATACATTTATTGGGTCTTCTATGCTACCTAGCAATTCGTGCAGTCTGGGGGAAACATTTGGTTCGGAGTTTTCATTGTTCCAGCAAGACCGTAGTGTCTGGCGTACTGCTCCGTATGCTATAAAGCTTCCGCGCCCCAGTTCATATTTATCAGTTAGTGTATTGAAAGTTAGGAGGCGTCCTTCATTATAGATGTCGCCGATGGTGCGTATTCCCTTTTCTGGCCATCTGTTCAGGCCAACTCTGGCTGCTATGTTGGCAAGTTTCGAGATGGCCAATAATGGTAGCCTGAGGGAATATTGTGGTGTTTTATTATCCATGAGCACATGGTGGCGCCATATCCAGTGCGCAGTTTTCAGTAGTATATTGCGCGGGTGTTTGGGGGATTCACGATTCATCAGGTATTGTATAAAGCCCATGTTCCCTAGAGACGAGAGGATCATCTGTGATTCAGCTCCGTCTGGGCGGCCTAGCCAGGATGAAATCCATTGTACCTGGGAAGCTGCGTAGTACATTTCGAATCTAGGTTCTCCCAGTCCACCCATTGTTAGGGGTTGGTGTATTTTTGATAATGCCACTCGTCGTCTTCCGTTGCCCCATATGAGATTTATTAATAGGCTATTCAGAGGTTTAAAGAAGGAGGCTGGGAGAGCCAGTGGGAGGGCCATGAAGAAGTACAACAGTCGGGGTAGGATCACCATCTTCGCTATGGCTACTCTGCCCATCGGTGACAGTGGGAGTGAGCACCAGAAGGGCAGAGAGCTTCTGATGGATCGGACTGCTTGCCCCAAGTTGGTGTCCCTGAGGTCTTGTGCGTCGTGGCATATGTTTACACCCAAGTATTTGAAGGTGGTGTAACACCATTTCAGGTCGCCCGGGTTGGAGGGTGATCTGTGTGCTTCAGGGACAGGGCACATAGGGAAAATGCACGACTTAGACCAGTTTACCTTAAGCCCGGCCAATGTGCCAAACCTGCGCAGTAACTTCAGCACGTCAGGTAGGGATTCTTGGTAATCTCGTAGGAAAATAAGTGCATCATCTGCATATAGTGACACTATGCGGTATGTGTGGTCGTCTCGGATGCCCCATGCAGGGGCTACCGCACGTAGGTGGGCTGCTAAGGGTTCAATTGCGAGGGCGAATAAGAGCGGGGATAATGGACAGCCCTGTCTGGTTCCTCTCTCTATTTTAAACGGTTGCGAAATCGTGTCACCCGTTTTAACTCTTGCAGATGGGTTAGTGTAGAGTACTCCTATCCATCTGATGAATGTTCGGCCGAAACCCATACGGCGCAATGTTTCCATCAGAAAGGGCCAACCCAGCGTATCGAATGCTTTTTCTATGTCCAGTGAGACTGCCACTTGAGCATAGTCATCCGTTTGTGAGTTCGCCATTAGGCGCAATAAGTTTCGGATGTTACTAAATGTGCTCCGGCCAGGTATGAAACCAGCCTGATCACGATGTATCAGGTCCGGCATACATGGAAGCAAGCGGTTGGCTAAAAGTTTGCCGAGTAGCTTGCAGTCTGTGTTCAGTAGTGATAGTGGTCTGTATGAGCGTACATCTAGAGGGTCTCTCCCTGGTTTAGGTAGCACTGCTATCAGTGCTTCACGGCATGTGTCCGGTAGTTGTCCACACTTTAGCGCCTCGGACAGCATCTCTAGGTATGGGGTTAGTGTTTGAGTCGGGAACATGCTATAGTATTCAATGGGCAGTTCATCGCTGCCAGGTGCTTTGCCATGTGGCAGTTGTTTTAGGGCCTGTTGTATCTCGTTGATATCGATCGGTCATTCCAGGTCTGCAACCTGAGCGACAGATGGTTCAGCTCGATGTCAGTAAAAAACTCATTCAGTGGCGTTTCGGGTGGGGGAAGGGGAGATTTGTATAGTGTGCTGTAATACTCCTTGAAGGCTGAGTTGATATCGGCCTGGGCATTTACTATCAGTCGTGTATCTAAACGGATGGCTCCTATAGGGGATTTCCGGCCTTCGTTGTGTATGAGCCATGACAGTAATTTACCCGATCTGTCACCTTCAGCGTGGTTGCGAGCTATGTAGTGGCGATAATCAAACAGACCTAGTCGTCTGTCAGCATCGTGCCATTGTGAGCGCTTCCCAGCTAGTTCTGTTTGTGTAATCTCAATCCTGGCGAAGTTATTCTCGAAAGAATGTACTTCCTTTTCTAAGTTACTGAGCTCACGTACTAGTGTTTGACGTGCACCGACTGTTGCTGAGATGCATGTTCCTCTAATGACTGCCTTGTGTGCGTCCCATTCCGTTAATCTAGAGCTCGTTGTTCCCTTGTTTTGGGTGAAGTAAGAGGATATGTGAGTGGCTAATTCTTCTCGAAATGGGGGGTCTTGTAGCAATCAGGTCTGGAGGCGCCAAGTTGGGATGCATGCGCGCGGGCTGCCCCATCTGATATGAGCGATGAGGGGTGAGTGATCTGAGATTACCCTGGCAGTGTACTCGGCGCTTGTGATCCTGTGGGTGATGTCTTGGGAAGTGAGGATAAGGTCTATGCGGGTGTGGAGGAGGTGTACTGGGGAGTAGTATGAGTATTCGCGATCGTGGGGGTGTATGTGCCTCCAAGTGTCTGTGAGACGGCGATCTGCCATCCATTGACGTAACATCTGTGAGTTTTTAGTTGTTGGGGAGGCTGCTATGGGGGTGTGTGATCTATCCGTATCTATATGTGGAACGCAGTTCATATCCCCGCCCCAAATGCATGTAGAGGGGAGGTCATTTGAGAAGTGTGAGATCGTTTTGTGTGGGAATTCACTTTGTCCGACGTTCGGGACGTAAAGTCCGTTCAGTGTTACTGGTTCTCCGTCTAAGCGGCCTATTAAATGTATGTACCTGCCCTCTATGTCAGTGACGCTGCGCTGTGTGGTGTACGGGACCCCCGGGGCTATCTATATCAAAACCCCTCTTGCAAATGATGAATTTCCTGATCCATAGACCTGTCCGCCCCACTTCCTTTCCAACCAGGGGATATCTACGGGGGTTATGTGCGTTTCTTGGAGAATGGCTATATGGATATGGTGACGTTTTAGGTGTGCGTGTATCCTATTGCGTTTTCTTATGCCCGCCATTCCCTTAATATTCCACGTCATTATGTTATACGTTGGTTCCTTATTTGTCATGTTGGGTTAGGTTGTTGCGCGCCTATTTTTGTGTTCAGTGGGGCCAATCCCGTGACGCGTCCAGAGACTGCCGCTAGTCTAGTATGCGCATCCCGCCCACGAATCCCCCCGCCACCCGCCCCCGCCCATCAGCCCCCCGGGTCTACAAAATAACATTATCAAAAGAGGATAGTAAAAGTGAGAAGGAAAAAAATAACAGGCAAAAGGATATTTCGGGTAAAGCCCGGAAGTAAATGTAGTGGCACAACCGGTGCCTAAACTGCAATCTGCGAGATTAAGTTCCATTCGGGAGTGACTGGGGTGTCTGAGAGCGTGGTTTCGGTATAGCCGGGCGGGTAACGACCCGTCACCAGGATAGTTTTGTCCCTGTGCGGTCCAGGTTGTGAGTTCGTCCGCTTTGGTTACCCTGTTAGTCCGCAGGGGGGCGGGAGGTCGCGTGTCCCTCTGCCAGTCTCGCGCTGGTGGCACAGTTCGTGTTCACTCTTGAGGCCTAGAGATCATCCGCAACGCGCGGGGTAAGGTCAGGGCCGGCCAGAAGGAAGGAGGAGGATGCACTGGATTCCCCACCTGGGGATCCGCTGTCTGTAGCATCTGTGTCGCTTCGGGTTTTGGATTGTGGTCGGGTGAAGGAGCTAGTCTCCCTTAATATTTGAGCTTGCTCTGATTCCATTTGTGATTTCGATGGGCGCAATGTAGTCTTGTTTTGTTTTTTTCTCCTCCTGGAGCTGGAAGTTATCCAGTCCTCGGTTGTTGTCTTTTCCGTTGGTGGGCTGATCAAACCTTTAGCGTGGATCCATGTCCATGCATCCTCTGGGGTAGGGAACATGAGCGTTTTCTCGTCTATGGTGATACGCAGGCGGGCTGGAAACATAAGAGAATAAGTAATGTTATTTTGTCGCAAGATTTGTTTGATTTTTACAAAAGTTGCTCTTCTACGTTGTACTTCTAGTGTACAGTCCGGGTATGCAGATATGTTATTATTTTCCAAGCTGATTTGACAGGAAGATCTAAAGTGTTGAAGAACAGAATCTCTATCTCTGTGGTTAAGAAATCTGGCTATCATGGGTCGGGGTGGTGCTCCAGGCCGCGGAGGTCTGCCCGGCATTCTGTGGGCTCTCTCTATCATTGGTAATTTTGTGGCATCCTGTATTTTCATTATTTCTTTCAGCCAGTTTTCTAGGAAATCCTCGGCATTGGGTAGTTCCAATCGTTCTGGGATGCCAGTGAATCTGATATTGTTACGTCTTGAGCGCCCCTCTGCCTCTTCAGCTCGGCGTTGTAGCTGCGCCAGCCCAGTTTCCATTTGTTTGAATTTGCTTTTCATGTCTGTCATCTCCGGTTGAACAGTTTTTAGTGACAGTTCAGCATTATGCACTCTGTCTGTCAGTTTACGGTGGTCGGCTCGGAGTAGGGAGACCTCCAGTACCGCGGCATCGATTTTCCCTTCTAGCGAGGTTTTGGTTTCCATGATTGCCTGCATAATTTTATCAAATTGCTGAGAGTGTGTACGTAGCGTCTCGGTCAGTTGAAGCTGCGTTGGATTTTGCATGTCCGGATGGCCCACGGATGAGGGGAGTTCTCCCTCCGCAGAGGTCCCTGTTTTGGAGTGCTTAGGTTTAACCATTGTGCACACTGTGCATCCGGGAGGAGTTAGGCTGTAAGAAATCAGCTATGTGTCCTGGAGGGGTGAAGCGGGGGCCCTGCACACCGAAGTGGGTGATTTTAGCGTGTCCGGTAGTCCAGACGTGGTTGCGTATTTTTTAGGGATATTTGGAGTTAGTATGTTTATTTGTTGTCTGAAGCTCGCTTGTTGCTATATCTTCAGCCCACTCCACGTTGCCAGGTCAAGAGCTGGCTGCCTTTAACCTGGATCAGGTGCGATGAGCTTTTCACTTGTATGCTTGTGGCTTGATATTGTGGTGGCCCAGCGTGGTTGTTTTATGCCTTTAATTTATTATGTACCTGCGCAGCTCCCAAACTTCTTGCTTTGATTTCTTTATTTTCTTTCTTTCTTTTTTTTATTTTATTTTAATTTTATTGTCTCTTATTTTTTTTCACTCCTCCGCCTCTTCTTCTTTATCCTTTATGTTGGGTCAGGCCTGGTGCTTGAAAGTCGTTGTCGCACTGGCCCAAAGCGCGAAACTGACTGCTCCCTGGAGGGCCCAGTGCGCTGTTACTTCTTTTTTCAGTGCGGGAGGGGGGGGGGCGGCCGCCCGCCGGCCGCGAGTCCTCCCCGCCGGTCCAGCCCCCGCCACCAATGGGGGGCCCAGAAGGTACGCCGGGGCCCCGGTTCCGCCCAGGCGCGTGCTCGCCGGCCGCTACCCCAGAACAAGGGCGGAGCGCCACGGCAAGCCAAACGCCCGGTCCCGGCGCCGGCATGCCCGAGGCACGGCCCCACGGGAGACGCGGCCCAAAGCGCCCGCCGCGGCGTCACCGCGCGAAGCGGTCACCAGTCCCCAGCAGGGGGGTCACGGTAAGGTGTCCGGGGTGCCACACGTCCCCCCAAGCTACATGTTGCTCTGGCGGGCCGCAGCCAAGCCGGAAGCCGCGGCGTCCTCGGGGCCGCGCCCCAGCCGACAGGCCCACCTCCAGGGCACGCCGCAGTCCGGGCCCACCAGCCCCAGCTCCCCCGGCGATCCCACGGGGAAGCCGAGCGGGATCACCTCGCCGCCGCGCACACGTCTCGCCGACCACGAGCGGGCCGCATCACCGACCGCGAGCGGGCCGCCTCACCTCCCGGTCCAGGGCACCAGGCGCGCCTTGCTCCTTCGGATCCTGCAGTCATTTACGGGGCCATCTGCAGCTATTTCTGTTTTCTTGGGGGCTGCCCCCGACTCGAGGGGGGAAGCCTCACCATTTTAGTGCCAGCCGGGGACCAGGATAATCGGCAAGAAGGAGGGCCGCGAGCGGAGCTCTTTGCTCAAGCGTCCGCTCCGGCCGCCATCTTGGCCACGCCCCCAAGCGTCATGCGCACTTATGTGCACATAGCCCTCCTCCAGCCCAGCCCCGCCCTAACCGTGCTCCTGAGGAAAATTAAAATGATAATAATGCTACGTTACTATCATTTTTTCCCCTTTTGTCCACTGCATAAACAAGGGAAGCAACGCTCCTCTGTCTTAGCGGAGGAGCCACCACTGTTTCTCACTTGAGAGGTACAGGCCATACACCTAGGGCAGAGGACAATACTTATCCATGTGAGTGTTACTGAGAAGGAGGTAGACTACCTGAAGCACAGAGAACCTGCCCTGCATCATCCGAGCTTCCAATCTAGCCATGCTGCTTAGACATACTGAGTGGTGCTACATCAGATCTGAGACTAGAGATGTATGTTTGCTAATCCCAACTTACAGAAACTGGTCATCCTGAAAAGTGCTGTCCAGTATGAAAACCTACTGCAAACCTGTAACTGACTATGCTGTGGCACCTTGTTTTGGGTGACCTGTTACCATTCTGAGCACCTGCACCTGCAGTGTAAAGCTCACCCCAACGAACAACTGAATGAGAAAGGCAGCATGTTCAACTTCACTGCAGCACCGTGACTTGGGTGGCCTATCAAATCTGTGAGCCCCTGCACCTAGAGCTTGAAGCTCCTCCTGATTGCCAGTACAAAGATGGGAGGCCAGCATATTTGCTTGCATTTTTCACCTCAACCTTATTGACCTGTCACCTATTGTGAGCCCTGAGACTGTAATAAAATAGTAGATTGTGATCCAACATCCGCACCAGCTGCTGGATTGTTATAAATGCCAAAGGGGCACAGCCAGCAAGTGTGCCTTGCTGTCTGTGCCCCCGTGGCACTTTGTATTCCACAAGGTGACATAGACACTTTTGCAGCCCCTTCTGTAATACAGACCATGCAAGTGCTCATGTAACCCAGGTGTGATCTCAAGGATGTTGAGGGGGCAACGCTCCATGCAAGTGATGGAATATTTTGGTTCTGCACCCATGCCACAAAAACAGATGTGGGCACAAACGCAAAAGAGCTGTCTGAAGGGTGCCCCTACTGCGCACCACAAAAAGATGCCACACAGTCAGTGTGCCTCCCAAGGATGTCCCTTAAAAGGAGGGCAGAGGAGGTTCCATGGACCTTGTCCATGAAGTGGGTGCAGTCACTCAATGCAACCTCCTGCAGAGGGATCTCTGCCCCCCCTTTCAACTGCAGTCCAGTTGCACTTTCACAGTGAAAGAAGTACCAGCTGCTTCAAACATCCAGTCCACTTTTCACTGATGTGTTATTGCAAGGCATGCAAAGGTTTGCAGCTCCAATGGGGGCAGTGCAATTGCTGTGAGAGGGTGCATTGACCTGATCTTTGTCCAGGGTGCAAAGTTAAACATGCACCATGGTGTAGACCAGAGCAGTGAACACTATCAGTGATACTCATTCAAATAAGTGCAAGACACCAGAGAAAACGCTGCATCCCCACAGTGCTCTTATAATATCCTCTGACTCCAGCCTCACTGCTCTGAAATCAGTTTGGTACCACATCTTGTTGGCTTATGTTGGCCTATGTTTCTTGGCTTATGTTTTCTAAGCTTGACCACCCAAGAAGCTCACACCACTTGCAAAGGCCACCAAATGCCATGTGGTCCTGGCAGAGTCATTTCAGAATTGTAAGTGACAATGAATCAACTAGCTTACGTAGAGTTATAAACCAATAATATGACACTTATGCATTGTAAAGTGCCAGATTGTGGTACTCGGAATATCGTAACTATAACCATTGTCCTCTACCTCTATCTGCCAAGTAAGTGGTCTGAAAGACAACTGCTGACAACACTAGAAGAGATCGCTAGAAAGTAAGATTCTTGTGCACCAAAAGCCTGTACTCTACAAGCAGATGTTGCACAGGATCTCATATTACTATTAAAATAACCCTGATACCTCCTACACACCCCATCACAGGCATGTTAGTGTTAAAGAGTAATTTGGTATGATATTTAATTGTATTTTGAATCCCATATACGTGTTAAAAGGGCTTTGCATTTAACCTTAATGATTAGAAATGTCATATCTTTATTTTTTTTATCAAAGATTGTACATAGCTGTTTGAGGCTGAATGTTTGAAATTAGTTTGTAAGCTCTATGCATGCCCTACCACTTTCAAAGTTCACCAGACCACTAGTACATGATGATTATTGGGAGTGATACATTTGCTGGGTGAACTTTATGTTGTGCCCTACACCACTCTCAAAGATCAAAGATTAAGCCTTAACTCTTCACCTTTGCTCCTACCTGAAAGCCAGAGACTAAAGAGGAGGTAATTGACTATTCAGTAAGCTCGTAGTACTATCTAGTTCCTGTGTTTCCAAGGACAGTGGTAATACTGGTCACAATTACATAACTTCTCGAGTCAGCCAAGCCACGGAGAACTGGTCGGGTATGAATGGTATTTATTCAAAAGTTCCATTATAACTTGCCAATCAGGCCCTAGGTCCTATGAGTGCAACTGGAAGTCTGAGTGGGTTAAGTGACTGGCTTATTTGTTCGACCCGGTGGATTTTGCCTTTCTGATGCAGGGTAAATTGACTTCTTTGAATTCTGTGCATCTCCCATATATGCCTTCCCCCTCGCTCCTGCAATCTTCTAGCAATATTTCATGTCTTTACAGAACCATCCGCACAAGCCTTTCATGAGCCACTGCCTTTATCCTGTTGCTGCTGCCCTCACCACAGTTGTCTTCCTTCCACCTTTTTGTCCTTCATATCTACCCACTGCCTAAACTGGAACGACAGAGCAATGTTTGAACATCTCCTTAAATTGGAAGGGTGCGTGCAAGTGTGCAAGGTGCTCAGGGTGCTGTGGCCTTCCCAGCCTTGAGGTACCTCTCAGTGGTGGCTATGAGATGGGCTGGCACTGTCAGTGACATGCACAGTGTTCCTGAGGTAGTCGCCTACAGGTATTCTGATCTTCCGCACCATGTTTTAGCTGTCAATATAACTAATTGATTCTACATCAGATGTGAAAATGACAGACAATTCTGGCTTTTTTACTCCTTGTGATATGGAGCATGTTGTTTTCCTTTGTCCAGTGACAGTAAAAACCTACAGATACCAGCAAGAAAAATGCTGAAACGCAGGCTTTCCACCTGGTGTCAAAAAGAATGAAGGTACCACCTCTTCCCCTGTCCCTCTCAGATAATTGATTTGCTTGTAAATCGTTTTACAGATACACCCTGGACTATATATAGAGAGTAATTACGTTGAAAGTAAATGCAGGGGAGTGACATTACACCCATCGTTTAATGCAAAAACACATACAAGTTCACGGAAACTGGACTCATCATGCCCAATATTACACCTCGGTGAAAGGTGGTAGCCCTTCAAACAGATTCAAACTCAAAAAAGATTTTCCATAAAAAGGACTCGTGAGATTTGTTGTGTAAAAATGTGGTATTTATGCAAGCAAAATTCTAGAAATGTGTTAGTGGAGGAAGCAGAACTGGTGCGGATATTATAGCTAGTATTAGTAGAACAAATAGTCACTGGTACCAGTGGTAATAATAGAAGTTATAGTACTATAGTCACATTGGTAAACATTTTACTAGTGTTACTAACAAGAGTGCTATAAGTGTCACTTGTAGCAATACCAGTAACAGTATTAGTACTACTTGCAGTTATGTTACATCTAATGATGGGAGTACTAATAATAGTTACTCTCAGTGCTATCTGGTGTAATAATTATATTACTAATAGCAGCTCATCTACTGGAAGTAATCAAGCTGGCAGTAACACTAGCATTAGTGTTATTGTTATTAATAAAGTGTCATAGTAGAAGTAGTACTGCTAACATTATTAGTAGCAGTGAGTCTATTGCCGATAGTAACAGCATCCCTGAAAATAGAACCAATAGTGCAAACACACACAGCAGCAGCAGAAGAGATATGAGTTGGACGTGCAAAACGACCACTTCTATTAGTGTAATCTGTATTTTTTAAAACAGTGACGATGTTGGGGGCTATTGACAACGGCATTTTGGAGTATGTAAAGTGGTACTTTTAGTACTTTTTAGGTGCTCGTACATGCTCTTGTGACTATCCCTCCCAACATTTAAATTGGGAATCAAGTAGGAATATTCAGAGAGTATGTGTGTACAGTTAGTACGAATAGAAAAGGCTGTGCCCTCTGTCCACTTTTAATACCAGGAAGTTGGACTTTTCAGGGGGATTTCACAAACACACGTAAGAATGCGTAAAAGAGTACTCCTGAAGTGCTACTTGCTGCACTCGGAAATTATTTTGTGAATGTGCTCCGTTGAGATCATTTGTGGTGCCTTTTGTGTAGTACGTGTCTTTTAGAGGGTTGTCAATGAAGAGCAAGTGTAGTTTGTTTGCCCAGCAGCCTCACGAGGCGCGTCAGAGGCTGATGTGTCGCCAGATAATAAGACTGTACTTTGTAAAACTTGACACTTTAGGGACAGTCCAAGCACCCTCTCTCAAGGAATCAAAGAAGGTAGAACGTTTTTAGATATTAAGGGGCATATTTATACTCCGTTTGCGCCGAAATTGCGTCGTTTTTTTTAACGCAATTTTGACGCAAAACTAACTCCATATTTATACTTTGGCGTTAGACGCGTCTAGCGCCAAAGTTCATGGAGTTAGCGTCATTTTTTGGCGTGAACACCTTCCTTGCGTTAATGATATGCAAGGTAGGCGTTCCCGTCTTAAAAAATGACTGCGATGCATATGCGTCGTATTTATACTCCCGGGCAAAAATGACGCCTGGGAGTGGGCGGGTCTAAAAAACCCGCATTTGCGCCGGATTTTAGCGCCTGGGTCAGGGCAGGCGTTAAGGGACCTGTGGGCTCAGAATGAGCCCAGAGGTGCCCTCCCAAGCCCCCAGGGACACCCCCTGCCACCCTTGCCCACCCCAGGAGGACACCCAAGGATGGAGGGACCCACCCCAGGGACATTAAGGTAAGTCCAGGTAAGTATTTTTTTTTTGTGGCATAGGGGGGCCTGATTTGTGCCCCCCTACATGCCACTATGCCCAATGACCATGCCCAAGGGACAGAGGTCCCCTGGGCATGGCCATTGGGCAAGGGGGCATGACTCCTGTCTTTGCTAAGACAGGAGTCATTTCAATGGGGGATGGGAGTCGTAAAAAAATGGCGCAAATCGGGTTGTGGCGAATTTTTTGCCTCAGCCTGACTTGCACCATTTCTGGACGCCCATACGCCATTTTCCCCCTACGACGGCGCTGCCTGGTGTACGTCGTTTTTTTTAACGCACACCAGACAGCGCCGGCGGCTAACGCCGGCTAACGTCATTCAATAAATACGGCGCCCGCATGGCGCTACAGAATGGCGTTAGCCGGCGCTAATTTTTTGGGCGCAAAACTGCGTTGGCGCAGTTTTGCGTCAAAAAGTATAAATATGGGCCTAAATGCATTCCAGGGAAGTTATTTACAGAATTTGCGGCGATATTTTCCCAATTTCGTCATCACATAAAGCTTCTGATCTGCTAAGCACAACAAAAGTACTTTCCAATTCCAACAGGTGTGGGTTAGCTCGTGCCAACGTAGGGGATTGGGTAGCTTGTGTTAATCTTTCTATACACAGGATACTTGGCTGGGGTTTATTAATTGTTGTTGTGACGCAGAAAATTTGTGGTATTTCCTTGCTAAACGGCTGTTTCATTTTCACTCTTATCGACCTCCTTTTTCACTGCACAGAGACAAAATGCTGTAAGGACCCTCGCCATGTCTTATTTTAAACCATTTAAAAGTATTGCATATTTACGAAAACATTCTACAAGTTCATACGTTTTATTTTATTCACCATGGCAGAAGGCTATACGTCCCCATACTACTGCAGCCCCCTCCTCCCCCCTTAAGATGAGGGTTCATTGCACGAGTTTGAGGCCTCAGAGGCCTAAAATTATAACGAATAACTTCAAGGCTACCAGTCCTACATTCCAAAATGTGTCTGATGCAAAAGCCAGATATGATAGAAAATTCCACACGTAGTTTCGGACAGTTTGGGCTATTTGGAGACTTTGCCGGTAGCCGTGCCAAGAGTAGGGGTTGTGCGAGTGATGTGTATCGCTGGAGACGCCCATGCATATATATATGGCTGTGCGTGTGTGTATAAAAATATATAAACACACACGGGCGCGCGCGCGTTCAACAAAAAACTGCTAAGAGATGAGCGAGTCTGTGTCCCTGTCAACAAATAAATAAAAGACAGTTTTGTGAAGTAATATGTTTAACCCTGAACGTAATGTTGCGTCCCGCGTCACCAGTGATTCCTCGCGCAGGGTGACCACTTCCAATCTCGTTCGCGCCCTTGTCAGCCTAAATTTAGACACGCTTTTTGCTGCACGTCTGGGGCACAATTAATACGCTCTCCGCCCTTCAATTTTATGGGCTGAATTCTGTTTTGCTAACATTGTGTCATCCTCTTGAAGGCTGGCCTTTTAAACTTTAATATTTCATCTTGCTTGGCTAGGCTGCTGCACTGTCTGTTAACTCCGAAATCGATGATGTCAGGGCCGTGCATCGCAGGCGGGAAGACGGTTATACATCCTAATACCTTCTGGCAGTTCAACATTTGCAGACGAAACAATGCTAATAACAAGAATCTTCCCTAGTATAATCAGTTTTTCTTTGCTCTGTTGATGTTGCTGTATTCCTTACCGTGTGAGTGACTGAAGAGTGCCGGGTAATTGCTGCAGGTGCAATATCACATAGAGCAGAGCCCTAGCCCGAGAGGCCCAGAGGGAGGCTCCACGGTGTATGTCTTACTCGAGAAGAAATACTGTAGGGAAGTTTGTATTTATGATGAATGACAGAGAGTGCTGTGTCCTGACTGGTGCACTCTCCAGTGTTGATGTTAGAAATGGGACTTTTCAGAAGCAGTGACTTCTTACCTGCTATATTATGAGACAGGGGAAGTGCTTGTGGCGCTCTGTCTTCAGTGCATCCATATGGGGTCTCTGGCCTACTGATTGGATGGTGCATGCATGCTGATAGCCACAGGAGAAAGTAAGCTGGATAGGAAGGGCAGCCAGTCATGACGGCTTTGTCCACGATGTCGCTGCTCTTGGAAGATGCTGTAGGCTGCACAGGAAACCAGTGAGTTCCATCAAGGTGAGGGTGATGTGGTCATATTTCTTCAAGCCATTGGTGAGGCATTCTAAGGTGCTTAAGATGCTCTTTGGTTGGTTTCTTGTGAACTCTGGAAGGCCATAAAGCATGTTGTTGCCACATCTAGACACAAGAGTACAGGGAAATTAAGTGCCTACTCAGAAGTCCCTTAATGGGAAGAATAATTTCACTTTCTTCAGGAGAGTTAGTTGGCACCAGGCTGTGTTGGTGTTTTTCTCAATGTGTTCTCTGAGGGTGAGATTGGTGCCCTGGGTGAATCTGAATGACTTTGCATTTGGTGAAGATTTGGGTTTGAAGCTAAGTTCATGTTCTTGAGACAGGTTAGGACCAGCTGTTGCTTATGCTGTCTGGGTGGAGGACGGGCCAGGTGGATACAGCTGCTTTCTGTCTCAACCATGCTTTGAGTAGACCCTAACAGTTTGGACTTATCTGCTCTGCCCCTGAAATAGTAGAGAGTGCATCGCTCCCAGAGCAGGGAGAAGCTCTGTGCATCCTCGGAAGCCTTGTGGACAGTGCTCAGCCAGGCTGCTGAGTTGGAGACGGGGTAGCAGTGGGGAGAAATGATTGTTTCACCTGTCCCAAGGTAGGAACCATATCTGGATGAAAAACATCCAACTCATATCTACGCTCTCATCATTGTATTTGAACGATTTATATGTGGCACCACATGTCACTCATACAGAGAAACCAGTCCGTCTGCTGGATAACAGAGAACAGGAGAAATATAAAAGAACAAATGAGAGAACAAGCAAGCAAGCCCGGTTCAACAGCAGGGTGAACCTTAGCAGCCTGCTTTGGTGTACCATCAGTTGGCACCAGAACAAAAATAGTCCCATTACTAGGACAAAACGTCACTTAACCTGCCTTGGAACATTTGTTGCACCCCCCTCTCAAATAAAGGACCCAAAGGCAATGCCTACACGTTTGTAAACATGGTCACTCCAGCGTACAATCAATTCAATAGTGACAGGTAACAGAAGTTTGCCTCTCAACTGGGTACCACTGGCATATCCACTGCCTCTATAGCATAGAATTGTGAACATTAAAGGACTCCAAAGCAGATTCAGTGCCCGAGGGTGTGGGGTGGTTAGGGGGTTCCGCAAGGAGGATAACCGGCTATGGATGAAGTGGATCTAATCTAATAAACATCTCCTGTCTGCCCTTTCTGGGGTATTACCCCTTAAGACAGCCATAAAATGCTTCTGCCCACTGACAGGCAACCTCCAACCGTGGGACTGCAGTGCTCTGGACAGCCCGGTCTTATGTAGTGCCTGGGATGTACCCTTCCAGGACACGACAATTGGGGCTGTACAATGAGGTTATAACAGCCTACCTCATGAATATTAATGAGGTTGGTTTAACATATGAGTTTCACTCTCACTGTACTGCAAGAAGATAAGGAAGCTTGAAGTGGCCTGCATACCTCCATATCTGCTTAAAGTTTTGCAGATATGTCTTTATCGAAACCGATGTTCCAAAAGTGAGCAGAGGCCGCCCTGCTTCTGCTCTGCATGTAGGGTGACCACCCGTCCGTAAATTTCACGGACTGTCCGTAATTTCGCCCTGCTGTCCGTTGTCCGTGATGAAAGCTTTAACGGACAGCATTTGTCCGTAATTTTAGCCTTTCACCTAAAGGGCAAGGGAGGCAGGGCGAAATTACCAGCAGAGGAGTTCCCCCAGCTGGGCTGGAAGGCAGGGGGTCTCCTGTGCTCCAAGGGAGGGAGGGGCAGACAGATAAGAAAAGGCCTTCTTGCCAGGGGGTCTCCTTCCCTAAAGACATGCAAATGTGCCCAACTGGTAAATCTGCAAATACAAAGGAGCTTGAAAACCTGCATTGACTTTACTAAAAGGAGTCACTTGAAGTTTTCTGGTGGCAAAGAAATTTCTTTCAGAGAGGTATTGTAATGGTGTTCCAAGGTGAGCTGTGGAGTGTGTGGTTTTAATGGAGTGTTATAATTTTTTTTTATCCTAGGTATAAACTGTATATTATTCAAATCTGTTTTTGAGAAGCACTTTTTTTTTATTTAACCGAAATGTATTTGCGCATTTTGTAGCAGCCTTTATTATGATGTAATTGTATTTTTCACAGTTCTTTCAGGTACCTTGGTACCTCATAGTACTAACAAACATTGGCAAAGGCAATAGGTCTCATCTACAAAAGAGTTATTGGCTTTGCTAATATGTTTTAGCCATTAGCCATGTTATACACCAGAGTAGCTGCTGTTCAGCATAGCTTAAAGCTAGTGGCATAGTGGTGTGGAGTGGAGTAGAGTAGCATAGGAGCAGTGGCGTACAGCCCAGTGGTGCACAGTACAGTGCAGTGGGGTACAGTGCAGTTGTTTAGAGTGCGTTAGCGTAGAGTGCAGTGGCATGGAGTGGCATGGGACAGAGTAGAGTGGCATAGAGTGCAGTGGAGTAGAGTGGCATACATTAGACTGGCAGAGAGAGCAGTAGCGTAGAGTGGTGCAGTGGCATAGATTGCAGAGTAGACTCACGTTGCAGGGAGTGCAGTGGCGTAGTGTAGAGTGGTGTAGAGTAGGGCAAAGTGCTGTACAGTGGAGTGATGCAGAGTAGAGTGGCATAGAGTGCAGTGGCATAGAATGCAGTAGTACATAGTACATTGGTGTATAGTACGGTGGTGGAGAGTGCAACAATGCAGAGTAGAGTGTCAGTGCAGTGTTGTAGAGTGGAGTAGAGTGGCACAGAGCAGTGGCGTAGAGTACAGTGGTACAGAGTAGAGGGCAGTGGCGTACAGTGCAGTTGTTTAGAGTGCATTGGCGCAGAGTGCAGTGGCATAGAGTGGCATGGGGTAGAGTTACATAGAGTGCAGTGGAGTAGGGTGGCATACAATAGAGTAGCAGAGAGTGCAGTAATGCAGAGTGGTGCAGGGTCATAGAGTGCAGAGTAGACTCAGGTGGCATAGAGTGTAGTGGTGTAGAGTGGTGCAGAGTGGAGTATTGTAGAGTGGTGTAGAGTAGAGTATAGTGCCTAGAGTGCAGTGGCATAGAGTAGAGTGGTGTAGAGTGCAGAGTTGCAGAGTAGAGTGTCAGTGCAGTGGTGTAGAGTGGTACAGAGAACAGTGGCATAGAGTACAGTGGTGCAGAGTAAAGGGCAGTGCAGTTGTTTAGAGTGCACTGGTGTTGAGTGCAGTTGCATAGAGTGGCATTGGGCAGAGTAGAGTGGCATAGAATGCAGTGGAATAGAGTATATTGGTGCAAAATGCAGTAGTACAGGGCAGAGTGGTGTAGAGTATAGTGGCAGCCAGAGCAGTGTTGCAGAGTGTCAGCTTGCAGCGGTGTAGAGTGCATTGAACTAGAGTGCAGTGGTCAGAGTGGTAGAGAGTACAGTGGCATAGAATAGATTGTTTCAGAGTAGAGTGCAGTTGCATAGAGTGGAGAGGTGCAGGGGAGAGTGCAGTGGCATAGAATGCAGTGGCACAGAGTGCAGTGGCATAAAGTAGATTATTTCACAGTAGAGTGAGGTGGCTTAGAGTGGAGAAGTGCAGGTTAGAGTGGAGTTGCATAAAGTGGCATTGAGTGTGATGGCATAGAGTAAAGTAGTGTAGAGTGCTGTGGCATAGAGTGCAGAGTAGATTAGAATGATGTACAGTGTATTGATGTAGAGTGCAGGGGGCATAGAGTTGAGTGTTACAGAGTAAAGTGCATTAGCATAGAGTGTATTAGCTTAGAGTGCAGTGGCGTACAGTGCAACGTTGCAGAGTGGCAGAGAGTGGAGTTGTGCAGATTAGATTGGTGTTGCCTAGACTGGAGTGGTATGGCGAGCAGACGAGCAGAGCGCAGTGGTGTAGAGAGGCGCAAAGTGCGGTGGCTTAGAGTAGAGTAGTACAGAGTAGAGTAGAGAGGCATAGTGTGAAGTAGCATTGAGAACAGTGGCATAATGTGGAGTGGTTCCGAATGGAGAAGAGAACAGTGGCATGGAGTGGCGTAAAGTGGAGTGATACAGAGTAGGGTGCAATTCTGATATATTCTGAAGTCTATTTAAATGTTGTTATGTGATAGAAAAAACTCTTCCCTAACCCCAGTATCCAGCAAGATTGTTGCATAAATCCTCTCACTTTGAAGTCAGAAAAAGGAAAGTAAACACTAAGTTCCCACTGAAGACAGAGCCTGACATTTGACTTTGTTCTTTGAATGCACAGCAAATATGATAAGATAAGAAGAAGATTTACAGGCCTGTTTACAGAAAGGGAGCACTCGGCAGGATACTGTAAATAAGGTTTTGGCAAGGGAAGGGACGAATTCAAGCTGCATAGCCTAAAACAAATAAAGCCAGCAAATTGAAAGCAACAAATTGTGAGTTACAAACCACAAGGCCAATGGCAAGCAACGGGCAGAATGCATTCACAAGGAAGCACTATGAATTTACTTAAAGTGACAGCTGTGGGATACTTTGTGAGGAAAGTCCAGTATTTTAGTCCATATCTTGCAAAGGTTTGGCTACATTAATCACCCAGGTAGTATGACAAGAAGACCTGGAGTGGTTTCCATGTTGCAGGATAGGTCAGTACACCCATTCTATCAGTTTGCCACCATTTCCTATGGTACAGAGCTTCTGGCACACCTCTTGTAGGGTTATTGCTAGGTAGCAGACATGAAATAGGGCATTTAATGATTATTTAAGGTGGTTGTAAGTAAGGAGTTGACCGGGGTGAAGATGGTAGTCTGCCACAAGGGTTTGGAAAGTTAGTAGCTCACTGTTCAGAAACAAAGTCCCCAATTTTAAGACACCTGCAACATGCCACTGATGGAGTTGCTCTGAGCACAGCCATCCTGTGCGAGTGGGAAGGCTTAGCAAAGGTAATGCAGGAGCATAGGGTTTCTTCGTGTCAGTGAGTTTACAGGTTCTGGCAAGGCAAGAGAAAGCTGTGCATGATAACCCCGGATGGTGATCCGTAGAATGGTCAGTAGGAAACAATGAGCAGTGCATTAAGCCTTCCTTAAAAGTCTTTATGGATAAATCCCATCTCATGCAGGGAGGTGGGCAGAAAGCCAGTGAGCCACCCATTGGACATCTGCAGCTGGATAAAAGCATTCTAAGTCCAGAAGATCTAATCCACTGCAGTCACAGTTAGCTTTAGAGTGGAAAGAGCTCCCGATGGCGCCGCAGCAACCAAATCAGATGTGTGGCCTGTCTGAAGAAGGAATGAAGGACGAGCAGGGGAAGGTTTGCAAAATAATACTATCATTGGGGTAGCACACCATCTTCGCTAGTGCCACATGGCCTCTACAGAAAGCAGAAGAGAAGACCAAAAAGCAAACTGGGCTTGGAGGGACCGTTCGCTCTGCCGAGAATTTCATCCTGGAAATCAGTGTAAGAATGGTAGATATTAATCACTAGGTACCAAAAGGTAACTGGTTCCCAGTTCAATCTGAGATCTAATTGTTTATGAAGGCGAAAACAGTGCCATATGTTAAAGAAACACAAATTAAATTTTAAAATTTGTAAATTTTGTTTGTGCAATTTACATCCCAAATATTTTGAAGATTCTATGTGTACTTGACACTTAGGGATAACCCAGATCTCTAGTTTGGCTTTTGCTCAATTTCAAAACCATATAAAGACATGGACTAAGCGGGCAATTGCCTTGCACAACCTTGCAAGGGGTCTGGCCCCTGCTCACCCTTCACAAGCACTAACAGCAAACCATTGCACCAGAAGAGTTTGCCAAGTTGGATGGGTGTCGATTGTTCAACCACTTGACAGTGCCCCTTCTGTTTCGCTCCTGTGTGCAGAGACAACTCCCCAGGTACCCAATACCTTCAAATAGTCTTGGTGGACCCATCTTGTCTGATTTTAGGAATTTTCCCACCTTGTTCTTCTCTTCTTTATTTATCCAGTTGTTAGCAACAACCCTTTGAATTACTTGCCGTTGATCTCCCATTTGATCTCGATTTCATCCTACTCTTTTATTATCTTTGATTGGTAGTCCGGGCTCCCATTTCTGAGATAAATGTAGAGTCCCAAACATACACTCTAGTGCAGTGAGACTACAGACAAGTTATGGGTACATCACATCCTGTCATTAGGTATGAGACTGTCACCCACACCATCTGCCCTGCCTCTTTAAAAAAAAATTAGGTTGAAAGTCCATGGGCGGTTGGGGTAAGCCAGATGTTTTTGTTCAATTTGTTTAAACTAGCATAAGGTTAATTACCTTAATGTTTCCCAAACTGTTTGCCAGGGGTTTTGAAATGTTCAGAAACATAATCAAAATGTTGCTGTTACTTTCTCTTCAGGAAAGATTGGGTAGATTTGGGTAGTGGTGATGGCCTTGCCGTGAAGGGCATTAATTTACTACTGAACAAGCACGTAATGTGACACCTGAATGTAGCATACCAGGAGGCAATCACAAAAGGTCCACAGTGAATAAATAGTGCTATGTTAAAAAAGAGTAAATAAATGCACTGATAACACAGTGAGGCATGGCCACTCTTGCTGTGTCTGTAAAACTGACGTTTGTTCTTGAATTTTGACCCTTTGTCCTGAATTTTTGTCCTGAATTTTGACCCTTTGTCCTGAATTTTTTACAGTCCTGTCCAGAATTTGCCTCAATGCCAGGTGGTCACCCTATCTGCATGCGTTGCACAGCTGCCATCGTGAGAATATGCAGCACTCCCAAAGGACCAACATCTGAAAACTGCGCGCCATGGACAACTATGAATTATTACCACCGTCATGAGTCAGGAATTAAATAATGAAGTCCTTGTCGCTGGTTGTGTTGCTACAGTTCATTTATGCACCAGTGGCGTAACACAGGCCCCAATAGCCCCTGTGGCACAGGGGCCCCCAAACCTTTCAGGATGCCGTATTGAGCCCAAGGCCACTGAATATCTGTGAGCCATGGGATACACCAGGGCGCCTGATCACATTCTGTATTGAGGAACCGTCTTTTTATGTTACGCCACTGGTAGGCACTTACTGGCGAGCTCACAGAGGGAAGCACAGCCTCTTTTAAATTCTTCTGGCTGGAGACTCATAAAAGGTCACAGTATGACCAATGAGATTTGCAAGGGCAATTGAGAACCACTGTGTATGCCGTGGCTTGGAGCTTAACTTGTGCAAACCCTACCATTTTGCGCAGCGCTGGCTAGGGACATTTTGTGAATGCATTTAGGCCTTCGGTCTTCCACCTTGGTGATTAAAGTGCTGTCGAAGGGGCAAAGCTGTGCACAGCCAGTGAAGGTCCTCAGGCAGAGAAATGGAATGACTTGGATGTGCTTAAAGGCAGTGAGCGGCAGCAGTTTGTATATGGGTAAATAGCATCTTCCATGGACTTCAAAGATTTGAATAAAAGGTTACAGGGAAGATAGGTAGTGAAGGGAAAAAGGCAGTGCATTAAGCATTTACTCCAAGCAAAAGACACATCTGGGAAAGGAAGGAGGAAGAGAAAAACAAAAAAGTGTCACAAAGGGAGAAAGTAGAAAGCTGCAAGAGTGAGATGAAGGGGCAGGGAGTGGTTGTAAATGGATTAAAGAGGCCCATGCTTGCACACTTAATTTCAGCAGTCGCGTGTTTCAGAGGAGAGCTTTGCGCACCGGCATATTTTTATTTACAAATTAAGCACTGGAAGTAAGATGAATGTGGCTTGAGTTTATTTCTGCAATGTTTTCCTTTATGGTACCTTTACCAGCATTTCTCACAATGTTAAAGGTCCTCGAGTCAGAAAGCCTTAGATTCAGTGAGCGACCGTCAGCACAATGAAAGGCGATCAACGCCAGCAGTTGTTGTTCACACTTATGTCTAAAAAGCTCTGCTTTGGCTAGCATTAATCCATTTGGCCACTGGCCTGCTATACATGTTCACACATACCCTGGCATCCTATGGGCCCCTATACAATTTAACAGAGAAACCATTTCTACAGATCCCAGGGGTTGGCACAGAGGAATTAGGTTTGTTGTCCCCGAACCGAGGCCTTTTTCTGGCACTAGGGTATTCTCCACAGCAGCCTTTTAAAGAACAGATGGTTCACAACTATAGACGGTTGTGGCACACCTAGCTGGGTACCTATTTTTCTCAATGGAACATATAGGTGAGTGTCACTCAATAGTAGGGTGCAATAATTTAGCTGTGATACTGTCAAAAACACATGGGAAATCAGGAAGCCAATGCACTCCCTAAGCAACTTCTTTAATGAGGAACAGAATCACAGTGCTTTAGGCAGCTAGATTTCATGCTTCATGCCCAAGTCATACAAACCAGGAAGTCATAGTGAAAAAGTGACTAATTCATCCTATTTCAACTAAAGCCATAAACGAGTCCTGTGATATGTGTAGATAATCTAAAAATTCAGTTTTTGTTCTTTGGAATTCTGATATTCTATAAAGATGATCAGTTGTTCAGTATGAGTTTACAGCTTAAAATATATATTGGTGGGCAGGTGGTAAGTTTGTCAGCGTGGCAGAGTAAATTACTCCATTGCCCTGACAGAGTCCCCATCTGCAAAATTTAGAAATGATCGCCAAGCAAGCAGCCATTTCTGTAGCATTGGCAGGAACCGCTCTTGCGGAGGTTCCTGTCATTGCTTTTTCAAGGTTGAGGCATGACTCCATCAACATGACAGAGCCATCCATCAAACGTATTTTTTTCTTCAAATTTTCATCAATTTTTTTTTTATTTTCATATAAGGGGGCATTAAGTATAAGTGAGAACAATGCCCTGCCACAGTTAGAGTGCCTCATAAATTATGCAAAAAGAGCATATATGTATATATATTCACTGAAAAAGCTAACGTTTAAAGTGATGTTTCAGTTCTGTGAAATATGATAAAAATTAATGCTTCAAAACCAAAAAAGCACTAAAAGTCAGCCTTTATAATAGTTAGTTATAATTATAGTTTATAGTAGTTATGGTTGACCGAGCTAGTTATAACTTACTATAATTTACACCCCTACTGTGCACTGCTGATGACCTCACACATTATATCACTCATGACATGTTAAATGACCTCATTAATAATATTGTAAATGACTTGGCCAGACCCTATGCCCAACTCCCAACTTCAGGCCATGTCAGCAATGACCACCCCTTGAATCCCCACCCCCGCTGTGCACAGGCTTTTGTGCACACAGATTGCCACTGTCTAGAAATAGTTAAGTCAGAGTTTCTGTAGGAAGAGCGTTTTTTTGTTTTGTTAATATTTGTGGTGCCTTTACCCAAATCTGCACAAAACATTTTTTTAAAACAGTTCATATACCTCACCACCTTCCTGGAAAGTTCCACACAGATCCATCAAGTAGGGGCGAAGAAAAAAGGAGAGCTCCCAAAACACTGATTTCCGATCTTACTTTCCATAGCAAAGTTTGCTCTCCAATACAGAATTTACTCAAAGTGTGCTTTATGTGATTTGGTGTAAATGTGCTCAGCAGTTTGTAAAAAATTTATGGTTGAAGAAGTGTTCAAGTTCGGCTTGAAGGGGTTTAAAAGTTAGGAATATCTGCTGTTTTGCTTTCCTTAATTACCGAGCTGAAAACAATCTCTGGAATGCACTTCTTAGTTTAAAGAAGACATTTATTATTACTTCACCACGAGGTTCCTGAGAGAAGAGATTAGTAGGTTGGAGGCACACGTTCAAAAGTAGTCACAGCGATGAAAGGAAAATATATCAAAGTATGTCTCAATTGCAATGTACACAGCAAATACATGTGATTATATTATAGCATAACTTCAAAGCAAAGAATAAAAAGTCAAAATTCATCACCGTAGGGCCTATCACTGCTCTTCATCTTTCTTATGCCTGCAAGTTGATGACTCCTGTTCAACCGTGAGAAATAGATTTTCCACCCATACGGGAGGTCAGGCAGCCGACGTCCGCTCCTGACTGAAGTCTTGGAAAATTCCCCTAACGCTGCTGCCCAGGGACCCCTCTTATAATGAAAAAGTCTGCTAACAGGACCTTTCCTCTAATAGTCTAAACATGCAGAGTTGGGAAAAAAATAAGCCATTGGAGGTTGGCCAGATCTCCTAAAGCCCGTTCCTTCCCAAGGCTGGGTAGAGAGGAAAACACCAAAATATACGCTCTCTTATCACACTAGGGCTCGGTGAGAACAAAATATGAAAAACACAGCTTGGTCTACCATGTGGAAAAACACAGCTCATCTGCAATGTCTCAACTGCAATGTCGAACTCCACGATAAAGCCATTAGGCAGCTAAACTAAATACAGAATGTAATGTCTAATGCCATCTTAAAGCCGATAGGCAGCTAAACTGAATACAACATGTAATGTGCTGCTGGTGAACATTGAACAACTAATATGCGCAGTGGTGAAACACAAAGTCATTGGTCAAACACAATTAATGGCATAACATATCCACCCTCTGAGCAAAGACTTTTGTTTACATTTCTCTTATTTCAAACAAACAAAAAAACAAAAACAAAAAAAAAGCATTATAAGCAAATCAGATTTGAATAATAAAAACAATCACTGTAAAGCAATGGAAGGGGGTTAACATATTGATCTCATAACCTTCCAAATCAGATACATCTACAATGAAAAGACTGAAGCTTATATACTCTGATTGGGATAATAACTGATTGAATAGTGTCTCTAAAATAGCAAGTTGATGTAGCATGAGTTCTACTCAAGTAAAGGTACACGGTCCACCTGAAAGGTTTGCTGGAATGTAAGTGAAAGTCAGGTTTCCACACGAAAAAACAGACAGTTAACTGGCAATGTTGCTTAGTTCCAGTGGAAGAATGTAATCAAAGAAGTTGACAAACTTTATATTGATCCCATGTAGAACTTGAACCGAAGGAGGCAGTTGCGCAAAATGGATGCATGGGGTTTGTACTTTAATCAATCAGGTTCAGGTTGGGAGTGCGGTCCCTCTCCCGACCCCACACGCAAACACCCGAAGGGAGACCACACAGCACACTCATGGTCAGTGGCGAGCCGTTGTAGGATCTGCAAAAGAAAAAAGTTGGACTTTTCTTGCAAATAACATTTGTCATCTGAGATGTGCCCTCCTTTCTTTTTTCCTTGTTTTATAATCAACAGGACGTTATTGGAGCCCTTTGTTATGATTTATGCAGGTTCTGGAGGGTCATTTGGGGATTCAACCCACACCGAAGCACTGAGGTTTTTATCTGCTGCACCACAGCTTCCCTTTCCTTGCGCTGTCAGAAGGGCTGGGGCAGACTCCTTCCTTACCAAACCTCCATTCACTGCACTTATGACAAGTTGGGCAATTCTGTCTCCAATCTGTATGAATACATCAGATTCTCTTCTAGTTATCAGAATAATTTTGATTTCTCCTTGGTAATCAGCAGCAATCACTCCCCCTAAAACCTGATCAATTTGCCATATCTGTCCTGGTAACTTTCCTCTCCCTAACTGATCTTTGACTGTTTGTGGGACAGATCTCTGTTGTGTGTGCTGACAAATAGGACATTGCAAAATCACAGTTTGTATCAAATCTAAGGGAATGTGCATCTCTCTAATCTCTGCCCACCTGTAAGTGGCTTTTTCTCCCATATGTCCACATTCCTGGTGAGCCCACTTAGTCATCCCCACCAGGTCAGAATTCTGGGTTGACACTTCTGTCTTTGAACTTTTCTCTGTAACATCTGCAAGGAAATTAAACCAGCGTTCTAATGAGTCAATGGGACAATGAGCATCTATGACTATGCTCTGTTTTAACATTCCCCAAATTTCCTGCCACAACTGTTTGCTCCTCACCTCCTTTGCATTAATTAACAAGTTATATGCAAGCCATGTGGAAAACCAAACAGCTAATCCATTGGCAGTGAACCAAGAATCAGTGTAAAAAGGACACGTCTCAAGCAGCTCTTGCTTTAAAGTCTGACACACATTGTACAACTCTGCATATTGGTTATTTTTTCCTTCTCCTGTGGTAGACAACAAATTTTCAGTAACTGGATTGTATAACACTGCTTTCCATTGTCTTTTAGTATCCATGCATTTCAATGAATCATTAGTCAAACAAACACACTTTCTCTCCTCAGGGGACAATAATTCAAATGGTGCTCTCAATTTCACTAATGACTCTCTTGCCTGTGGTACCTTCTGCACTCTCTCCTCATCCTGTAAAGGGGCTTGTGACACATGTTCTTGTAGGGCTGTAGTGCCTCGAGCCCTGTTTTGTATGTACCAGATCCAGTGTATGATACTAGCCTCTTGTGCCTGTCCTATACTGTGAGATTTAGGTGAACTCATCACCCACTGCATGACTGACATTTCAGGTTTCAGAATTACATTATCATTTAATGTAATTTGCTCAGTATTCACTATAGCCCAATAACAAGTCAAAAACAGTTTTTCTAAAGGAGTACAGCGCTCCACAAAGTCAGATAGTTTTCTAATCCAAAGCTCCAGGGGCACTCTTGTCCTCCCCTGTTCTGCCACATACTCAAGGTGGCAAATTGTTCCTGATTTACATGTAAATCAGCGTTTCCCTCTTGCACTGCGCACAAATCTAAAGTCTGTTGAATTATTTAATTTGCCAAATCAAAAGCACGCAGCTGCTTCTCACTCCATTCAAACTCATGTTTTTTCCTAGTTACTTTGTACCAAAGTGTTAAGATTTTACTCAGATGAAGGCTATACTGTTTCCAAAAATCAAACATGCTTGTGAAACTCTGTGTCTCTTGCTTAGTGCAAATAGTACGAAACTATAAAATCTTTTGTTTTACCTGTGACAACATCTGTCTATTTTCTGGATTCCACTGAATTCCCAGAAAATGCACATTTTGCGATAGTACCTCTGCCTTGTCTGAATTAATTTTACACATCGTACTTTGCAAAAGCGGTCTGAATATAACATTCTCAACTTCGTGCTCAGTGTAATCTTTTAAGGAATGCATTTCAACTCCTGCCAAAAATTGTGGGCTGCTCTGTGCACAGAGATCTATTCTCTGCTCCTGAGACTCACACTGGCCCCCACCTTTTTTAACCTCCTCATTACTGGAATGTGAAAAGCCAGATTCTCCTGCAACAGCTTTATAAATTTCAGTTTTATCTTGCAATAACTTTTTCTGGCTAATTTGCTTATGTAGATTCTTATTTTCATGTTTTAACTGATTACATCTCTCATGCACTTTTCTGTAAGCAGACAAAAGAATCCAAACCCTTCTGTCAAGAACAAAAGGAATATCATTTCTTTCAAAAAGCACATTTTCTAAATATGAAAACACTTTTGCTTTATCCAAGCAGTCATCCCAAAACTCGGAAAGTCCTGATAAACAAGAAAACATGTTTCTCACAGCACCAAAAGGCAGTTTAACCTCACATGCATTTTCAAACATGGTCTGCCGTGCTTCCTTTAAATCTCTAAACAACAAAAACAAGTACACTTTTAAATCGTGCACCTCCAATCTCCAATTCGACTCCCAGACTGACGACTCACGGCAAATTGTTTTGCTTTCCTAAATGAACGAGCTAAAAACAATCTCTGGAATGCACTTCTTAGTTTAAAGAAGACATTTATTATTACTTCACCACGAGGTTCCTGAGAGAAGAGATTAGTAGGCTGGAGGCACACGTTCAAAAGTAGTCACAGCAATGAAAGGAAAATATATCAAAGTACTTCTCAATTGTAATGCACATAGCAAATACATGTTATTGCATTATAGCATAACTTCAAAGCAAAGAATAAAAGTCAAAATTCATCACCATAGGGCCTATCACTGCTCTTCATCTTTCTTATGCCTGCAAGTTGATGACTCCTGTTCAACTGCGAGCAAGAGATTTTCCACCCATACGGGAGGTCAGGCCGCTCCTGACTGAAGTCTTGGAAAATTCCTCCTCGCTGCTGCCCAGGGACCCCTCTAATAATGAAAAAGCCTGCTATCAGGCCCTTTCCTCTAATAGTCAAAACATGCAGAGTTGGGAAAAAAACAAGCCGTTGGAGGTTAGCCAGATCTCCTAAAGCCCGTTCCTTCCCAAGGCTGGGTAGAGAAGAAAACACCAAAATATACGCTCTCTTATCACGCTAGGGCTCGGTGAGAACAAAATACGAAAAACACAGCTTTTTCTACCATGTGGAAAAACACAGCTCATCTGCAATGTCTCAACTGCAATGTCGAACTCCACTATAAAGCCAATAGGCAGCTAAACTGAATACAGAATTTAATGTCTAATGCCACGTTAAAGCCAATAGGCAGCTAACCTAAATACAAAATGTAATGTCTAATGCCACGTTAAAGCCAATAGGCAGCTAAACTGAATATAGCATGTAATGTGTTACTGGTGAACATTGAACAACTAACATGAGTAGTGGTGAAACACAAAGTCAGTGGTCAAACACAATTAATGGCATTACATCTGCACTGTTGGTTCTGCAGGACTCCATGGGAATAAAAAATAAAAAAAATAGGGCCCTCTGATCGGCTGAGGGAGCTTTTCCCCCCATCAACCATTTTGGTACCAGTAACAGTAACTGGTAACAGACCCTGGCACTGAGCAATATGATTGGCTGGTTACAACGGAGAACAAAAATATCTGGGATGGCTGCCATTACAGAACTCAGTCCACGTGTTCTGATAATTTAAAAAACAAGCATTTGCAATGCAATGGGTCTCGCGTTTGCCCAAGTTAGAGCTATTAGCGTTTTAAACTCCTAACCAGACTTTTCTTGCCACATAAACTGAAAAGTAAAATAGTTTCACATAAGCGAGCCAACGGCTGCCATGAGCACCAAGCAGACACAAAAGGAAACAGAAGTTCGCTTGCAGTGAAACGTATCAGCAAAAGTGCAATCATCCATGTAACCGGCAAAAGTACAAAATCTATGTAACTGACAAAAGTGCAATTATCCATGTAACAGGGTCGATGTCATGCAACGCGCTCGATTACTGCCCAGCGAGATTGCTCTGCATATGAAATAAAAAGGAAAAGTAGTCCAGAAACCATACGGAAAATACGAGCCTTGTATGTTTTCAGTAGTTGGTGGGTGCACTTGAGGAGGGCTAAATACCGGAAAAGGCATGACGTGTGCATGCCTTTCACTAATGAAATCAATCAAATTGTAAAAGGCAAGCACACGAACAAACCAAACTGATGGCTGTGTCATAGGCGTGGTTAAAAGCCCATAGAGAGATTACACTAGAGACAGACTTTAAATGGTATTAAAGGGCTGAAGGTAGAGCACTTCCAGATCGATCTAGAGTGATCCCTAGTTTCCAAAATGGGAGAATACAATTTTTGTGCCCCAGGTATTGTGGTACTCAGGTTTGCAGTCAGTGAAGACTGCAATGGTGCTGGTGCACCTTGCAACCTACAGCATTGCCGCTGGCTCGATTATGAGCCGGAGACAATGCTGTAGGGTGTTTCCCGTTAGGCCAGCGGGGTGAAACTCAGGTTTCTGACCGCTGACCCGGCGGGAAACTCTTAATGGGCCCGGTGGGGAGGTAGCCACTATGGCGGCAACCTCCCCGTTGAAAGTTTGGTAGACGGCCTAAACCGTCCGTGGAACTTGTAATAAGGCCCTATGTGTCTTCCATTGCAAAAATTACACGTGCCAAGAGCACCATTTCAAGATATTGGGTGTTGCATGCAGGTCTACTGTAAGCTCCCAATCCAAAATGGTGTGCTTTAATGTTTCTAGGATTGGAGGCCAGACAGAAGTTATACCAGTCCTAATGCTGTATAAGGAAATCAAGCCAAGTAGGATTCATTGTCTTTGCAACTTCTCTTGTGAGGTAATTGGGTTAAGCAGTGACTGATGTTTGCGGTCCAGTATGCGTTCCAAGTTTGAGCTCTAAAGGAAAAATCTCAGAGTGAGTAGCAGGGCTCCAAAGACCAGACCACTCGCATTGGTGAGTCTTATTTGATCAGGTCGAGCTATTTTTAATACTTACTCATCCCTTCTGCGTTGACACTGAACAGGTGTTCTGTTCATTTGAAAAGCGGAAGAACAATAAAAGATGCCTTTAAATTTTGTTCTTATGTCACATTTGCTCTGTGTTCACAGACTGAGGGCAAAAGTCCGTTTTTCTTACCCTCCTGACTGCAGAGTTCCAGGACTTTGTAACATGAACCATGTGACCTGCTGCTCAGAACGTAAAATAAAAGGATATAGGGTGTCAGGTTTTTCCTAACACACAACATTTAAATGTCTAGGTCAACCGTACAAACATTTCAAAATATATTTCAGTGGTTGTGAAAACCCTTTTTTATATTTGTGTGATGAAAAAATATTTGAATAGGATGAAAACAAATCAGAATACTTTAATGTTGATGTGCAAAGGATATGTTTTCGAAAACCCAATTTTCACAGATTGTTAATACACTATGGCCCTTATTATGATATAGGCGGTAAATGCAGCCCACCGCCACGCCGACGCCCGCCAAAAGATCGCCATATTATCACCGTAGCCAGAATTCTGCCAGAAGGCTGGCAGAATTCCAGCTATGGTCATGGCAGCGGACGGCGATAAGGTGGCGCTGCTGCCAGCAGCAGCGCCATGCCAGTAGACCGCCGCAGACCGTATCATAATCCATGATACGGCCTGGCGGTGTTCTGCTGGGGTACGCTGTTGCTGGCAGCACGCCCTGTCCCTTCTCCTGCAGGAGGACTCCCTGCAAGCAGGTAATTCGGGTGCTCTGACAGGGGAGGAGGGTGTTGTGTGTGTGGGTGTGGCAGTGTGTGTGTATGTTTCTGTGTGTGTGCATGCAGGTGTATGGCGTGTGTAATTTGTCTGTGCATGAATGGATGTGAGTATGCATGTATGTTGTGTTGTATAAATGCGTGTGTGCTTGTATGTATGTCAGTGGGTGTGGATGTGTGCGTGCATGGGTGTATGCATGCGTGGGTGAATGTGGGTATGTGTGCGTGTATGCGTGTGTACGTCTCTCCGTGTAGGTGTGTGTATGTCGGGGGTCTGGAGGGGGAGGGTGGTGGAGGACTCTGGGGAGTGGGAGGGGGGCAAGGGAGACCCCTATCAGTGCCAAGGAAGGAATTCCCTGGCACTGATAGTGCCTATCGCCATGGTTTTCGTGGGCGTAAGAAAGCCATGAAAACCATGGCAGTGGACGGGATCGTATTCCCGTGGGCGTCCTAGTGACGGCCGCTGATCTGGAGACTGTAGTCTCTAGCCCGGCCATCGTTACCGCTGTGGCAGTCGGTGTTGTATACTGGTGGTTTGGCTTTTGCCAAACTGCCAATGTCATAATATAGCGGTATGTACTGCCAGGTGCAATCATATGTGAGAATGAAGAAAAAGGCGACTGTAAACTATTTGCCTAGGATCACACAATTTGAGACCCTTTTACGGGTCAAGTACATTACATACAGTTAGGTCGAGTAGATTAAGTTACTCGACCTGCAGGTGTAGTAAAAGTTTTATGATTTTTCGAGCCCTGAGTAGGCCTCAATGAGGCTTTAAAAATACATTTTTAAAAATTGATACACTGGTGACGGCAACTGCCTTAAGTTTGGTGAGATCCAGGAATATTCATTGGCCAAATTTGACACCAAAATAAGCCCTCCCCTGATATCATAACCACCGTTTGAATTAATGCTTCCCGGCTCTGCGTCCCCACTGCTCACACTCTCCACTCACAGGAACTGTTCCTTGACACCAGAACGGAACAGCTGGTTACCTTCTGCCTGCCTTGCAAACATAATGTAAACACAATGGAACGTCTAACTTCTGTGTTGCAAAAAAATGGTACTTCCATTATGTCAAAACGACATAGAGCATAACAGAGGCGGTTTCTTTGTTTTGCAGACTTTAGTTCTTCTGTTTTGTCTGTAGAGCTACAGACATCACGAAAAGACAGCATTGCATATGAAATAGTATAATTTTACCATAAGGTTTACAGTAGAGTAGACACAATAAAAGGACTGTCTTTGGCAATACGAAATCCAATACTTTTGTTAGCCCTGTGGAGCTAAACATCTGTGCCTGCACGTAGCCGGAAGAATCACTCTTCGGATAATTCTTCAACGACTTAATTATCACTAGAGTGTGCCTTTTCCACCTCCTCGCTGACGAGCACAACTCCATGTTTTCGTGAAAAATATTCTAATGCACTTGCTTTCCTAAGTGGGCACAAATCGACTTGTCGGCACTCATCAAAACCACCTAACAAATACATAAAGCATAAGCCTCACACACCGAAGCTCATCAGATCATGCCCATGAGTGCACCTCTCGACCCCTTCATTGCCATATTCAAGCACGCACGTAAGCTAGAGTCACCATACTATGTATGGGACAATGCCTTCAGTCAGAACACGGGCACTGATGGGTAGAGGCCAATTTAGTAGGGGTCCTACAATACGTTTTCAAAGTTACGTTATTTGTATTTACTCATTGTTTAAAATGCTGTGAATGAGGTCTGCCCCTGTTGCAGCCTGCATACGAAAATAAACTAAGTTTTTATAAAGATATGTATGAATTAAGGGGTATTTTGTTTTTATTGTTTCATGCTATTGTAATGGTTTTATTATTAATCACCCGATAAGAATACATCTCACACTGAAATGCTTACTCACATATTTGTCCTAAGTGGCTTGAGCGAAGCCCCTCAAAGAAGTTGAAGGCAGCACTGATTTGCACAGCAGGCGTGTTCCTAAATGCTTGGACCGATATACATCTGGAAAACAACCCATAACGTATTCCACACAAATCTGGATGCCAGCACACGCACCCAAGGGCGACTGGTGCCAGAAATAGACAAATCTGCCTGGCTGATGAGCTCACACTAGGGATTTTGGTTTCCTCTCATCCGAGCTACAGCGCCAGCCATCTCTGCTGATGACGAATGTCACACAGAGGATTCTGATGATCCTTACAAGACCCACGTGGGTAGAACCCGCTTCTTGGCTCTATCAAAGCGCTATACAGGGGCTTCTGGGAAAGGATGGAGCCACGTAGAAACCTACCAGATAAAAAAGTCCCTTTTAATTAAAAAAGGTATGACACAATAACACACCCTCTTCTCCTTTGTCAAATAAATGACATACTGTATTGTATATGTAATTCCATTTACATTGTGCTGACAACCTCAGACAAGGCATTGAAGCGCTTTACTGTGAGTAGTACGCTACTTTGGAACTCAAGGTTAGTGGTTAATCTCGTGATTATGATCTGTCCCTAACACTGCAATAACACAATATCAAACAATACATCCGTCCCACTCTCTAAGTAATAACGACTGCTTATGGCTCTAATGCCCCTCCATTATTCTTCCCCACCTATATGTGACCTATCTTTTGCCACTTTACTTATTGCCGCCCCTTACCTCTGTGTGGTTACCAGCCTCCCTTGTACCAGCTGTCTGTTGGCGGGCGTGCTTCAACTCAGGACATGTTTCTCCACTTAACCTATCTTACCCCCATCTTATCCGCTATGTAACTGACTCTTATCGTCCAGTTTCAATAGAACCTCTCCATGTCCCGGGTATGTTTTCACAAAGCCTCTACCCTCTTTTGCAAGAGCTAAAAGAACAATGACAAGCACAAATAACTGTTGCCTCTTTTTATTGTCTCAACAAAAAGCGACCAAGGAACGGTAATAGATCAGGTAAGTTTTATTCTAAAGTTTCCTAAACTCCTTGGGCCAGATTCAAAAAGTAACTGTTGGACTTTTTGCCTTATGCAGGGTCATCCCCAGTCTTTTTGCCTCCTTCCTCCTCTTTTTTCAGACCTCTCGCTGTTGCCTCTAGGACTCTGAGCACTTTATCACTGCTGACGAGTGCTAAAGTGCAGGTGCTCTCCCATATAAAGTTGGTATGATTGGCTTATGCCCAATTGGCATATTTAATTTACCTATAAGTCCCTTGTACAGTGGTATCTCTGTACCCAGGGCCTGTAAATTAAATACTACTAGTGGGCCTGCAGCGCTGCTTGCGCCATCCACTGAAGTAGACTATTATACCTGTCTCAGGCCTGCCAGCGCAGGGCCTGTGTGCACAGTTTTCTGCCACAGGGACCTGGCATCTAAATTTACTTGCCAGGCCCAGAACTCCCCTTTTACTACATGTAAGTCACCCCTAAGGTACGCCCTGGGTATCCCTATGGGCAGGGTGCCATATATGTAGAAAGGCAGGACATGTACCAAGTTGCGTGGCCTGTCCTGGTAGTGACAAACAGCCTAACTTGGTGTCTTACTGCTGTGAGTTCTGCCTTCTCATAGGATTGATTAGAAATGCCCTGCCTTATGTGTAAGGGGTATTGTCTGAGCGTAGGCGTGTTTGGTATGGTTGTGATGGTGATAATAAATACTGCTTACTGGTGTGGGTGTATTTTTTATTACTATCACAGAAATGCCAATTCTAGAAAGTGCGCATTTATCTGTACTTATGACTCTGGTGTTTTACAGCTTGACTCCAATCCACGTCTGGGCAGAGTGACAGTTGGGGCTTTGTGCATACTTTTCAGACAGCCTGTACACAGGGAGGGTGGAGGTGTCACAGAGGTGCATCTGCATACTAAATAGTCTTCCTGGGCTGAGAGAAGGGAGAGGCGGGGCACACCTGCATTTGTAAAGACTGTGCCCTGGCCTCATACAATAGGGTAGTTAACCCCCCACTGATGTTTGGAGCCTGTGCTGAAAGGAGAGAGGGGGCACTCCCAGAACCAGTTGTAACTGGCTGGAACCTCCTCTCCCTACCATTGTAAAACACTGTAAGAACTGACTATAAGTACAGGGGAATTTTCCCCACAATTTGGAGACTCTTGGAATCATCTTGGAACTGGACACCAAAGGCTGAAAGGACTCACCAGGAACCGCCATGGACTGCTGCTGCTGTGCTGACCTGTGACCTGCCTGGTCACTGTGAAGGACTTGCCACTTGCTGCCTTTCCCTTGTGCTGGCCTGTAGCTGGGCCCTCCACCTGAGGACCTTGTCTTAAGATTCTGCTTCCCAGGGGCAGGGTGCTGTGGCTCCTGACCCCCGCATCCATTTCTTCACGAGGGGTGCTTCTCCGTGGTTGCGGCTGCCATAGCGCTGACTGCAGCACGCTTATGGAGCCTTGGGCGCTCGTAGGCTCCTTGCTGCATTGTGCCCCTTTAAATAAGATCACCGCAGCGGCCCGGGAAGCTGGAAGAACACTCGTGCACCGCATCGGGTGCAGGCGAGTGTCTGCTCGGGCCCCAGGAGGGGTCTGATCTTCTTGTGGCTTCACGGCAGGACCAGGGGAAGGCGCGGGGAGTGCCCCCTGCCCCCTGGCCTCTGCGTTAGGAGCAAGACGCTCCTTTTCTGCTGTTAGGTAAAACGGGCATTATTGTGGGCCCCCCCCTTGGTGGAAGGGCCAGTGGAGGCCCGGGGGGGCCCCCAGAGATCACGGGTCCCGGGAGGGGCCTGTCATTAAACCAGAGGGGGTGCGTGGTGCCCCCCTCCTGCCCTAAGTTGTTTTTGCTGGCTTTGGCCCCCCTCATGAGGGCCGGTTGAGGCCCTGGGGGGCCCCCAGTAATCACGGTCCCCAGAGGGGCCTGTCTATAAAAGAGAGGAGGTGCATGTCGCCCTCCTCTGACCCCAGAGTATAAGGGAGGCCCCCATTTTGCGCATAGGAGCACCGGGGGCCCCATTGTTCGCCTTCAAGGCACTGGAGGTGCCTTCATCCAACCAGGTACTGTTTAAAGGACCAATATAGTTGCAATCCAAAGTTCTTTCTACAGACTTTTGTTTGATTCATATATTACCTACCTGCGTTTGATGTTTTTACATATGTGTGTGCAAATGTTCCTTTTATGGACATGCTTGCTAATATGTTTTTCTAACTTGCCATATGTTTTCTAATGTTCCTACTATGGGCATTTTATGATATTCTTATGACAAGTGCTGTGTTGTAATAACGTGTTTTCCTGACTACTGCTTATGTTGCAGAATACTGAGTAACCTGTGTGTTATGTGTGACTACTGCTAGGTTGCAGAGTAACTAATGTGTAACGTTCTGACAACTGCTAAGGTAGCAGGATAGTACTGATATGTGATGTTTGGTCTGATAATTGCCTTGTGTACAATACAGTATATTTTCATATAATCTGGTGTTGTGTTTCCTTTGTGGTGGGGATATTGCGTCACATGTGTTGTGTGTGTTGTGCAAACGCTTTACACATTGCCTCCAGGTTAAGCCTGACTGCTCGTGCCCAGCTCCCAAGGGGGTGAGCAGGGGTTATCTTGGACGTGTAACTCCCTTTCCCTGACTAGAGTGGGTAAGTTCTGCCTGGCTGAGGTGCATACCCTAGCCAACCAGAAACCCCATTTCTAACATTGGTTGTCAGCGGTGAGGATAGGACTTGCGCTTGCACAATACCATTGTGACTCATTATTTCACTACAAGGATTGCGTTTAGACCATCACATGTTTGGCTTCTCTTAACTTTCTCTCTTTAGTCATATTTCCTGTTTTCAGTTCTCACGCTTGGGTATTGTGGTTGTCACATTTGAGTTATTTGTACCTTTTCAAGATGGGGCTTACCTTTGATTTAGAGGACCTGCCGTTTTACACGCAGGAGAAATTAGAGGGGTTCTGTAGAGAGAGAGGGCAGCCTGTAGAAGGGGACCACAGGAGATCTCTGAATTTCTTTGAAAGGTTTGTGACCTATACCCAGGGAGGGAGTGTGCGTAGGGGGTACCCAGAGGATCCTGAGTGTAGCGAGGGTTCCCAATGGGAGGGCTCCCAGACCTCATCCCTAGAGAGTGGTAGAGAGACTGATCAGGAGGGTGAGAATGACCGGTTGGGGACGCCAGTTGACAGGGAAGGCCCCAGTGATAGGGAGTCCCTTGCTGGGTCCAGTGTAAGAAGCAGGGCTACCTCTCATTCCTTGACGCCTGATGAGCTAAGAGATAGGCGGGAAGAGAGGGAGCTGAAGTTGCTGTTAGCGCGCCTAGCTGTTGAGGAGAGAAGGGCTGAGGTAGAGAAGGCCTTAGTACCGGTGAGAATGGCAGAGAGGGCCTTTTCCAGAGAAAGACTCGCTCTAGAGCACAGTCTGAAGGTTCTGGACTCACCAGCGCTGCAGGTGGAGTACAGTGGTGGCAGCAATGTACAGTGCTGTAGCAGAGATGTTCCTCACATACCCATAGATCTGGTACCTAGGTTCCAAGAGGGGGGTGACACACGTCAGTGGTTAAAGGAATATGAGAGGGCTCTGGTAGAGCACAGGATCCCTGAGAAGGATTGGGGAACTGGCCTAGGGAGCTTTATTCCTGAGGAGGGGAGGGATGCCCTACTGACTCTAGAAGAGAGTGACAGGGAGGGGTACTCCGCTGTAAAGAATGCACTGATTGTGAAGTATGGTTTTTCCCCTGAGGAATACAGAAAAAGGTTTAGGGGTGGTAAGAAACTGTCCCACCAGTCTTGGGAGGAGTTTGTGGAGGATTGCTGCATTGCACTAGATGGATGGGTGAAGGGTAGCACAGTAAACAATTTTGAAGGGCTGTTTAATCTGATTGTCAGAGAGCACCTGCTTTGTTGTTGTTTTTCAGAGTTACACCAACACTTGTCAGTGTGTGAGCTCTCTGACCCCAGGGAGCTTGCAAAGGAGGCAGACTTCTGGTTGCGTACCAGAGGGTCTGGTGTGGCATTAGGGGGTGTTCCTAATGAGAGTGGTCTAGGTGTTTCCCAACCAGGTGTGGTGGGAAAGGCTTGTGTCCCAGGTAGGTCCCAGTGTATTGGGGCGGGTAAGGCACCCCATATCCAGTCTCAGAGGAGAGGGAATGGGGTTGGGCTGAGGCCCAGGGTCCCCGAGCTCCAGCCCCAGGTCCTGGAGGGTTCCATGAGTGAACGCCAGGAGGTGAGCCTAGCCTGTGCCGGAAGGGTCAGCTGTTCAGAAGGATCCCATTTTGTCATTAGGATTTGGGCGGGTGGCTAGTGATAGCGTTCCGCCGGTCCTAGTGTCTGGTAGTCTCGCTCTACAGCGGAGGAGGCGGAAATCCAGGCATAGGGTTGAGAGGGGGCTGCAGGCCCCAGTGGTGAACCTGGAGGGTCAGGGGTCAGCTCTGAGAGCAGAGCCCCCCAGGACTGACCTTGGTGAGACCATTTCTGGGCTGGGAGGGATCCAGACTCTGTCAGATGGGCAGAGGTCAGGAGACCTGCGCCAGCCAGACTCTTGTGTGGCCCTTGGGGAAGGTGTTTACCTGGTGGGGGGTAGGTGTGCCCCCCAGGAAGTCCTGGTGCCCCAGGATAGTGGTTCAACCGCAGGGTAGTGACTCTGGGTTGGATTGTCAGATTCAGGGGGTAAGCTCTGATCTGGTAGGAGGTAGGTGTGCTCCCAAGGAAGTCCTGGTTCGCTGGGCAATGGTCCAGTCTAAGGGTGTTGTCCCTGGCCTAGATAGACAGGTTCAGGGGGTAAACTTTGACCTGGTTGGGGGGGGCGGTTAGTGTGCTCACCCCGTGTGAAACTTCTGGTGGCTTCTCCCGAGGTGGGGAGACGCAGGACTCTGGAAGTGGGGTTCAGGGAGGGGGAAGCCCACCCCGGACCCTGGTGCAACCCAAGGGTGTCGTCCCTAGGTTGGGTGGTCAGTCGCCAGGTAGTGATCCTGGGCTGGCGAGAGAGTTGTGCAGGGCTGCTGTATCCAGCACCCTGGCAAGTGTGGATTCTGGTGATACCCCTCCTAGGAGAGGAGGGTGGGATCCTAGACAGAGGGGTAGAGGGAGGAGAGCCTCACCTCTAGCCCCTGTAGAACCTATCGGTGCGGACCCTAGGTTGGTGGATCAGTGGCAGGGTAGAGCCCCTGAACTGATTGGAAGTGGAGTGGAGACAGGTTGCTTTGCACCTGGGGCTACCGCCCCCCCACTCGTTATGGTTTCAGAGACCAGGGGCTCCTAGATGGCCTGGGGCCTGGTTCTGGCCATTGGCAGCTAGAGAACCCCCGTTGGTTGGTCTAGGCTGCCTGGGAAGCATTGACAGAGAGATCCAAGTGGAGTCAGGAAGGCATAGAACTGGAACATGCCCCTGCTGTTGTGGGCCTGGGTCCTTGTTCCATCGCCCCAATCAGGGAAGTACATCAAGGTATTGATTGTTCTCCCCTGGCTTTTGGCTGGTAGGGGGTTGTGTTGGACTTTTTGCCTTACGCAAGGTCATCCCCAGTCTTTTTGCCTCCTTCCTCCTGGTTTTTCTGACCTCTCGCTGTTGGCTCTAGGACTCTGAGCACTTTATCACTGCTGACCAGTGCTAAAGTGCAGGTGCTCTCCCATCTAAAGTTGGTATGATTGGCTTATACCCAATTGGCATATTTAATTTACCTCTAAGTCCCTTGTACAGTGGTATCTCTATACCCAGGGCCTGTAAATTAAATACTACTAGGGGGCCTGCAGCGCTGCTTGCGCCACCCACTGAAGTAGACTTTTGAACCTGTCTCAGGCCTGCTAGCGCAGGGCCTGTGTGCACAGTTTTCTGCCACAGGGACCTGGCATCTAAATTTACTTGCCAGGCCCAGAACTCCCCTTTTACTACATGTAAGTCACCCCTAAGGTACGCCCTAGGTACCCCTATGGGTAGGGTGCCATGTATGTAGAAAGGCAGGACATGTGCCATATTGCATGGCCTGTCCTGGTAGTGACAAACAGCCTAACTTGGTGTCTCACTGCTGTGAGTTCTGCCTTCTCATAGGATTGCATTAGAAATGCCCTGCCTTATGTGTAAGGGGTATTGTCTGATTTATGAGGGGTAGTGTAGGCGTGTTTGGTATGGTTGTGATGGTGATAATAAATACTGCTTACTGGTGTGGGTGTATTTTTTATTACTATCACAGAAATGCCACTTCTAGAAAGTGCACATTTATCTGTACTTATGACTCTGGTGTTTTGCAGCTTGACTCCAATCCACGTCTGGGCAGAGTGACAGTTGGGGCTTTGTGCATACTTTTCAGACAGCCTGTACACAGGGGGGGTGGAGGTTTTCACAGAGGTGCATCTGCATACTGAATAGTCTTCCTGGGCTGAGAGAAGGGAGAGGCGGGGCACACCTGCATTTGTAAAGACTGTGCCCTGGCCTCATACAATAGGGTAGTTAACCCCCCACTGATGTTTGGAGCCTGTGCTGAAAGGAGAGAGGGGGCACTCCCAGAACCAGTTGTAACTGGCTGGAACCTCCTCTCCCTACCATTGTAAAACACTGTAAGAACTGACTATAAGTACAGGGGAATTTTCCCCACAATTTGGAGACTCTTGGAATCATCTTGGAACTGGACACCAAAGGCTGAAAGGACTCACCAGGAACCGCCATGGACTGCTGCTGCTGTGCTGAGCTGTGACCTGCCTGGTCACTGTGAAGGACTTGCCACTTGCTGCCTTTCCCTTGTGCTGGCCTGTAGCTGGGCCCTCCACCTGAGGACCTTGTCTTAAGATTCTGCTCCCTAGGGGCAGGGTGCTGTGGCCCCTGACCCCTGCATCCATTTCTTCACGAGGGGTGCTTCTCCGTGGTTGCGGCTGCCATAGCGCTGATTGCAGCGCGCCTATGGAGCCTTGGGAGCTCGTAGGCTCCTTGCTGCATTGTGCCCCTTTAAATAAGATCACTGCAGCGGCCCGGGAAGCTGGAAGAACACTCTCGCACCGCATCGGGTGCAGGCGAGTGTCTGCTCGGGCCCCAGGAGGGGTCTGATCTTCTTGTGGCTTCACGGCAGGACCAGGGAATGGCGCGGGGAGTGGCCTCTGCGTTAGGAGCAGGATGCTCCTTTTCTGCTGTTAGGTAAAACGGGCATTGTTGTGGGCCCCCCCTTGGTGGAAGGGCCAGTGGAGGCCCGGGGAGGCCCCCAATAGATCGCGGGTCCCGGGAGGGGCCTGTCATTAAACTGGAGGGGGTGCGTGGTGCCCCCCTCCTGCCCTAAGTTGTTTTTCCTGGCTTTGGCCCCCCTCGTGAGGGCCGGTTGAGGCCCTGGGGGGCCCCCAGTAATCACGGTCCCCAGAGGGGCCTGTCTATAAAAGAGAGGAGGTGCATGTCGCCCTCCTCTGGCCCCAGAGTATAAGGGAGGCATCCGTTTTGCACATAGGAGCAACGGGGGCCCCATTGTTCACCTTCTAGGCACTGGAGGTGCCTTCATCCAACCAGGTACTGTTTAAAGGACCAATATAGTTGCAATCCAAAGTTCTTTCTACAGACTTTTGTTTGATTCATATATTACCTACCTGCGTTTGATGATTTTACTTATGTGTATGCAATTGTTCCTTTTATGGACATGCTTGCTAATATGTTTTTCTAACTTGCCATATGTTTTCTAATGTTCCTACTATGGGCATTTTATGATATTCTTATGACAAGTGCTGTGATGTAATAACGTGTTTTCCTGACTACTGCTTATGTTGCAGATACTGAGTAACCTGTGTGTTATGTGTGACTACTGCTAGGTTGCAGAGTAACTAATGTGTAACGTTCTGACAACTGCTAAGGTAGCAGGATAGTACTGATATGTGAAGTTTGGTCTGATAATTGCCTTGTGTACAATACAGTATATTTTCATATAATCTGGTGTTGTGTTTCCTTTGTGGTGGGGATATTGCGTCACATGTGTTGTGTGTGTTGTGCAAACGCTTTACACATTGCCTCCAGGTTAAGCCTAACTGCTCGTGCCAAGCTACTAAGGGGGATGAGCAGGGGTTGTCTTGGACGAGTAACTCCCTTGCCCTGACTAGAGTGGGTAAGTTCTGCCTGGCTGAGGTGCATACCCTAGCCAACCAGAAACCCCATTTCTAACAGTAACGTACATGTCTCTGTAGGTTTACAATTTTGAGTAAGGTTACTACTTTTTGGTATTCAGAAACACCAAGTGTAAGATGCTACTAAAACATATTTTATAGGTTGAAAGGGTCAACCTCTGAGGCCAATACCCCCCTAACAGCTAACTAAAAGGGCGAAACACTTGTTCGGCTGAGTTCCCAGAAAACCCACCATGAAGCTCAATGAAAGGTCTAAAGACAAGATTCTAAAACAGCTGTACTCAGGATCTCCTTAGAAGATGTAATTTGCAAGAGCTTGTGAATGACTTGTATTGTGGTTTATGTACAAATGTACTCTGCATACAAAATCAAAGACAGAGGGAGCTGAAAGTTGTTAGAGTGAATTTTCTCCACTAAAAGATTGATAACTGTTGGACATAGTCCTTTCTGCAGCATGATCCCCAATCTTTTGCCTCCACCCTCTTGTTTTCTGAACCCGTTTGTGTTGGCTTTTAGGACTCTGCACACGTTACCACTGCTACCAAGTGCTTAAGTGCTTGTGCTCTCTTCTTGAAACATGGTAAAATTGGCATACAAGGAATTGCCATATTTAATTTACTTGCAAGCCCCTAGTAAAGTGGTACTATATGTACTCAGGGTCTGTAAATCAAATGCAACTAGTGGGATTGCAGCATTGACTGTGTCACCCACTTAAATAACCCTTTTAACCATGCCTCAGGCCTGCCATTGCAGCCCGTGTGTCCACTTTTAAACTGCTATGTTGACCTGGCAAAATAAGCCTTTTGCCATGCCCAAACTTTCTTTTTTAATACATATCAGTCACCCCTAGGGTAGGCCCTACATAGCCCAGAGCGCAGGGCGCAGTGTATTTAAAACATGGGACATGGACCTTTAAGGTTTACATGTCTTGGTAGTGAATCACTCCTAAACTCATTTTTCACTACTGCAAGACCTACTCCTCCCAAAGGATAGCATTGGAGTTACCCTTTTACATTTAATAAGCTGTAACTTCCAATTGGGAACAGGCAGACAGGTCAAGTTTGGTGTGTCAACTATCTCAAGAATCTTTAATGGTAACGTCCGATTATTAATCAAAATTCTGAAAATGCCACTTTTAGAAAGTTGGCAGTTTGTTGTCCTAACCATTTGAGGCCTGTAGCCTGTTCCTGGCTCACATGACTAGGTGTAGCTAGCAGTTGGTCCTGGTGTGTTGCTTCCAGCCAATGAGACAAAGGGAACATAGTTGTTGGCAGTATGGGCCACTCTGAGTTAATGATAGAGAGGAACTGTCACTCACCACACTTACACATCACAAAGTCTCTGCCTGAGGACTTTCATAAAGGGTTTGATACTTGTCTAGTGTGACCCCAGACACAGTGGAGCCAGCAGAGGGAGGAAGGGGATGTCTGACACCCCAGGGGGCTGAAAAACCTCAAGAAGCTTCATCCACTTCAAAGTGGACTCCAAATATAAATATTGACCCCTTCGACTCAACTGTTCAGTACTCTTCTGGACCAGTGGACTCTGCCAGGAAGAAAGATTGCTGTGCTGCTGAAAGGACTGCTGCTCTGCTGGACTCCTGCTCTGAAACACTGCTGCCCTACTGTGCTGACCTATTGCCTTTCTGCCTGGGTGAGACGGAGTGGACATGCATTTGCTGAATCCAGGACCCCAGAGTGACTCCAAGGGCTTGTTGGCTGGCCTCCTAGCTAGAGCCTCAGGGACATAAGGCTCCAACAATCTAGAGCCCAGCATCTGCCATCTGTGAGTTCTACCCTGCTAAGTGCTGCCACCTCAGTCCTGGACCCTTGGAAGTGGACCTGAAGGTGCTCTGCAAGTCTCTCTGTGGATTCAGCAGAACCAATGCATTCCCTCTGCTGCACGGTGCATCCCCAAGCAGAACTGGTGCATTGCTTCTGCTGTATGGACTTTCCCTACATAAGGAAGCCGTGGCCTTATCAGACCCACCATTGCGTGAAGCATCCCTGATGCAGGCCCTTGCATCACAAGCCTCTTGTCGATGGCAGTCTCGATGATGACGCAGGACTCCGCATTGCAAGCTCCACAGTTTCTTCATAACCAAGCGGTGCACAATGCATCCTCAGAGCAGGACTTTGCATCACAAGCCGCCTTGTTGATGGCCTTCTTGACAACGATGCAGGACCTCGCATCACAGCCTTGCAGCTTCTTGGAAACAATGCTGTGTGATGCATCTCCGACCAGGGCCTTGCATCGCTACGGCTGTGTGATTCATCCTCGATGCAGGACTCTGCAATTCCCCGGAAGTAGGGTTTAAAGTACTCTTGTTCAGATGGCCTAACTGGCTTCCTGTAGCTGGTCTGCGCTCCATCACAGTCGGCCTGAACTTGTGACTTTGTCCTGGTCTAGTGCTATCAGATATCCACAGTTGCTGCTAAGTGCTTTTTGGCTCTATATTCACTGAAATCTTTAAAATTGCCCAATTCCTGTTCTACAGATTAGATATTTGTTGTTTTGGTCTTGATTTATTTATTAAAACTTGCTAATTTTTGTTTAATTGGTGTGGATTTTTTCTTCTGTTGTGATTTCACTTGATTACTGTTTGAAGTGCTGCATGAATTCTGTACACATGGACTCTAAGTTAAGTCTGACTGCTATGTTCCAGGCTAACAGAGGGTGGAGCACAGGTTAATCTGGGGTTTGCTTGTGAGTTCACTCTGACAAGGATTGTGGTTGCTGCTTGAGTAGAGTTTCACCCCCTCAATCAATAGCCCAATTTCTTACATTAGTGATCAGCAGAGAGGATTTGTGCTCATGTTTGTGCAGTGCCATACAGTGATTTTGTGGTACACTGAAAATTTGAGCAAAATAATCTAAGACCACTTTGAGATCCAGTTTTCTCCCTGATTTACCTTTTTTTTTTGCTTTATCAAAATTACCTCTCATTCTACTTGACAACTGTGCCTGAAGCCACACCTGCAAGGACGTACTTTGAGCTGGCCAAAATGAAGGCCTACATTGTGGCCCAGCTCAAGGAGTTCTGCAAGGAAAGGGGGTTTCCAGCCAAGGCCAATACCTGGAAAATGGAGCTCCAAAAGGTGCAGAGGCCTGGGTGGACCTCCACCAGTCACTGTTTACAGCAAAAGAAGAAGATGTGGAAAGGCTGAGAGAAGACCTGAATACCAGTCCTGAGAGACGGTAGTCTGCTGAGGGGGATGACTTGCCTCCTGAGTTGGAGACCCCTGCCAGAGAAGAGAGCAGCGAGTCTTCTCAAGGACTGTCCCCAGAGGAGCTGTTGGACAGGAAGCAAAAAGGGACTTCAGGCTGGAGATGGCCAATCTCAGGATGGAAGAAAATAAACTGGCCATGAAGGAGAAACTGGCCTTAGAGCGACTGACTCATGAAAGGACCCCCAGAAAGCTGGACCTCAACAGCAGGCAGGCCAGTAATGTTGGTGGCAGCGTACCTGCAATGCCCTCTGGAGAAGAGGGTCCACATTCCTAAAGGTCTGGTGCCTGACTTTGAGGTGGGGAATGACATAGACGGATGATTTGAGGCATATGCAGTAGCTCTGGAGATACACAGGATCCTTGGGGAGGATTAGGGAGACTTTTACTTAATAGGGGGAGAGAACACCCTATTGGCCCTAGAGAATGGGGTCTGGATGAGGCAACCCATCATGAAGCAAACCCTTGTCAGGAAATATAGGTCACCCCTGAAAATTACAGGTTGAGGCTTAGGGCAGTGAAACACTGTCTTAACAATCCTGGGGGGATTTCATGGGTTACTTGTGTGAGGCACTGGATGGCTGAGTGTAAGGCAGTTAGGTGTTAGGTAAATGCCTATGAGGGGCTGTAGAATTTGATCACCATTGAGCATATGTTCAGTCATTGTTTTTCAGAGCTACACCAGCACCTAGTTGTCTCCAAGCTTACTGGCCCAAGGGAGCTTGCAAAGGAGGCAGACCTCTGTATTAGTACCAGAGAGTCTGGGAAGGCACCTGGGAGTGATCCTAAGGAGAGTGATGCAGGTTCCCCCTAACTCAGTGAGGGGGAGGTACATAGGTGGACCCAGGAAGGTCCCAGTATAGTGTGGGGGGGGAGTTCCCATGCCCCTTGTAAGGCTAAGAGGGGAGGTTCTGGTGGAGGGAGGCCTAGGGCACCCCATTTCCAACCCTGGTGCTTAGATTGCTCCTAGTTGGGGCACAAGCAAGGGAGCCTGGTCTATACCAAGAGATCAACCACTGTTGCGAGCTCCACAGTGTCAGGAGAACTGGGAGGGGAGGCTGTGGAGGGTGCCCGGGAAGTTCAGTGTTTTGTGAGAGTACCAGATGGAGGGACAGGATGAAGAAATAGTCCACAGTGAAGGACCATTGGATCAGGGTTTGTCAGCTCTGAGAACAGAGCATCCCAACAGTGACTCTGGGAGGCCACTTCTGACCTGAGCGTGCTCCCTGAGTTATTACAGAGACAGAGGACTGGAGACCTGCACTAGACAGACCCCTGCATGACACACTGTGTCACCCTTGAGGGGGGTGGAGGTCCTCCTGAATGCCCTGGTTTGCCAGGCACCTGTTCAGCCTCAGGGTACAAACCCTGGACTGAGTGGCTACTCTCATGCTACTGCCTCTGGACTGGAGAGTAGGAGAGTGGAAGAAGTGTGCCTAACAGCGAGCTGTTGCCCCTGCTTTGAGAAACCATAGTGGTCAGATTATCCTGGATGGCCTGGGCCCTGACTGTTCACACCGACAGCTGTCAGTGGCCTCTATTGGTTGATGTCCTTATAGGCAGACTTTTACTTGGGTTGGGGGCAGAAGTCTGATCCAAGGGATGCGATGGGCCACATCATTTTCTTAGCCATGGTGGTGCTGTCTGCCAATTGGGATGCATCTGTGAGCAAGTTAATGTTATGTGCTGCACAGACTGGCTCCACAGATAAGTAGTAAGGTTCTCCATGGGTCACTTCGGTGGCTCAGGAGAGGGTAGACTTAAGGATTAGGTATCCAAATGAGTTCAGATAAGCATAGAACTGCACAACAGGGCACTTGTCCATATTATATTGCCTAACCAGTGAAGCATATCAAAGTATTTATTATTCTACCCTGGCTTTTGCCTGGAAGGGGGGGGGGTTGTTGGACATGGACATTTCTGAAGGGTTGTCCCAAACCTTTGTCTTAACCTCCTGTTTTCAGAATATGTGTTTGTTGGCTTTTAGGACTCTGCACACTTTAACACTGCTAACCAGTGCTTACGTGCTTGTGCTATCTTCTTAAAACATGGTAGAATTGGCTTGCACCCAATTGGCATATTGAATTGACTTGTAAGACCCTAGTAAAGTGGTACTACATGTACCAAGGGCCTGTAAATTAAATGCTACTAGTGGGCCTGCAGCACTGAATGTGCCACTCTCATAAATAGTTTGTTTAAATATGTCACAGGCCTGCCATTACAGCTTGTGTGTGCAGTTTTAAACTGTCACGTTGACCTGGCAAAATGAACCATTTGACAGACCCAAACCTTCCTTTTTAGTACATATAAGCCACCCCTAGGGTAGGCCCTACACAATCCCAGAAGGAAGGGTTCAGTGTATTTAAAAAGTGGGGCATGTACTTTTAAGATTTACATGACCTCGTAGTAAATACATCTAAACTTGTTTTTCACTATTGCAAGACTTAACTCTCCCATAAAATAACATTGGAGTTACCTTATTATGTTTAATAAGCTGCAACCTCCAATTTGGAGCAGGTTGACAATTCAAGTTTGGTGTCTAAAGAATTGTAATTAAAGTTGCTCTTGGTAAAGTCAGATTTTTAATCACAATTGTGAAAATGCCACTTTTAGAACACTGCCATTTTCTTATCCTGGTGCCTGCAACCTGTTCCTGGGTCACATGAATAAGTGTAGCTTGCAGTTGGTCCTTGTGTATCGCTCCCAGACAGTGAAAGAAAGAGAAAATAGGTGTTGGCAGGGTGGGTCACTCTGAGTTAACGAGGGGGAGGAGCTGTCACTTATCACACTTTCACAACACAAAGGCTTTGCCTGAGCACTCTGTCAAAGGGGTTTCATACTAGTCTATTCTGACCCCAGAACAACTGGGACCAGGACAGGGAGGAAGGCGATGCCTGAGTCCTTGGGGAGAGGGACAGCGGAAACCTCTAGAAGCTTCCTCCACTTCAAAGTGGTCACCAGGTAAAAATATTGGACCCTTCGACCCAACATTTCAGTACACTTATGGACCTGTAAACTCTGCCAGGAAGAAGGACTGCTGTGCTGCTGAAAGGACTGTCACTCTGCTGCACTGCTGCTCCAAAGACTCTCCCAACCCAAGAACTTCACAGAGCAGCCTACAGCCCCATCAAAAATGCTGCTTTGCGAAGCATCCCAACTCAGGTTCTCACTTTGCAATTGGTGTGGGATTTTTTGTGTGTTGTGTTTTCACTTTATTACTGTTTGAAGTGCTGCATAAATACTTTGCACATTGCCTCTAAGTTAAGCCTGACTGCTCTGTGCCAAGTAATCAGAGGGCTGAGCACAGGCTAATTTGGGGTTTGCTTGTGACAACCCTGACAAGGATTGTGGTTGCTGCTTGATTAGGGTTTCACCCCCCTCAACCAGCAACCCGATCTCTTCCAATAACAAAATCTGCGAAATAGAGCACTCACTAAATAATACACAACTTGTCTCGCAGCTCACCACACCAGGGGAGGGTGGTCCCATTCTGTTTGAAAGTACCCTCACCGACTAGTATGCCTAGTGGCAGACTTCATGATCGTGTCCTCACCCAGAACTCGTATCTGGGTGGGCTGTACATTGAATCGCAATCTTTTGATTTTTCATGGGCAGAGAAATTTGAATAAAATTGCATACAGAGATATTGAAAGTTGTTGATTTATTATGGTATTCTGTGGCAAGCTTATAAAACATAAGATGATGCTGTACGAGTATTTATTAGGATCCCAACCTCTCTTAGGTCTGCATGTTTCAGCAAAGGCTCAATGCCTAGAATGGTCAATTGGCATTCGCCAGTACTGAAACCCTAAACATCTTCACACATAACTATTTGTGTGCAAATTAGTGTTGCTGCACTCTTTGTGCTAGGCAATGATACTCTGTGCATTTATTTTCCTTCAAGCATAAATTAAATGCAAACCCAAATGAGGAACTTCCTTATATTTTGGAACTTGTATTGTTACTTAATTAAGCCCCATAGAGTCTTGGAGGTGGGTGGACCGTGTAGCCACACATATCCAACAAGCAGAGCTTTGAGAAGCAGATTAAGTGAATCATGGGTGGTAACCCTTGACAAATATATGACTACAGGGTCAAAGATAATCCACATTTCCTTCATGTTTTTCTCATTGTGTACTTTTCTTCAGAAAGGAGTGTGTTCCACAATCCGGCAACACCAAGTGAAGGTTCCCACTGTTCTCTGAAAACCAGGCAAATTCTTACTAGTTTTGAATTTAGATTGACAACCTTTCATAGCAATTAGACTTGGAGTAGCACAGTTTAGATTTCATCCTTTACACGTCAGACGTGCGCAATTATATATTTATATTTGACATTTAATTCACTGTGTGCCCTAACCATATTAACATGTGTGAGACATTTAAACGCATTAATAAAATGTAAGCATTGTAGGAGTTAGAGATTTATATACTCATGCACTAATGTTCGGTTGAAGTATATTTACCTGTATTCTTTTGTCATGTTTAACACTTACATTTGCAATTCAAGTTACATTTTGCATATGAAACCTATACTCTGTATTTACATTTTGAATTTAGTTTGAAAGTTATACATGCAGGTATAATCATGTGTTTGAAGTGCCTATTAAATGCTGAGCTAAGTTAGCTTAACTGTAAATCTCATTCTAAATCACATTTTAGCTGTGCAAGCATGTTCTTTCTTTTTGCAGGTGTGAGCTCATGATTTTCATTAGCTAGAGAAAAGAGTATTGTATGTATTAGATGACTGATAGTGAGGCTGGAAGAAACTTGGCAAAGAGCGCAGAGATTAATGGAGAGAAGAAACCTGTTCACTGAGTACCAGGAACAAGAGATGTTTAAGTTTACAGTAAGTGTCTAAGTTTTGGTGGGATTAGAAACCTGAGTACACATCACAAGAATTGAATTGATTGGTTCCTGGTGGTGTGAGAAAATATGAATATTGCTGAAGCTTCTGTTGCTTTTAACTGGTATTCACACAGTTAATAGTTAGAGCAGATTCCCTTGAGACATTGAGGGGTACAGATCTCCCTTTATTCTTGCAAGTGGTAGACTTTATGCTAAACACTTATTCCTTTTCTTGAAGACTTCACCTGAAGTCTTCACTATGCTGACACCTTCATGAGATCTTCTGAAACCATTCTAAACGCCCTAAACTCTCTAATGAGAATCCTGGATAGATGAGCTTGTAATTTCCTCATGTTTAGGAGAGAGAGGGGAAGTTTCATTCTGGAACACCTGTTCCTTATTCTCAGCTTCTGTATTGTGGCTCTTACCATCCTCCTAAGAGCCCCTACCACCAGGGGTATCAATAATTTCAGGGATGGAGTTGCACAGATTACAAATGGGACTATGAGGGTCCCTTTAGAAATATATAATTACCAGAAAAATCCATAATTCCTGTCCCAGTTCCCCTGGTTATTCCACAGTATTTCACCCAAAGATTTCAACAGCTTTCGCAGCCCTAATCTCCGGGCAAAGTGCACCAGATCCATAGATTTACCATGGATATTGTAATCCTGATAGAGAAATTGTGCCATTGATGACACTGTTGCAGATCTGATCCAGGGATCTGGGTAATACCTATCTGCATGGGCTCATGAGGTGCCTTTTGCACACTTATTAATGCTTGTCAGATGCACTGCAAGTTTGGCTGCACAGGTGGTTCAGGGATGGAGCAGTGGGTACGCATACACGTTTTGTAGAGAGATAGTTTTAGCTCTTATTTATGATCTAGGATTAGTAATTAACTAAACTATCAGAAGTACATGAGGAAATCCATTATAGCTGGTGATGATTAGAGGGTCTTTTTGTTGTTATACAAAAGGTGTTGCATCAATAGTGGGAAAATGAGCGGAGCACCCCCTCTTTTCAAGGGTACATGAGGTAAGGGCTAACTTCACACCTAAACTTGTTTTTGATGGGAACAAAAGAGCAACACGAAAGAAACATGTTCGATTTCACAAACACTTAAAGTCTGTGCAGGCAGGTTTTCTATCGTACACTGGAGCTGTATTGATAAGGGTGTGGGAGGAAAACACACCAGGTTGGATCATGGAACAATGCACTTCCGACACCGATAAATCTCCACTTTGCTTTGTCATATGCCAATGTGGGGCGAGTCTTACATTTTTTATGAATCGAGCCGCTATGTTTTTTAGCAGAATGAATAGGGAAAATCGTAGCATAAATTAGCCTAAGTCTGAGACGCACTTCATTGATTTAATTTTTCAGAATGCCAAGTGACTGATCAGCTCAGTTAAAAGAGAGAAGGTCAAGGTCCTACTTAAGGGACTGAGCGCAGATTGTCAGGGGACTGATTGACAATGCAAGAGCACAACGAGACAGTCGCATGCCCTTTGTTTCGTGCAAGAGGCCTTTGGAGGTCATGAACAAGGAATACACCGTGTCGTGTTACACCTCTTTAGGATCAAACGAAATGCCAGGGAAGGGGGCGTGAGCTTATCTGTCAGCTATTATCCTGACGTCCAAAGAGTGGCGATTACGGGGGATGACTAGGTGTATTTTATCTGTGGGGACCTTTGAGTATGGCTGAGAGGCCACGCGGGTATGTCTGCATCCGGGAGAAGTCAAGTGCAGGTGGAGTAGGAGGTAGCACGCTGCATAAATGCGTAAATCTTGAGTATTCTGGTGTATTGAGACAGAACGGCACGGAAAATCGGCCCAGCACATGTTGACACCAGAGATGTGATGTAACATAGTGGTGGACGTATCTTTACTATGTAACTGACTATCTGCATTAGCGCATTAGTCGAAAGTAGATAATGTACAGCAGCACAGGTAGTTGAAAGCACAGAAGGAGACAATACACAGTGTTCCTAAGGTTAGCTTCCTGTCCAAAGGGAAATGGTTTAGAACACGGTGCTTTGCAATGACAATTCACCCTTCTTGTAAACTGTTCCTCCATCCTGCTTGACCCCGCATACACTTTGCGTTCGGTACCTTTTGTGTACACTGAGAGAACCGGTAAAGGTCCAGAGTACTGCATTCAGCCTGCTAATGTACTTTTTGAGTCTCTCCTACCAGGCAGTACAGGCTGTTTGCTGGCAAAAGGCCGATTGTCATCCTAATGTGGGTTTAGAGCATGCCCATTACTTGCCCTTGATTGTCTTTACCGTCACTGTCATTTGTTTGCTTATCATCTGTTTGCTTGTGTTGGCTTTCCTTCCTCTTTCTGTGTTTGTTCCCCCATACACATTAGCTGCTCCCATCCACTGCTTGCTTTTTAAACACTACTTTTTTCTTTTGGATTAAGCACTCTATGAGAGCACGAGTTTTCCAGCTGTCTCTCTCGTGTACTTCTCTCCCGCAGCCACACTCCTCGTTGTACTCTGTAACCCATGTGCTTCTCTCCCACCTCCCACCTCCCACCTCCTTCATACTTCTCTTGCCTGCATCCTTTGTGATGCTTCCCTCACTCATACCCTCTATGTATCTATCCCGCACTCGTGCTTAAAAATGCTTTACCCCTACTCATTATTTTTTGTCACTACTGATTCAATTGTGTAAGTAAACAAAAGTGGATGATCGGGCCTACAAAATGACATGGCCACTGAGTAATAATGCATTTTTGTTTGTTTTCTCTAGCAATGCTGCACAGCATGGGTGATGCTGGGCAGCATGCTTAAAAACCATTGACAAAGCCAATGAGTCCCACTGGGGAGACCTATTCATGTTGCCAATACTTGTTTTTAATTAGGGCTGGCTCATGGGTTTAATTGTCCGGTGGTTGGCAGTTAACCAAGTTCTCTTTCATCAAGTAATGCACAACTTGCATTTAAAATCAAGTTAGTAAATGTACAGTTTGTGTCCTTCGAAGGAAGCGCTATAGGGAAGAGTAGAGGCATTGACCTGCTCGTTGGATACACCATCCGACCATCCGTTTCCGTTCGACCAAGATCATTTCACAGCTATTGTATCAATTTACAATTACACCATCACTACACAGTGAAGAACTATGATTATAAAATATATGTACTATATGGTCAATGCTCATTTTTACCATTCCAGATCCAGTGCTGCAATTCCTCAGGACATAGATTTAAAGTATATTATCTTCAATGCTATAGTGGCTATTGAGGGTAGATTTATAAATGTAATTCAATAATTTAGATACACTGACTACATGATTAGAAATATTTGCATTGCAAACACTGCCTTTCATATGATCATTCTAGACTTCTTAGGCCACCTATTTAAATTCAAGACTTCTGGCTTTAAGCAGATTATTGTAAGTGGTGTTTCTTGTATGATTTTTGCAAGAGTCACTTTTCCATTACGTATGCATATGTGTTGACCTACCACTCAATATTGTGTATTCTAGTCCACTGTTTATTACAGCCACTCCAGACCACCATCTAAAATTGTGGCATAAACTACCCTATTGTGTGAAAGTGTGGATATTGGCATATCTGAACATGCTGAACCAGGGCTGACGATGTTCCCGTGGATACCTTTCAACAGGATTCCGGGATCCTTTAGGCCTTTGTAGATGGTCCGCAGGGCATGTATGTGAGGTGAAAGATGCCGTCGCAGCAGCAGCTCCAGGCTTGTGAGCAGGTGCATGCTTAAAGGCCTCACTAAAACATTTTTCGCCCTAAGAAAATAACTACCCAGAGCAGGAGTTAGTTTTGTTTGTATGAAAATCGCTATGTTTATTTACAGCAATTATAATAATAATAATAATAATAATAGTAATAATAATAATAATAGTAATAATAATAATAATAATAATAATAATAATAATAATAATAATAATAATAATAATAATAATGATAATAATGATAACACCTTAGTATTATTATCATAATCATTGCCATTATTATTGTTATTACTAATAATAATAACAATTACAATAATATTGTTAATATGTAGTACCAACCAACAATATGGACGCATAAGAGCACACAAAAAGCAGAGCTGTGGAGCCAAGAAAGGGGCTATTAATTCAGGTCAATAAGAGGGCCACAAAAGAGACCAAAGATGATAAAGCCTTGGAGGAGGTAGTCAAGCAGGGGCGGCTCCTCCATTAGGGCAGAGGAACATCCCCCTCCCCCACCAGCAGTAGAAGCTGAAAACCTTTCACCACAAAGGGATAACAAACTAGGTTTATCATCCCTTCGTGGTGAAAGGGGCGGAGACATGGAGGTGATGGGCAGTGAGGAGAGTGCACAGAGCGCTCCCCTCAGAGTGCATGTGTGTTTGGCCAGCCATCTCGGGCCGGCCAAACACACATGCACAGTAGGCTCTCTGCAGCCCAGCAACACAGTTTCCGGGCTGGAGAGACCTTGCACAGACTACCAGTCTGCCTGGGAGCACCCAGCCAGGGTGTTCTCAGCCAATCCTGTCGCTGCTCTGAGCAGCGTCAGTATTGGCCGCAGGGCAGGCTGGGAGCCTGTGCCTGCCTGCAGCGATGACGAGAGAGAGAGGAGCAGCACAGCAACAGAGGAAGTAACTTTTTATTTTTTTCATTTTTTAAATTAAATGTTACCCCTGCGTGCGCTGCACCTGCCCCGCCCCTTTCCAGGTCACCGAGCCAAGACTGTAGTCAAGCCTAGGTGTTAGGTTGGACCAGTCTAAGTCATCTGACCAATGGACTAAAGGACATGTTATGCATGCAGTTACAGGGAGGGTGGCATTCATCAGACACCATGATGAAAAGGTGGGCCTTTAACCCCTTCACTGCGAGGCCTCATCCTCCCCCTCCCCCCCCTCCAGTGCTAAACCTTTTTTGGCTATTTGAGGTAGTTTGTGCTTAGACATCCATAATGTTTTGTCCACATAGTCTATCCATGTCAACTTTGTGTCCTTTTTTTCAAACATCCTGGGAAATGTAAAGGTACCCAGCGTTTGTGAATTCCGCTGGAGGGGACTGCGAAAATAGCCAAAATATAGCCACCTTTCATATTTTGGGGGGGGGATGTGAAAAAGTGCTGCAGAAGAAAGTGTCAGTTTCTTTTTTGCAAATGACATCAACAAAACGTTTGCCATGTTAAAATCACCATCTTTCATGAATAGGTAGACTCGATTCAGAAAACCAAATTTTCTAACACAATTTTGGCATTTCACTGGGAGCTAGCCCATGTTTCCTATTTTTTGTGTTTTCAACCTCCTTACAGTTTGTGGTGGAAACAGGTGTGAAACCGTTGGTGAATCCTGGAAAGCTATACATTTCTGAAAACTAGACACACGTCTAAAATCAGCAAGGGGCCATTTGCATAGATCCTTCAAGGTTTTCTCAAAGAAACCAAGTGTTAAAATAAAAAAAAAAATAGAAAATTTGTAGGAAAAAAGGGCATTTATGACAACGTTTTCATTTGTAACTTCTCATCACGATGGCCAATTCACAAAAGCTGTATACCATTACATCTGCTAGACCCTTTTGATTGTGGAGATATATAGGGTTTGTGGGTTTTCCAAAAACTGAAGGTACCCAGAGCCAATAACTGATCTGCACCTTGCAATGGTTTTTCATTGTGTACTGAGAATAGAGCAATTCATATGGTAAAATATAAATAGTGAAAAACAGGTATCAAGGAAACTTATGTATTTCCAAAATGGGCACAAGATATGGAGTTTAGAAGCCGGAGGTATTTGCACATCTCTGAATCTGTGTGTACCCATCCTAAGATGTGAATTAGAGGGTATTTCCGAAAAGTACTTCTTATTACACATTGTCTTACATATGAAAGGTGCAGACGCAGAGAAATACAATTGGTAATAACACTTGATCTACTATTCTGTGATCCCCTAAGTCTCCCAATAATAATGGTACCCCACATGTGTGTAGGCCTAGTGCCCACAACTGAAAACAACCTAAAATGCAACATGGATACATTACATTTTTCCATGCAAAACTGACCTGCTTTTTGCAAAATAAGTAGCAGTGGTTTTTTAGCCTTAGCTCAGCTGGCACCTAGGAAAACCTAGCAAACCTGTGCATTTTTTTTAACTAGACACCTAGGGGAATCCAGGATGGGGTGACATGCGTGGCTCCCACCAAGCTGTTTCACTCAGAATCCCTTGCCAACCTCAAATGTTCACTAAAAACTCATTTTCATCACATTTCTGTGCCGGAAAGTACTGGAATCTGCACAGAGCCATACACTTCCTTCCACCCAGTATTCTCTTAAGTCTCCAAATAAAAATGGTACCTCACTTGTGTGGGTAGGCCTGGGAATGGCCCAAAACACACCAAGGATACATCAAATGTTTCCATGCAAATCTGACCTATTTTTTGCAAAGTGGGTAGCTGTGGTTTTTGAGCCCTAGCTCAGCTGGCACCTAGTTAATCCTATAAAACCTGAACATTTATGAAGACTAGAGACCAAGGGGAATCTGGGATGGAGTTACTTGCATGGCTCTCACCAAGTTGTTTTAACCAGAATCCCTTGCAAACCTCAAACTTTGTCTAAAAACACATTTTCCTCACATTTCTGTGATGAAACGTTCTGGAATATGCAAAGAGCCACAAACATCCTTCCATCCAGCATTCTCTTAAGTCTCACTTTTTTGGGTAGTCCTAGTACCCGCGAAAAGAAACTGGTCAAAACACAACATGGATACTTCAAATGTTTCCCCGCAAAACTGATAAATTTTTTGCACCGTGGGTAACTGTGGTTTTTGGGCCCTAACTCAGCTGACACCTAGGGAAACCTAGTAAACTTGTATGTTTTTATAAACTAGCCACCTAGGGGAATCCAGGATGGGGTGATCCCCTGAGTTTTTTTTTACCTACAATGCCCTGCAAACCTCAAACGTTGCCTGAAATCATACATTTTCCTTACATTTCTGTGATGGAATATCCTCAAACAACATGCGCACGGGAAATGGCCCTACATGGATCCCAGGTACAAAAAAAACCCAAAACCAATTATCATGCACAACTACACAATAAGGAAGGCCAAGTCTACAAGGCACATACAACTTCTACACCATGGGACATACCTCTACACAAACTAGCTGCAAGGGACACAAACCTAAATGGACACATGCACATTCAAATGCAAAGCAACCTAGCACAACTTAACCACACTCCATGTCTGCAATAACAACACCCAAGAAGACACACATCACATGTATACAATAGGGGACTAGTCCAACACCATCAATGCTCACATTGCACAACACAAAAAGAAATACATACCATAACAAACACTACACAATGCCATGACACCAACATTGCATCTACATATACATCCCCATCACACAACAGACATCCTTCTCATGGGGGATAACAGCACTGCGCACAAACTCACATACTGCAAACAACACCACATGGAGCAGCAAGCAGGCACACACACACACACACAACTACAGGCACACAACCAGAGTCACTCAGGGACAACAGAAACCGAGGAAAGAAACTGCAGGACAAAGGTGTACCCAACAAACCAACAACTGGTTGGGTTCATTCAACAAAGGGCTGTAAGTCCAAGGCCAAAGGCCAGTCCATATGGTGTCCAAATAGTGGCACTGTGTTGTTGCCAAGCTTGACTCCTAACTGCCATGTAAGCTCCACAGTAAGGAGCATCAAGGGTCAGGCAGTCACCTCAAGGATTATCTGGGGGTGGGGATGGAGGGGATTGGGTTTTGGAGGGAGGTTTGGGCTTGGAAGGGGGGCTCGTTTTTGGGAGGGGTGGGCTTCTTGGTGGCAGGAGGTTTATGGGTCTTTGGAGGCGCAGGGGAGGACTTGGAGGTGGAAGGGATGGTCTTGGGGATGGATGCAGAGCTTTTGGGTGTGGTATGGGGGGAGGACAGGGTAAGGTCTAGCACACAAAGGAGACATTTTTAGACACATGGGGATGGTTATCAGAAGGGGGCCAGGATTTGGAGGCTGAGGGAGTGGTTGTCTGACATGCAGTAGTGGATGTCTTGGGTGCGTGCTTGTGGGAGTTATGCTTTTGTGGGGTAGGTGTCTCTTGGGTGGGTAAGTGAGGGCATTTATGTGTCCTGGGCTGAGGGGGAGTGGAGGTGATGGGGATGCTGTTCTGGGTGGGTGTCTGTTGGGATGGTGACTGGAGGTATGCTGTATGTGGTGCATGTAGGTGTGTCTGTAGTTGTGGTGTCTGAAGGTGTGGTGATGGGGTAGATGTCTTAGGGTCTGCTGGGGTGGTGTCTGTGGGTTGGATGGGTGTGGTGGCTGTGTCAGTGACTGTTGTGGTGGTGCCTGTAGGTATGCCGGATGTTGTGTGTGTGATGCTGGGGTTTACGGGGTATCAGGGAAAGTAGTAACTGTTGCTGTGTCTGCGGGTGGATGTTGTTTGTGTGCATGCTGGTGTGTCTCGTGGTGCTTGTGTTTGTGAGCGCTCCATGTGTCTGTTGAGGTGGATGTATGGGAATCTGTCTGTGTGCTTTGGGTTGGTTGGGGAAGTGGGGATCCCGGATTGGAAGAGTGAGGTGGAGGGTGGACAGGAGGCAAGGGGTGACTGGCTGCCATCAGTGTGGAGGCCAGAGCCTGAAAAAATCTCTGTAGTCCAGCCATTGTACAGTCAATGCCTTCCAGGAATGAGTTTGTCTGCTGGAGTTGGGTCGCCAGTCCCTGGATGCCATTCACAATGGCGGACTGACCCACAGAGCTGTTTCTCAGGAGACCAGTAGCCTCCTCACTGATGACATCAGGGGGAACAGGGACTGGGGTGGAGGTAACTGCGGCAAAGGAGACGCCCACCCTCTTGGGTGAGCAGGCACGGCCAACTGGGTGGGGAGCAACAGGGAGGGTGGTGGACCAAGATGCTGCTGGGGATTTCCCTGATGGGTCCGCCACCACTAGGGAGTGGCCACCGGAGGAGTAATTCAAGGATATAGAGGCTGATCCAGTCTTCCCCGTGGCATTCTCTTCACCCTCTAGGCCACTGGGTCCCTCAGTGTCGGTTGTATCTTGACCCGAGATCCTGTGGCCAGATGCTTTCCCACTCAGCCCAGCCTTTTCTCCTTCGCCAGCCTGTGATGATGCTGCCAAAAGGAAGAAAAATAGAGTTACCACACGGACATGAACACACTTCTATCACAACTCTGAGAGACAAATCTTGCCATCATGTCAAGTAACCCCTTCGCAGAAAGTGCCATCTAAGTGGCACAATCATGTGCCATCACACTACCATGCATGCCATCTGGAATTACAAAAGTGACACAGGAGAAAATCAGGATCTCAGACAACTACAATTGCATGGATGAAGTCTAGCAACCACACTAACCATACCACAACTAGGTTACCTCTCCATCCTCAAACCTGTGCCACATGCAGCAGACCCTAGTGAACTACTAGCCAACAATTGGATGCCATTGTAAGGCACTCTACCAAATACACAGCAAAAAGCTCAGGCACACATCTATTCTGCACTAACGTCATGTACCAACAATATCAGAGCTTGCAAAGGAAATGCAGCTGACATAGGTACCAATCTGCAAAAACCTGGAGTAGGTGACATGGAAATGCCCATGTCACTATGGTCACTCAGACATGCCCCAACTGTAGCATTGTAAGGAACAACAATGAAGTCATGCTCAAAAGTGCATGGAGAGATGTCTCCAGAATACGCACAAAAACTATCCTGTAAGGCCAAGGATAGCCATACCAATGTCTGACACTCACTGCAATGTCCACATCTGAGTGTGTTTGTAGTGAACAACTGTACTGTGCAGGTTAGAGAGACACAGAATTTGCAATCACCAACAGAAGTCCCCCACCTTGATGCCCAATGAGAAGCTACAGCACTACCCACATCTCAGACATGGCAAGCATGGCATCTGTCTGTGGATGAATCCCTGTCCCTAAACACATGTGATGCAGACATCACTGAAAGTCACTCCATGATGCATTCCAACAGTCAGGGCACAATCCTGAATCGTTACACAGGTTCAGTGCACTTCTCAACATTATTCCACTTCAAAGGTACATATGAACATAAAGTGGATCTAATCTATGGCCGTACCTGTCATGTCCCTCACTGCTACTGCAGTTTTACATGACTAATGATATGCTATGAGGCATGAAGCTATCTGTCAGATGACATATGATGGTGACACACTCCTGTCTGTGGCACCGCAAGGAATGGACCACCACTGTAGCTGTACCATTACAACAACAGTTCCCCATGCACATATATGTGAGAGACTCCAGACATCATCCCATCAACATGGATAGCACATGCATAAAAAGCAGCACAAATATGTATCCTAAGGAGAATGGAGCACATGTTGACAAGTAGGCACAAGGACTGTTGGCTACAGTGATGACACATCCCTCATGTCAATGCACATTCCTCACTTACCAATGGAAAGTAGTTTTCTACAACTGCCAGAAATTAGCCATGTAAGTCATGTCACATATATGATGGACACCTAAGCATCACCTGAAGTGAGGCACCATCACCCATCATACACTGAAGATAACTAGCTCCTGGGTTGCAGATGCCAACCTACACATATTCCCAGACAAATGGCAGAGGACTGTGATCCACATTCTACTTACCTTTGGCCCGTAACATGTGGGAGGACTGATCTGTTGGAGATAACTAACACCAACTAGAAGGACAAATAGTACATTTTTGTACAGTTCACACAGCCATATGTGTGTCTCTGCAAAGCAATACGGCTGAGGATTCTCCATAGTTTTGTCCTAAGTCCAGGTCCAAAAGGAAAAACACACCAGTTGGAAAAACATGACCCGTCTACAAAAATAAGCTCTCATATGATCTGTGACACATGACACATCCCTCATTGTCAGTGGGGGCATTCAGTCCTTCACCCAATCACCTAGCAAAGGGATAAGCAGGAATTTGCTTTGTACTTACCCCCTTGAGGCTGCTGTGCTGCCCTGAAACGCCCATCCGTCTCTGGGTAGGCCACTGCCAAAATACAGGTCATTAGTGGGGTTATTGCCCGACGGACACCCTGTTGACTTTGGGCGGACAGCCCCAGCTGAGCCTCTGAGATCTCACAGGCCCAGCATCACAGGTCCTCCAACCTCTTCCAACAGCGGGCTCTCTGCCGGCTGTGGACCCCCAAGGCCTGCTCTTTCTTGACAATGGCTCTCCAAATCCCCCTCTTCTGATGGGTGTTGACCAGCATGGTTGCAAAAGACAAGACAAGACATCATGTCAAAAAGACCCATGCAAGATGGCTGAGTCACATACATGTCAGTGTGCCAAGCTAAAAACATTCTGTCCTGACCATACTGCTCACATGTGGCACATATCAGTCATTGGACATAGGGACATGACTACAATCACTCCCCAATATGCTGTCCTACACACCACCCAGCTCAGGCTCTGCACTGACTAGGTAGGCCAACTGTGACTTCTGTGGGACATGAGCTAGCAACCTGACAGAGATCAGAAACACTATGAGACACATCACACCAAGTGGCTACTGACAGGAAAAACCCCTCATCCAGAAATGCACATAAACATTCACTATCCCAGATTATCAGCCGCAGCATACGGTCCTTACAGGCCACATCCAGCCTACAAACTTTGCTATCGACTCAGCTCACAATGAAAGGAGTGGCATTGTGAACACAAAGAGTCAAGCCTGTCCATGTGTGGACATATGCAGATACAGATACAGTCCCATTACACTTTAGGGGTTGGAGGTCTGTGTATCTCATGAACAACACAAAACACACTTCTGCAAATGTGTGTTCACTTAAACTAGGGTACGTTTGGAATCACATAGGCATGCATTGTACATGTCCTGCTATGTGCCCAAACAACAGAGTCACATATCATGGCTCATCAGTAAGCAACACACTGATCCACTTATGCAATGACTTAAATGCAATGACCCTGCACAGGACACATGTGAGCTGGATGAAGGTCACAACAGCGCAGTGGGATCAAGGGACCTGTCTAGGCTATGTAACACACATTGACAAAGATGAGAACAGCACATCTGTCACAGATCACCTGCGCCTGCCCTTAATACCATTTCATTTCTAATCAGTGGACAGAGGCATCTGACAATGCTGTGCAAGGATACAGGATGTGGGCACAGTACCACACTTGTATAGCAAAAGGGATTCAATACCAGCCCAAATTATGACAGATATTGTGAGAAAAATCAGACAGGCCCTGGTCTTTGCAGGCTGAGGATGCAGACCTACATGAAACACCATAACCGTCACTTACATGCATAGGAGTACATCATGTAGCCAACAGCCGATTGGCATGTGGTGCCTATGTGCTGAACTGAGTGCCATAGTAAGACATGAACTAGCTTCCGAATAATAGTCTAACCTGGCCAGACATGGTTTGAGATCACTTTGCCAACATACACAGAGCTCAACTTACAATCAACTGACACATACAACATGCATTCTCCGCTCCTGCTGTCATGCAATCACACGTGGTCACACATTGATAAAATCTTTTGGTAAGAGATGCCTGGAGATGGCTGTCATGACACCTCACCTAGTTATGTCCATCCAACACAAGCTGGTTCAGGGAACACTCAATACACACTCACCACAGTGTTTCAGAGCTCAATATCTGTCCTTGACACAGAAACATGCCCATTGACTCACCCATTGATGCACACTAACAGCACCTACAGGGCTTTGACTACACAATTTGACAAACTGGTCCAAACTCTAGGCTGTCTAAAGGTAAGATACGTCACAGTACAGAGAAAAGTGTGCACATGGGGCACTTACCTGCCCTTCTGGTGCACCATAGAGCTGGACCACCTCCCCAAGCTTCTCCAGCTCCTCCTGAAAGAAGACAGGGACCCTATCACCTATTGGACATGGAATGATTGCTCCCAGAGGCGGTACACAACAGCTCAGGTAGTGGAGGTCTTGCTGGCAGCTTTGTCAGGAGTCGAGTGAGGGATTTAGCAGAACATGGCTGTCACATCTGCCACATACTGTGGCTAGCCGGCGGACACAGCCATTGGCCCATATGGCCACTGCGGTAGCATCCGCCTACCGCCATGAAGGAGTACTTCCTTGCATTCCTAATGTCCAGTGGAGTAGGTCTGACAGCTGCCATTTTAGAAGCATTCTATGTTTTTTTAAATCTGTTTTATATGTGTCACAAATCTGGAAATGTTGTTCTGGCGAATAATAAGTGCTGGCTTTGTCCTGTCATGTAGGTCAATCAAATTAGACATAGGGGGTCATTCTAAGTCTGGCGGGCGGCGGAGGCCGCCCGCCAGACTTCTCCCCTCCAAAATACCGCTCCGCGGTCGCAAGACCGCTGAGGGTATTTTGGCTTTTGCACTGGGCTGGCGGGCGACCGCCAAAAAGCCGCCCGCCAGCCCAGTGCAAAAACCCTTCCCAGGGGCCCCACGACACCCCATACCGCCATCCTGTTCCTGGCGGGCGAACCGCCAGGAACAGGATGGCGGTATGGGGTGTCTGAATCCCCATGGCGGCGCAGCGAGCTGCGCCGCCATGGAGGATTCAGAAGGGCAGTGGAAAACCGGCGGGAGACCGCCGGTTTTCCTCTTCTGACCGCGGCTGAACCGCCGCGGTCAGAATGCCCTGCGGGGCACCGCCAGCCTGTTGGCGGTGTTCCCGCCGACCCTGGCCCCGGCGGTCTAGTACCGCCGGGGTCAGAATCACCCCCATAATTTTGGTATGACGCCAAGCACATGTGAGAACTTGATTAGGGGCACAGGCCCTCGACCCCGCCTCCAGGGCAATGCCATTTTTGGGTCATTCACTCACATTCAGAGTGACAAGTCACATGCACACATTGTTGCTGTCCAGATAGATGATGTGCACACTTTTGTGGAAAGGCAAGGGTAAATGCTGTGTAATTGGAAGTGGTGATGTGTACTGTGTATCATGTCCTCTGCTACTCACATGCCATGTGGCTGTTCATCTATGACATGCATTACGTATCTTGCAAGGGACACATTAAATGACGGCTATACTCTCCTTTTGTCCTACATAGTTACCTTGGAAGGGGAAGGATCAGACAACCTCTTGTGTACTCTCCACTGGCATATCCTCAGGCAATGGAGGAAAGACACATCATCCAGATATACCGCCTGGATAGGCAGACAATCGTGGATCTTTGTCGTCAGTTGGAGCCCGATTTGATGCATGCCATTCGTCATCCAAATAGCATACTACCCATCACTCAAGTCATGACAGTGTTGCATTTCCTGGCCACCAGTTCCAAAATATAGTGGCCCTATCTGCTGGGATGGGCCAGCCTATGTTCAGTCTGGTCTCGAAGGATGAACTCTCAGCAATGTTGAAACACCTGTACAGTTACATCCGGTTTCATCAACATGAGGATTTTGCCCAAGTGAAAGCTGACGTCTATGGTTTGGCACACATCCCACATGTGGTGGGAGCCATTGATGGTACACATGTAGCCTTGGTTCCACCGCATGGCAATGAAAAAGTCTATCGGAACAGGAAGAACTTCCATTTCAAAATGTCCAAGTTGTTTGTTTGGCGTCCCTTTACATTTCCCAGGTCTGTGCCCATTATCCGGTTTCAGTACATGATGCCTTCATCATGCGGAACTGCACTATTCCACAGCTGATGACACAACTGTACCCAGAGAGGGCCTGGCTGGTTGGTAAGTCACATATGTCCTGTTTGTTTGTATGCTATGTCTGCTGCTAGAGAGACAATGCTTGGGACTCCTGGTTCCACATATGTCGCATTTCCTTACATGTGACTCTGCACAGCCAAACTGTCCATGGTTGTTGACATCAGTGAGGAACCCAACTATGCCAGGGAAAATCTGCTTCAACGAGGCTCATGGAAAGACAGAGCATGTTGTGGAGCAGGCTTCTGGGCTCCTAAATGCCAGATTTCGTTGTATGGATGAGACAGTAGATCCCTCCTCTATTCACCAGAAATAGTGCCCTGCTGCATGCTCCACAACATTTCCCTGAGGAGAAGTATCCCATATATTCCCGAAGAGGGGGAGCTAGCAGTGCCACCGGGTGAGCCTCCTGAAATGCCAGATGAGGATGACAGTGATGAGGATGAAGGTGGGGACATGCAGGCAGATCTAATCAATCACTAAAACTATAGAGGTCAGAATGTATTGAGTAGGGTATCTCTTTTTCCAAGAGGCAGGGCATCTCATGATATAAGCAAGGTTTGCTAGCTAAGTCAGATTTTCACATGTGACCGTCTTGATGATCTGCTTTGTTTGGCTCCATCTTATTGCATTGTCAGTGGATCAAGTGAAGTTTTAAATGATAAGTGGTTCATATGTATGCCTTCACCTTATTCTTCCAGCTGCCCTCACCATGCCATCCTCATGTGGGCATTTCAGAGTTGTGTCATTGGCAAGTAGCTATTGCCAGTCTGACATGTGAAGTGGACATGGATTGGTCCAGGTAATGTTGGTCACAGATTTGGGGTGTGTGAGTCCTATGCCCAAGCAGCCTGAACAGGGGGTGGGTAGGAAACTGTAATACACAATACACTTGCTGTGGTGTGTTGGTCCGATGGTCTTATGTGTGTGATCATGTGGCCTTACAACATGTCATCCTATGCAATCCATGCATTCTACCTTCACACTGTGTTGATAGTGATCCTGTAAGATCTTTTTGTGGCTGTCAATGTGTTTCCTCAATGCAGGCTAGTGTGCCTGTGCCACAACACTGACATACGTTTGTGACATTCCACCAGATGCTTGCTCATTGTAATGGGAAGGACCCATGGTCAGAAAATGTTGTACTGCCCTCTGTCTGTGCCATGACGTATGTTAAGTTGGCAGACCTGGTTTTAGTATGTGATAAGACTCAAGCTGGTGAGAACATTCACTACTGTTAGCCTAATCTACCAGGCAAGGTCTGACAAAGCCCTTACCTGTGTGGTCTGGGGGACGGTACATTTGCAATATCTGGCCTGACTCAATATGGCTCAGACATTCTTGGCTATGATGGTCCAGACATTTTACCAGCCTATGTGCAGTACAGTGCAATAAAATATTTGGTGTGACCAGACACTTGTGACATTGTGTTGCTAGTTATCCTCAGTATGCCACTACCTGAAACAACTCCATCCTTCCATTACCTTCTTATGTTTTACTCATGTGCTATGCATGTGACTACCATTCAACATTTCAGATAGTTAAAAGAACAGGTAGTAGGCGGTGTTTTAGTGATAGTTGTGCTTATTTACATATATACATAAAATAATAGTGGTACTGTAAAACAAGAAGTAAGGTGAAGGGATCAGTCATGGTGTATGTAATCGATGGAGTAGAGGCCACAACATTTGAAGTCCAAAGTCCAGGGTCCTACTACCATGGAAAATGGAAAGTGCTTAGGGAATAGGCAACAGAGTGAATCTGTTGCACACAAAGGAGTGACATCAGGAAGTGTTCACTTCCTGGCAGTGATCGATGTCTTGGCATTCACAGCTCCTGCAGTCCTCGGGGGATGTCTCCGCGTGTGGGGGGATCAGTAACTACAGCGGAAGGAGTGTCTGAGGCAGATGATTCCCCTGGCAGGGCCTCCCTTCCAGTGACTAGCATCAATGAAGGGCCTTGTGTAGATGAGTCAAAGGAAGGGGTGGAGTGTTGTTGTTGACCCCAGCTCAGGGTAGTGTTGATGTCACTCAGCACCAATGTTACGCAGGCCATGTTGGTATTGTGGGCTCCCACTGTTCACGCATTTTCCAATGGCAGTCCCTATGCAGTTCCTTGATTTCCCTGAGTTTGGTTAGTACCTGGCCTATCAAGCCTTGGGAATGTTGGTAGGCTCCCAAGACCTAGCTGATAGTGTCCTAGCCAGGGGCATCACCAGCAGCCTCTTGTCAATGTGCCACACCATACCTCCTGCACACCCTACCCCACTTGCCTGCACCCCTAGTGCAGCCTGCCCTCTTCCACTGGTTCCAGGTCCTTCATTGTCAGAGTTGGCTAGCTGTGATTCATGATCCTGGACTGGGGGGGGGGGGAGGTGGCGCAAGATGTTTGGGACTGTCCTTGGGAGACAGGTTTAGGGCTGAATGACTGCCTGAGATGTAGAGGCCATGGGTCTGGGAGGAGTCAATGTGGTCAAGCTGAGGCTGACAGGTGTCATCTGACCAGGTTGCCCAGATGTGCCAGAACCGTTCTCAATGTTCACCAGTCCAGGAGTAGTGTCCTCACTGAGGGCTTTGTCCATGGGGGCAGTGGCAGTCTCTTCAGTGGATTCGGTATTGGCAGTGGCTGCTCGACTTGTTGATGTGAGAGAGACAATGTTGCAGGTTGTATTGTGACATCTACCTCTAATAGTTGACGGTGACATTGGGCTAGGGCCATGTTCACATTGGATTTGCTGATTTGCCTTATGTGACAACTACACATATTATCATTTGTGTTGCCCTGCCGTTGGAGCTACATACCAATTCCATTTCAGTAAACTAGCCTCAGATTGTCTGGACTCTTTGGCTGTTGGAGGGATGATCATGGACTCGTATATTGCCAGTAGTGCATGCAAAACAGTGGCTGAACAGGATGTTGTGTGGGTCATCTTGAGACCTCATTGTCTGTTATGCAGGCAGAACCTTGGATGATATGTGATAGTGGTCATCCTCTGGTCAGTGCATTGAGGATATGACTGCTGTTCATGTCATTTGGATGACACATTTTGGAGTCTTAATCTGTATTAGATGTTCTTTCCAGATATTTTGAACTGTTCTTCCTGTCCACACATTTTTCATCTTGGCATAGCTGGTCAAGATGGATCTGGGTATGTTGCCACATCACTGGGTGTACCATGACCTGTATCCTTGTCCCTCCCAGGTGTGTTAACTTCATAAGTGAGTTCACAGACAGTGGCACAATGTCATGTGGACACTGGCCTGGTGTTTGAGGTTGCGTGGCTTGGCCATCCTGGGATTTACAGTCATGTTACTCAAAACACAACCCACAGTTTACATTGTTAATTCTGTGAGGTGAGTAGGCTTCCATCGCAAGTATACCAACAAGGATATTTGAAGATGTGCAGAGTGGGCTGGGCCATTGGATTGGGTAGAAAAAGCCTCCTGGCACTAGCAGTTATGTGACTCCCTGTACTACAAGCAGTTGTTCGATGTAATTCTCCCTGGTGTGTGCACTTCATGTGTGAATTCCCAAGTAATGCTATTTTTGCAGGCATACAGTGGACATTTGCTTGGAGTGAGAGTAAGGGATCCTCTTATGAGTTCTAGCCATTTCACTCCCTGTCTCACACATACTGTACAGTTGTTCTCCTCTCAGATGAGTACAGTTCCATGGGTGAGTAGAGGGATGCTATGGAACAGAGCTTCCCCCTGAACGCATACCACCACTTCCTGATGTTGTCTCTTGTGCGTGGGGAGGTGCCTACAGAATTCACTCTGTTGTCTATCCTTTACCACATTTCCATTTTCCTTGTGATACTAGTTTGCTGGGCTCCAAATAATTGTGGCTCTACTCTAATGATTTCATCCACCATGCCTCTTAACTTGCCGTCTGTGAAACAGGGATTTTCCTGAAGTGACATGATGGTGTTGGACGAATACCTATCTTGATGGGTGCTGGGTGCTGAACAGGTGATGGGGAGTGTATCGAGTGCGGAGGTGCAACTGGATGTGATGGGTGTGTGTTGAGAATGTGGGATATGTAGTTGTGAAAGTTCGAGGGGTGACTAATCTATGATTAGAATTTCTTTTTGCAAGCGATATCTATCTGCGTGTGGCGTTGTAGATGCAAAGGTTTGTGGCATGTGAAGGGGTATGTTTTATAGTGTACTTGCAGGTGTGTCAAGTGTGTGAATGTGCGTCAGTGGTGTTGTTGTCAAATGTATCCATTGTGGTGTAGTGTATTACTGTGGTGACCATCAACTGCCGCAGTTCGGACCACCATTGTAGAACTGCCATTGCAAGGTTTGACTTGTAATACAATCAGTGGTTAGTTGACGGTCTGGCGGTGCAGGTGGTCGGCCCGCCTATTTCCTGCCCTCCAGAGTCCTGCTGCAGTTGGTTTTGTTTGGGCTGCCCTTTGGCGGTTATGCCTATGCTACTCGTAATACGATGGCCTGTGTGACTGCCAATATGGTGGTCTTTTGGGGGCCACTACTATGGCTGGCTGGCGCTCCGACCGCCAAACTCGTAGTGAGGCCCACAGTGTAATTATCACATATTTAAAATGGCATTATCAAACAAATTATTAAAACTCATTGCTGAAGAAACACACTAAATAAAATAAAAAGTAAAACTACAATGAAATTATACCCTAAAATAAAATCGCAAAAATATATAAAAAACAAAAATAACAAAACAGCAACAAATAAGTAAAAACATAACTGAAATTCAAAAACACTCCTATGCAAATAACTACAATTAATAAAAATAGGTATATTTCCAACAAAAATGCAAAATATTTTCAAATCAATGTGAAGTAATAATCATATACAATTTAATAAATATCAACTCCATTAAAATAAAAAGTAAACAAAAAACATAAAAAACAAATTTAACATTTCAGATACAGCAAATGTCAAAAAAGTGACATTTGAAGACATACAATTTTCCACTCCCACATTAAATTAAACAACAGCCGTAAAAGTGATTCATTTTAGAAGCAAGCTAAGTACTAGCCCCACCCAACTTAGGCAACAGTTGGGAAAGTGCTAGGCTTTGGAGAGATCAGATATATCATGTCCACTACAACATAAGCAACAGTAGGGAAGGTGCTAGACATTTTTGAGGGACAATATTTACAAATCAAACTCCAATCCAAGCAACACTGGTGAGAGTATTAGACTCCGATGGATCAGATTTACTATTCCCAATCCAATGTAAATAAAAGTAGGGAAAGTGTTGAACTTTGGAGGGGTCCGATTTACTGATCCATCCCCAACCTGAGCAACAGTAGGGAAAGTGTTCATCTTTGGAGGGGTCAGATGATATTTCCACTCCAATCTAAGCAATAGTAGGAAAGTATTAGAAAAAACTATATTCCATTTTTTTTAAAATCAACATTAAACATTTGTATACAAATATTAAATTACATACTCTCTAAAAGGTTAAATATAAAAAAAAAAAAATTCTTTAAACAAACAAAAACTCTATATTGAAAAATAGTGTAAAAATGTAACATATGTTAAACAATTGCCACTTTAAATATTATTTACTCCAAACACTTTAAAAATGACAGTAAAAATGTGAAATGATACTAAAGAATCAAACAAATCACAAGAAAATTGTTAAAAAAGTAAATATTAAAAACTCAAGCAAAACACATTTTCACAACATAAATTAATTTAATCAGTTAGATAATTTATGTATTAATACTGTCATTGTCCAATTAGAATAAAAAAACAATAACCAATGTGCAAAACAAACGTTAAATAATTAATTAATTAAAATAGTTGTATAATTAATAATCTAAATAGCGAGTTAATATATATAAAAAATCAATTAAATAATATAGCAACTACAAAATTCACAGAGTGAGTAATTTAATTTGGCACTCAAATTTACCAAATAATAAAAAGTACAACTATTTAAAACATATCATAAAATATATTTGTGTTCCACTTTCTTGCAATCTGAACAACCCACAAATAATTTTAAAAAACTCAAAACAAAACTTTAAAAATATTTCCAAAACGATAAAACAACTACAAAAAATTCCAGACAACCAACAGAATAACATAATACACAAAAATACAAAATCAATATTGTATACAATTCTATTTTAGAAAAACGATATTAAACACTTGAAACACAATATTCTTATACTGCATCATGATATTCAGGTCACCATGATATTTAGTGATGATATTTATGTCTCACAATAGGTTGAAATGATATTAACACTGTGCACCCCTATTTAGTCAAACTATGGCCCTCATTACAACCCTGGCAGTCGGTGTTAAAGCAGCGGTAATACCGCCAACAGGCCGGCAGTACAAAAAATTGAATCACGACCACAGCGGAAACCGCCAACACAGACAGCCACTTTAACACTCCGACCGCCATGGCGGTAACAACAAACACCGCAGCGGTCACCGCCAACAGACAGGCAGAAGACAATGTACCGCCCACGGTATTACAAAGCACCAATCCGCCAGCTTTTACGGGGCGGTACCAACGACATCAAAAGCACGGTGGAAACAGTCTTTGGAAGGGAAACCACTTACCTTTCGACACTCAACGAAGAACCAGGACGCCATGGAGCCCGAACTACAGGTCCTGCCTATGCTGGTGTATCTGCTAATACACCAGGAACATCAAAAAAGGTGGCGGCACCTAGCACACAGGGGAGGGGGGGAAAGAGAGTGAAACACACACAACACGCAACACCCCCACCCACACCCACAACACCATACACACAAACACATGCAGCAACATTACATGTACACCCTGTAACCCCCTGGAGGAACGCAAGGACAAAAGGAATTGAGTTAAATCAGTGATATTTAGAAAATGTGGATAAAGTTAGCGATTGTAAACAACAGTATATACAAATATTTACAATATATACAGAGGGCCGCACACTGTCCTTTGCAAATGTCGGTGGACCACTGGGCCAAAAAAACAGGGGCGAAGCCCACACTTGACTCCTGCCTCAAAACGGAGAGAACACTGCAGGGTATCAGTTCGAAAACACACAGGTACCTCAGGGGGAAGGGGAGGGGAGCACCTCAGCCGGAAGATGGTACTATGCCACTGCTCCTGGAGGGGCAACATGCTACTGCTTGGTCCTGGGGAGTGCAAGGCCACAGTATCTCAAGTGGGTGGTTTGCCCACTGCTTGGTCCTGGGGAGTGCAAGGCCACAGTCTCTCTAGTGGGTGGTTTGCCCACTGCTTGGTCCTGGGGAGTGCAAGGCCGCAGTCTCTCAAGTGGGTGGTTTGCCCACTGCTTGGTCCTGGGGAGTGCAAGGCCACAGTCTCTCTAGTGGTGGTTTGCACACTGCTTGGTCCTGGGGAATGCAAGGCCGCAGTCTCTCAAGTGGGTGGTTTGCCCACTGCTTGGTCCTGGGGAGTGCAAGGCCACAGTCTCTCTAATGGATGCCTTCTCCCACTGGTTCTGGAGGGGGCTTTGTGCCCAGTGTGCTTCATCCTGCCAAGGAAAGTGATAGTGGATGTATATCTCTACTGGTTCTGGAGGGGGCTTTGTGTGCAGTGTGCTTCATCCTGCCAAGGAAAGTAATAGTGGATGCATATCTCCACTGGTTCTGGAGGGGGCCTTGTGTCCAGTGATGCTGCACCTGGGGTGTGGCAGTTCCCATTTCCTCACCTGGGTGTCTGAGCCACGAGGTGTGCAGGGAACAGGTGGCATGATACTCCATGGAGGCAGAGCCACACTCCATCCTGCGGTGACTTAGGCTGCAAACTGCTGGTAAAGCCGGTGCTGTTGGTGGTGCTTCAAGTGGTGGGCGGAGGGTCCAGGCCGCCTCCTGCATCCCCAGACGCCTTCCCACTGGGTATACTGCTGATGACAGATGTAGTGGCACTGGCTGGGCATGTGGCGGTGCAGATGGCGGCGCAGGTGGCGGTGCTTGCGGTGGTGTCTGCGGCGGAGATGCTGCCGGTGCAGGCTGTGGTGGAGGGAGTAGTGGAGGGAGACACCAGGCCATCTCCTGCAGCCTCGGACAGCTGCCCACTGGGGATGATGCTGCTGACTGTTGTTGTGGCAGCGGCGGTGCAGGTGGCAGCCCATGTGGTGGGGCCGATGGCGGTGCTGGTGGCGGTGCCTTCTGCGGTACAGGTTGCTGGGCTGTCAGTACTTATGGTGGGCACCAGTCTCTCACCTGGAGGGTCCGAGGCCTGAAGTGCCTTGCCCTGGGTTTTCTTGCCCTTCCCCACCTTGCCAGACGCTGCTGGGACCTTGGCACTGGCAGATGCAGTTTTGGAGAAGGCCTTGCTGGTTGTGTCCTGCTTTTTGGCCGTGCTGCTTGCTGGCACCCTCTTCACCTTAGCTAATGGCGGAATGGGTTGGTCCTTTGCAGGGTTCGCTGGCACACTGGCAGCCCTGACGGGTGCCCCCTTCGATCCCCTGGGACTTGCAGGTACCACTGCGGATGCCGACTTGCTGGCTGAGGTGCTGGCCTGGGAGCTTGACACCCCGGCCCGAGGGGAAGGACGGGGAGGAGGGGAGGCGTAGGGAAGAGGTCAAAGTTAGCAAGGAAACGTTTTTTAGACACACTGGGACAGGACGATGGAGAGGGTTTGGGAGTGGAGGAAGTGGGAGAAGTTGTAGGAGGTGTCTTTCTGCTGAGTTTGGGTGAAGGTGCATAGGCTGGATGCTGTTGTGAGGTGGATGGCTGTTGGGTGGGTGCTTGTGTTTGTGTACTTTGGGAGGAGGGTCACAGACAGGCTGGGAGAGGAAACAGGGGACGTGTGCATGGTTGTGGGGGTGGTGACTGCTCGTGAGGGGTGTGTAGTGACGGGCGAGCTGGTGATGAAGGTAGTGGATGAGGATGTAGTGCATGCAGGTGTGAGTGGAGATGAGACTGGGGGGGTGGACGAAGAGGAGGAGGGGGACACAGTGGAGGCAGTGGATCTTGCTGTGTCTGCATGGGCATGGTGCTTGTGTGAGTGCCTGTGAGGTGAGGTGTGGTGCTTATGTTTACCTGAGCCACTTTTGTGTGTTGATTTGGGTGAATGCTGGTCTGAAGGTGTGCTTGGGATAGGTTGGGGTTGAGGGGATTGGGACTGGGTAGAGGAATTTGGAGGGGGAGGATAGACACAGGGACAATGGCTGCCATCAGTGCTGAGGCCAGAGCCTGAAATGCTCTCTGTTGGGCTGCCACGCCAGAGTGAATGTCTTCCAGGTATGCATTTGTTTGTTGCAAATGCCTCTTGACACCTTGGAGCGCGTTCAGAATGGCTGACTACCCAACAGTGAGGGACCTCAGGAGGTCAATAGCCTCCTCATTGAGGGCAGCAGGGCTGACTGGGGCAGGGCCTGAGGTGCCTGGGACGAAGGAGATGCCCACCCTCTTGGGTGAGCAGGCATGGGAAACACACTGAGGGGCTGCTGGGAGGGCTTTGCTGGTGGGGGGGTGGCGGCTGTACCTGTTGTTGGGGTGGGCACAGAGGTGTCTGCCACCACCAGGGAGCTTCCATCGGAGAAGGAGTCGCTGTCACTGGTCTCCCCTCCTGTCCCCGTTGTGGTGCTCCCCTCGCCATCCGTTCCACTGGTGCCTTCACCCTCAAAGGATTCGCCCTCATGGGCAATGTGGGATGCAGCTCCCTCCATCGCCGGTGCCTCTGCTCCTCTGCCAGATGATGCTAATGCACACAAGGACAGGGTGACAAAACAAAAAGGGGGGGAGACAGAGGATACACTTGGTCAATGCCAGCAACAACATTACAGTTGGGGTACACAACACACAGGGAGCAGCCCAATACACTCGCCCATGACCAACCAGTCACTAAGGTAGTCACAAGCCCATGGGGTAAAATGGCTAACGCCAGCATCTGCACACCTGACACCCACAGGACCCTGCCCAGTAGTATATGCCCACTTACACCATTGGGTTTGGAGTGCTTCAGAGCCTGCACACATGGGACCTACCCTGCCATGATCGCCCTGGCCTAGGGTCACCCACAGCCCACATACCCAACCCAGCTACCTTCTAAAGTGTGCAAAGTCAGGAATCAGAATCTATACTTACCCCCTCGTGGCTGCTGTGATGCCCTCAAGTGCCCATCCAACTCCGGATAGGCCACCGACAGGATGCAGAACATCAGGGGGGTTATGGTGCGACGGGCACCCCTTCCACGTTGGGAGGCCAGCCCTAGCTGGGCCTCCGCTGTATTCTTCATCCAGTGGCGCAGGTCCTCCCGTCTCTTGTGGCAGTAGGTGGTCTGCCTGTGATAGACCCCCAGGGTCCGCACGTCCTTGGCGATGGCACGCCAAATACCCTTTTTCTGGTGGGCAATGACCTAGAGGGAAAAGCGAGGAGGAAAGGAAATAACTCACCCGTCCAGACCGTCATACTCATTGCCCACCAGTTCCCACCCATGCCCTGACGCACATACACTGACCACGTCTCATGCAGCACTCAGGCCAGGACGCCTCAGCACCCCCCAACATGTGGTTTACATCCACACCACTCAAAACATGCATTGCCCAAACATCATGCTCTCAGTGTACTCACCTGTTTGTCTGGAGGACCGTAGAGTGACGTGAACTGAGTTAGGACCCCATCCACCAGTTTCTCCAACTACTCCGCAGTAATGGCAGGGGCCCTTTCCCCAGACACTGCAGCCATTGTCGCACTTGCAGTATTTGTCCTCTCCTGTTGACGGTCAGGTAGCAAGTGAGTGAGTTGTTAGAAAATCGCAGTCACGTCCGTGGCAGTGCGTACCCTTAGGGCCCAATGAAAACCAATGCGAAGTTGCGCGGCGGTCATCGACCACCTACCGTGACGGCGCACAACACCAGCGCACTTACCTCATTTCCACTTGTCCTTCCTCACAGGTCAGGCAGCCGCCATTTTAGGGGGGCATATGGCATGGCACCTGACTTCGTCACAGCAGACTGTGGCCCATCAACTGACTCTTGACTTCACATACTGCTTCTGTGACCTAACTTCAGCAACAGTTGTGCATTCTGTGTGGAAATATGACCTCCTGCTCACCGTTCTCCCCCATAGGCTACAACCGCTGAGGCAGATGATGAGATGGTGGCATCCTCCAGTGTACAGACCCCTGGTGGACCTGTCGGCAATGGAGGACAGACACATTATCATCACATACAGACTTGATTGTGCCACAATTCTACAGCTGTGTGCCCAATTGGAGCCAGACTTGATGTCAGCTATCTGCCAGCCCACAGGAATACTCCCTCTAGTGCAGGTTCTGTCAGTGCTTCATTACCTGGCAAGTGGTTCATTTCAAACTACAGTGGCCATGGCATCAGGAATGTCTCAGCCAATGTTCTCCAACGTGTTGACCAGAGTGTTGTTTGCCCTGCTGAAACACATGCACAGCTACATCGTTTTACCCCAGGTGGAGGATTTGTCCACAGCGAAAGCTGACTTCTATGCCCTGGGACATATCCCCAACATCATTGGTGCCATTGATGGTACACATGTGGCATTTGTTCCCCCCGGAGAAATGAACAGGTTTACAGGAATAGAAAAAGCTATCACTCGATGAATGTGCAGATGGTGTGTTTGGGGGACCAGTACATCTCCCATGTGAATGCCAAATATCCTGGCTCTGTGCATGACACCTATATCTTGAGGAATAGCAGCATCCCTTATGTGATGGGCCAACTTCAGGGGCACCGGGTGTGGCTAATAGGTGAGCCCAAGGTCCCCACCCACTATAGGAAGGTGTCTAGGTATGGGGTTGTCCCTAAGAGTTAGTGTGTGTCTAACAGTTGTCCCTCGATATTTACAGGTGACTCTGGTTACCCCAACGTGTCATGGCTACTGACCCCAGTGAGGAATCCCAGGACAAGGGAACGTTACAATGAGGCACATGGGCGTACAAGGAGGATTATTGAGAGAACCTTCGGCCTCCTGAAGGCCAGGTTCCGGTGCCTCCATCTGACTGATGGATCCCTGTACTACTCACCCAAGAAGGTGTGCCAGATCATCGTGGCATGCTGTATGTTGCACAACCTGGCCTTGAGTCGTCATGTGCCTTTTCTGCAGGAGGATGAGCCTGGAGATGGTCTTGTGGTAGCGCTGGAGCCTGTGGCAGTGAGGAAGAGGAGGCAGATGAAGAAGATGTGGACAACAGAACAAACATTATATGGCAGGACTTCCAGTGACACACAGGTAAGAGACTGTAACTCAAATTTACATTACAGTAAACTTTTGGACATTGTACATGGCATCCTCTTACACTCTGTCTATAGACACTGGCTGTTCCCTTTGGAATCACTATTTTCAGATCTGTGTACCCCATTCTGGCTACTGCTATATGTACTGCTGCCCACCAAAGGTCATCCTGTGGTATATTTCACTGAACATAGACTTTGCAATGCTTTGATAATGTTGTAATAATACATCTTTATAATCATTACACTGACTCCAGTATGGTTTCTGTTTCAAGGGTGTTTATTTTCTGTGAAAAATAGTATAGGGGTAAGTGCAAGGGGCTGAGGTGATGGTGGAGGAATGTCCAGTTAGAGTCCAGTCTACTGGTATCACAGGTGCATTGTCCAATGGGGCATTGGAAGTGGAGCAATGGCAGTTCAAGGTGGACAGGGTGACATAGTGGGACAGAAGGGTGACAATCAGGAGAGTCTCATTTCCTGGCGGGGGTCTTGGCAATGTTCTCTGTCTTCTGCCTGGATTGCCGCGACCGTTTGCGCGGTGTTCTCCTTCTGCAAGGGTTGGGGTGCTGGTGGCCTGTTGGTCCTGTGGGAGGCCTCCTGTCCACTAGCGCCGGCAGAGGTGGAAGGCTGTTCCTCAGTTTGGCTAGTGTCAGGGGCCCTTTGTTGTGTCAGTGCCTCCCTCATGGTCTTGGCCATGTCAGCCAGCACCCCTGCAATGGTGACCAGGATGGTGTATATTTTAGTTAGGTCCTCCCTGATCCCCAGGTACTGTCCCTCCTGCAGCCGCTGGGTCTCCTGTAACTTGGACAGTACCTTGCCCATGGTCTCCTGTGAATGGTGGTATGCTTCATCACACAAAAAGGACAAGGAATGTAGTCAAGTATCCAGACCTGACTGATTAAAAAATCAACCCATTTTTTTTGTTTTAGACGGCCCTCACCCACAAATTGTGGCATGCTTCATTATAGGGCCCTGCTAACACACTCCAAAATATATATAAATCCCCTTTGGAGTGGAGCAGTAAGGGTAGGGGAACATGTAAACACGAAAGACAAGACCAACAATTATGGGACAGGGACCAAAGACGAACAACAGAAAAATATCTAAAACTGACTCAGGCTGATCACTTGTCCTATTTTATTCTCGTGCAGCCTGGACAGGATTAAAATATCATTGGTGGTGTTTTAGGAATTAATAACCTGTACACCCCAATCTCTGAGGAGGGTCAACATGTTTCGGCCTATTCTAAATGCCAGCTAGGGTCATGCGGCCTTCGTCAGGACCTTCGTCCTGTCCCCGTATTATAAGAAAAAGCCCTACCTGTCCTATGATCAGGAGGCTAGTTAGTTCGTGCCGCTAGATACTCTCTAATTTGTCAGCACACTCAGTATTCTGTGGGGAAATAGAAAATATGATTAAGACCCACAAATAAGTGGAATATGGTATCATATAACAATCCCCATCTCTTCACCTTAAATGTGTAAAGAAAAGATAATTGTGCTTAAAAATTCCCTCAAACTAGTGCATACCGTAATAGGAAAGTTAACACCTGTATCAAATAGCTCAAGTTGATTAGCTCATATCCATATGTGCTCACCAAAGTGTAATACCCAGGTCCACAGAAGGAAAGATAAGTCAGGATACACTTACAGAGTTTCATAAATACCTATTATCATCGGAGCCGGGTGGGAGCACCACCCTGTCGTCACACACTGCATAGAGATAAATCATTATGAGTATGACAAACAAGGGAGTGGCTGTGTATAATCCTAAATAGTTTTGTCCCTCCGGTTTTTCAAAACACAGAGATGCAAGGTATATAAATAGTCTTTTTTTCAAAGAAGCTAATATATTAAGGAATTAATGTAGTATAATGTTTCCGCCCGCCGAGTTGTTCCTGTTTCCAATTCTACTGGAGCGTTTTTCTCGTTCAAATTCTGCTTTCTCCCATGCCCATGTCATCAGTGGTCATCAAGGGTCCAGTGCTGCCGCTTCTCTGCCTCGACACGGTTCCGCGTTGAAGATTATGTGCTGTTCAACATTAATGATGCCAGAAGATTGGATCCTGTGGAGGTTTAGGATGGGATTGTGAACTTCGATCCCACCCAAGATGGCCGCCATTCAAATATGAATGGCCGGTCTAGTTTTCAGGTGTGACAAGGTTCCGTCACACCCGGAAACGGTTATCTAGTGCTGACCGGCTCCGCTTCTCTGACTTAACGCGGAACCGGGTAGAGGCAGAGAAGCGGCAGCACTGGACCCTTGGTGAAGTAAGGAGGGGGGAGGGGGCACGGGGCCGGATCTTGCGGCATGCTCATTATGCCGCCCATATGTCAGCATACCGGCCGGCCGGCACATATTACAGCGATAGTCACCTGGGGTCCCTGTAGTGGTGGACACACTGCTGATTGACGTGTCCTGGGGACAGTGGCATGGGCCCACTGGGTGGGTGCTGTGCTTGTGTTTCCTGAGGGGGGAGGGTCTGTGGTGGGTTGAGACTGTGGCAGCGTAACCGACTGTCCAGAGGTCCCTGATGGGCCATGTTGGTCATCGTGATCCAGGCGTGTAGAGCTGCTGTCTTCACTGTGGGCCTCTTCTGGGGGGGGCTGGATGTAGCTGGCACCTCTTCTCCGGTGACGTTGGGTAGAGTTCCTGTTGGGACGCAAATGCATTGTTAATGTAGTTGTGTGTGCCATCTTGTGCAATGGGTGTGTTTCCCTGTATGATTGTGCTTTCCCTGTCAGCTTGGCCTTGTGTGAGTGGTGGTTTTGTGGGATTGGTGAGTCTCTCTATTGAGCATGCTGGGATGATGGGTGTCCATGCAGGTCTGTGATGGGGGTCCATGTATTGTTGTTGCATGCAGGGCTTGGTATTGGGATGGGTGGGTTGTGATGGTGGGGTATATGTGAGGTGTTGGAGTGACGGGGGTGAGAGTAGGGGTAGGAGTTTGTGATGGCATGCAGGTAGGGTGGGGGATATAATAGTAAAGATTTGACTTACCAGAGTCCAGAACTCCTGCTAATCCTGTGAGGCCCTCAGGATGCATGATCACCAAGACTTGCTCCTCCCATGTTGTTAGTTGTGGGGGAGGAGATGGGGGTCCACGCCAGTCCTCTGTACAGCAATCTGGTGTCTTGAAACCACGGAACATACCTTCCCCCGTAGATCGTTCCACCTTTTCCTGATGTCATCCCTTGTTCTTGGGTGCTGTCCCACGGCGTTGACAGCACCCAACGGCGTTGACAGTCCACGACTCTCCGCCATAGCTCCATCTTCCTTGCAATGGACATCTGCTGCACCTGTGATCCGAATACCTGTGGCTCTACCCGGATGATTTCCTCCACCATGACTCTTAGCTCCTCCTCAGAACACCTGGGGTGTCTTTGGGGTGCCATTGATGTGGTGTGTGTGATATGTGTGAGGATGTGTGAGGTGATGTGTGGGGTGATGTGTTGGGGTGTATACTGTGATGTGTGTGAACGGTGTATGGGTGATGGTGTTCTGTGCCTCTGAGTGAGTGTGTGCTCTTTGCTTGTCTCTCTGTGTTTGGTCTCTGTTTTTTTCATTGTAAGGGGTTGTGGGTAATGTGGTGGTGTGTTTTATATTGCTATGAGTGTGAGGCTGTGGTGTGTGTATGTGTGTCAGGTGTGTGTATTTTGAATTGTCCAATGTGGTGTGTTTTTACAATGTGTGTGCATTTTGAGCGCAGCTGTGTGTACCGCCAATGGTTTACTGTGGTTGAAAGACCGCCGCGTTGATTCATGGGTCGTGATACTGTGGGCATATTCCTGTTGGCGTAACGGTGTGGGTTTTGCTATCACCAGTTCATCACTGACCTTTGGTGTGGTGGACTTGTGTGGGTGTCTGTATTGTGGAGGATTTCTATGTGTGGGTCATAATACCCGTGGTGGATTACCGCCGTGGTCACGGTATCTTGGCGGCCGTCGGCATGGTGGTAGATGGCATTTACCACCAGGGTTGTAATGAGGGCCTACGTGTCTGCCCTTGACTAAACCTGAATATATCCAATTTGATCATTTGAGACCGTCTTAACCTCACACCAATGTCCTTATCACAACAATTGATAACTAATGTTCATCTCATCATAAGAAACATACACTACACTTGTGTTATTGCGAAATCCATTGATTAAATGAAATAATCAATACTAGTGACAAATCAAAATCAATTAAAGGAACATATGTGCATAAATTATCCACATTTCTGCAAATAGTAATGGGGGCTGCTCTCACCCTGTGCAAACTACAAAAAAATCTATGAAACCAATAAAACTAACTAAACCATTTGCCTTCACTATTTTTGTCAAGCGACTTAACAACATACGTGAACATACTTAAAAGCTTTGATACTTAATGAGATTTTACAGTTGCACAACTTTCAACAGCCTTTCAACTCCCAACGTCATTTTGCAAACCTTCATTCAAAGAGTGACACATTTGTCAAATGAAAATGAAATAGGGTCACTGTGAATAAATGTACACAGTGGCCACATTTAGCCTTGTAAGGGACTGATGGTAGCATTAAAAACTCAAGTAGAAATTGATATATTATGTTGAACCATCACTCTTGAAATATGCACTATGTAGTGGGTGATAAATAATCCCAGGCGATTAACAAATAGCAGAATTGGACGATAAAGTAACTGTTTCATGCGTCATTGGGTATATATACTATGAATCTCGCATTCATGAAAGGTTTATTTTATATCACTTGTTCAATAATTAAGAAAACTAATCCACTTCAAATATTTGCTTTAAAAATCAGTTTGTGAAAAAGAAAACATTGACAGGCAGGTTTAGTTGTCTTTTAAACAATTCAAGCATGTATAGGCTGTTGACACGGATTTTGCTTAAAATTTAATGCTGCACTCCAAATATAATTTATTTTAGCCATACTGAGACCATAATTAGAAGGAATTGATACCTTGCTGTGTTTAAGCAATGTCAGTCAAGACATTACAGTATTGATTAGCTAAGGACCTTGAGCTCAGATTTTAGAAAAATGACGCACAACTGCGGTAGCGCAGTTGTGCGTCAAAAAAATACAGCTGTTTAACAACATTCCCTGGCGCCATCCATGCGTCGTATTTAGAAAACGACGCCCCATGGCGCAAAGGAAAGGTTAGAGTAAAAAGAATTACGCTAACCATTGCGACATGCCATAAAGAAAAATTACGCTAATGCTGCAAAAGTTGTGGTAGAATGATTAGCTACACGTTTTTTTACGCTAATCGTGTTAACGCCATTTTTGCAGCATTAGCGTAAAAAAAAGTCCGCGAGGTAGCTAAACAAGCCACAAGGACCCAAGATGGATAATGTAGGCCAGGAGACACCCCAGAGAGGCTCCAATAAGCCCAGTACAAGCCAGGATAGACAAACAACATCAAAGGAGAAGGGGAAAAGGAACAGGAAGTGTTGTTTCAGTGAGGAGGAGAATAGCATAATTGCCAATAGGTAGGAAGGAGGCTATATGGCAGGCAACAGTAGATAAAGTCAACAGTGTGGCAGAGGTGAAGAGGACTGTCACTGATTGTAAGAAGCACTGGCACAATTGCAAGCGCAGAACTAAAGAGAAACTGGCCAGGAACCGAAAGGCAGCGCTGCAGACTGGAGGTGGAAGTCCTGCACCCCAGGAGGACCTGGATGACCTGGAGGAGATGGTGGCAGGGGTCATCCTGGAGGAGCTGGTCACCAGAATCTTAAGATAGGACAGCACTGACTTCAAGACCTACCACAAAGATGTGCCCATACCTTCCCCCCTATCTGCACATACCATTTCTCAACCCTCATAACAATCCCTTCACTGTTGCCACTGATACACCTGCACATGTGTAACACTCAGTTGGCAACATGTACTACGCTTGTTGCACAGGGTGGCCCAACAAAAACTGCCACACACCTCCATGCACCATTGGGATGGGCACAAAAGCGAACATATACAACATATGGGGCATGTCTGTGATCATCATCTGTGCTGCTGTACAGGTAGCTTCCATTTCATCATGTAGCAAGGTTGCCTATGTAGTGAGAATGGCTGGTGTCATGCATAAAGGGATACCTTCATGCATAGCAACAGCTACAAGCGGTCTCATTGTCACACTAGGGGCCCAATTTAAAAGCCCGTAATGCAACATTAGAATCATCCCAATTGAAGCCACTGTGGATTCAAGCTGCCCATTCCCCTTGTGCTACATTAACAAAGTTGCACAATGCATGCATAGACCAACTTTGTACTTCCTTCCACCACAATATGCCTGTGCTATAAATGAATTATGCAAGGAAATATCCCTTACTCAGGGAGGGAGGAACTAATAGGGCTGACAATCTATGAAGGGTGCACTGTGCTATCTGATAACCTCATGTGAGGCCTGCCAAAGGCAGATATCAAAGTGACGCAAGCATTGTAAGCAATGGACCTCCCTGTGCTTTGCTGCACTAGTGCCATCATTTATGGTGCCAATGCAATAATTCACCACTATAGTGAGAAAACTCATTAGACTACTGTGGGAATGTCCACCATGGTGACCAGTAATGTAAATAATGTGCTTCCATTGTGTCTGTGGCTGGGGCAAGGGGCCTGCAAGCAAAATGGTGGTGTGGGATCAATGTACCAAATACATTGAAAGTGTGCCCTATGTGTGATGCACAATGCAACACACAATAAACAACAACAATATGTGGAAATACAAACTTGGCACACACCCACTTCTCACTCCCACACCACCCTGAGTTCTTGGACTACACTTAACCAAATCCAGATGTGCAGATCTTTTGAAAGGCATCAGAAGCTGGGTGGGTCAGACATATGTTGCATGTTAAGATAACTAATATACACATGGAATGCCTACTAAATGCAGTGTCAGGTGTGAAAGGTGCACATAAAGATAACGGCTATCCAATGTTGCACACTAGGACCCAGATTTAAGAGGGCCTAGCGCCTCCTTGCGCCACATTAGCGTCATTATTATTTTGACATTAATGTGGCCCAACAAAGCTAAATTCCATGCGGCATATTTACAAAGTGGTACAATGCATTCATTGTGCCACTTTGTAGCCCCTTGTGCCATATTATGCCTGGCATAATGTATGCCAGGGGGGCATTCCCCCGATAGGGGCCTTGCAAAAATGGGGCAGGGGAATCTAAGAGATTCCACAGCCTCATTTGTTTTGGCTACTTTTAACACCTGCTTAGAGCAGGCATTACAAGGGGGCACACTATTGGTTACAGTGGGCTCCTATGTACAGTTTAGGTTTCGCACCAAAATATTAGCGTTAACCCTGAACAGTACATCAGTAGCGTCAAACCTTTGTACGCTATTGCCCCCTACCCTGCAACACGGTGCACTGTATTTCATATACAGAGCACACATGGTGGCGGTAGGGGGGCGCTAAGTGGTGCAAGAAAAGTGGTGCTGCACTGTGTGCAGCGCCACTTTTCTTAAATCTGACCCTATCTGTGCACAAGCTTGTTACATCTCCTAAGTACCAGGTAAACACTCACCATGCACATCTCATACACACGTGATGTGACCAGGCTTGCTCACAATTATCATGATAGGTAGATCATGTAGGTTAATCTGCTCACATCTTGTTTCCTACAATTCGTAGACATGTCCCACATCCATCTGAAGAGCTGAAATTTCTATGTGTACTCAACTGACTATTGGCCTTCTCAAAAAGCTTCTTGCATGGCTGATACCTCACTTCATTCTGAAGAGTAGTGACGCACCGGTGGTGCAAATGTTTCATTGTTAAGCCCCTTGGAGACCGCAACACATGTACATAAATTGTACTGAGTCCAGAGTAAATTTGTGCAACGTGTGGCACACAGTGCAGTAACGTGCTGTGACAAATATGTTGGCAACATCCATGCAATTCTAAAGGCCAGCATCTCTGACTCTTATCTTGACTGACAACACTGTGATTGTGGGCATAATTACCTTTTCCTAAGACCCACAAATCCATTGTAGCACACTTTGGCACCTGTGCACCATTCAACTCATTCCACATAACATCAGACATGATGTTGGTACCCAAGGATAGAGGATGGTGTCTTAGTTGACACACATGCCATTTTGACATGGTTTTGCACACGTCATACCCTCTCACACACAACCCTGGATCTACACATGTAACATACAAAGTGACACTTACTGGCTGCATCGGGGTCTTCAAAACAGGAAACTTCGCCAATAGTGTAGGGGGGTGGTCCACCTGCAAGACATGACTGGAAAACATAGCTTTGTGATTGTTGAACAAAGAAAAGCATGGACAAATGTTACACATTCCACTTGTGTAGCTGAGTGACCTATTTAACTAACTTAGGCCCTCATTACAACCCTGGCGGTCGGTGATAAATCGGCAGTAATACCGCCAACAGGCCGGCGGTAACCAAAATGGAATTATGACCACGGCGGAAACCGCTCAGACAGACAGCCACTTTAACACTCCGACAGCCACGGCGGAATCAACAAGCACCACTGCGGTAACCGCCAACAGCCAGGCGAAAGACAATGTACCGCCCACTGTATTAAGACAGTCCAATCCGCCACCTTTTCTGGGGCAGTACCAACGACATCAAAAGCATGGCAGAAACGGAGCTCAGAAGTCAAAGGACTCACCTGTGGAGACTCAGGGAACATCCACCACGCCATGGAGCCTGAGCTGCACGCAATTTCAAAAATTCTCGTCTACCTTCTGCTGCATTATGAACAGCAACGCCGGTGAAGACGACCACGGTGAGTACTGCCGCCTAGCACAAAAGGGAGGGGGAGGAAAAAGAGAGTGACACACGGACGCAACACCCCCACCCCCAACATTATACACACAACCAGAAGCAACAACATAACATACCTACCCCGTACCCCTCAGAAATAATGCAAGGACAAAATGATTTGAAGAAAGTGAGTGTAATATGATAAAACACTAGGAATAAGTGCATCAAAATACAAATGTATTTACAAATGGAGGGACACTGCCCAGTCCTCAATGTCCGTGGGCCACAGCACTACAACACATAGGCCAAGGCCCCACCTTACTCCTGCAACAACACGGAGAGAACACTGCAGGGCATCAGGTCAAAAATACACAGGCACCTCAGGGGGACGGAGAATGGGGGGCACCTCAGCTGGAAGATGGTACAACAGCGCTGGTCCTGGAGGGGGCTACATGCCCTGTGCGAAGCCTGGGGAGTGCAAGGCCACAGTCTCTCAAGTGGGTGGTTTGCCCACTGCCACTGGAGAGGGCAACATGCCCTGTACTTGGTCCTGGGGAGTGCAAGGCCACAGTCTCTCAAATGGGTGGTTTGTCCATATTCTCTGGAGGAGGCAACCTGCCCTGTGCTTGGTCCTGGGGAGTGCAAGGCTACAGTCTCTCAAGTGGGTGGTTTGCCCATATTCTCTGGAGGAGGCAACATGCCCTGTGCTTGGTCCTGGGGAGTGCAAGGCCACAGTCACTCAAGAGGGTGGTTTGCCCACTGCTTGGTCCTGGGGAGTGCAAGGCCACAGTCTCTCAAGTGGGTGGTTTGCCCACTGCTTGGCCCTGGGGAGTGCAAGGCCACAGTCTCTCTAGTGGGTGGTTTGCACACTGCTTGGTCCTGGGGAGTGCAAGGCCACAGTCTCTCAAGTGGGTGGTTTGCCCACTGCTTGGTCCTGGGGAGTGCAAGGCCACAGTCTCTCTAGTGGGTGGTTTGCACACTGCTTGGTCCTGGGGAGTGCAAGGCCACAGTCTCTTTAGAGGGTGGTTTGCCCACTGCTTGGTCCTGGGGAGTGCAAGGCCACAGTCTCTCAAGTGGGTGTTTCTCCCACTGCTTGGTCCTGGGGAGTGCAAGGCCACAGTCTCTCTAGTGGGTGGTTTGCCCACTGCTTGGTCCTGGGAGTGCAAGGCCACAGTCTCTCAAGTGGGTGTTTCTCCCACTGCTTGGTCCTGGAGAGTGCAAGGCCACAGTCTCTCAAGTGGGTGGTTTGCCCATTGCTTGGTCCTGGGTAGTGCAAGGCCACAGTCTCTCTAGTGGATGGCTTCTTCCAATGGTTAGGGAGGGGGCATTGTGCCCAGTGTGCCTCATCCTAGGAAGGATGGGGTGAGTGGATGGCTTTTTCCACTGGTTCTGGAGGGGGCATTGTGCCCAGTGTGCTTCATCCTGGGAAGGATGGGCTGAGTGGATGGCTTCTTCCACTAGTTCTGGAGGGGGCATTATGCCCTGTGATGCAGATCTTGGAGAGTGCAAGGTCACAGTCTCTCACCTGGGTGTAAGACCCAGAGGATTTGCAGGGGCAAGGGTGCACAACGGCCCATGGATGCAGGACTACACACTGTCCGCCGGCGGTGACGGCTGCTCAGTGGTGGCAGTGGCAGTGCTGGCGTCGAGGCTGGCAGTAGTGGGGGGGGAGGCTCAAGCCCATCCCCTGCAGCCTCGGACGGCTGCCCACTGGGGCTGCTAGCAGTGGTGCTGGTGGCGGTGCTGGCCGCAGTGCTAGTGGCAGTGCTGGGAGTGGTGGGGGGAGGCTCCAGCCCATCCCCTGCAGCCTTGGACGGCTGCCCACTGGGGCAGCTGCTGCTGGCAGTGGTGCTGGTAGCGGTGCTGGCAGTGGTGCTGGTGGCGGTGCTGGCAGTGGTGGGGGGAGGCTCCAGCCCATCCCCTGCAGCTTCGGACGGCTGACCCACCATGGTTGGTGGTAGGGGCTCCGAATTAGACCCAGCACCAGGCCTCCTGTCCTTCCTGCCTGCTGGTGCAGGCCCCTTGCCCTTCCTTTCAGCAGCTGGGGAGTTCTCCTTGCCCTTTCCTGTCACAGCTGGTGGTGCCTCCTTGCCCTTCCTAGACGTTGCTGGTGGTGCCTACTTGCCCTTCCCTGTCGCAGCTGGTGGTGCCTCTTTGCCCTTCCCTGCCGCAGGTGGTAGTGCCTCCTTGCCCTTCCTAGACGCTGCTGGTGCAGGCACCCTTTCAGTTTTGCTGACTGGTGCCCAGGATCCTCTCCCACCTGCAGTAGCTGTCGACACTGTTGTGGCCATGGACTGGGCAGCTGAGGTGCTTACCTGGGTTCTGACCACCATGGCCCGACTTGAAAGGGGGGGAGTGGGAGGGAAGAGGTCAATGGTGGAGAGGAATAGCTTCTTGGGGACATTGGGGCGGGAAGAGGGTGAAGGTTTGGGAGTGGAGGAAGAGGCAGAGGCAGTGGTTGTAGGAGGTGTCTGTCTGCTGATTGTGGGTGCAGGTGCATTGGCTGGATGTTGTTGTGAGGTGGATGGCTGTTGGGTGTCTGATTGCTTGCGTTTGTGAACTTTGGGAGGAGGGGGCACAGACACAGTGGAGAGGATACAGGGGACATGTGCATAGATGTGGGGGTGGTGACTGCCAGTGAGGGGCGTGTAGTGATAGGCGTGATGGTGATGGTGGTAGTGGATGGGGATGTAGTGCATGCAGATGTGAGTGTAGACACAACTGGGATGGAGGTGGATGAAGAGGAGGCGGGGGACACAGTGGAGGATGCGGATGTTGGTATGTCTGGATCTGGATGGTGTTTGTGTGAGTGCCTGTGGGATGATGTGTGGTGCTTGTGTTTACCTGAACCACTCCTGTGTGTTGTCTTGTGTGCATGCCGGTCTGCCTGTGTGCTTGGGATAGGTTGGGGTTGAGGGGAAGGGATTGGGTAGAGGAAGTTGGAGGGGGGGGAGGCTAGAAACAGGGACAATGGCTTCCATCAGGGAGGAGGCCAGAGCCTGGATTGATCTCTGTTGGGTCACCATACCAGAGTGAATGCCCTCCAGGAATGCATTTGTTTATTGCAAATAGGCTGCAAGCCCCTGGATGGCATTCACAATGGTTGACTGCCCAACAGAGATGGATCGCAGGAGGTCAATAGCTTCCTCACTCAGGGCAGCAGGGCTAACCGGGGCAGGGCCTGAGGTGCCTGGGGCGAAGGAGATGCCCACCCTCCTGGGTGAGCGGGCACGGGAAACACGCTGAGGGGCTGCTGGGAGAGCAGTGCTGGTACAGGGGTGGCGGCTGTATCTGTAGTTGGGGTGGGCACAGAGGTGTCCGCCACCACCAGGGAGCTTTCATCGGAGGAGGTATCACTGTCAGAACTGTCCCCTCCAGTCTCTGCCGTGGTGCTCCCCTCGCCCTCCGTCCCACTGGTGCCCTCACCGTCAGTGGATTCGGCCTCCTGGGTGCTGCGGGATGCAGCTCTCCCCGTTGCCTCTGCTCCTCCGCCAGATGATGCTAATGCACATAAGGACAGAGTGACAAAACAAAAAGGGGGGAGAGACAAAGGATACCCTTGGTCAATGGCTGCAACAACACCAGAGTTGGCGTACATGACACACACACAGGAAACAGCCCGACGCACTAGGCAATGCACTACCAGTCACAATGCTAGTCACCAGCCCATGGGCAGGGATACCTAACGCCAATTGCTGCATACCTGATACCCACAGACCCCTGCCCAGTAGTGGGTGCCTACTACTTTGGTTGGAGGAGGTTTACATTAGACCCTGCCCAACATGGGACCTACCCTGCAATGTCCGGCCTGGCCAAGTGGCACCCACAGGCCCACATCCCCCACCCGGATGTCACACCACTGTGTGCAAGTAGTATATTGGGGCACTGTACTCACCCCCTTGTGGCTGCTGTGATGCCCCCAAGCGCCCATCCAGCTCCGGGTAGGCCACCGCCAGTGTGCGGGCCATCAGGGGGGCCAGGGTTTGACAGTCACCCCTTCCTCGTTGGGAGGCCATCCCCAGCTGGGCATCTGCCATCTTCCGTGGCTAGTGCCTTATGTCCTCCAATCGTTTCCCACAGTGGGTGCTCCGCCTGCCGTAGACCCCCAGGGTCTGCACTGCTTGGCGATGGCACGCCATATACCTTTTTTTTGATGAGCACTGACCTGCAGAGAAATACATATAGGAAAAGATATCAGTCAGACCGTCCTGCCTGTTACACTCATGGCCCACCATAGCCCTCACATCCCCTTATGCACAGACATTGCCCACCATACATGCAGCACGCTGCCCAGGGAACTTCCACCAACCCCCCCTACACGAGGCCCTCACACACAGCACTCTATGCATTCATGCCCCATGCATCGTGCTCACAGTGTACTCACTTGTTGGTCTGGAGGCTCATACAGCATTCAGTACTGGGGTAGGACCCCATCCACCAGTCACTCCAACTCCGCAGCGGTGAAGGCAGGGGCCCTTTCCCCAGTGACACGAGCCATGGTTGGTTCCAGACACAGGTCACACCAGCACTTGCAGTGTAGGTCCTCTCGTGTTGAAGGTCAGGTAGCAAGTAAGTGAACAGATAGAAAATGGCGGTCACGTCTGTGGTGGTGCATACCGTCACCGCCGGCGTACATCACCATTGGCCACTGTAACCCATAGGGCCCAATGGTATCCAATGAGGAATTGCATGGCGGTTCTCGACCACCTCCCGCAACGGTGCACAACGTCAGCGGAATTACCTCCTTTCCACATGTCCCTCCATACAGAACAGGCGGAAGCCATTTGAGGGGGGGTAGCAGGCCATGGCACCTAACTCTCTCACAGTAGACATAGACACCATTTGGGCCAATCCAACAATATACTGTTACAGTCACAACATGCAATGAAGTGTAGTGTTTGTAAATATGGAATACTGACCAGCTGCTCACCGTTTTGCCCCCTAGATTGCAACCGCTGTGGATGAATAGGAGATGGAGACATCCCCCGTGTACAGTCCCCTGGTGGTCTTGGCAACAATGGAGGACAGGCACATTAGCCTCACCTATAGACTGGACAGGGCCACAATCACAGAGCTGTGTGCCCAATTGGAGCTTGACCTAATCTCTGCCATCCGTTAGCCCACTGGGATCCCCCCTCTTGTGCAAGTCCTATCTGTGCTCCATTTCCTGGCAACTGGCTCCTTCCAAGTGACAGTGGGCTTGGCAGCAGGAATGTCTCAGCCAATGTTCTCAATAGTGCTGATTAAACACATGCACAGCTACATTGTTTTCCCCCAGGTGGGCGATTTGGCCACAGTGAAAGCTGATTTCTATTCAATGGGACATATCCCCAACATTATTGGGGCTATTGATGGTACACATATTGCATTTGTCCCCCCTCCCCGGAGAAATGAACAGGTGTTCAGAAATTGAAAGAGTTTTCACTTCATGAATGTGCAGATAGTGTGCCTGGCGGACCAGTACATCTCCCATGTCAGTGCAAAGTATCCTGGGTCTGTGCATGATGCCTTTATCCTGAGGAATAGCATCATCCCATATGTGATGGCTCCAGAGGCACAGGGTGTGGCTAATAGGGGAGCCCTGGTTCCCACCCAGTTGGTGTTGGTGTATGGGTATGGTGTGGGCCCTAAGGGTTAGTGTGTGGCTAACAGTTGTCCCTCGATATTTGCAGGTGACTCTGGTTACCCCAACTTCTCATGGCTACTGACCCCTGAGAGGAATGCCAGGACAAGGGCAGAGGAACATTACAGTGAGGCACATGGGCGAACAGAAGAATCATAGAGAGGACATTCGGCCTCCTGACGGCCAGGTTTCGTTACCTCCATCTAACAGGTGAATCCCTGTACTACTCACCCAAGAAGGTCTGCCAGATCATCGTGGCATGCTGTATGTTGCACAACATTGGCTTACGTCACTTCACTTCACTTTTCATTGACAGTTTTGTGTTTGACATTGTCACTGGCAGGCTGATTTTCCCACTTCTATGGCCACTTACTCTACCCCTTTGGCATCTCTATTTTCAGATATTTGTGCTCCACTATCGCTCCTGGTGTGTTGACTGCAGCCAACTAAAGGTCATTCCTATGTATACATTATTGTACAGTTGTATTGCAGTGTTTCAAGCTTGTTAAACGAATACATAGTTCAATCATTTGACAGACTCCATACTTGTATTTATTCAAATGGTGTTTATTTAAGTGCCAATAAGTAGACAGGGATGTGCAATGGGCTAGGGTGATGGTGAAGGAATGTCCAGGATAGAGTCCAGTCTATGTGGATCACAGGTGCATTGTCCATGGGGGCATAGGAAGTGGAGCAATGGCAGTCCAAGGTGGAAAGGGTGACAGCGTGGGACACAAGGGTGACAATCAGGAGAGTCTTATTTCCTGGCGGGGTCTTGGCAATAGTCTCTAGCTTCTGCCTGGATTGCAGGGGTGGATCTCCTTCTGCAGGGCGAGGGGTGCTGGTGGTCTGTTGGTCCTGTGGCAGGGCCTCCTGTCCACTAGCGGCAGCGGAGGTGGAAGGCTGTTCAGTGGTTTGGCTAGTGTCAGGGGCCCGCTGGCTTGCCACTGCCTCCCTCATGGTGTTGCCATGTCTGTCAGCACCCCTGCAATGGTGACCAGGGTGGTGTTTATGTCCTTCAAGTCCTCCCTGATCCCCAGGTACTGTCCCTCCAGCACCCGCTGGGTCTCCTGCAACTTGTTGAGTATCAGGCCCATCATCTCCTAGGAATGGTGGTATGCTCCCAGGATCTTGGTGAGTGTCTCCTGGAGAGTCGATTCCCTGGGCCTGTCCTCCCCCTGTCGCACAGCAGTCCTCCCAGCTTCCCTGTTGTCCTGTGCCTCTGTTTCCTGAATCGTGTGCCCACTGCCACTTACCCCAGGTCCCTGATCGTCCTGTGTTGGTGGGGTTCCCTGGGGTCCCAGTAGGGGTGGACACACTGCTGATTGACGTGTCCTGGGGACAGAGGTATGGGCCCGCTGGGTGGGTGCAGTGCTGGTGTTTCCTGAGGGGGGAGGCTCTGTGGTGGTATGGGACTGTGCCTGGGTAACAAACTGTCCGGAGGTCCCTGATGGGCCACGTTGGTCATCAAGATCCAGGCATCCAGAGCTGCTGTCATCACTGTGAGCCTCTTCTGGGGAGGAACTGGATGTTGCTGGCACCTCCTCTCCAGTGAGGTTGGGTGGAGGACTTGTGGGGATGTAAATGCAGTGTTATTGTTTCTGCGTGTGACAGCTTGGGCATGGGTGTGTTGCCCTCTATGGTTGTTATTGCCCTGGCAGCTTTGCCTTGTATGAGTAGTTATTTGGTGGGCTAGGTGATTCTCTCTAGTGTGCATGCTTTAGTGATGGCTGTCCATGCAGGTCTGTGATGGGGGTCCGTGCACTGGTGTTACATGCAGGGCTTGGGATTGGGAGGGGTGGGTTGTGATGGTGGGGTATGTGTGAGGTGGTGGAATGATGGGAGTGAGGGTTGGGCATATGTGATGGCATGCAGGTGGGGGGGTGATAGTAATAGAGATTTGACTTACCAGAGTCCAGTCCTCTCCCCTACTCCTGCCAGGCCCTCAGGATGCATGATTGCCAAGACTTGCTCCTCCCATGTTGTTAGTTGTGGGGGAGGAGGCGGGGCCAGTCCTCTGTACAGCGAGTTGGTGTCTTGCTGCTGTGGGACGCACCTTCCCCTGTAGGACGTTCTGCCTCTTCCTGATGTCATCCCCTGTTCTGGTGTGCTGTCCCACAGCGTTGACCCTGTCCACAATTCTCCGCCATAGCTCCATCTTCCTAGCAATGGATGTCTGCTGCACCTGTGATCCGAATAGCTGTGGCTCTACCTGGATGATTTCCTCCACCATGACCCCTAGCTCCTCCTCTGATAACCTGGGGTGTTGTTGTGGTGCCATGGGTGTAGTGTGAGTGGTGTGGGTGAGGGTGTGTGGGGTGATGTGTTGGAGTGTGTGATGTAAGATGCGTGGATGGTATATAGGTGATGGTAATGTGTGGCTGTGGTCTTATCTGTGGTCTTGCTATCTCCCTTGTGGCAATTGTTTTTAGTCATAAAGGGTTGTGGGTGATGTGGGTGTGTGTTTTATAGTGGTGTGTGTGTATGGGTGGCAGGTGTGTGTTATTCAAATTGTCCAATGTAGTGTTGTTTTGTTAGTGTGTGTATTTTGAGCGCAGCGGTATGTAGCGCCAATGGTTTACCGCCATTGAATGTCCCCGCAGTGATTCGTGGCTCATAATGCTGTGGGCATAGTTCTGTTGGCGTAACGGTGTGGGTTTTGCTACCACCGGTTTATCACTGACCTTTGGGCAGACGGACTTGTGTGCGTGGCTGTATAGTGACGGATTGCTATGTGTGTGTCATAATATGGGTAGCGATAACCCACTGTGGCCGCAGTATATTGGCGGCAGTCAGCATGGCGGTAAGTGGTACTTATCGCCAATATCATAATGAGGGCCTTAGTGTTTGGAAAGACCAACTGCCATCCATCTATAACATGCCATTTAGACAGACATAGTGAGCCCACAAAAACATATACAGGTATGGAACGCACCCATACATACATGTCTCAGAAACATATGTTACCAATTTTTGGTGACGGGATAATGTCAATTGGGAGAAGCTTAGTACTTTGTAGTAAATCTATGTATCTATGTGAAAATGGAGCTACAACTCAGATGCTTGACTCGTTTCAACCCCATACTAACACCACATAACTCCACCATGTGTCCTGTATTTAACATATGGCACACCATGGTGCATGTCAGGACATTGACATTGTAATATATGACATTATGGTGGCACTTCGCTTGCTTTGCATAATACATGAAGGTTCTAAATCTGCTAAGTGAAATTAGGCAGTTTGATAACAATAGAACTGTCATTTAACCCTCCAGCCTTAGGCTCGGATTCAACTTAACTTAAAAAATGACACAGTGGAACCAAGCAGATTTAAAAGCTCTTTTTTCATGTGCCACCTACAGCAGGAATGCACACCTTGCATTCTTCAGGCCTGGCTCAGGCATCATGTGGCACCAGGGTTTAAAACTGCCACAATGCTTGCATTGCACAACTTTTGACATATATACCCTCATTATGACTCTGGCGGTAAATCCTGCTTACCGACACTCTGACGGCCACCAACTACCGCCGCGCTGGCAGATATCCGTTCACCATATTATGACACACACACCAATCTGACAGAATACGGCCACATACACAAATCTGCCAGACCAAAGATCAGAACTAAAGTGGCGGTCCCAAAACCCACACCGTTACGCAAACAGAACAACACCCATCACATTATGACCCACGAATCACCACTGTGGTCATTCAACTGCGGTAAACTATTGGCGGTACATACCACCACACTCACAATGGACACCCACAGACAAAAGAACACCACAATGGACAATTCAAACACCACACATCTGACACCCATACACACACCACACCACTATAAAACACCCACCCACATTACCCACAACCCCTTACAAATACAAATCATTGGTATGAGACTGAAACCAAGACCACTGCGACAACTAGAGCCACACACCACTCACACCCATACACCACTCACGCACTTCACATCACACACCCCAACACATTACCCAACACACCCTCACCAACACACATCACATAACACCCATGGCACCACAAAGGTCCCCCCGTTTCACTGAGGAGGAGTTAAAGGTCATGGAGGAGAAATCGTCAGGGTAGAGCCACAGCTATTTGGAGCACAGGTGCAGCAGATATCAATAGCAAGGAAGATGGAGCTATGGGGGAGAATCGTGGACAGGGTCAATGTCGTGGGACAGCACCCAAGGGACAACTTCAGGAAGAGGTGGAATGACCTACGAGGGAAGGTACGTTCCATTGCAGCAAGACACCAGCTCGCTATACAGAGGACAGGAGGTGGTCCCCCACCACCTCCCCCACAACTCACAGCATGAGAGGAGTAGGTACTGGCAATACTGCATCCTGAGGGCCTGGCCGGAGTTGGAGGAGTACTGGACTCTGGTAAGTCAAATTTCAACAATTATCACCCCCATACCTGCATGCCATCAAACACCCCACCCTCACTTCCATCCATCCTCCACTCCATCCACACACTCCACAATCACATCGCACTAATCCCAATGCCAAGCCCTGCATGCTATACCAATGCATGGACACCTCTCACAGCCCTGCATGGACACTCATCACTAAAGCATGCACAGCATGGGGAAACTACCAATCCCACCAGTAACTCTGGTCTTCAGGATCTGGACAATTTACCTCCCCCATCAGGGACCACTGGACAGCTGGTCCCCCAAGCCCAGTCACAGACCACCACAGAGCCTCCCCCATCAGGAACCAACTTCACCTCCCCGAAACTCTGTTCCAAGGACATGCCAATCAGCAGTGTGCCCACTTGTACAGGGACCCCAGGCTACACCTCATACACAAGACAATCAGGGACCTGGGGTCAGTGGCAGTGGTACACAGTTCAGGGGACAGAGTCACAAGCCACCAACAGGGACACTGGGAGGACTGCTGTGCACCAGGGGGAGGACAGGACCAGGGAACTGACTATCCAGAAAGCACTTGCCGAGATCCTGGGAGCCTATCAACATTCCCAGGACACAATGGGCCAGATCCTAGACAATGTGCAGGAAAACAGGCGGCTGCAGGAGGGACAGTACCAGGGGATCAGGGAGGACTTGCAGGCCATCAACTACACCCTGATCTCCATAGCAGGGGTGCTGGCAGACATGGCCAACATTATGAGCGAGGCAGTGTCACACCAGCGGGCCCCTGCCACTAGCCAGTCATCTGAACAGCCCCCCACTTCCGCTGCCGCTAGTGGCCAGGAGGCCCACCACAGGACCAACAGGCCACCAGCACCCCTCCCCCTCTAGAAGGTGAACCACCCCTCAAACATTCCCTGTGAATCAGACATAAACCAGAGACACTTGCCAAGACCTCCGCCAGGAAATGAGACTCTCCTGATTGTTTCTCTTGTTTCCCACACTGTCACCTTGGACACCTTGAACTGCCATTGCTCCCCTTCCTATGTCCCCATGGACAATGCACCTGTGCTACGTACAGACTGTAACAATACCCTGGACTTTCCTCCATCATCATCCAATCCCATTGCACTTTCCCCTCTATATATTAGCACTACAATAAACACCCTTTGATAAAATTTGACTTCAAGTATGTCATGTATTTCAAATATGTACTGATTGAAACAGCTACAACCATTGCAAATTTACTGTACATAGAATGAGCATAGAATTAATGACCTGTAGCTGGCTGTTGTGATCACACCAGGAGTATTTGTCAAATCACCAACATCTGCAAAATGAATATCCAGAGGTAACAGTAAGTTGGCTAAGAAGTGGGAAATACCAGCGTGCCAATGCCACACAGAATGCAACCAAAGTCACTGAAATGTAAAGTTGCACTGTCTCACCTGTGTGTCATTGGAGGTACTGACGGATCACAGATGTTTTGTTTTCCACATCCTCATCCTCTGCCTCTTCATCCTCACTGTCCACAGGGTCCACTGCTGCCACAGGGGGATCTCCAGTCTCTTCCTCTTGCAGAAAAGGTACATGGTGTCTGAGGACCAGGTTGTGCAACATGTAGCATGCCACTACTATCTTGCAGACCTTCTTGGGTGAGTAGCACACGGATCCACCTGTCAGATGGAGGAACCGGAACCTGGTCTCCAGGAGACCAAAGGTCCTTTCAATGAGCCTTCTGGTTCCCCCATGTGCCTCATTATAACATTCTTCTGCCCTTGTCCTGGCATTCCTCATAGGGGTCAGCAGCCATGATAGGTTTCGGTAACCAGAGTCACCTGCAAATATTGAGGGACAACATTTAGCCACACACTATCCTATATGGCCAACACCACAGGCATACACCAACATATACTGGTTGGGAACCAGGGCTCACCAATTAGCCACACCCTGTGCCTCTGTAGTTGGTCCAACACATTTGGGATGCTGCTATTCCTCAGGATAAAGGCATCATGCACTGACCCAGGATACTTAGCATTGACGTGGGAGATGTACTGGTCCATCAAGCACATCATCTGCACATTCATGGAGTGGAAACTCTTACGATTCCTGAACACCTGTTCATTCTGGTGGGAGGGGTACACATGCAATATGTGTTCCGTCAATTGCACCAATTATATTGGGGATATGTCCCATTGCATACAATCCGGCCTTCGCAGTGGCCAGGGGCCAGATGTAGCAAAGGTTTTTCTCCATTCTCTGTCTATGGGAAAAAGTGTTCGTACATTTGGCCCCAAATCCTCAACCTGCGGGAATGTAATGTAGCTGCACATGTGTTTTATCAGGGCAGACAACACTCTTGTCAGCACATTTGAGAACTTTGGCTGTGACATTCCTGTTGCTAAGCCCACCAGTTGCCAGGAAATGGAGAACTGATAGCACTTGCACAAGAGGGGGGATCCCAGTGGGGTGACGGATGGCAGATATCAGGTCAGGCTCCAATTGGGCACACAGCTCTGTGATTGTGGCCCTGTCCAGTCTATAGGTTAGGATAATGTGCCTGTTCTCCAGTGTAGCCAAGTCCACCAGGGGTCTGTACATGGGGGTATGTCTCCATCTCCTATTCAGCGGCAGCGGTAGGTATCTAAGGGACAAAAGAGTGAGGAGGCTGTCACAAACTGAACAATGGAGCCACAACAGCAGTCCGCAATGTGCAAACATGTTTTGGGATAGTATAATTTGTGAAGTAGGTGCCTATTTTCCTGTGATGCAGCTTTAATCCATAGGCCTGTTCCCCTCCCTGAAATGGCGTCCGCCTGTCCTGTGTGGAGGGACAGGTGGAAGTGAGGTAATGCCGCTGATGTGTGCAGGCGGTAGGCGGTCGGGAACCACTGTGCAATTCCTCCTAGGTTATAATTAGGACCTATGGGGTACAGTGGCCAATGGTGATCTACGCCGGCGGTGACGGTATGCACCGCTGCGGACCGGAATCGCCATTTTCGATCATATTCATCACTTGCTTCCTGACCTTCCATAGGAGAGGACTTACACTGCATGTGCTGCTGTGACCTGTGTCTGGAACCTACCATGGCCTGTGTGACCGGGGAAAGGGCCCCAGCCTTCACTTCTGAGGAGTTGGAGCGACTGGTGGATGTGGTCCTACCCCAGTACGGACTGCTGTATGGGCCTCCATACCAACAGGTGAGTACACTGTGTGCACAGTGCATGTGGCATGAATGCATGGAGTTCTGAGTGTGAAAGCCTCATGTAAGGTGGGTGGGTGGATGTTCTCTTTGCAGTCTACATGTTGTGTGCTGGGCTATGTGTATGCCAATGGTGATGGAAAGGGGTTATGGTGGGCCATTTGTGTTACTGGCTAGACTGTTTGTCTAATGGTGTTCTCCTGTCTGTATTGCCTCTGCAGGTCAGCGGCCATCAAAAGAAGGGTATATGGCGTGCCATCACCAAGGACGTGCGGACCCTGGGGGTGTATGGCAGGCGGAGCACCCACTGTCGCAAACGGTGGGTGGACCTGAGATGCTGGGCACGGAAGGCCGTGGAGGCCCAGCTGGTTATGGCCTCCCAATGAGGAAGGGGTGCCGGTCGGACCCTGACCCCCCTGATGGCCCGCACACTGGCGGTGGTCCATCCTGAGCTGGATGGGAGCTTGAGGGCATCAGAGCAGCCACAAAGGGGTGAGTACAGTGGCCATCATTGAAGCTCACGGCTGGAGGGATAGTATCCGGGTGGTGGTTGTGTGTCAGTGGGTGCCCCTAGGCCAGGCCACATATAGCAGCGTAGGTCCTCTGGTGGCTAAGGGTCTGAAGGGGAAATACTGCTTACCTAGTTTGTTAGTATTCACTACCGGTCAGGGCTGCGTGGGTCCCAGGTGTGCTGCAGTTGGCGGTGTGTACCCCTCCTCATTCCTTGTTGGGTAGCCATTTCACTGGTAGTGCAATGCATAGTGCGTAGGCTTGTTCCCTGTGTGTGATGGTGCTGTGTACGCCAATGGTGGTGTTGGTGCAGTCAGTGACCCTGTGTATCCTTTGTCTCTCTTCCCCTCTTTCTTGTTTTGTCATCCTGTCCTTATGTGCATTAGCATCATCTGGCGGAGGAGCAGAGGCACCGGCGACAGAGGGAGCTGCATGCCACAGGACCCTGGAGGCAGAGTCCACCGACGCTGAGGACACCAGTGGGACGGAGGGCAAGGGGAGCACCACGGCAGAGACTGGAGGAGACAACACAGACTCTGATACCTCCTTCGATGGAAGTTCCCTAGCGGTGGCGGTCACCTCTGTGACCACCCCAGCTGAAGGTACAGCCGCCACCCCCGTACCAGCGCCGTCCTCCCAGTAGCCCCTCACTGAGTTGCCCATGCCCGCTTACCCAGGAGGGTGGGCATCTCTGCCCCAGGCACCTCAGGCCCTGCCCCAGTGAGCCCTGCTGGCCTGAGTGAGGAGGCTACTGACCTCCTGAGATACATCACATCTCCTGAGGACAGTCAACCATTGGCAATGCCATCCAGGGGCTAGCTGCCCAGATGCAGCAATCTAATGCATTGCTGGAGGGCATTCACAGTGGATTGGCGGCCCAACAGAGATCGATTCAGGCTGTGGCCTCCTCTCTGATGGCAGCCATTGTCCCTGTTTCTACTGTCCCCCCTCCATCTTCCACTTCGAGTCCCATTCTCCTCAACCTATCCCAAGCACACAGCCAGACAAGCATGCACACAAGATAACACCCAAGAGTGTCACATGCAAACACAAGCACCACACTTCATCCCACAGGCACTCACACAAACAACATTCATTTGCAGACACAATAACATCCACTATTTCCAGTGTCTCCCCCTCCTCCTCCACCTCCCACCTAGTTACGTCCACACTCACACCTGCATGCACTACACCAATATCCACTAACAGCATCATCACCACACCAAGCAGAACACACACCTCACTGGCAGACACATTCACAACATCTATGCACACGTTCTATGTGTCCTCTCCCACCGTGTCTGTCCCCCCTCCTAAAGTACACAAACGCAAGCACTCAGACACCCAACAGCCATCCACCTCACAACAGCATACAGCCCATGCACCTGCACCCAAATCCAGCAGACAAACACCTTCAACAACCACTCCCTCATCCTCCACTCACATTAATCCTCTCTCTTCCCACCCCATCGTCCCTAAAAATATTTTCATTTCCCAGGTTGACATCTTCCCTACCCCTCCACCCCCATCGTGCACGTGTGGGCAGGGTAGGAAGGACCCAGGCAAGCAACTCAGCCAAACAGTCCATGGGCCCAGGGGTAGCAGCTCCTACTCGTGGTGGAAAGGATTCCAGGCCAACAATACTGAAGGGAAAGGAGCCTGCACCAGCCGCAAAGAAGGGGAAGGAGCCTGCACCAGCCACAAAGAAGGGGAAGGAGCCTACGCCAGCTGCAAATAAGGGGAAGGAGCCTGCACCAGCAGCTTTCACAGAGCCCCCACTGCCAGGAGTGGTTGTACAGCCATCAGAGAGTACAGGGGCTGAGCAGGAGCCTCCCACAACCACTACCACAGTGCAGCCATCGGAGGGTGCAGGGGCTGAGCAGGAGCCTCCCACAACCACCACCACAGTGCAGCCATCAGAGGGTGCAGGGGCTGAGCAGGAGCCTCCCACAAACACCACCACAATGCAGCTTTCACCACCTGCGGATGCCATATAGTCAAGCCTCCAAGGGCTGCTGTGTGGCCTGCCCCTCCAGGGCCGGTGGGCAAGTCACCCACTCAAGAGACTGTGGCCTTGCACTCCTCAGGACCAAGCACAGGGCATGTTGCCCTCTCTAGAACCAGTGGGCAAGTCACCAGCTTGAGAGTCTGTGGTCTTGCACTCCCCAGGACCAAGCACAGGGCATGTTGCCCCCTCCAGAACCAGTGGCAAGTCACCCACTCCAGAGACTGTGGCCTTGCACAACCCAGCACAGAGAAATGGGCATGGAGCCCCCTCCAGGACCAGTGGGCAAGTCACCAACTCCAGAGACTGTGGCTTTGCACTCCCCAGGACAGAGAAATGGGCATGGAGTACCCTCCAGAACCAGTGGGCAAGTCACCCACTCGAGAGACTGTGGCCTTGCACTCCCCAGGACCAAGTAGCACAGGGCATGTTGCCCCCTCCAGAACCAGTGGGCAAGTTACCCACTCCAGAAACTGTGGCCTTGCACTCCCCAGGACCAAGCAAAGGGCATGTTGCCCACTCCAGAACCAATGGGCAAGTCACCCACTCCAGAGACTGTGGCCTTGCACTCCCCAGGACAGAGCACAGGGCATGTTGTCCCTCCCAGAACCAGTGGACAAGTCACCCACTCTAGAGACTGTATCCTTGCACTCTACAGGACAGAGCAATGGTCATGTTGCCCCCTCCAGAACCAGTGAGCAAGTCACCCACTCCATAGATGACTATGGCCTTGCCCTCCCCAGGACCAAGCACAGGGCATTTTGCCCCCTCCAGAACCAGTGGGCTTGTTGCCGCATCTGGCTGAGGTATCCCCTCCTCCCCCTGAGGTGCCTGCCTGTTTGCCAACTGATGCCCCTGCAGTGTTCTCTCCATATTGGGGCAGGATTCGAGTGGGGCCTTGGACTGTGCCCTGTGGCCATTTGGGCCCTGTGAACTATGGACTGGGCAGTGTCCCTTTTTTTATACACGTGTACAGATCTGTTTAATGTGTAAATCGGATTGTTGTATTTATTGTTGGACTGATTACATTCATTTTCTTAAATTCCTGTTGCCTTTACATTATTTTGCAGATTTTCGTGATCAAATTGTTTTTGTAATGCATACGGTTGTGTGCATGGTGTGTGTGTGTGTCGGGTGTGTGTTGTACATGTGTGTGTCACTCTCATTTTCCTCCCACCCTCCCTTGTGTGCTAGGTGGCTGTACTCACCGTCGTCGTCTTTGCCGGCGTTGGTGTTCCAGGTGGAGCATAACGTAGAAGATCATGAGGAAAACTTGCAGTTCGGGTTCCATGGTGGCGTGGTTCTTCCCTGTGTCTCCAATGGTGAGTCCTTTGACTTTTGTGCTCTGCTTCCGCCAGGCTTTTGATGGTGTTGATACCGCCTTGGAAAAGGTGGCAGATTGCAGGGTCCAAATATGGTGGGTGGTACTTTGTCTTCCTCCTGGCTGTAGGTGGCTACCGCCGTGGTGCCTGTTGTTTCCGCCCTGGCGGTCGGTGTGGTACATTGGCTGTCTATCGGAGATATCACTGCGATGGTCATAATTTGGCAGTAGTTGTAGGAGACTGGCCTGGCTTTCAGGGGGTACCAAAGGTACTTACACCTTGTGCCAGGTCCAGTTATCCCTTATTAGTAGAATAGTGCTGTTTCTAGCAGCTTAGGCTGATAGAAGGTAGCTATGGCAAAGCAGCTTAGGCTGATCTAGGAGACATGCAAAGCTCCTACTATACCATTTATATCATATGCACAATATCATAAGAAAACACAATACACAGAGTTACTAAAAATAAAGGTACTTTATTTTTATGACAATATGCCACAAGTATCTCAGTGAGTACCCTCAGTAAGAAGGTAAGTAATATACACAAGTTATATGGACACAAACCCAAAATAGGTAAATAAGAGTCCGAAAAGTAATGCAAACAATGTAGAATTACAATAGGTTGCAATAGGCAAGCATAGGTATGGGGCAACACAAACCATATACTCCAAAAGTGGAATGCGAATCACGATTGGACCCCAGACATATGGGACCTTGTAGAGGGTCACTGGGACTGTAAGAAAACATTCAGGGTGTCCAAGATACCCCACCCCAAGACCCTCAAAAGTAGGAGTAAAGTGTACCTACTACCCCAAAAGAGCACAATAGTCGTGATAGGGGGATTCTGCAAGAACAACGAACAGCAGCAGTGCACTGATAACGGATTGCTGGACCTGAGGACCTACAAGGCAAGGGGACCAAGTCCAATAGTCGCGACAGTGTCCAGGGGGGGCAGGAGCCCAGGAAATCCCGGATGAAGGTGCAAGGAAGCTGCCTCTGGTTGGAAGAAGCTTAGAGTTCTGCAATAAAGAAGAGGACTAGGAACTTTTCCTTTGGAAGACAGATGTCCCACGTCGTGATGAAGCTTGCAGAGGTGTTCCCATGCAGAAATACTGCAAACAAGCCTTGCTAGCTGCAAGGGTTGCAGTAGAGGTTTTTGGGTGCTGCTGAGGACCAGGAAGGACCAGGATGTCGCCTTTTGGAGGAGGAGACAGAGTGGACACTCAGCAACTCAGAGAGTCCTCACAGAAGCAGGCAGCACCCGCAGAAGTACCCCAACAGGCACTTAGAAGAATAGTGAACCAGAGTCCATGCGAAGTTACAAAAGGGGTCTCACGATGTCGGAGGCCAACTCAGAGGGTTGTGCACTGCAGGACGGAGTGCTGGGGACCCAGGCTAGGCTGTGCATGAAGGAAATCCTGAAAGAGTGCACAGGAGCCGGAGCAGCTGCAAATCACGCAGTACACAGCTTTGCAGTCTAGCGTGGGAAGGCAAGGACTTACCTCCACCAAACTTGGACTGAAGAGTCACTGGACTGTGGGAGTCACTTGGACAGAGTTGCTGTGTTCCAGGGACCAGGCTCATCAGGATGAGAGGGGACCCAGAGGACCAGTGATGCAGTCTTTTGGTGCCTGCGTTAGCAGGGGGAAGATTCCGTCGACCCACGGGAGATTTATTCGGAGCTTCTGGTGCCGGGTGAAGGCAGGCTACCCCCAGAGCATGCACCACCTGGAAACAGTCGAGAAAACCAGCAGGATTAGGCGCTACAATGTTGCTGGTAGTCGTCTTTCTACTTTGTTGCGGTTTTGCAGGCGTCCTGGAGCAGTCAGCGGTCAATCCTTGGTAGAAGGTGAAGAGGGAGATGCAGAGGAACTCTGGTGAGCTCTTGCATTCGTTATCTGAAGAATTCTCCAAAGCAAAGACCCTAAATAGCCAGAAAAGGATGTTTGGCTACCATGTTAGGAGGATTGGCTACCAAGAGAGGTAAGAGCCTATCAGAAGGGGCCTCTGACCACTCAGAGCAGTCCAGTGTGCCCCCAACACCTATGTTTCCAAGATGGCAGAGGTCTGGGACACACTGGAGGAGCTCTGGGCACCTCCCCTGGGAGGTACTGGTCAGGGGAGTGGTCACTCCCCTTTCCTTTGTCCAGTTTCACGCCAGAGCAGGGCTGGGGGATCCCTGAACCGGTGTAGACTGGCTTATGCAGAGATGGGCACCATCTGTGCCCATCAGAGCATTTCCAGAGGCTGGGGGAGGCTACTCCTCCCCAGCCCTTCACACCTATTTCCTCTCCTCTCTCAGAGAAAATCCTTTGTTCTGCCTTCCTGGGCCAGGGCTGCCTGGACCCCAGGAGGGCAGAAACCTGTCTGAGGGGTTGGCAGCAGCAGCAGCTGCAGTGGAGACCCCGGAAAGACAGTTTGGCAGTACCCGGGTTCTGTGCTAGAGACCAGAATGGTATTGGGGTGACAATTCCATGATCTTAGACATGTTACATGGCCATGTTCGGAGTTACCATTGTGAGGCTATACATAGGTAGTGACCTATGTATAGTGCACACGTGTAATGGTGTCCCCGCATTCACAAAGTTCGGGGAATTTGCCCTGAACGATGTGGGGGCACCTTGGCTAGTGCCAGGGTGCCCACAAACTAAGTAACTTTGCACCCAACCTTCACCAGGTGAAGGTTAGACCTATAGGTGACTTAAAAGTTACTTATGTGCAGTGGTAAATGGCTGTGAAATAACGTGGACGTTATTTCACGCAGGCTGCAGTGGCAGGCCTGTGTAAGAATTGTCAGAGCTCCCTATGGGTGGCAAAAGAAATGCTGCAGGCCAGAGGGATCTCCTGGAACCCCACTACCCTGGGTACCTCAGTACCATATACAAGGGAATTATATGGGTGTACCAGTATGCCAATGTGAATTGGTAAATTTAGTCACTAGCCTGTAGTGACAAATTTGGAAAGCAGAGAGAGCATAACCACTGAGGTTCTGGTTAGCAGAGCCTCAGTGAGACAGTTAGTCACCTCACAGGGAACACATACAGGGCACATACTATGAGCACTGGGGCCCTATCTGGCAGGGTCCCAGTGACACAAGGACTAAAACAACATACATACAGTGAAATATGGGGGTAACATGCCAGGCAAGATGGTACTTTCCTACAGTAGTTACCGCCAGCCTGTTGACGGTATTACCGCCACTTTGTCACCGACCGCCAAGGTCATAATGAGGGCCATAGTGTGGTGATACTTGTCTTCATCAGCCACATTACCTTAAAAAACTATGACACTGATGCTACAATAGGAGCCACTTAGTCCTTCCTACATTTGTGTTCTTGTCGTGTCACTCTGCATATCCATGACTCAAAGAACAAGCACACCCATGACTACCAATAAGCCAGCGTCATGTTTGTCATCACTTAAACATTACTAAGCACATTTCCAGAGTTGCGAAGCCCATGATGCACACGTACATTTGTGCCTTGGAAACATGAACCCTTGCACCATTGCACATGTCTGTATCATTTTACGCACTTCAATATGTATATGTAATACACAGGGTACAAAGAGAGGTATGGTCAAATTGTCTGCAACCAGTGCATTGCTGACCTCTCATGAATGCAGGATGGTTGAGACACAAAACTTGTTGTCCTCACCCTTGTCATGACATGCTACAGTTATCCTTATGTCCTACTGTCATGCACATGCAAACGAGGATGTTGCTATGTAAAAGGGGTACTTACCAACAGGTCCGCCAACCCGAATCACCAGGTGATCCTGGAGATCCCCTTCATGGGCAATGAGGTCTGCCCATCAGTGCTTCAGCTGGTGGTCCGTGTGTTCCACCGAGAAGATGCGATGAAGATGGTAGAGCACCTTGCCCCTCTGCAGCTTCCTTGCCTCCGTTGAGTAGCCCAAGATGATATGGCCACCCATAGCCACCATGTTGGGGAGGTAGTGGCACATCAACCATATGAACCCTCCCAGTTCTTCACCACTCATCCTATGTGCCCTTCCCTTCCCTGACGTCTTGCAGTTTCCCTCCACTGCAACCTAATTACCCCCAAAATAATAAAACTATTTCCCATCTAACCCCAAATACCCCAACAAACTTAACTGCCCCTAGAAAGACACCCGATAATACCAACACAATAACAGGACAACAATGTACAATAAATTTACAAACCAGACAAGACACAGACAGGACACAGCACAAAACACCCTAAATCCAACACTCCTCACACTCGCAAAAGCACTACACATCCTCTCTCAAGCAAAGTAAAATTTAAAGTCAATGTACTTGTCCATGTGTGCAGCAAGGAAGACATATTACATCACTTCCTGGGCATCTGCATCACGTTTTCAGATATGCGTTGTTTTTTTTACACATGAGGGCCATGTGTGGATTTTTCTTTGAAGGCTGACAAGGCCAGTCGACTTAGATTAAGCATGTAAGTGTGAGGCATCATTTTTGGTACATGTGATGTTTCAAAGACTACGGTATGTGTATTTTTTTGACGCATGACGGCCATGCGTGGATTTTTCTTTGAAGGCTGAAAAGGCATGATGATTTAGAGTAGACGCGCATGGTGCAAGGTGTCACTTTAGTGATTTGCGATGTATGGAGAAGTACCGTATGTATCATTATTTTTTGATGCATGACGGGCATGCGTGGATTTTGGAGAGAAGGCTGACAGGGCACCCAGATTCACATGCCTAGTTACAGGGGCTATGCATCTTTGTTGTTTGAATGATATGGCAACATGTGAATGCATCTGTATTTCACTGTGTACCGGTATCATAGGAATGTGTTACCATATGTTTGTGGGTGTGCGTGACGCAAGGGAGTACTGATACTATTTGTAAATGTGCATGTGCATGAAGATTCTTTTTCACATACATGTTTTCACATGTGAACTGAGTGTACATATGTGATGGTACTCATAGTGTGGGTCTACCACATGGCCATGTCAGAATTTCGACTGCACGCTTCACAACACAGCATAAGATGGGATGGGCCATGTGCAATACATGTTTATGCATATGATAACCTTGACAAATCGTTAGCAAAGGATGCAGTTGACTAAGTCTGGGTTTAGATCCGGTAAGCCATGACAATGTGAGTGCAACACTGGTGTGTTGTAAGGGCCAGAGTTCACGATGCAAAGCAATATTTGTAACGTATATTTCCCCATGCAAGCAAAATGTTGGAGATGGTGTCCTGACATGTGTCATTGTAGGTATGTATGTGACATGTTTGTGTGTGAAAAGATATGTTTCATGTATGATAAGTGATGCATGATACAGTGGTGTGTTTAGGGATTTAACACATACCAATTCTTGATTCCAGCATGGATAACTGGAGGCCATTGTCTCAAGGCTGTGTATTCATATCTGTGTTAACTATGTTTCCCAATGTTGAAACATTTGTACTGGTCATATAAGTTTGAACATAATCCTGTGACACCTACACATTTTCATATGTAAATTGTTCCCTTTTGTCAAAATGCAAATAGATGGCACCAAGCCTGGTCCACCTAGGTTGAACATGTGTGTTAAGATTTTGGTATTGTGTGTTAACAACATACACTTGGAATGTACAATGATTGAAACTTTGTTTTTATTGCCAGATTTACATAATTGCATACAATCTGCATGACAGGGCTGCTCTCAGGCAGGGATGGCATGCTAGCCATCAGTGCTCCAGTGGCACTTTGTATGCCCACACAGGCCAATTGTTGCATGGATTGATACAGGTTGACTGTGGTCACCTCAGCTCAGTTCACTCTGCACAAGCAGCAGGCCCCTGACTCTGTCAAGAGTTATTGTAGCCTCCTCTAGGGATTGGTGGGGGGCATTGGGTGGTGATCTGCCATCCTCATGATTGATCATCAGCACTGTGATGCACAGTCACCTGCAGACATACACCTTAACATTTGTGATCCCATGGCCAAGAATGTTTTGTTACCCTTGGGTTCTTGATGTCAGGCTTGCCCTATCATATACTGAGGACTGGCAGGTTGTTTGTGTAGGACATGCCTCATCATTTGCTATGGTTTTACATGACTTGGCATGCATAGGTGAGATTATTGCTATGATGCTTGGTTAGGTCATTGCTAAATTGTGGAACTGGGTCATGTTTTAAACCCAGGAACAGATACTGTCATTTGTCAGTAGCTTCTGTAACACTTGTTTGTGCTTGCCAAGTACATAGTTGTAGTCGTTGCCAATGTGACTGTAATATGTACTGACCTACAGTGAATATGCGTCTGGTGTTACATGGAAACATTGTTGTGTTGTACAGTGAGTATTAGTCTATGTGTGTTCCTTCAAACAAATACTGATGCCATATCGTGTCATGTATAGTTCTAGTTCAACATTGCTGGCATAGTTTCTCAAATACTTTTTCAAAATTAGCACCCATTTTCGTCATCAACATTGTCCATTCATGCACAGCATACTAAGTCAGACTTGTGTACTTTGGAGATGGACACCACTTCTTCTACAGGCTAGGTAATGGTATCCCTCCCATTTCCAGGCTTTGCTAGATCACATGACAGCCCCCCACACATCACAGGAAACCAGCCACAGCACTTGTGTAGTGTCTGACTGACCTCCACATGCTGGATCTCAAAGTGACGTAAGGGACTCTCTCAGCTGTCCTTCCACATCATTTATTCAACATGGGCATGTACTCACGTCTGCATTCCACAACCCATGTCACATTAACCATGAGTGTATTTTGTTAGTGTGATTACTCATGTCAGCTCTGAGTAGAGGAGATACCACATTCAACCTTTCTGTCTCATTTATCACACATACAATTTGGCCAGCGTCTGTGACTTGTTTGGGCATTGCTTGACTTACATGCACATTCCAAACTGGATTAGGTGTGAGACACCTTGACATTTATGTCGTTTGGCCCCTGTATGTCACTCTTTCTTGGTCAAACATGTGAGTGCCACTGAGAGGTATGTTTTCCGTTATCAAATGTGATAGTGTCATTCAGACTATGCTTGGTTACCTAGCAGACACAAATCTAATTGGAGGTAATAGTTACCCTTTTCCTACCTAGCCCATACATCTGTACAGCAGTCTTTACATGCATTTCCAGGATTGCTGCAGGCATATGTCAAGCCAACACACTTGTGTGATATGTGTGTGACAATGTAAATTGTAATTGCTACAGACTATGCCTACATTCCACTCACACATTCATGTGGTAGTGCGTTCTTTTAATTTGGTTTTTGTTCCTGACTATGGGGCAGATTCAAGAAAAGGGGTGCTGCATCCAGTGCAGTGCCACTTTTCTTGCTGCCCTTAGCGCCTCCGTACCACGACCATGTGTGCGCCATGTTTAAAAGATGGCGCACCATGCCACAGGGTAGGTGCCAATTGCGTCAGGGTATTTCACATTATAGATGTACTGTTCAGGGTTACCATTGTTACCAATGGTATGCCCCCTTTTAACACCTGCTCTGAGCAGGCGTTAAAAGTAACTGCAAAATATGACACAGTTGAATCTCTTAGATTCCACTGTGTGATTTTGGCACCCCCCTACCAGGTGTACGCCCACCTTGCATACATTATGCCTTGCATAAGCATAATATGGTGCAAGGTGTTATTGGGCGTGGCCAAGATGGCAACCGGAGCGGCAGCATAATCTGCAGCTCCGATCCCGGCCGTATAAAATCTCCTGTTAAATAAGAGATCCCCGATAAATATCCGTGAATCGCATGTCTCCCTGCTGAACTGGTGCCGCTGGAGGTGCCCCAACAGTGATTGCCTGCGCGAAGGCTCCGGTGGGCTGGACGGAGGGGTGCGAGGCCCGAGTAAGGCCGATCGGAGGTGGGGCCTGAGGTGCGGCCGCAGGCCGGCGTGCACAGAGGTGCCTATCTGTTGGAGCGGAGACCGAGAGCGACCTTCGGTTCCCTATGCTGCTCGGGCTGCCTACAGAAGCCCTGCGCTCTGTTTTGGGGCATGGACAGAGCTGAGCGGGCCGCGAGCGGCCTGGAGGAGGTGCCGTGAGGTGCGGCTTGCTGGTCGGCAGCACACAATGGACCGCGCCGCTCTGACGACACTGGCCCTGGAGGCCCACGGCTCAGTGCGCTCCCTCGCGGGGGCTGTCAACCACAAGATTCAAGGTGGGAGTGTAAAATGTAGAGGCGCTGCGCTACTGACGTCGTGGAGCCTGTCTGGGAGCCGGGTCTATGGCTTGAATGAGAGTGGACCCGGGCCTCTGGCCCTGCATCTGTCCCTGCTACGCACCAGGCTTACATTCAACCCCAGGAGAGCTAGCCAGAGTACCGGGCACTACCTCTCACCCCTGTGGAGCAGGCTGAACTTCACATCCCGAGGACTGCCCTTGCTGCCATATGTCGAGCGGTTACCGGGTAGGAGTATGTAAAGAGATATGACCACGGACACCTGCTGCAATTGTGAGTAAGCAGGCACAAAACTCTGAGCAACGAACGATCTCTTTCCCGCACCCTTGATCTACGGGGATGCAATCTGGGTGATTTTAATCAGAAGATTGCCATTTGGGGGCCTCTTTCGCTGCCGTAGGGACCAAATGGGCAAACCAACAATGGGGAAAGCAGCTAGGGATGCCCCGGACGCCTCAGCTACGGAGCAGGATACGACTACCCAGGCGTTGCGGCAGGTGGAACTCACTGTGCCCAACCATACGTCGCAGTTTGAGAAGGTGTTGCAGGCTATTGTTGAAACCAAGACTACCCTGGAAACAAAGATTGGCGCAGTGGCAGCAGATGTTGGGCTGTTCAGGGCCAACCAATGCGTGCTGCCAGACCGGGTCTCAGAGAAAGAGAAAGACCTGGTTGGACTAGCCCCAACGGTCCAAGCACTACAGAAAAGGTACTACGCTTGTCATCAGAGGTGGACGGACTGAAGTGCAGAGCTGATGATGCCGAAGGTAGATCTAGGCGGTATAATATACGCCTGGTGGGGTTCCCAGAGAGAGCCAAGGGCCCCTGTGCTGAACTATTTATAGAAAAATGGTTAACAGAAACTGTACTGCGGGACAAAATCCCTAAATTCTTTTCGATTGAACGCGCTCACAGAGTCCCGGGCAGATCACCACCGCCGGGAGCGCATCCTCGCCCCATAATAGCCAGGTTACTTAATTATGGGGACAGAGAACTCATACTACAGACGTTTCATAAGATGGGCCCGCAGCACTTTGAGAATGCATCAATCATGGCTTATCCAGACTACAATGCAGACGTCCAGAAAAAAGGGAGCTCCTTCTACCAGATAAAAGAGCGTCTTCGTGAACATAACTTTAAATACGTGCTCTTGTTCCCCACCAAATTGCGTGTTCAAGACGGGCCCCAAAGTGCATATCTTCACCTCCCCAGATGATGCATGGACCTGGCTCCACCCAAGAGTCTTGCCCGATCTGGGCGCCCGGAAAACTCGGAGGAGGGATGGTCATCCCCCAAGAAGAAACGCAAACGCTGACCGCGCTCAAGGATCAAACTGTTGTGTAGCCATTTTAGTTATAGCTCCATGCACGTTAGTTTAATACACTACGCCGCTGTGCACCTTGACCTAGATATATTTTATTCAGCTTTGCATTGTTATCTTTACAATAACCAGTTTTACGGTCTTGTTTTAATTTCTTCTATCTAACTGTTTTGCTTAGCCCAGCACTGTGTTCTCAAACAACACATTCTTGATCACTTTGTGCTTCAGTCAAGGCTACAGTTTGGTACATTTCCGGTGAACGTGGTAGAAGTTTAGTCTCCAACATTCGTAGAAAATACACATCCTTACGTAGGGACATTTTCTTAGAACTTTAGCTGTGTTATTATAAAAACACTTCCAAGTCCCATCACACGTTAAAAGGTAGATTCCAGCCAGGGAACCACAACTGTATGCTGAAGGCTTCGCTGCAGATGCTAACGCAGACTACAGGCCTTTGCTCAGGTGTGAGGGTTGATATCCTCCCGGGTGAACCTGAAAGGCAGGATTAGAGCTTAACATGCTGTGCTCAAATTATGATTCAGATAGAAAATAGTCCATCGACTTTAGTGGCAATATGATAGCATTATTCTTATGCTTCACTCACATCGTCACCATTTTAATATTGTTATGTTGTGTCGTTCTGGTTATTGCAGCTCACGCTTTGCTATCTAAAATGCAGTTGTTTTATTAAACCTGTCTTTAAAACTTATACTGCTTTTATTTTCATTTATATATGAGACCGAATTGTGAATGAGAGAACCGGATGCGACCTGAGTGACCCCGACTTCCCTGAGAAGTATGACATGCCATGCGCTTGGCTGCCCAACCATCTCTACCTTTCGGGAGAGATGAGGCACTGCTAGTTAGCTGGAGCAAAACCCGGATTTGGAGCGACAGGTGTCACCCACCGTCGGTCAGACTCAGTCTCCCACACTGTGGATGATCTTGCTGCTCAAAATCCAGTAGTCTCATTAGAATAATGAGAGCCTACACGACAAAACCAACTGTGGAACAGGTGGCGGAGGAGCGCTCTCGACTACTATGTGAGACAACGTGATTTGTGGCGGACCCTCTAGTGGAGATATTGGAACATGGTAATACTGACCCTGAGCATGAAACCCATTCTGACTCTTCAGACTCCCTCCTGGGTCCTCTTCTCACCCCGCGGTCGGCAGACGACATTTGACCTGTGGTTTGATGTGGCTGACTATCCAGTTACTGAGCATCTGAGGCCTCCGTGCGATTGGCCAAGCTGACATTGGAGATCGTTCCAAAATGTGGAGTGCGGGGAGTGGCACATGATCTGGGGCCTTCATCGACGGTGTGCTACGAGGCAAGTTGAGCAAGTCCATCCGTTGGGCTAGGAATGGACACCTCTAAAACTGATCTACATCACCCACGCCCCGTTCAATATGGACCGGTTTGACCCTAAGCCTGCTTGCAGGACCTGTTTTGTTTTTTACACACTTACGCCCTCATTACGACCCTGGCGGTTGGCGGAGAAGTGGCGGTCTTACCGCCAACAGGCTGGCGGTAAAAAAATTGGAATTATGACCATGGCGGTTACCGCCATGGTCATCTTCCACTTTTCCGAACCGACCGCCAGGGCGGAGACGACCGCTGGGCTGGAGACTTGGGTCTCCAGCCCGGCGGCCGTCACAAGACCGCCAGCGGTATCATGACCCGTCTGACCACCATGGATTTCATGGGGTTGGGCACTGCCATGAAATCCATGGCGGTAAGCACTATCAGTGCCAGGGAATCCCTTCCCTGGCACTGATAGGGGTCTCCCCCACCCCCACCCCGAGTCATTCCCCTACACCCTCACCCCCCTGCCACCCTCCAAGGGTGGCAGGACCCCCCTCCCCACCCTTATTCCCGACATCACTATACAGACGCACACCCGACACGCATGCAGACACCACCAACACACATACCCGCACACACACAAACAAACATGCCAACAGACACACACACAGTCATACACGCACACCCACATTCAGACAAACACGCACACATCCATACAGACATCCATACAGGCAGACACACACACATTTCCAAACACACTACACCCCTGCATGCATACACGCACTCACACCTCCTCTTCATACTCACACCCCCATGCACGCACACAACACACAACAACCCCCCACCCCCCTCCCCTAACGGACGATCAACTTACCTGGTCCGTTGATCCTCCAGGAGGGGACGGGATCCATGGGGGCTGCTCCACCGCCAGCACCCCGTCAACAGAACACCGCCACGCCGAATCACGGAATGTGATTCGGTGGGCGGTGTTCTGTTGACGGGGCAGTGGAGGTGGAGCAACCTCCACTTCCCCGCTGACCGCCAGTATGGCTGCTGGCGGCTCTCCATCTGGAAAAGGAGAGAGGGCTGCCAGCAGTCATAATTCGCCGAGCGGAAAACCGCCAGCACTGGCGGTCTTCAGCACGGCGGTGCCTCGGCAGTCTTGTGAAAAGACCGCCGAGGTTGAAATTACCCCCTTAGTGCTATTGTTTATCAGTGTTGTTGTTGTTTTTGTTTGTTCTCGGTGGGGTTCTCTCTTTGTTTTTACATGGGACTATTATATCACTCCCACACAATGCACTTCTTCTGTAGGGTGGTGAGAGCATCGCAGGCTTTTAGGAGCAGGCATGTCTGGGATAGGATGTTCCAGATACTCCTCATGGCCGTCATGGGGTGGGAACTCTGCACCTCCCCACCGTTCTACTTTCCTGCATTCCCATGATTATACAAGGTCAATTGCATACACCAAGATATAACATGCTTCCATGGAATGTAAGGGGGATGCCAAACCTGCACAGGTGGCAGCGTATACATGCCTACTTGAAACGTCACCAGATACATTTTGCCTTGCTCCAGGAAATACACTTGTCAGACACCACCCTGGGTAAAACTCGGACGAATTGGAGGGGACAACTGTTGGGCACGTGGTCCTCATCGTTTGCCCGCGGGGTAGTGATCTGGATCGCTCCAGGGGTACCATATGTGGTTGCCTACAGACAGATTGATCCTGATGGCAGATATGTGGTAGTGGAGGGAAGCATAGATGGTAAACCACTGTCACTGGTTGCGCTGTGTGCTCCCAACGTTAATCAGCCTGGTTTTCTGCACACATTAGCAACAGGCCTGTTTCGTGATCCAACAGTAGATAGCATCTGGGGCGGGGACTTTAACTGTGTCATGGATGTCCACATAGATAGGTCCTTCCTGCCACTTCTGACTGCACCAAGCGGTCGCATCTCGCGCGAGCTAACTGCTTGGAAGTCGACAAACGGGCTATGTGATGTCTGGCGACTGCGATATCCGACACAGCACAAATATTCCTTTTACTCCCCCATCCACGCTCTGCACACCAGGATAGACATGATTCTCACATCGCCGGCTGTAATACATAAAATCCATGCGACAGATTACCTGGCTCGCACTTTATCAGATCACAGCCCTCTTCATGTGACATTGGGTTGGGGAGAGCTGCGCACACGTATCCCTACATGGTGCCTGCAGGTAGAAGCACTGTCAGACCCCCCCTTTTGTGCTGAACTTGCTCAGTGTTTATCCACTTACTTCTCTATAAATGACAACACAGCGTCTAGCAATTGAATGGGACACCCATAAGGTGGTGGTGCGGGGCCACTGAATGGCCGCCTCGTTGGGGGTCAGGTGGGTGCTGATAAGGGAGATTTTGGATCTGGAGTCCCGGTTGCGTGAGGCGGAGACCGCAGTAGCGGGCAATGAGATGACAATAGAGGAGCTACAATCCCTGAGGGTGAGTTACAGGGAAGCAGACACCAGAATAAGCAGGCATGATTATAGACATTATATGACACGTAAATATGCAGAGGGAGATAGAGCAGGCTGTCTACTGGCTTGGCTAGTTCAACGACCCTCTCAACCTTCACCTATAGGAGCAATCAGGTTGGGTTCAGGGCGGATGGTAAATTCACAGGTAGAAATTAATGAGGCTTTCTACAAGTACTATCGATCCCTGTACGCGCCCAATCCCTCTCCACCTGCAATGCTGATGGCTGATTTTTTGGTGTCCTCTCCTCAGAGACGCTTACAGCCTGAGCAGGCTGACGCATTAGATGGTCCAATTAGCATAGAAGAAATATGCCTGGCACTATCGCAGATGGCCCGCAACAAGGCACCGGGTTCAGATGGCCTGCCAGTTGAATATCTGCAATCTCAAACTACTTATCTTCTACAACCACTGCTGCAGGTGTTTAATGAGGCATATGATAGGGTGCAATTACCTGCTTCGATGAATGAGGCTCTTATAGTTGTACTCCCGAAGCCTGGCCGCGACCCCCTGGCCGTTCAATCATATCACCCCCTTTCCTTGCGTAATACCGATTGTAAATTGCTGGGAAATTTTTTAGCCAACAGACTCCTCCCATTTCTGCCGCATCTGATCCATGAGGATCAATCGAGGCTTACACTTGTCAGAAGCACTTTCCTCAATATTAGAAGTGCGGTGGCCTTGTCCCTAGATATAGAAAAGGCGTTTGATACATTGAGTTGGGACTTTCTCATTGCCACGTTAGAAACAATGGGATTTGGGGCTGGATACGTTCAATGGATTAAGATGTTGCATGCTAAGCCCATGGCCTGCATGACAGAGGTACCAGACAGGGGTGTCCACTATCTCCCCTTCTCTTTGCAATCGCCATGGAACCACTGGCGGCCAGGCTACATACGCGAGCATCTATATGGGCTATCCCGGAACTTAATACACATCATATCATTTCTCTGTATGCGGATGACGCCTTGATATATTTGCGTGATCATACTATTTCCATGGTCGTTGTTATGGAAACACTTGACACCTTTGCAACCATATCTGGCCTATGGGTCAACTGGACTAAATCTTGCATTTTCCCTCTCTTCCCTGTACCATCGGAGCTCCGCTCGGCTCTTCCAAATTATCAATTACCCTGGTGCCATACCACTTTTAAGTATTTGGGCATACAGATCTATCACTCTGTGGATGACCTCAGGGAGGGCAACGTAGATAGGGTTCTTCGCTCAGTGTGAGGTTCTTTACCATTCTGGATGGCTCTCCCTCTGTCGCCTATGGGGCGGATAGCTATCGCAAAAATGCTCATGCTCCCGAGATTTTTATATTATTTTACAGCGCTTCCGATTATCCTCTCTCGCTCTTTTTTCAAGACCTTACACTCCATTATGACCGATTTACTGTAGGGCAGGGACAGACGTAGAGTGGCGCTGTCCATAACGCAATACCCACAGTTGAAAGGAGGACTGGGCATGCCCACCTTTGAATTGTATTATGCAGCGGCCCAATTACAATGGCCGGCCTTATGGCTCGGTGAAACCACTTCGGTGGAGCGAACGGCGATAATGGAGATGTTGGCACCGACCCTAGTGCTCACTTGGCTGCTAGACGGCTCGCACATCCACCACATAGCTCCGTTTTACTAGTAGCTGCAAAAGTGTGTTGGCAGTGATATGTCCACGGTAGGGGCACCCCAGTGCCATATTCCCCCAGGCTCCCATGGACTCAGCTGCCTAAAGCCCAAATTCTAATAAGGTATCACGACGCGTCCCTGGCAACTTCAGGTGAGCTTTATGAGGACTCCATACTATGGCCCTTCGATGAACTCATGTCAACGGCGGGGATTCAAGCCGGCGCCTTCATCACATACTGCATGATCAAACACTTGTTAGGAGCCACATGGGAACGGGGCAGCGCTGAACCGCAACAGTCACAATTGCTCACATTGATTCTATCGATTGGAAGCACAAGGGGCACAATTTCCAGACTATACTCGTCATTGTTAGATCAGGTATGCCCGAACTGACGTGCGCCAAAGCCAGATGGGACAAGGTACTTCCTTCTCCCTTGTCCCAAAACGCCTGGATGGGGGAGCTATCCGCTGTCAAAGGTGTTTCCCGCAATACCAGACTTCGATATACTCAGTTCAACTATGTACATCACTCCTATCTATCCACGGCCCGCATAAAACGAATATATCCGGGTTCGGACCCAGTGTGCCCTAGGTGTGCACAACCATCAGCAGATTTCTATCACATGGAATGGGCATGTCCCCCTTTGATTATAGTTGGCAAATTATACGCTACCTATGAAACCAGAATCATGCTTGTTGGGTCTGCGCCGGCGCTCCAAAGGTGATAAGCAAGTACACAGGTTTATTGATTTGGCCAACATGGTGTTTAAACGCTTAATAACGACTCACTGGAAAGCTCCACATACTCCGGGGTACAATAACTGGATGCGTGACCTGATACAAAGCTTGTATGCAGAAGCGTACACACTACGTCAGCTCCAACACCGGGGATTGTCCCAGGGAGGATCGGAAATATGGGATGCCTTTATTGTCACTATGGAGGCCAAAAATGACACCCACCCACCTTGAAATGTGTATACACCACATTATATTGGGCAGTCAAAGGACTTCCTCCTACTCACAGGTTATCTGTACCCTGACAGAACTTACCCACATATCTTGCTTGCTACGCCATGGTTTTGAAAAAGCCTCATGCCATGAATTTAGATGTCGGATTTGCTCCTTCCAAGTTTAACTATGTTATGGCATCATTTATTCAACGATATTGAAGTTTATTCATTTTACTGCCCTAAGGCACTGTTTCCATTATCCTGAGGAGGCCGTATTTGTTAAGGCCGAAAAGCATCGACTGTAACCCCTGAGGATTGACTGTTGGAATTTTCGAATCATTGGATTTAATATTTGTTGGACTGTATCGGACACTTATCCCAGTGATTGCTTTCTCTCATTGATGGAAGATACTTTCCTCGCACAACTGTCACTACCCCTCAATGTGACTGCCTGCCACTGGATGGCTAAGCAGCCTACTTTTTATGTATTACAGTGCCCTAAGGAATTGTGTGTTGATTTGTTTTGTTTTGTTCATGTGCAATATTTGTATATATATTGTATATAATTAGTTCACTTGTGTTTTTGTTATACTTTGTTCATTAGTTCTTCAATAGGTTCTTTGGTGACACTAGGATTGTATTGATTCAATTGTAATAAAGAAATAACGTTTCAGTGAAAAATTGAGGTTTTCACTTAGATAGTTGGTTATGCATTTATCCCTGCTGGATATCTTGTTTTCAGTATAGTCTTTGTCCCTGATCCAGTGGGGTGATAGGGACTCCCCCTCTTTTTGTTTGCATGCTACGCCATTAAGGGCATGGTAGGCTGACGTATGTGCGGATCACTATTCATGCAAGGGATCCTAGGTGGGAGGCGTAGACCAGGCCGTGAAAGGGGTCTGTCCCGACTGTCACGTTTCCACACCATGGGATTAAGAGATGCGTAATGAGGCACCAATGAATACCCAGTGTATAAAGAGAGGTGTAAGTATACATAACCACATTTATATGCTCCTTAAGAAGGGTTAAATCATAACACCCCATACGAAATATAACTACAATGTTCTCTATTGATGTGGCATAGTTCTTATGATACAATGCTACACTATATTCCCATGTTTTATTTTACCATCTTTACATACATGTAACTATGTATGTATGTACATGCCCGACCACTCTGTGGCTGATTTTTTTGCAGAACCTCAATATGTTTAATAAAACAGATTTGAAAAAAAAATGATGCAAGGTGTTACAAAGTGGCACAATGCATGCATTGCACCACTTTGTATTTCTGGTGCATAGATTTTAGCATTGTTGGACCACATTAGCGTAAAAAATATGACGCTAATGTTGCGCAAGGAGGCGCTAAGTCCTCTTTAATCTGGGCCTATGTTCCAAAGTTGTTTACAACTGTTGTAGTGTAGTCATGCTCTCTGAGATATGGGCAAGGTACAAATGGTATGTGATGGTGATAATGAGTACGCCATGAGCATTCTGAGTTAAAGTGATTTTATTGAAATATTTAAATGGTGAATCTTGGATTACAGAGTCTGTGAGAAAAAGTTGTGCACAATTTGTTTTCTTCTGTGTACTCCAGCAGCAGAGTTTGGTTGTTCCCCCTCCTCCTGTTATGCACCATTGTCGTCATCCTTCTTATTGGGGACACCTACCTGTTCATCCCAGAGAACATTAGTGCGTAGTCAAATGTTATGCAGCATGGCACACACAAAGATCATTTTGCAAACAAAGTGTGGTGCATATAACAGGCTTTCTCCTGTTAGAGCTAGACACGTGAACCTGGATTTTAGGAGGCCAAATGTCCTCTCCAAAACGTTCCTGTGGCCTTCATTTTAAGCCTTCTCTGCAACAGTTGTAGGATTTCCAAAAGGGGTCATGAACCATGGCTGAATGCCGTAACCTTAGTCCGCCGCCCAGGAATGTGAGAAAATGTGTCAGTAATGCATATTTGTTATTTGCTATGTGCCATGGCGCATATTTTTTTTAAGTGAAGTGGTGATTCAGAATTGTATCTGGTATTGTGTGTATTCCTGTTTGGATGGATGGCTGCATTGGTGTGTAGTGGTGCAATTTCCTATTACGGGTTGTTCCTCAGGGACCTGGTGATTGTTATTCAAATTCTGGTCTGACAGTTCACCCATGTCAAATATGTGTGGTGGTGTTGTCTATATTTGACTCTGAGGCCCTAATTTAGGAGTACCTAGCACCTCCTTGCATCTTGATGCTATTGTGGCCCAAGAAGGCCAAAATCACAGCTCCATGTTTTTACAAAACGGCACTTAGCATGCAGTGAGACACTTAGGCCCTCACTATGACATTGGCGGTCAGCTGACGGCCACGCTGGTGATGGTGGTAGTACCATCACCAGGCTGGCGGTGAACACCACCAAATTATGACCATGGCAGTGATCCCTCCCACAGACAGCCAATGTACCACCTGAACCGCCAGTGCGGTTGGTCCACTGACCACGGTGGTAGCCATCTTCAGGCAGGCAGAAGACAATGACCCGCCCGCCATATAATGACATAGCAGACCGCCAGGATTTCTGGGGCGGGATCACCGCCACCAAAAGCCTGCGGAAACACATCATATAGAAGGAGACACTCACCTCCAGGAACACAGAGGAGTCCGCAGCCGCCATGGAACCCGAACTGGAAGTCTTCCCGATGTTGCACCACGCGATGGTAGACAAGGAGCACCAACACTGACAAAGATGGTGAGTGCAGCTGCCTAGCACACAAGGGAGGGTGGGGAGAGTGACACACTCACACGCACAACACACAACAAACACACATACCACACACCCAGAACAATCTGCGGAGTAAATCGACAGCAACAGAACCCAAGAGCAAAGAAAGCTAGGACACATACCTCTTTTCCAACTACTGTAATCATGTTGGAAAATGTGCTAAAATTCAAAAATATGTATATTTACATTTGTACATATGTATAGCAAGTGCCATTGACCAGTCCAAAGTTATCAAATGGCCACAGGGCAACGTCTAAGGCCCAACCTGACTTCTGACAGCACAGTCACTGCACTGGGCAGGGGCATCATGGAGATGATAGGCAGGCACCTCAGGGGGTCAGGGGTATGGGGGTATGGGAGGTGACTTCTTGGGAGGGGAGTCCTTGGGCTTGGCTTTGGGAGGGGGCAGCTCTTTGATCTTCTGTTTAGGGCCGGAGGAGTGGCGTTGGGACGGGGGGACGGAGTGCCACTCTTGTTCTCCTGAGTGGCAAGTGTAGTCTTAGGGGGAGGAACAATAGTCGACTGGGTTCTGGAGGTACTGGGCTGGGGGGGTGGGACCTTTCTCTTATGGGCAGGACAGGGGAGTGGGGGAGGGAAGACGTCAAGGCGGGAAAGGAAAAGCTTCTTAGGTCCAATGGGCGGGGGTTGGGAGGAGGATTGGGAGTGGAGGTAGAGGGAGAGATTGTAGGAGGAGGACGTGTGCTGGACTTGGGTACAGGTGGATGGACAGTGTGCATGTGTGAGGCATGATGGCTGTTGGGTGTCTGAGTGGGATAATTTATGTGTCTTTGGAGAGGGGCAGACAGGGTGGGAGAGGACAAACAGGACGTGTGTATTTATGTTGTGGTGGTGTCTGCAAGTGAGGTAGGTGTGCTGAATGAGGTGGTGATGGTGGTGGAGGTGAATGTGCATGTGGTGTGTGGGGTGAATGCGTGTCTGCTGTTGTGGTGACTGTGGGCAAGGCTGTACAGGTGGCAGGATCTGGGACTGATGATGCAGTGCATGCAGGTGTGAGTGCTGATGTGACTATGAGGGAGGAGGAGGGGGTAGATAGTAGAGGCAGTGGCTGTTGTAGTATGTGCATCTGGCTGTTGGCTGTGTGTGTGCTTGTGGGGTGAAGTGTGGTGCCTGTGTTTGTCTGTGTGAGTCCTGTCTGTTGTTTTGTGTGCATGCTTGTCAGATTGTGTGCATGGGATGGGTTGGGGAAGAAGGCTATATGACTGGGAACAGGTAGTGGGAGGGGGGACGGAAGAAACAGAGACACTGGCTGTCATCAGAGGAGGCCAGATCCTGAACTGATCTCTGTAGGGCAGCCAAGCCACTGTGAATTCCCTCCAGGAAGGTATCACATTGCTGCATCTGGGATGCCAGCCCTGGATGGCTTTTACTATGGTTGACTGCCCTACAGGGATGGATCTTAGGAGGTCAATAGTCTCCTCACTGAGGGCAGCAGGGCTGACTGGGGCTGGGCCTGAGGTGCCTGGGGCACACAGGAATAGCTAAACTAGTATATTGGGGCACCCACTGACTAGAACCTTGACCCAAACCCCATGGCAGGCAACAAATACAAAATACCACACAGTCTGTACTCACTCCCTTGTGGCTGCTGTGCTGCCCTCAAGCGCCCCTCCAACTCTGCATTGGACACTGCCAGTATGCGGGCCATTAGGGGGTCTGGATCCGACGGGCACCCCTCCCTCGTTGGGAGGCCGTCCCCAGCTGGGCCTCAGCGGTCTTCCGGGCCCAGTGTCTCAGGTCCCATCGTTTCCTGTAGTGGGTGCTCCGCCGGCTATGGATCCCCAAGGTCCGCACTTCTTTGGCGATGGCACGCCACAACCCTTTCTTTTGATGGGCACTGACCTGCAGAGGAGACACAGACAGAAGGACACCACGAACTATACAATCCAGTCTGTCACACAAATGGCTCACATACTGTATTTGCCCCTCATCAAGCACACACATGACCCGTATCTCTGCATACACATTGCATGCAGCCAAACCCACCAAAATGACACACTGCTAGCACACACATACATCTACATGCAGCTATGTCGCATCCAACGTACCCATGATGTACTCACCTGTTAGTCTAGAGGCCCATACAACTGCCCCTACAGCGGTAGGACCCCATCCACAAGCTTCTCCAACTCCTCGGATGTGAAAGCTGGAGCCCTTTCCCCTGTAGCACAGACCATCACAGGTTCCAGACACAGGTCACAGCAGCACACACAGTAGAGATGTAGTACAGTGGAGAGTCAGGAATCAAGTGAAGTGGTAGAAAGAAAATGGCAGTCACATATGCGGCGGTGAACACCGTCACCGCCGTCGTTGATCATCATTGGTTCCTGTACTCCATGGAACCCTATGTTAGCCAATGAGGAATAGTAGGGCGGTGCAGACCGCCTTCTGCCATGACGCCTAACTCTGGTGGAGTGAGGTCACTTTTACCTGTCCCTGCATACAGGACAGGTGAGTGCCATTTCCTACTGCTAGTACTCATGTTGGGAATAAATATGTGCGTCATTGGTATCGAATATTCACACCTAAACAATTCAGGTTTCTTACATACATACATGCTCTGGGTACTAATGTATTGTGTTTCCATAGGTCCTGTAGTCACACCCATTTTACTTTTGGTTCACTTAGATACCAAACACTGTGGAGGATGAGGATGAGGAGGCAAGCACCCATGTACAGACCCCTTGTGGACTTGGCTACACTGGAGGACCAGCACATCATACTCACCTATTGTCTGGACAGGGCCACCATTGCTGAGCTGTGTGCACAATTGTAGCCAGATCTAATGCCTGCTATCCGTAGCACTACAGCTATTCCCCTTGTAGTACAGGTACTCCCAGTGCTCCACTTCCTGGCAAGTGGTTCATTCCAGGTGACAGTGGGCTTGGCTGCAGGAATGTCACAGCAAATGTTTTCGATGGTGCTTGGAAGGGTTTTGGCTGCCTTGCTCAAACACATGAGCAGTTACATCGCATTCCCCCAGAGTGAAGATTTGCCCACTGTGAAGGCTGGATTCTACGCCACGGGACACATACCACATGTGATCGGGGCCACTGATGGGACCCATATTGCCTTGGTCCCTCCCAGGGCATTTGAACAGGTATACAGGAATAGGAAGAGTTTCCACTCCATCAATGTCCACATAGCGTGCCTTGCAGATTAGTACATCTCCCAAGTCACTGCCAAGTATCCTGGATCTGTTCATGATGCCTTTGTCTTGAGGAATGGTAGCATCCCACAGGTGATGGTACAACTACAGAGGAACAGAGTGTGGCTCATAGGTGAGCATGAGTCTTCACACAATGTATGTCAGTGTATGGCAACTGGAGATGTACTCCATGCCATTGTAAATGGGTAATGTGTGTCCGTAACTACTTCCAGGTGATTCCAGCTACCCAAACCTGTCCTGGCTGTTGGCCCCTGTTAGGAATCCGAGAACCGGGGCTGAAAATCGGTACAATGAGGGAAATGGCCATACAAGAAGAGTTGTAGAATGCACATTTGGCCTACTGAAAGCCAGGTTCAGGTGCCTCCGTTTGACAGGAGGGTCCTTATGCTGTGCCCCTAAGAAGGCTTGCTAGATTGTGGTGGCATGCTGCATGCTGCACAATTTGGCCCTCAGACGTCATGTGCCCTTCCTGCAGGAGGAGGGGATTGACAATGCACCTGTGGCAGCAGTGGACACTGAGGTCAGTGAGGAGGAGGAGAAGGAGGATGTGGACAACAGCACACATATCATACAGCAGTACTTCCAATGACACTCAGGTAAGACTGTAGATCTGTTCATGTCTCTATTTCTGTTGAGTGCTGTGTGCCAGCTGTGTTGAGCCAACCACTGCCTTCCCCTTCAATTGACTGTCACTTATGCCTTCTGTTTTTGTAGCTGTTGGTGTGTAACAACAGTGTACTGATGTGATGGCTACAGACTGCTTAACATTTGTTTGATGGAGTCACATTTTACTGGACATTTGCACAGGATGGTACAGTTCATTACATTGCACATTTCTGTCTGATAAAGCACTATTACTCCTGTTGTGTTCAAGGGTGTTTATTGAAGTGACAATAATGAAGGGATAGTGCAATAGAGTGGGGTGATGGTTGAGAAAAACCACAGTGTAGTGGTCCAGATGGTCTGGAGCACAGGTACAATGTCCATTGGGCCATAGGATGAGGAGCAATGGCAGTTCAAAGTGAACAAGGTGACTCAGTGGCACACAAGGGGGGGCCTTCAAGAGGGGCTAATTTCCTGGGGGTGGTCTTGGTCTTGGCAACAGTCTCTGGTGTCTGTCTGGGTCCCAGGGAACGTTTGCGGGGTGGTTCTTCTGACGCCGAGGGAGGGGTGCTGGTGGCGTGTGGGTCCTGTAGCAGGTCCTCCTGTCCACTAGCTGCCACAGATGTTGATGGCTGCTGAGTGGAGTGGCTAGTGGTAGTGGGCAGCTGGTGTGCTATGTTCTCCTGCATGGTGTTGGCCATGTCACCCATCACGCCTATAATGGGGGCCATGTTGGCATTGAGGCCCTGCTACTACTGCATTACCTTTTAGTGGTGTACCCCCTGCGGCCGCTGGTTCTCCTGCATGATGGTTATGACCTGGCCCAAACTGTCCTGGGATTTTTAGTATGCCCCCAGGACATGTGTGCGTGCCTCCTGGGCAGTCGGTTCCCTGGGCCTGCCCCTCTGCACAGCTGACCTGCCACTGTCCCTGGCCACCTGTGTCCCCTGAATGGTCTGCCTCATCGCACTTGCACCAGGGCCTTCTTCGTCTTGCCTGTGTGGTGTTGACTCGGGTCACTGTACAGGTGGGCACACTATTGATTGACGTGCCCTGGGGACAGGGTATTGGGGACATTGGGTGGCTGCTGTGGTGTTTGAGTCGGAGGGGGGGTAGTGTGGTGGACTGACTGTGGGATGTTGAAGCCAACTGACCTGTGGTCCCAGATGGGCCAGGGAGTTCATCCAGCTTGTGACATCCAGAGTTGCTGTCTTCACTGGGGGCATCTTCTGGTGGAGGACTGGGTTGCCATGGCATCTTCTTGCTGCTGATTTTGGCTGGGGCACCTGTGGGGATGTAAGTGATTTGTTAGGGGCATTGTCTGTCACATTGTGCACATTTCTAGCTTTCCCTGTGGGTTTGGTGTTGTCCCCCCATCTTTGGTAGTGTATGGTGTTGGATTGTGGGATTGGTAGTACTACATGCTGTCCATGCATTGCTGGTGGGTGTGTATGCAGTGCTGGGGGGGGGGGGTGTGTGCCTGCAATGGGTAGGTAATGCAGGGGTACAGATTTACCTATGGTCATTGGGATGGTGCACTGTGTGGGATGGGGTGGGGTGTAGGAAGTCAGGATGAGGGGGTGACATGCCATGCATTCATTGGTTGAGGTAATATAGTAATGGTGACTTACCCGTGTCCAGCCCTCCAGTGACTTCAGTGAGGCCCTCAGGATGCAGGATTGCCATGACTTGCTTCTCCCATGCTGTCAGATGTGGGGGAGGAGCTGGGGTCCACCGCCAGTCTTCATGATGGCGACCTGGTACCTTGATGCAATGGAACGCACCTTCCCCCGTAGGCCGTTCCACCTCTTTCGTATGTCGTCCCTTGTGCCTGGATATTGTCCCACGGAGTTCACCCTGTCCACAATCCTCTGCCATAATTCCATCTTCCTGGCAATAGAGATCTGCTGGACCTGCGCACCAAACAGCTGTAGCTCTACCCTGACAATTTCCTCTACCATCACCCGCAGCTCATCAACTGTGAAATGGGGGTGCTTTTGTGGGGACATGCCTATTGTGAGTTGTGTGTGTTGTGCAGAGGGTGTTCAGTGTTGTGGTAGGGTGTGTGGTGTGTGATGCATGACGGACGTATAGGTGGATTTGGTGTGTGTGAAGTTCTGTAAGGGATTGGCCTGGCAAGTTGTGGCAGTCTTTTCGTGTTTGCAAGGGATTGTGGGTTGTGTGGGGGTGTGTTTTATAGTGCTGTTGCTTGGTGTGTAGGGTGTGTGCTTACGTGTCAGGTGTGGGGTTTTTGAGCTGGCCAATGTTGGCGTGTAGTGGTGATAGGTGCCCAAATCCACTGCGGCAGTATGCACCGCCAATGGCTGACCACTGCTGAATGTCTGCTGTGGTGATTTGTGGGTCATAATTTGGAGGGTGGTGTTTTGCTGGCATAGCAGTGTGGGTGGTGGGTCCAACAGTTTTTCACCTTAGTTGGGTCTGGCAGACTTGTGGTTGTGGCAGTTTTCTGTCAGTTTTGTGTTTGTGTGTCATAATCTGGCCGGCGGACTACTGCCTCAGTGGTGGTCTATTGGCAGCCGTCACCACAGCAGTCTTCGGAATAGACTGCCAATGTCATAATGACCACCTTAGCGACCCTTTGCGACACATTTTGTCTATGCTAGGCATCATGTATGCAAGTGGGGCGTTCCCCCGTTAGGGGGAATGCAAAAATGGTGCAGACGAATCTAAGAGGTTCCAATGCATTTTTTTTAGCAGATTCTTTAAACGACTGTACTGAGCAGGTGTTAGAAGGGGGCACATAATTGATTTAAATGGGCCCCCAAGTACTGTGCAGGATTTGCACCAAATTTGCACTAATCCTACACAGTCCATCAATGGCATCTATTATCTTGACACTATTTCACCTACTCTGCACCATGGTGTGATGTATATTGAATATGGTGCACACATGGTGGCACTTTAAACCTGCAGAAGAGTGATGTTGTAGAAATTTGTACCTATTTTTGTATGTTTTGTGCCATGTAACAGGTGTTGAGCTCTGTGTGTTGCATCTGAATCCCACCCCTTTGCCCTTAAAATACCTCCCTTGCTCAAAGTGTTGTTGTTGGCAATTGATGCCTGGCATACGTCTGTGCATAAGGTTTGTATGCACAGTGTGGCACAGTTGTATGGGATGTATTTGATGTATGCAAGAGTTTTCAGACACCCGTGGGACAGGACAGGGCATGATGTACTTTTCTGTACTGCCTTGCATCACCAGTCCAGCCCTGCTAAGTCCCATGTCTCCTGATCCATATGCATTCCTGGCCTTTCCCAGTATATTGTCAGTAGTTCAGCTGCCTCAATCCACTGTTGATATCCTTGTAGCACGGTATGGTGATGTGGGATTTACGGGTATGATTGTTGTGGTGCTGTGAGGTATCCATTCCTGCACATGACCTTTCATTTTTGGCGATGTTGTATTTCAATGTGTGCTGCACTATGCACCACACAAGGGAAAGGTGAACACAATGAGTATATCTGGTATGTTTTGGTGATATATAGATGGTGATGGCACCACTTGGGTGGCAACTGATGTCGGTGCTGCCTGAGGTTTCTACAGCATGGTAAATGTGGGGCAGTGCCAGTATGTGAGTTGTTTGACAGTGGAATGGCCAATGCAATTCACATACCTGAGATATTCCTTGAATAATTTTAATGAGAAATTTAAGTTAGAAATCAACACAAGAAGATATCTTCAGTTATAAAGAGAGACTTTGAAAGAGAATATATTAATATTCATCATCTAGACTTAGGTCAATTCATTATGAAATATATTCAGCAATTATTAAGAATCATGCGAAATTATCATTTTCCAGCTGCCTTAATTCAACTAGTCCTTTACAGGTGAGGCCATAAGTAAAAAAAATAGTTGTGTCCCGATTATCTTGATTGTTACACTAGAAATGCATAGCAACATGCCATCTTTGATTGTTCTTACGTCCGTTTCTTGAAAGGATGGTTTTAGTTACTGATGGACACAAACAGAAAATGTAGTCTATTGTTTCAGGGGATGAGATACACAAGTATCCCTTCCTATATGTTTCTACAAAATTTGACCAGGAACCTTTGAAATGTAAATCGGAAACGTGTAGCAATCTAATTCTTGAAAATGTAATTTTTGTCCAAGCATCTAAATTGGAATCTAGACAGGTTTGCCTGCTGTTTGTAAATGTATTAGTCATGTAGCATGAATTCTTAAGTATGGTTAAGGAATCTTTCTCTGTGTCATAGGATGCATATTTTGTATTTCTTTTCATTTAAACCTTCCTTGCCAGCTTTAGAAGTGATGCTAGGGTAGATATTGGTGCCAAATTGCAATTTTCTAGTTAAGACTTTAGCTCTGCTTCTGTAACTATAATTTTAGAATGTATATTTAAGCCTTCTTTGATCGTTCTTACATCCGTTTCTTGAAAGAATGGCTTTAGTTACTTTGAGCCTCAGACTCTGCAGCGATGGGCACAAACAAAATATGCAGTCTTCAATCTTGCCAATGGAGCATTATAAAATTCAAATAAATTATTAATTGAATTGATTTGATTTTAGCCCACTATGGGGGTGATTATCACCCTGGCGGTAGGCGATAATGTAGCGGTAGTACCGCCAACAGGCTGGCGGTACATACCGCCCCATTATGACATTGGCGGGTTGGCTACAGTGCCAACCCACCAATTTACCACTCCAACCACCATGGTGGTAGCAGCCGCCGAGCCGGAGATAACAATCTTCAGCCTGACAGCCGCTATTGTACCACCGGTGGTATTTTGAACCTGCCTACCGCCATGGTTTTTGTGGTGTTCGGAATGCCACGAAAACCATGGCTGTAGGCCCTACCAGTGACAGGGAATAGCTTCCCTGTCACTGGTGGGAGGCATACCCACTTCCCCAAACACCCCTCATACCCTTCTCCACCCCCTGTCCATTCATGCTCCCCCTTCCATTCCCCCACCCCCCAATTCACGCACACTCGCAGACAGGCACCATGCATCCACACACTCACTCACACTGGCATACACACATTCATTCACGCATGCATCCATTCATTCTCGCACACATCCGTACGCACATTCACACTGACGCGCATGCATTCACATATCCATTTGTACACGCATTCTCACACATGCATACACCCACGCAAACAACACTACACACACAGTCGCATTCACGCACACACTCACACATTCAGGTACTCAATCCCCCCCCCCCCTCACACACACTACACCCCCACCCCACCTGTCGAAGCCCAAAGTACCTGCATCCAGGGCGTCTTCCGGCACGGAAAGTGACGGGGCGTTGCTACAGTCACCAGCTCTTTTTAATAACTATAGCTCCATATAGAAGAACGGGACAGATTTTCATGGTCAAAACAGTGAGCGTAAGGCGAAGTGCCCCGCTGCCCTCCAATAAACTTGAATACAGCGTACAAAGGCTCAAGATGTTGTCATCAGCTTGCTTATGGTCTGGTATTTCTGTGAAAGCCAATTTAATTTTGAATCAAATGTTACTCCAAGATAGGTGCATTCTGTAACTTGCTCTATTTCCTTGAGAAATTTCCAGATGTATATTGACTTGCAATTTCCAAATTACATTATTGTTTTTCATTACAATTGATAGATAATCCACTGTCCAAGATGTATTCTCCTATACGTTTTAATTGTCTCTGAAGACTGTTCTGGATGGTAGATATTAATACAAGTTTGTTAGCATAAATTAAGTAAGAAATCCTTTGTTGTCCGAATGTGGTTTTGTCCCCACAATCTTGATTGAGAATTGGGGTTACGTTAGCAATATAAAGGGCAAACAGAAGAGGGGCCAAGATACATCCCTGCTGAAGGCTGTTATGGATAGTGATTTTTGGTTTTGGTGTTAGGCCTTTACCCTTAGTTAATATGACTTAATACAGGTATTTGTATGAAGATTTATTAATAGTGTTGGGTCTATGCCCCATTGATATAGTTTTACCCAGAGCTTGAGCTTGTATTTGATAACCTTGTCAAAGGTGGTGGAAAAGTCAACAAACCACATAAACAGTTTATTTATTTTTATTTTCTTTGATCGAGTGGCCAGGGTTGCTCATAAAAATATGATAGCTACTTTGCAAAGAATTAGGTCCAAAGCCGGTCTGTTTGATTAAAATAATTTCTCCTGCATCAACCCATTTCATCAGGTATGACAGGAGGTATTTGACAAATATCTTGCCATCGGTATCCAACAGACCGATAAGGTGATGGCTTCTCGTCTCTGTTTTTGGACCTTTTTTGTAAAAGGGTTGAAAGTAGGAGCCTTTCCAAGACTGTAAAAACTAACAATAAAAAATGTGTGTTTGAATAGTGAGGAAAGGCTATTGCTCCAATTTTTTTAAGTGGATTTGACAATCATAATTGAAATGCCATTCAGGCCAGAGGCCAAAAAAAACAAAACAAAAACAATTGCGTAGGACCTCTTATTAAGTCACCAACACAGCATAATTGAGAGGCTTCATTTCAATCTCATGACAGAGGTGGGCCTGATTTAGAGTTTGGGGGGACAGAGTTAAGTGCATCGAGATGGTGGAGGGCAATACCTCTGCCATCCTGAAGGACCTCCGCCTGCCAAATTAAGAGTTGTCCACGAGCCCTGTGGACGACTCTCTATATTGATAGGAACTGATGTCATGGCTGATCCTTACTATGCAGGAAAAATTTGATGAATGGTACCGTCAGACATGTTGACTAGCCAGAAACCTTTTAAAAAGTTTTTTGTTTTTCAAAAACAAACTCCCAAAGCAGGAGCTTGTTTATGAAAAACAAAAAAGAAATTGCCCCCACCCCAAACATTAGGTGCCCCATTATGACTTTGGCAGCCTGACGGTAAGACCGCCGCCATGGCGGCCACCAAAAGAGCGCCATGTTAGCGGTCATCCGACCACCATATTAAGAGGTAACAGCTCAGACTGCCAAAAAACAGCCAATTTCCTGAAACTGCCAGGACACTGGCACATGGAAAAAAGGTGGATCGACCACCAGCACAGCCAGCCCGACAAAAATCAACTGATCTAATTACCATCTACAAATCATGAAAGCAGTTCTTCCATGGCGGAAAACCATTGGCGGTGAGAACCGCGGCGGTCTGAACTCACATCAGTCAGAACACTACACCACATTTGATAGTTTGAATACCCATCTGACACACATTCACACTCCCAACACACCTACACACTGCACTACAAAACACACCCATACACAACCCACAATCCTTTGCAACCAGAACACAGCTAGCGAGTAGCCAAAAAACAAAAGAACTAGATAAACAAACAATAGGCACCCCTACACATTTCACTCAGCAATCATCCCACACTTGCACAAATTACACAACACACAATTTTCCAACCCACACAATACACAACTGACACCCACTCACATCACAGCACCCACAGCCCATCACTGACATTTTTTCAGCCTCTTTTCACTACCTCACCATCTTTACCGCCACTACCATGTCCCCACAAATACATCCATGTTTCACTGATGATGAGTTGAGGGTCATGGTGGACAAAACTGTCAGGGTAGAGCCATATCTATTTGGATCACAGGTCCAGCAAACATCATTAGCCAGTAAATGGAGCTGTAGCAAACGATAGTCAACAGGGTGAAGGCTGTAGGCAGTTACCCATGCACAAAGGAGGACATCGGGAAGAGGTGGAACGATCTCAGGGGGAAGGTATGTTCCATGGCATCCAGGCACCAGCTGGGGGTCTTCAAGACTGGCAGTGGGCCCGACCTCCTCCGCCACAGTTCACATCATGGGAGGAGAAGGTCTTGGACATCCTGCATCCTGAGGGCCTGACAGGAATACCTGGGGGAGTGGAGTCAGGTAAGTAACAACAACATTCATGTTACCAAACAGTTTTGTCTTCCATGCTCACTGATCACCTTTTCCTACCCCAATGACCAAACCACCAACCACCACTCTGTCCAACTCTCCAAATACCTCTCTCTGCAATGCCACATGTCACGTAAATTCCCCTTGGGCCCCAGTGTTTGGGAACGGCATATGAAGTACTGGGAACTGACAGCACTACAACTCCCAGAAGGCACTGTTCCACCATTAAGAAAACCAGAACAGTGCACTAAATTTGAAAGGTCTTGCATGGGAAACTAACAATCAAAGTAATCCATCCTGAATGGTCCAACACTTAACAGTCCATGGCAATGACAGCTATGCAATGGCCCCCTACCAGTACCATTAGAAGCAAATTACAGCTACATCTGTGTCCCATACCAAACTGGCCTCTGAGAAAAGCTCCCTAATAATGTCATATACTCACCTGGGGGGAAAACTAAATGGCAAACTGGATGCACTTGCAGTACATCCAGACAGAGGCCCAGGTCAAATTGTAACTCCTATATTGTGTGCCATTTCTGACACCATTGTGCATTGTTCAGCTTCTAGATGACTCAATGATGCCATACACGTTACTAGGAGAGAAATGTTCATTATCATGTCTTTACTCAGTCAGGATATGAAAGTATCAGTAGACATCTAAACAACAACATACTCCAAGACCTTAGAGCATGCTGTATGCAATTGCAAATCTCTATGTCCCACATTGCACTAACCCAGATTTAGTAGCAGCTGTCATTGCCATTTCAGGGTATCATGTTAAGGCAGTGTGTGCATCTCACATACCATCTTTAGTGGAAGCAACTGTGTGTTCCACTTCTCGTACAGGTAACCTTGCCATCCCCAACATGGAATGCACACCAGAGACTAACACTACCACTCTGGATGAAGGCCACAGTGAGGAAAACATCCCTGGATGTTTGGACACTGATGATGAAGCTGGCCACCTGGTCAGTCAACAGCTGTCAGCCTCACCCTGCCCACAACGACTCCTCCCAGCTCTGTTGCAACCACATCACAGGCAACCATTTGCCCACAAACCTGTGTCCCAAAGACAGTCTCTTCCATTGTGTGCCCCCCAGTACAGGTACCTGAGTCTCCTAATGTCACCCCTGACAATGATGGTCCTGCTACCAGTGGGAGTGGGCACACTGTGCCAGGGGCATAGGTATGTGGGGTTAGGGTGCATAGGAGGGATGGTGTGGGCCAGAGGATGGGGGTTCCAAGGGACACAACTGACCAGGAGACCATCTCCCAAGTCTTGGGAGCCTACCAAAATTCCCAAGGCATGATGGTCCAGGCACTGAGCATGATAGAGGAGATCTAACAGCTGCAGAGTCACAACCACCAAACTTTAATCTTGGACAATCACATATATGGTTGCAGGTACAGACACACATGACATATGTGACTTACCAACCAGCCAGGCCCTCTCAGTGTATAGTCATGTCATCAGCAGTGGGATATTGCTGTTCCACATGATGAAGGAATCATGTACTGATCCTGGATTTCTTGCGCAAACTTGTGAAATGTATAGGTCAGCCAAACAAACCACTTGGACGTTTATAGAGTGGATGTGTTTCCTGTTCCTATCTATCTGTTCATTAGCACTTGGGGGAACCACGGCTACATGGGTGCCGTCTATGGCTCCAACCACATGTGGAATGTGTCCCAAAGCATAGAAATCTGCCTTCTCATTGGACAAATCCTCGTGTTGGGGTAATCTGATGTAGCTGTCCAGGTGTTTTAACAATGCAGACAGTACAGCCTTCAAAACCAGACTGAACATGGGCAGAGACATCCCTGCAGTTAGGGCCACTGTATTCTGAATTGACCCAGTGGCCAGGAAGTGCAGCACTGACATGATTTGAATGATGGGAGGTATGCTAATGGGATTGCGAATGGCAGGCATCAGACCTGGCTCTAACTGATGACATAGATCCATAATTGTAAACCTATCTAGGTGATATATTTGGATTACATGTCGCTTCTCCATGGTCTGCTAGTGGACAGTACACTGGAGGTTGCCTTGCTCTCCTCAGGCCAGGTCATCTATGTGGGACAACACCAGAATGTATGTGAATGACTCAACTTATACGTCCATTATAAGTATGATCATACCATCATCACACATATATCTAAAATGTCACAGGAAACAGTGAATATGTGGTATTCAGCAGATAGCTAGGCAAAATATGAAATTGTATTGTATTCAAATCTGCAAAACACTCACAGTTACTCTAAATGGAGATACATGTCACTGATAATACAAGCTACATCAACCTAGTTGATAACACTGTTTCATGTACATAACCCAAAATACCTCATTTCACTTCCTCTACTAATGACATACACTTTGATACTTGTAAACAGTAAGCCAGCACCTAACACATAATCTTAGATATGCGTTTTCAGTAAATGACGCAACTTTCATTACTTCATTGTACATATATGAGCCCTAAAATGGCAGCTGCCTGACCTACTGTACAGGACATCAGGAAGTGACCTGACTCTGCCAGCGGTGTCCTCATGGCAGTAGGTGGTCACAACTGCGGTGGACATTGTCATTGGAACACATTGCTGCCTTTGGTGGACTTGGGCCAATGACGACGTCCGGCGGCGGTGATGATCCTGCACGTGGCGGACGTGACCATCATCTTCTGCACAATACCTCACTTGACTCCTGACACTGCTGCCAGCAAGACCTCCATGACCTGAGTTGCTGTGTACTGCCTCTCGGAGCAATCAAGCCACGCCCTGCAGGTGATAGGGCTCCTGCCTTCTCTCCAGAAGAGCTGGACAAGTCTGTGGAAGAGGTCCTACCCCTGTATGACCAGCTATATGGTGCACCAGAGGAGCAGTTAAGTCCAATGCAATACCAATAGGTGAAAGGTAGAATGTATGATGATGCAGATGAAATGTGTAGGAATGAAGGATTGAGATATCATGTGTGGGTAGATAGACATGTGCACATATGCATAGAAAGACTGTTACTCCTGATACATAGAAGGTAGTGGGTGATGTATGTATCCTGAGGGACAAATGTTCATTACAGCATTAACATCATGTTGGTGTGACAAATAGTTGTAGAGATATACCATTTTAAGGACATTCTTGTGGTCTGGTCATATGTTTCTAGCCAAAACCTGGTACTGGTTATGCATGTTGTATGCCTGACTCCACTTCACACATGGCCTGACTGCAGATGGTGACTTGAAAAAGATTTGAAGTGTGAGGAAGGGTATGATTGGTTACTTGCACTAACTTGATTTTTCACCCTACTTGTTTTGGGATGGAGCATGTGGACGTGACTTTCTCATCTTGTCTGTGTCATCCAGGCAGGTCAATGCCCATCATAAAAAGGGGATCTGCCGTGCCATCACCAAGAAAGTGTGGACTGGGTCCACAGCCCGCAGAGCACCCACTATAGGAAGCAGTGGGAGGATCTGAGATGCTAGGCCCGGAAGATCACAGAGGCCCAGCTGGGGATGTCCTCCCAAGGAGGAAAGGGTGCCAGTCGGACCTTGAGCCCCCCAATGACCCTCATATTGGCAGTGGCCTGCCCTGAGCTGGATGGATGTTTGAGGGCAGCACAGCAGCCACAAGGGGGTAAGTACTGACTACACTCATTTACATCCCTCTGTCAGGTCAGTGTATGATGTGAAAGACCCAGAACTGTGACAATGTGGTAAGTGCAAAAGGTAAAATGTCTCCAAGGAACACCTAGATGTACAGTCCTCAACATTGGTACATAGGTGTGTACATAGTATTGTGTGTAGGGACATATTACTCATGTATATCATCCCTTCTGTACAGTAGCATATGATGATGCACATGCGACTGTCATAGGTGTACCACCATACTGCGCTTAATGCCCTGCTGGTTGATCCTTGCCACCTACAGATCCATACTCCCAATATCCTGATGGCAGGTCCTGGTATTTTCCCTCTGTCCGTTCTAATGCCACTTGATCCATCTCTATGTGCAACATAGAGTCTGATAAGTTGAAAATAGTCCTACTATTCCTGAGGTTTACAAAGGGTGTCAACATATCGTGAGGCAGTGATCTCAATCTGGCATTTCACATGCCTCACTTGCAACACTTACTCAGACCTGTTAGGAGGTGTTCCCATTGGTTGTGTTTCATCACAATGGACATCTTGCATGTAGGAAACCATGGTGGCATAACTAGACTCATAGTGCAACCCATATCATTGATATGAGAGCTCAGAATATGTACATGTTCTTTGGATGGCAAGTGGCTACACAGCAATTTCCTATTCCATTCTGTTGTGGGCATGCTAAATAGGCCACAACATCTTATTAATGGTTACAATCTACACTAGTTCCTGCCAACATCATGTGTACATTGTTTGGTTCTGCCATATATCAACATTGTGATGCAAATTAACCCCTTCGCTGCCAGGCCTTTTCCCCCTCCTGTGCCAGGCCTTTTTTTGGCTATTTGGGGCAGTTTGCGCTTAGGCCCTCATAATTTTCTGTCCACATAAGCTAGCCAAGCCAAATTTGCGTCCTTTTTTCCCAACATCCTAGGGATTTTAGAGATACCTAGACTTTGTGGGTTCCCCTGAAGGAGGCCAAGAAATTAGCCAAAATACAGTAAAAATGTCATTTTTTTCAGACAAATGGGAAACAGTGGCTGCAGAAGAAGGCTTGTGGTTTTTTCCCTGAAAATGGCATCAACAAAGGGTTTGCGGTGCTAAAATCACCAGCTTCCCAGCTTTCAGGAACAGGCAGACTTGAATCAGAAAACCCAATTTTTCAACACAAATTTGACATTTTACTGGGACATACCCCAATTTTACGATTTGTTGTGCTTTCAGTCTCCTTCCAGTCAGTGACAGAAATGGGTGTGCAACCAATGCTGGATCCCAGAAACCTAAACATTTATTCTGAATTCAGCAAGGGGTAATTTGTGTAGATCTTACAAGGGTTTCCTACAGAAAATAACAACTGAAAAAGAAAAATATTGAAATTGAGGTGAAAAAAAACAGCAATTTTTCTCTACGTTTTACTCTGTAACTTTTTCCTGCAATGTCAGATTTTTGAAAGCAATATACTGTTACGTCTGCTGGACTCTTTATTTGCAGGGATATATAGGGCTTGTAGGTTACTCAAGAACCCTAGGTACCCAGAGCCAATAAATGAGCCGCACCCTGCAGTGTGTTTTCATTCTATACCGGATATACAGCAATTCATTTGCTAAAATATAAAGAGTGAAAAATTGCTATCAAGAAAACCTTTGTATTTCCAAAATGGGCACAAGATAAGGTGTTGAGGAGCCGTGGTTATTTGCACATCTCTGAATTCCGGGGTGACCATACTAGCATGTGAATTACAGGGCATTTCTCAAATAGACGTCTTTTTTACACACTCTCTTATATTTGGAAGGAAAAAATGTAGAGAAAGACAAGGGGCAATAACACTTGTTTTGCTATTCTATGTTCCCCCATGTCTCTCGATAAAAATAATACCTCACTTGTGTGGGTAGGCCTAGCGCCCGCGACAGGAAATGCCCCAAAACACAACATGGACACATCACATTTTTTGACAGAAAACAGAGGTGTTTTTTGCAAAGTGCCTACCTGTAGATTTTGGCCTCTAGCTCAGCCGGCACCTAGGGAAACCTACCAAACCTGTTCATTTCTTCAAACTAGAGACCTAGGGGAATCCAAGATGGGGTGACTTGTGGGGCTCTGACCAAGTTCTGTTACCCAGAATCCTTTGCAAACCTCAAAATTTGGCTAAAAAAACACGTTTTCCTCACATTTCGGTGACAGAAAATTCTGGAATCTGAGAGGAGCCACAAATATCCTTCCAGCCAGCGTTCCCCCAAGTCTCCCAATAAAAATGATACCTCACTTGTGTGGGTAGGCCTAGCGCACGCGACAGAAATGCCCCAAAACACAACTTGGACACATCACAATTTTTTACAGGAAACAGAGGTGTTTTTTGCAAAGTGCCTACCTGTAGATTTTGGCCTTTAGCTCAGCCGGCACCTAGGGAAACCTACCAAACCTGTGCATTTTTGAAAACTAGAGACCTAGGGGAATCCAAGATGGGGTGACTTGTGGGGCTCTGACCAGGTTCTGTTACCCATAATCCTTTGCAAACCTCAAAATTTGGCTAAAAAAACACGTTTTCCTCACATTTCGGTGACAGAAAGTTCTGGAATCTGAGAGGAGCCACAAATTTCCTTTTACCCAGTGTTTCCCTAAGTCTCCCGATAAAAATGATACCTCACTTGTGTGGGTAGGCCTAGCGCCCGCGACAGGAAATGCCCCAAAACACAACGTGGACACATCAAATTTTTTCACAGAAAACAGTGCCTACCTGTGGATTTTGGCCTCTAGCTCAGCCGGCACCTGGGGAAACCTAGCAAACCAACGCATTTTTGAAAACTAGAAACCTAGGGGAATCCAAGATGGGGTGACTTGTGGGGCTCTGACCAGGTTCTGTTACCCAGAATCCTTTGCAAATCTCAAAATGTGGCCAAAAAAACACTTTTTCCTCTCATTTCGATGACAGAAAGTTCTGGAATCTGAGAGGAGCCACAAATTTCCTTCCACCCAGCGTTCCCCCAAGTCTCCCGATAAAAATGGTACCTCACTTGTGTGGGTAGGCCTAGCGCCCACGAAAGGAAATGGTCCAAAACACAACGTGGACACATCACATTTTTTCACAGAAAACAGAGGTGTTTTTTGCAAAGTGCCTACCTGTGGATTTTGTCCTCTAGCTCAGCTTGCCCCAGGGGGGGCAGAAATGGCCTAAAATAAATTGCCCCCCCCACCCCTCCAACCCTCCCCACGGGAGCGACCCTTGCCTACTGGGTTGCTCCCCTTGCGTGACATTGGCGCAAAAAAAAAATCCCCGGTGCCTAGTGGTTTAGGCGTAGCAAAAATCGGCCGATCTGCAGAAATGGCCTAAATACAATTTTCGCCTCCAGGGGAGCGACCCTTGTCCAAGGGGTCGCTCCCCACCTGTAAAACAAAAAAAAAAACATCCCGGTGCCTAGTGGTTTCTGCCCCCTTGGGGGCAGATCGGCCTAATCAAAATAATTTGCCTAAAATAAATTTTCCCCCCAGGAGAGCAACCCTTGCCTAAGGGGTCGCTCCCCCTGCGTGAAATTCACGTAAAAAAAAAACTCCCTGGTGTGTAGTGGTTTCTGTCCCCCTTGGGGGCAGACTGGCCTCATAAAAATAGGCCAATCTGCCCCCAAGGGGGGGCAGAAATGGCCTAAATATAATTTGCCCCATAGGGAGCGACCCTTGCCTAAGGGGTCGCTCCCCACCTCCAAAAAAACAAAGCAAAACAAACAAAAAAAAATGATCCCTGGTGCCTAGAGGTTTCTGCCCCCCCGGGGGCAGAAGAAGCCTTCCAAAAAAATGCCCCACCTGGGAGCGACCCTTGCCCAAGGGGTCGCTCCCTTATGCCAATTTAAAAAAAATAAACAAAATCCCTGGTGTCCAGTGGGCGTTTCAAAAGCCGGATTGCTTTTTTTCCTTTCCTTCCCTTTGAAGCCTCTCTGGGCCTCCCCCACGTGATCGAAAGAGAAATGCTTTGCATTTCTCTTTCGATCGCATGGGAGGAGGCCCTCTGTGATTGTCAGCGCGCACTGTGCGCTGACGTCACAGGGGAGGGTGGGGGGGTCGGGGGTGGAAGGGGAAGGGCTTCCCCTTCCATCCCTGCCTTGGGGGGGTGGGTGGGGAGCACACGAGTTCCCGGGTGCAGGACAAGGTGATCTCGTCCAAGGCACCCGGGAACCAGTGCCTTGGACAAGATCACCTTATCCAAGGCACGTAGGGGTTAAACATACTTACTTTTGCTATTGTGGATATGTTTTGAAGGCTTTTGTATGGAATCCTATTGTTTATACTGACTTAATTGTGTTGCAGGTTTTCTAGTTCACCATCACATCTTGGTGGAATGGTATGTGTAGTCAGTCATTTGGCTTGCCTCAAGGTGTTGTCTCTATCATGTTAAGCTCAGAAGTGTGTTATGGAATTGTAATATTCATATGCAGAGGTAACATTGCTCATGTCTGAAGTGTGGATAGTGATGTTGCCACTTAAATAATGGGCTATTGATGTTGCCACTCATCATGATTAGTTGAAGTGTATTTTGCCTTCATGCACATGACAGGTGTCCATTGTATTTAAGGTGTCCATATGGTACCTCTGGTTGCCTGTGGGTAAATCCTGTGGGCTAAGTAGGCCCCTATAAGTGTACATGACTTTGTTTACAGGAGAGAACGACTAAGGTGAGTAGCTCAACAAAGTATGTATCATCCTTTCCTACATGACTATTGGGATATGTGTTGATGACATGTGTTTAGATTCTATCATACTCCAATTTATAAAAAGGCAAATATTGTTGTTGCATGTTTGCAAATGTCTGTTGTGAAGGTTGTGGACTCTGTGACATTAAATTGTTTTGGCTTGTATACAGCATGCTGTTTTGTGTTTGGCATATGATAAGATTCCTTTCCTGGTACATTACATCAGCTAATAATGTAGGTATGTGTGGATTTTGTGTATGTGATATTTTGAAATTAATGTTACCACTATTTCCCATTGCTTGGTTGGTGGTTGACTATGTTGCTGAGGATAGCGACTTAGAATCATGTTTGGAAATCAAATTGTTATGGACTGGTTATTGTGATAGCTCTACTGATATGATGGTATAGAAGGTGTGCGATAGGTGGCTTAGCTGGTGTGTGACATTGTTGTAATGTAGGGGAGTAGATGGTATCTAGTTGTGACATGATGTTGGCACTAACCTGGTTCTACCTGGTGGTGTTGTAAAAGTGGTTGAAATGTGATTGATGTTTACAGTGTGATGTGAGTGTTGAGAAGAATATGATGACCCTACCTCTCTTTCTGTTTTCCAGCATCAGCATCTGCAGGTGAAGGAGACGGGCACAGCTGAGTAGGGAAGCTGCTGGGCAAAGGAACCGCAAGTCATGATACCAGCTAGGGGCCCAGCGGCCCAGAGGGCAAAGGGAGTGCCACGGGGGGACAGGATCAGCATCATCATCTTCTGAATCTTCCTCCTGTGGACTTTCGCTGGTGGTGGCAGACCCATCTGGGGCCATCTCTGTCCACCAGCCCCCTTTCTACCACCACTCTCACTGTAGCTCCCCACCCAGTTGGCCGTGTCTGCTCACCGAAGAGGGTGGGCATCTCCTTTGCTACAGGCACAACTTCCCAAGCCTCTGTTAGCCCTGCTGACCTCAGTGAGGAGACTACTGACCTCCTGAGGTCCATCTCTGTGGTCAGTTGACCATCGTGAATACCATCCAGGGACTGGCAACTCAAATCCAACACAGTAATGCGTTCCTGGAGGGCATTCACTGTGCACTGGCTGGCCTATAGAGATCCTTTCAGGCTCTGGCCTCCACACTGACTGTCCCCCCTCCACCTTCCTCTTCTCAATCCCAAACCACTCTTCCCAGTCCCAGCTGAAGTACACATATAGACAGGCAAGCATCCACCTCAACATCCAAGGGTAGTTCAGACAGACATAAGCATCACATGACACACCACCAGCATGCATACAGCAACAATCAGATGCACACACAGCAACAGTCACAACCTGCCCTGACACCCCCACCACCCCCAGCATCACAGACAGCACACCTGACACACCTGCAGACACAACATCAACATTCACAGATCCAGCCACTACACCTATCTCATCCACAGACAGCACCACAGCAGACCCTCAGACATCCAGCCCAGTCACCACACCTGCTGATACCATAACCTCTGACACTCCTACATGCAGCTAATTCACAATACCTGCAGTCACCACCCTAACAGACAGTCACCCACCCACCACCGCAACCCCCAGACATCCAGCCCAGTCACCACACCTGCTGATACCACAACCTCTGACACTCCTACATGCAGCTAATCCACCATACCTTCAGTCACCACCCTAACAGACAGTCACCCACACCACCACGGCAACCCCCCAGCACCCCCACTCCCAAGACACATAAACACCCTCACTCACCCACGCAAGAAACACCCAGCACCCACAAGCATACCTTCCACAAACATGCACCCAAGACATCCACACCAGCACCTCAGACAACTAATCCATCTCCCTCCACACCCAAACCCTTTTGCTATCACCGTCCCTGTTTGTTTAAAAAAAGCTTTCCTTTTGGAGTATGCCCTTTTCCCTAATCCTCCCCCTCGTGAGACCCCTAAATGTTTGGCTTCCCTCCCCAAGTCGGTCCCTCCCACCTCCAAGGCCTCCCCTGCCCCCCAGCAAGAACCCATGCCCAGCCCACTGCCAAGAAGTCTACCGCCTCCCCAAAAATGCCAACCATTCCCTAAGCCTAAACCCCCATCCCAAGCCACATCTCAAAGGCCTTCCTCCCAAACCTAATCCCAACCCCTCCCCCCTTACTCACCTCCCGCAGATAATCCCTGAGGTGCCTACCTGCCCCCTTGATCCCCTAACTGTGGAGGTTACATGGCAGTCAAGAGTCAATTTCGGGGCACCCTTGTGTGCATTGTGTGCAAAAAGACTTTTGACTATGGACTGGCCTATTTCCTTTAACTTTACCATTACGAAATTATTAATATATATTAAACAACCTGTTGTTGGTTTTGCGGTTACATCTTTGTCATGCATTTCTTTTCCTTAGTGTACAGTTGTTCCTGGCTTACATTGGTTGTATGTCAGTATTTGTATGTGTGTGGTGCTTGTGCAACCTGTATTGTTTGTGCAGTATGTGAGGTTGTGTGCAGTGCTTTTGTCCCACAGTGATGGGTGTGTGTTGTGTCATAGGCAGGTGTCTGTTCGAAACATTTTGTTGTTATGCTATTGTGTGGTGTTTTTGTTGACATGTGTTTGTTGCTGTGTTGTGTGGCTTTGTGTGCTTTGACTGTGTGTGTGTTTAGTGCATGGAATGATAGATACAACTTGCTGTTTGTGATGTGTATGTTGATTGGTAAGTTGTATGGTTGTGTGATAGTGTGTGTTCCTTCCCTGTTGGTTGTGATGTATGTGTGATGTGTCCCTGGGTAGTGTCTATTGTGAGTGCTCGCTAACGTATTGACGATAGTGGGGTTGTGGTGTTGTGGTGTGTTGTGGTGTTGTGTGGTATTGTGTGTGACTGGGCCTGTGCTGTGTTTCTGTGCGTGTGTATTTTTTACGTGTGTGGGTGTGTGTGTGGCTGTATCTGAGTATGCATGTCAGTGTGTAGTAGTGTGTGGTTGTCAAACTCATACGCACTTCCCAATGGTATATTGTGTCATTGTACAAACATTGACAATATACAACAGTTACAGGAACGGTTACTGTCATTGGAGAAGATTCCGTAGTCTTTGTGTGAGCAGGAGCAGCGGGAAGACTTCTAGCTCTGGTTCCGTAGCGGCTCCGGACGTGTATGGCTTCCTGAAGGTGAGTGTCGCCTTTTATGCAGTTCGTTTCCACCTGGGTTTCCGTGGTGGTGTGACCACAGCGGAAACCTTGGCGGTGTGCTGCCTCGTAATCTGTCTGGCAGAAACAGGTTCTCTGTGGCCCTGCAGGTGCCTTCCGTTGTTCGTTGCGGTCTGACTGCAGTGGTGGTGCCGCCAGTGCTTTGGCCATATTCTGTTGGGAATACCGCCATGGTCATAATTTGGCGGTCTTCTCTGCCAGCATGTTGGCGGTACGACCGCCACCGCCAATATGACAGTTCTGAGACTGCCAAATTCATAATGAAGCCCTAGGTATTTTCTCACAGGGAGTTGGAGTCATTATTTTATTTCCTGTCTTATAGCCAGGTTTTACTATAAATAGGGTAGATTGTGTAAAGTCCTTCCACCAACTGCCCCTAATCTGTTGAGCTGCCAAAGGAAGTATTCTGTTAAAGAGCTATGAGCAAAGGAATGCAACTATAATTAATTGAACTGAATGTCATTGTAATATGAATTAATTTTCCCAGTAAGTCAGAAAAAGACATTTAGGCATCAAAGAAACAGAAGAAAAGAAAATCACTGAGACATTTTCATCATTTACTGTATTACAAATATTGTAAGAAATAAGATATGAAATAAACAGGGATTTTTTGTTTCTTGTGACCTATGGATTGATCATTTTTCAGTTCCACTTTTATACTTATATTCCAGGCAGGGGATGTGGATTTACTGTAGAGGTTACTAAACTGATTGAGGGTGATTCTCTTTTAAATATAATGTTATTGCTATATCTTAGGCACAGCCTTTGTGCTAGATGATGGCTCTTAGAGCAGTAGCACTAGTGCTCGCTCCAAGCAGGAGTATGCAAAGCAAGAACACAATAAAGAGAGAGATCTCAGCACCTGGCTATCATTAGCCTTCTAGAGCTGTCATCAGGCATAGACAAAAGGGGGGCCCTGTTTAGAATGTTTGTCACCTTTAATAAGAGAAACCTCTGACCTACCCCTCCCTCCTACTATCTCCCCTATGTTGTTACTCAGGAAGAACTAATCAGCAGCCATTGGCTAACAAAGACCTCAAACAATTTCTGTCTGTAGACTTTTCTCTATCCTCTCTCGGTTCTGGGTACCCCTGTCCATTCACAGGGATGCAATCAATACACTTCTATTGTCAAGGGAAGCTGTATCTACTCTTTAGAACATAATGCAAAATGCATCCCACTGGTTCATGCACTTAGGGCCGGATTTACAAGAAACTGGTGCAGCGTGGTGCTGTGCACAAATTAGCAGTGCTGTGCTGCGCCAGTTTTGAAATGCAGGGATGTGCCTAATATACAAGAATATGGCGCACCCCTGCATTTCCCCTTGCACCGGCGCTAAATTAAGCAGCCTGCGCCAAAGGAGGAATCCTTGCACCATAGTGCAAGGGTGTCTGCATTGAGGAGTGTGATTGTTTATGTGCAGGAAGGTGTCCCTTCCTGCACATAAACAATCATCCATGGCATTTTGCTTCTTCTATGTGTGCTGCAGAATGCAGCACACATAGAAAAAGCAAAAAACAAGGGCCATGCTAATGCCAACCCTGGGGTGTTATTAGATTTTGACACTGCCTCAGATTTATGAATTCTTGTGAATTTGAGGCAGCGTCAAAAGCAATGGATGTTGCGGTGGAACGTCCCCTGCAACACCCATTGCTTGCCCATCTGACGCAGAAAACTGTGTCGGAGGGGCCCATATTCACAAGGAGGGGTAAAGCCACAAAAAGTGGCGTTTCACCTTCTTGTAAATATGGAGAAGTGGTTAGCGCCTTTGGAGTGTTGCAAAAAGTGATGCTCTGGTTGTCCTGGGTCCCTTGTAAATCTGGCCCATAGACTTTCACCACACAAGGAGCCTGACTGATAACACACTTGCTACATATCCACCGAACATACAGGAACATGGGATGCCAGTGCAGATGTCTGAAAGTCACACACACTACTCCTCTCGTCTTAACATGCACTGCCTTCCAAACCCTTCTACCCCATATGTATTCCTACTACCCTTTATTCCTACTACCCTTCACCTACCCCTCAGAGTTTCACAGAGTGCACATCTGGCACTGAAGTTATAGCTGTTGGCCTTGGTTCCTAGGGCACTCACAGATAGCAATCAAAGCCCTATATTACTCAGAACCCCTCTTTGGCCATCTGAGATGTATCTGTGCCCCCCCCCTTTCTTCTGCTCATTAAGCCTTCTTACAATCCCGAGCTCCCCTTTGCTGATTGCCATAGCCCGTTGACCCCCTTTGTTAGACATTAACCAATTTTACTGACTTCAGCCATCTGAATTTCTCACAAACTTTCTGTCATACCACACAAACTATACTCCTTTCCACCCATCCACCTTAAGGTCCCTATGCCAAGAATCAGTCCCTCTGCCCTCAGAACTACCCTCAGACAGCGTCTGCCAAACAGCATCTGCTATCACTAAGAGGACACAGTGTAACTATACTGTTTTTTTATTCACTTTGTATGCTCTGATGTTTCAGCTAACACTTACCAGTTTTATACGTGGGCTGAAAAAGGTGGGGATTTATGGTGGTTGACAGCATAACAATCATGAATAGGAGCCATTTCCAAATATCCTAATACTTATGGCCTAGAATCACATAGGTGTCCTCCTGCTTCCAATCTTCATCCTTCTATAACTTCTGGTTTTGGTCCAACTCCTGTTCCAAGTCCTCTTTTTCTGGGTTGTTTTGGTCGTCCTGATCCTCATCCTAGCCCTGGTCCAACTAGTTCTGATCACCCCAGTACTAGTTTCCTGAATCTTGAGCTGCTGAGTCTAGTCCTTCCTGGCCCTAGTCCAGGCCCAGCCTTCCTATGAGCCCTTCCTGAGCCTCCGAGTCCTAGTACCTTACCCTGATCATGCTGGTCTGCTGGGTCCTTCTCCACCCAGCCCTGTTGCCCTGGTTCTTCTACATCTGGCACTTCTAGTCTTCTTGGTTTGGGTCAGCATAATTCTCTGTGCCCTAGTACCAGTCCTCATGGTCCACCTGGTGCTGCATCTACTGTTCCTTGTCCTCCTTATTGCGTCCTCTTAGGCTGGGCCTGGTCATTTTGGTCCTGGTCTGACCTTATTGGTCTTTGTGGCTCTAGTTGTTCTGGCCCCCTTGATCATCTCCAGCCTGGTCCTGAAATCTCTGTTCCTGGCCCTCTTGCCCCACTTGTTACTTCAGGTCCTCCCCCCCTTTGTCTGAACCCTCTAGTGCTCCTAAACCTGCTCCTGGTCCTTGTTATTCTGATCTGTCTAGTTCACCTAGCCCTCCTCCATTATTCCATGCTTTTGGTCCTGCTAGTCATGATTCTGTTTGTTCACATAGTCCTCCTTGCTGTGGTCTTGGTGGTGCCCTTGGTACTGGTCCCGCAAATCTTCCTAGTCCCCGTCCTGCTTAGCCTTGTCTCCTGGTCCTATTGACCATTGCCATCTAGGTCGTGATGTCTGCAGTCCTATTCAATCTGCTCCTGATCCTCCTGGCCCTAGTCCTCTTGCTCCTTGCCCTTGTGGTTCTACAATAACTTGTCCTCGCCTATCACAGATCATCATAGCCTTTTTTAGTTCTGATCTTCTCTGACCTCTGGTTCATGATAGCCTAAAAACATCTGTATTCCCTGGTCCTGGTCTCTCTGTTCATCATTCCTATGTACTCCTGCCCCTAGGCCTTTGGATCCTGGGTCTCCTGTTTCACTGGCGCTCGGTTCTGGACCTTTCCTTCCTAATCACCCTAATATCATGCCTCAGCCTCTTGCTCTTGCTCCCCTGGTTTATCTAGTTCCTTGGTTTCCCTGTTCCTAATTCTTCTGCTCCTGGTCCATGTAGTCCTGGTCTTAGTTCTGGTACTCCTTTGTCTGGTCCTCATGTATTGGGTTGTCTGTTGCAATTCCCACTGGTCTTGGTTTTCTTAGCACCCATAATCCCACGACACTACTACCCTATCCTACTGCTCCGGGTCTCCTTGGTTGCCTGTTCCAACCTATTCATGTCCATCATATTGGGGTCCTCATCTATCATGGTCCTTCTAGTAATAATCCTTGTAGGTCCAGTCTGCCTCATTCTTGTGGCACTGTGTCCTGCTAGTTCACATGTTGAGTGTCACTCGGTTTCATGTAGTCTGTGTCACCCTGGTTTTGATCCCCCTGAGTCTGACCCTCCTGGACCTTCTACGAGCAGACCCACTAGACTTGGATTGACTGTTCCTTTATATCTCTCTTGGTCATTCTGATCTAGGGTCTCCTGCTCTTGCCAGACCTGGTCCTTTCCAGTCTTGTCTTTCCCAATCCTTGCCCAATCGCTCCAGACCTCTTGGACCTCCTTGCTCTGCTCTCTGTTGTTTTTGCCCTCCTGTCTCTGATACTTCTGTTATGATACCCCTGCCCCTGGCTGTCTTGAAACTTCTGGTCCTGATTGGTGCACTCAGGTCCTCTTTGTCATTATGGTCCGGAGCCTTCTGCTCCTTCTATCCCGGTCCTCCTGTTCCTTTGGGTCCTTGTGCACTGGGTCCAGATCCCCTTGTTAGACATTCTCCTGATCCTTCTCACCCTGGTCGTGGTACCCCTAGTCCTGCTTTTCCTTGCCCTGTCCTCCTCGTCTATTTTTCCTGATCCCCTCTGACATTGATAACACTGGTCCTCATGGATTAGGCCCCCCTTTTCCAAAACCTTTTTGTTGTGGTCTATGTGGCTGTCGTTGTCCTAGGTCTCCTGGTGGTGCATCTCCTGGCCTTTCTTCTCCTCTTGGTCATTATTCTTCCTCTACTTGTCCTACCCTTTCCTTCCCCAGCCCCCCTCCACACTGTCTTTGGTCAGGTACAACCTCCACGTATGTCACTCAGATTTGTTTTGGCTTCCAGATTTCTTTTGCTGAGGTAGCACTCTCAAGGACAGAAATGAGGGCTTAATAGAGACATAACCTTGCTCACTTAAAACACTGCTTAGCATGCTAAGAATCAAAGCTAGCATTCTCAAGATGCATTGTGTGGGTAACTAAAATATCCGTGTGGATGAAGGGGCCACTCATGACATTGGACCAATAAGCATATGTGCCTGAAACTCACTCTGCTGGTGGATGGTGTGAAAAAGTATATTTATTCAGGAGGCAGCTGAGTGCATTCCTCCTGTGAATTGCCCCGATCCATTACTTGCGTTTCTCTTGCTTTCATTTCCTCCTTCCCATTCTACAGAAGTCTAATTACTGTGTCTCATTCAATTTACCTTCTGCAAGTGACCCAAAGCATTGTGCCCCACAACACCACTTGTCTACTCTAAGTATCCCTCCCTCTTTGGCCCAGATCTTACCTTTCTCTCTGCATTCTCTCTTTGCTGCTGCTTGTCAACTGCTGCTGTGTTGCCAGGTCTGAAATACTAAGCAAGCACAATCCTCCTCAAGAGGAAGCCTAAAGCTAGCACTAGACCATCCATAAAAGCCTAACCTTCAAAAATCAGCAAAGGGAGGGCCCTGAACATTAACAAAAACAATGTATTCTCATGAGTGAATAAAACATTTATTTATCAAGGTTTAAAATCATACTCATTATTCTTTGCAGATAGCCAAATACTCCTAGATCGCAGCATAAAATATCTGTATGCCATATCCCAAAGCTTGCAAAATGGAAGTTTGATTCATACATTTCTGATCTGAATATTAAAATACCATAAATGTTTTTATTCAAAATTGATTTTGCTGCTTTTCAACTGGAAACAGCCTATCTTAGTTTATGCAATTACCTTTGTACATACTAGGGTAATTTGTATATGTTGTATATGCACATACCTTCAAATGCTTTATATATACAGTACTGTATCCCCATTACAAGATGAAAACTACCCTCTCATTTCCTAGAGTTCTTCTGGTCAAAAAGTACATCATTTCTGCTATTTAGTCTGTGGCTGGCTAAACAGCACAGATCATGTTCTTTTTTTCTACCCAGTGGGTAAATAGCAGAGATTATATACTAGTTGACGAGCAGCCAGGTGATTAGTACGGGTGGGTGGAACTCGCAGAATATGACTCAGCGGAATTCCATGGAGTTACATAAAAACTCAGTGAGATTCTGAGTAGTTCTGCCAATGGGGGGGAAATAGGCATGTTGTGCTGCTTTTGCTGTGATTTAGCAGCGGTAGAAAGTCCAGTCTGAAAAATCCGCACAATCACACCACTCGGTGTCCCAGACGGTGCAGCTATCCAAGTTGATTTTGCTGCTGCCTGATATTTTGTACTTGAGAGGCAGCCTTCTGACCACGAAGGCTAGCAACCGCCTGCGTTAGAAAGATCTCGCTGGATGTCCTCCTAGAGACCCGAAATCACTTTAGAGGATGCCAAATCTCTCTCGCACTCACTAACTTACCATTCTGGAGCATCGTGTGACAAAAATTCCACCACGAGCGATTGGCGAAATTTGGCCTGAACTCTGTATTACAAGAGTAACACGAAGTCTCCAAATTTCACTAATACCACAGGTGGAACAGAATATTCTGCCCACCTGTAGTCAATAGCCACCTCCATTATTTATATGGCCTGTTATTCCTATCCTGATTTCTCTTTGAGGAGTGTACTTAAAAGTGCCTGTGAAATACTCCTGTCCCAACAAGGGAGAGAGTAATTAACACTTAGGCCCTCATTTCAACCTCGGCGGTCTCTGGAGGAGACCGCCGAGGTACCGCCGGGCTGAAGACCGCCAGTGTTGGCAGTCTTCCGCCAATCGTATTATGACTGCAGGCAACCCTCTGCCCTTTTTAGGACAGAGAGTCGCCAGCAGCCATACTGGCGGTCGGCGGTGAAGTGGAGGCTGCTCCACCGTCACCGCTACGTCATCAGAACACCGCCCACCATAATACGACTCAGTATTCAGCGTGGGGGTGTTCTGGTGACGGGGTGCTGGCGGCGGAGCAGCCCCCATGGATCCCATTCCCTACCGGAGGATCACCGGAACAGGTAAGGTGATCGTCCGTTAGGGGAGGGGGGTGGGCGGTTGTTGTGTGTTGTGTGCGTGCATGGGGGTGTGTGTGTGAGTGTGTAGAGGGGTTTTGTGAGTGCGTGTATGCATGCGGGGGGTGTAGTGTGTGTGGTGGAAGTGTACCTTGTAGGTATGTGTGCATGTGTGCATGTATGTGCGCGTGTGTGAGTGGTGTGAGTGTGCGTGTAGGGGGGTATGTGTGGGGGTTTTGATGGGGGTGTGGGGAGGGGGTCCTACTACCTTTGGAGGGTGGTAGGGGGGTCGTGGGTGTTGGGGGAGGACTCAGGGGAGGGGTGGGTGAGGGGGAGCCCCCAATCAGTGCCAGGGAACGAATTCCCTGGCACTGATGGTGCATACCGCCATGGATTTCGTGGCGGTTGAAAACCCCACAAAATCCATTGCGGTATGCGGGGTCCTGATACGCACGGCGGACTAGCTATGGCCGCTGGGCTGGAGACCGTTGTCTCCAGTCTGGCGGTCATTACTGCTGTGGCGCACGGTGCGGAACATTGGCGGTTTGGCATATGCCAAACCGCCAATTTCATAATGGGGCAGTAATGACCGCCGGCCTGTTTGCGGTCTCACCGCCCTCTTTGCGCCGTCCGCCAGGGTTGTAATGAGGGCCTTAGTATTTTTAGGTATGATATCAATTAAAAATCAACTAATACTATTGTGATGCCATTTAGCTAAAAACAGGGTTGGCAGCTTTATCACAGATCAACTCATGCCCCTGTGTATGATTTTTACTTTTTCCCTAGTAGACTTCTGTATTTCTTAGGGCACAGGTCATTTTGGGACAGGAGTCAATTGCCTGTCTCAAAGAAACCATAGCACATATAGGGGCCCCAAGACACCCGTTCCCGCCAGCCTCTTCCTGGTGGTGACAACCGCCAGAAACAGGCTGGCGGGAAGGGGGTCAGGGGGCAAGCAGCGCTGCCATGGCGGATTAGCCCAGACGGGGCAAAATCGGCGGGAAACCGCCGGCCCCGGTTTTCTGGGCTAGGAAGCACCGCCAGCCTGTTGGTGGTGCTTCCGTCATTCGTGGCCCTGGTGGTCTTAGACACCCGTTCCCGCCAGCCTCTTCCTGGCGGTGACAACCGCCAGAAACAGGCTGGTGGGAAGGGGGTCAGGGGGCAAGCAGCGCTGCCATGGCGGATTAGCCCAGACGGGGCAAAATCGGCGGGAAACCGCCGGCCCCGGTTTTCTGGGCTAGGAAGCACCGCCAGCCTGTTGGCGGTGCTTCCGTCATTCGTGGCCCTGGTGGTCTTAGACCACCAGGGTCAGAATGACCCCCATAATGTATGTCTGTCCATTAATGCGCCGCATATGTCGATATAGATTCTGATCATTACTCCAATTGGCCCATATTTATACTTTTTTAGCGCCGCATTTGCGCCGCTTTTTGACGCAAAATCGGCACAAACTTACAAAATACAATTGTATTTTGTAAGTTTGCGCCGATTGTGCCTCAAAAAATGCCGCAAATGCGGCGCTAAAAAAGTATGAATATGGGCAGTCTTGCTTGCATGCAAGGATGCTGCTCATTTTCACTAAATTATTCAGATTTACGGTTAATCGACAATAACATTTAATTCTTTCATTCATTCCTATGACATCCTTCTAATATTTTAGGGCACATTTGATCAGTTTAAGTCTTACTTTCTTGAACAATGTAGGGTTTGAGACTTAAGAGGAAATCTTGGGTCATACTGAAGCTGTACTCCATTGATTACATTCTGCTCAAGCATCGATCAGACCCCTGTGGCTCCAATATCAGGAGACATTCACGGCTCAGCCAAAGCACCTCACTCATGCCCAGCACCACAGTCTACTGCTTCTTCAATATCTGGACTCATGCTTCACACTGCCAATGCACCTCACTCTCGCCCATCTGTTATTCTAGAAATGAGGCTTGTTCACAGCTCTACCACTGCACCCCAAACCTACTCACCACTTCTGAAGCAATTACAGTAACGACTCAAAAGCCTGGAAGATAAAGACCAACATCTCAGTCCCCAGCTAGTCTACCAGTATCCTAGTGCCTAGAGGAGAATTCAAGGATTGCCACTGCACTGATGGTTTTACAGCGCCTTAAAGGGATATCAGCCACAGCTCTAACAGCCACAATGTCACAGCAGCTATAGTAGGAATTCAGACACTGCCAAAGCACTGGTACTGGTAGCCTCACAGTGCCACGAGGGCAGTTTCAACGTCTGCCACTGAAAGAGGGGGTATTTAATCACTGCCACTGGACGTAGAGTTCACAGAGGAGGAAGTCAACCACTGCCAATACACTATCTGTCTAACAGAATATGGACGTGCCGTAAACTGCCGCTACTTCAATTTAACGACACCCGCATAGTGAAATCCACCATAGCCACTACCTCGTATGCAAACGAGTAATGTGTTATGTCAATAAATGGTACAAGATTCATCATTCTAAGCTTGAAATTAAATGCACCATTCACAAACTCGGCCCTTGCCCGCCCCAAAACCCGACAATCAGCGCTGAAGGAAGTAGGCAGGGCCAGTGCAGGCAATGGGAGTGCCAAAATGGAAGTGGGTGGCCCAGGCAGTGACGGTAAGTGGCATGCTCCTTAGGGAAGCGTTTAGGCCTTGACACTTATCTTATATGTGGAAATATGGACAGTTAAAAGTTTTCTGAGGATATGTTTAGCATTCGGGGACAGGTCACAGGCTTTATTGACTGACAGCTGCCCCTCAGCTACATCCTACTTCACAACAATATAGGTTCATAGTGACTTCCTGAAACTGCATTCCTACATTTTTTCTCTGTGTTGTATGTGTTGGTGCCTTAGATCACGTTGTTAATTCTGGGTTTGCATTTGCAGGAAGTGACCGAGAGGGGATCTACGCCCTATCACCCAAAAAAAAAAACTTCTACCAGCACGTGTTTTGATTTAGTGGGGAGAGCAGCTGAGCTTGTTGTGAGTGGCATTGGCCCTTCCACTTGCAAAACTAGGATACATTGCCTTTTGCTAAGCTTGGACAGAGTATGCATTTTAACTGCCAATCGTGTGTGGTTGATTTGTGCAAGAGCAGGTCTTTTTGGCACCAGATGTAGGTCCTTCTCAGTGCGTAAGAATGGCCTGCTATCTCTGGAAACAAACCTAAGTGCCAGAATGTAACTCAGGGTCTAGAGTTGCTCCAGAAAATAATTCCCAGAACGAAGGAAATAACTGTATATCAGAATAACCTTCAAGCTGTCCAGTCTAAGCAGCCAGATGAAGAGCAAAGAGAAAACAAGCAGGAGCTGGAGAAAGTGGAGATTCCGCGAATCCAGTGACCAAACAATGAAGCAAGAACAATGTGAAGCAACTGGACTCTCCTTAAATAGTGCAAAACAGCGTGTGAGGTAATCCAGGAGAGTTTCGGCCATCACGGATTGGGAAATTATAAAGAGAAAAATTCAAAATATATCATCATAATGCCATTGAATGCTGCTAATTTGTTAGATTTAAGATTATTAGAAAACATGCAATGTCAAGTAAAAAACGATACCATAAAATGCCCCTGGTGGGTGCTAGCGTGCAGGAAGGACGTCTCCCATAATGCATTGCATGGGCTAGACAGCATCGCAAACCACAAAGGAAACTAAATTGCACTTAGAGGACACAGCTGCATCGAAGGAGCAGAGAAGCGTTGAGGTGCAGCTGGGGCCACAAAACATGAGTGGTCATGCTGGAGCTTTGGAAGCCCACCCTTGACCAATCTGTGTGAAAGGAGCCTCCTGCGTAGTCTGGGGAGGCCGTTCCCGGTCTGGTAAACCCTTACAATGTGCATTTACATGGGTGGTTGGTTCTACACAACCCTTGCTTCCCCTTATAGTGGGATCAGAACTGTGCAAATAGCAGCCTGCCTCTTTGGGTCTACAGCATCAGTTGTGTTTGTAGTGGTGATTCCGGGGTTGAACCACAGCAGTGCCACATTCTGAGAGAGCAATCTTACTATGCAACGACCTGTTCTCTTGTAAGAGTCGTCTGGAGTTCGGAGCTGCCTTGACCAGAGTGTGGCCAAGAGAGCACTGCCACAGTCCCAGCTGTTTGAAAGAGATCGTCCTTGCTTAGAAACAGGACGATTTTCTTGTGATTTTAGAAGTTGAGCTATTAGGTCTTCTGTTTTTGAAAATCTGTTTTAACTCCATATCTAAAGGCGGGTGTGGGAAGCACTTATGATCTCTGTGGCGATCCAGCTAAGAGATAATGTTAAGAAGGTCAAACCTGAATATCTCTGTGAAGGGTGGCTCTGACCCTGTGAGCCCTTCTTATCCTAATCCAATACTCAGGCCACTGATTGTGGACAAGCTTGAATGATCACCTATAGAGGTGCCATGACCTCTGGTACTTGTCCCCTCAGGGTATTTGTTAGATCCTTGACCTGCCGGCTCCTCCAACAAGAGTAGGCCATACAGGTTCAGAGAGGAGCAATCATTGACTCATTTGCCTGTGTTACAGGACTGCGAGTCTGACCAAAAAGAATAGATAACAATCCCCCATTACGCCATATGTACTGTGTAACGATTTACTCAACCACATTTAATATCACTTTCGTGTAGAGTTGTTGCCTTGTTATCAGAACCCACTACAACCCATAACAAAGGTTATCATGGTGGCTCGGGAGACTTGCTTGCCATGGCAGAGAGAGGAACTGAAGTATTGGGTTGAAGGAGAACCTGTATTGTCTTAATCATGACCCTACCCAGCTCTCCTTTTTCGTGAAATGGTGGCAAAATCTCCACACTCTTGCAGACTCCATTTACCAAAGGGAATTATGTTATGAAGGAGTTACTTTGCTGTTGAAATGTTTGAGGCCATAGGGATCCGTTCAAAGTACCTAAAAGGGTTCGTTCTCTTGGGCACAATTAACCTACTCCCTGGTTTGATTTAGAGACCACAGCTTCATAGACGTGTTGAATGCCACAGAAGAAGCTACGATAGTCACTTGGTCCATGTGGAAAGGGTTCAAGGCACAAAGGGTTACAACATATCGTCTCCCATCAGCAGTCTTAGATGCCAACAGCAATTTGGGCGGCAACAGCTGCGCTATAAAATGTCACACCCTTTATCTTCCCACGCACTCCACTGTGACCACTGCTGGTCTGCCACAGGCACAACAATCTTAACGATTAGTCCCATTAATAAAAAATGCCAGCCTGTGCCACTACGCAGTGAAAGATACAGTGCTTGTTTTGAAGGTGGTGACGGCGTGCAATCCTTGCAACAAATTACACACGTCGTAAATATGGATACCGTGATGTATGGCATTCATCACATGTGCAAACTGTGCATTATTCTAAGTTTCGGACCTTACAATGGTGGATTGCATGTTTTTCCTGTTCCTAAGTGCGCAAACTTAAATTTCCTGCAGTTTGCCTATATGATTTGCACCTGTTTTTTTATTATGAAAATAATCCTTGCGCAGTGTGCACAGGTAGAACACAAGTCAGAATCCCAGTTAGGGTGCAAGCAGCGGGCAGGATTTGTGAGGCCCTCAGAATGAGTGCCACAGTCGGGGCCCCTGGAACATGGCAATGTATAACCAGACTGTCAGGTTTGGCGGAATGATGAGGCATAAAAAAGACAAAGTATGCGTCAAGGAAAGACAAAAGGGATTTACATTGTACAATTGAAGGCACATTTCACCACATATGATGACATTAAAGGCAACTGGTGCAGTGCATTCGGGGGATTATTATGTGGCAATACTGACATTTTTACATGTATACATACGAAAACGATCCCATTGTTTTAGTAAACAGAAATTCAGATTATCTTTTTAGAAAATCCATTCACCAAGAAATATTGTTTTTGTCTTTCATAGAAGTAAAGGAAAGACATTTTAATAACAATGTAATTTCTACCTCTCAGAGAGACTGGTTTGCGTAAAGCATATTCAACCTTCCATTTAGAAGAAAGCAAGCCTACGTGCGCAATTTCCTTCTAATAAAAGGCGTGCCTTCTTTTCTGCAAATAGCTTTCATGTTTTAAAACTGGTCTTCAATTTCAGGTTTACCGGAGTTCACACAATAAGATTTGTGGAAGCACCTATTATACCTTTCATATTTATTATGCACATTAGGGCCAGCCTTTGCTCAAATAGTGCCACGAGCGACAGCAAACTTGGCTCCCTTCGTGATCCTCCTCCACGCTCCTTCTACCTAGGGTCCTAGCCTTTTCTAAGCGCTGTGTATAATAGGAGCTACTACTTAATGGAACATAGTACAGTTGCTGCAGTATTCTATTTCTGCCCGACACTGTCATACCCATTGTGTGAGCATGATTGAGATATTACCTGCTGCTGTCCTGGCTGTTTATAGCATACGCTCACTGGTAAAAGAACACAAGCCTATTCCCTTAGTATGATGCAGAACCAGACGCTGCCCACCAGTAGAGTGTGCCTGGGCGTGCCAAAGGGGCGATGCTGATGGTTTGGGATGGAGAGTTAGGAAGATCTACTTTCTTCAACATTCACTGCCACTTGCCGTATCTCGTTCCTCCTCTTCCGCCTTGCTCCTGCTGCGATCTCTTTGTAGGCCTCTTTTGTTCACGGGTCAGGTTATGTGAATTATCCGAGAGCAGTGATTGGCTTGTAAACACATCTCCTGATTCCCCACTCACCTGAGTAACCTATGCCTGCTACACCCGGGCTCCTTTAAATGGGGGGACAACTAGGACGTAAAAACCTGGAGGAGAAGAAAGGGAAAGCAAGGGAAGCTTCAGGAAGGGAAAGAGAGCCTGAAGTCGCTGGCGGCCTGCAATTAAAAACAAGCATTTGCAATGGGTCTCCCATTTGCTCCAGTTAGAGTTAATGGCGTTGTACATTCCTAACTGGACTTTTCTTGCCTCATAAATTGAAAATGAAAAGTAAAACATTAGTTGTCGTAAGCAAGCAGATTTAAAGTACCATGGCTGACACGAGCGCGGAGGAGAGACGCAAAAGGAAAAAGAAGTTAGCTCACAATCAAACATATCTGCAGTCGTGCAATTATCCATGTAACAGGGGCACTCTGCAAGGCGGTAACAAAACCTCCCCAAAGAGGGACAAACGTGAAGCATTTACTAATGATGACAAAAGATTTTTGAAAGGCAAGGCAACAAACAAGTGGAAGAGATAAGCGTGCAATGAGTGTGGTTAAAAGCCCACAAGTCTTACAACAGGTGAAAGCGCTTGAGCGCTCGACCTAAAAACTAACAAAAGCAGTTTGTTAAGTAGGCTCAATGCTTCCCTCTGAAGCTAGGCACCCTGGGCTTGGGCTCAGGTCGCCCCAGCCAAAAGCTGGCCCTGATAATGCTTATGTCTCACTAGGAGGAAGTACTTTGCCTTCTATTGAGGTGAACTGTGGTTTCCACCTCAAGTGGGTACTCCCTCTTAAACATCACAGAAGGGAGGCAGCACACCCTCAAAGACCAGCAGATGAAGCTTCTGCTTTGCACCATGTGCGGTTTGCAACTCTTACTAATACAATATCTCTGTGTGAAGCTGACCAAGGGTGCAGCTGTTGGTGAGTAGCAGAACCTTCACTGGGCTTCATACACAAAGGTAAACTCACACCTTTTTTTGGTATCACAGACTATGAGTTTAATTCTACTAATGGTAATTTTGGGCAGAGAACTCTGCACATATAAAGATAGGGTAGGCCTAATGAAAGTGTAACATACCAATATGTAAAATAATAAGAGAGCACAAAGAAAACTAATAAGTAAGTTCACCTTATATTTCACCTTTCTAAAGAGCAAATTCTTTTACCCTGCATCACTAAATAGAACCAAATAAAATGAACAAGGGAAATCATGTTAGTGTTTTTTTCATTTAAGGGACATAGGTCAAAAGTGAGTGCAACACGATTTGAGCACTTGCCTTTCTTTTATGTCTGTAAGATTTCCAGGGATGATTATGTTTTCCTTCTGAGAAGAAACTAAGGAAAACTGAATGTAAGTACAGAGAAAAAGGAGGACTGCAGGACAATGTGGGTTTTTAGTATTACTCATAAATAATGCACATGAGTAAGTTGCACATTCATATTATTCAGAATCTAACACATAGGCGTCAGTTATAGCCTGAACGCGCACAGATTAATAGATCGTGTCAGCAGAGCCATGGCTTAGTCAGTGAGATTCAGGGCTTGTGAATCTCAAACTTCCCATCTAAAAAAGCAGTGAGCTGCAGGGTGGAATGGTGAGATGACCAATGTTTAGGATGGATTGTTTCCATGAGTAACAGGTCAGTACTGATTTGCATTAGGTCAGCCACTGTCTATAGTGGCATTGTGGATGAAACATGATAGGCTGGAATGCTACTGTGAGCGATTGCCAAAGGTTAGCCTATTTGCTAGCATTCAGCCCATCACCTTTTGGGTGTTTTATTAAAAGTAGTATTCCTGAAAACATGAGAATGCCATAGCTTTTCAAGCCTACTACTGCCAAAGTTTGTGAATTCCAGAGCTCTGCGCTGCCTGCTAAATCCTGCTATTAACAGCAGCAGTGGGAGCAAGCTGTGTCACCTGGCCGGCCACCCGATCACCTGGGATTTGGTGGTCAGTCAGGGCTGTCCTTGCTCTCTGCCCTTGACTTTTTGATGCTTCCATGCCCCTAATCGTCGGCCATACTGGCATTGAGGGCACTCTGTGCTTGGCTGGAGGACTGGCAAGTGGGCGAAATCTGGGGCCAGATGTAGCAAAAAAACAAATTGCGACTTGCAATTTGCGAGTCCATGCGACTCGCAAATTGCAACTCGCAATTTGGTATGCAGAAAGGTGTCTCAGACACCTTCTGCAGCTCGCAATGGGGTCGCAAAGACCCACCTCATTAATATTAATGAGGTGGGTCACATTTTGCGACCCTATTGCGAGTATGGGCACTCACGGGGATGGTGACCTGCTGGAGTCAGCAGACCACCATGTCCGTGACTGCTTTTTAATAAAGCAGTTTTTTTTTTTCTATCTGCAGCCTGTTTTCCTTAAAGGAAAACGAGCTGCACTTAGAAAAAAACCCGAAACCTTTTGTTTCGGTATTTTTCAGAGCAGGCAGTGGTCCATAGGACCACTACCTGCTCTGAAAAAATATTTTTGCGTCCATTCACAAAGGGGAAGGGGTCCCATGGGGACCCCTTCCCGTTTACGACTGGGTTACCATCCACTTCAAGTGGATGGTAACTGCGATTTCATTTGCGACCGCGAAAATGAAATTGAATCGCATTGCGAGTCGCAAATAGGAAGGGAACACCCCTTCCTATTTGCAAGTCGGAAATGCATTTTGTGAGTCGGATCCGACTCGCAAAATGCATTTCTGCATAGCAAAGAGGCTTTTGCGCCTCGCAAACAGGGTTTTTCGCTGTTTGTGAGGCGCAAACACTTTGCTACATCTGGCCCTGGTTCATAAAATTGTCACTCAGAAGAAACTACTACTTTTATTCTCCAGTCCACCTCAACCACTCCAGAAGAGATATGTTTGTGAGTACCTCGGACATTTGTATTGTGTCAAGATGGTGTCAGACCATAATCCCCTTTACATTGAATTGGCTTGGAGATGGCTGTTGGCACAAATTCTGACCTAGCGCCTGCAGAAGTTGGAACTCGAGGACATAGGCCCTCATTTTGACCCTGGCGATCTTTTGACTGCCAGGATAAATGTGGAGGTCCCACCACCAACAGGCTGGCGGTGCAGACCGCCAAATTATGATTGTGGCAGGGTGGCTTGTGCCAACCTGCCCCATCTCCAGTCATACCACCATGACGGTCAGAGCCGCTGGGCCGGAGATGATCATCTCTAACCCGGCTGTCCGCAGAAGACCGCCAACGGTATTAGGAGCCGGCTTTCCGCCATGGTTTCCACGGCGGTAGCACTACCACGAAAACCATGGCAGAAAGGCTACCAGTGACAGGGAATTTCTTCCCTGTCACCAGTAGACCGTCCCTCCAGCAAGCATGAGCCCCCACTTTCACCCACAGCACCCTATCCCCCAACCCCCTTCAGCCACAGCGCACCCCCAATCCCCTCCCCGCATACATGCACACAGACACCCACACTCACCACGCATACATACATTCACCTACACTTACATACATGCATTCACAACAACATTCATACATGCATTCACTCACACGCATCCATACACACAATCACAACATTCATACACGAATTCAAGCATGCATAATCACACCCATCCAAACATGCATACTCACACGCATACACACTTACATTTAGACACACACTCACTTTAACATTCAGACACGCATACAACCACGTATTCACACATTCTTGCATGCACGCTGACACCACACACTCATACAAGCACAGACAACACCCCCCACCCTCCGACCCCCCTCCCCTGTCGGACGATCACCTTACCTGCTCCGGGGAGAAGGTCGTCCGGCAGGGAACAGGAAGGGGTGCTTCTACAGCAGGCAGCGCCCCGCAAACAGGACACCGCCAGACCACATTATGGCCCATAATAAGGCGGGCAGTGTCCTACTGGCGGGGCCGAGCCAGTTGTGGAACTGCCAGTGCGCCTCTGCCTGCCAGCACGACTACTGCTGGGTTTCCACCCAAAGTGTGACAGAAATCCGGCAGTACCCGTGATATGGTGAGCGGAAGACCGCCAGCATTGGCGGTCCTCTGGCATCTGCGGATTTGGCGGTCTTCACGGAAAGTTGTAATGAGGGCCATAGTGTTTTGGCATGGCCACATCAATTCCTTGTTTGCGGACAACAAAGGTACTGCCTCATCCCCCTGACTGGAGTGGGAAGCCTTTAAGCTTGCTACTCTTTGGTTCTACATTAAGTCTGTGGTTTGGGTATGGAGGGGGTTGGCAGGTGAGCTTGCCCAGCTGCAAATTTAACTGCAGGCTCTTAAGCAGCTGCTCCCTACCAACCCGGACAAAGCAGTTGAAATTAAATCTGTCATATGCTCCTTCTTTTACGGCCTAGATAAATTATGTGATTATGCTACCTACTGAGCCAAGACTCACAAGGAGGGAGATAGACTGGGTCCGTCTATGTTGCATCTTGACAATCCATTACCCTCGAGTTCTGTCCCTCTCTGTTGGGCTCTCCCTAAAGGAGAGATACAGATTGCTCAATCGGCCACTAATTATGAATTTTTAGCTTATTATATGAAGACCTGTGTAGACCCCCAGCTGCCCACACCACTTCTGTGCTTGACACCTTTCTTGGTCCACTATTATTACCCTGTCTGCCAGTGACAGCTAGGAGGGATCTCAACCTCCCTTTATCATCACAGAAGCTCAGAGCTGTCCTGCATGACCTGCCTTGGAGGAAGACTCCCAGATCTGATGGACTTCTGTCAGAATTCTATACTATCTTTGCACCTCCCAGTTAGCACTCTGGCGGCTTCAGCGCTGCTCTGTCTCTCTAGAATGAGGCACCTAGCTGGTTTCTTAATGAAACTATCATCTCCACAATGCTCAAACATCATAAAGACTTGATGGACATGTCCTTTTATCATCCCTTATTGCTACTTAATATAGATTTTAAGATTCTTACTAAACTACTAGCTAACCAATTGCTTCTGAATCTCCTACTTTTGTTACATTCTGACGAATTCAGTTTCATTTCAAGCCGTAACACCTCGCATAACTTTAGAAAGCTCTGGGATGTCATGGCCTGGTCCTCAAACTCTTTTCCGTTCCAAATGAGACAACAGGGAGGGCAATCGGGCATAACGACTTGAGCCGTTCTCCATGCAGCATCCTTATATTCTGATGATATCCTTCTATATGTTTCGGGATGCACAGCTGGGCCTCACCTGTATATCCCATCTCCTGACCGACTTCACAACAGTTTCAGGACTAAAGGTCAACTGGTCAAAATCCGGTATCTTCCTCCTGTGTGGCGGCCATGAGCTCCTGCCTCCTCTCTACTTGGATTCTCGGCTTCACCGAGAAATGGTCATGTTCAAGTACCTTGAGCTTAATGTGTATCATTCGCCGGTAGATCTTCGGGATGGCAATCAGGGGAGGGCACTTCGGTCGCTGAGGGGCAATTCTTTTGCTCGACACTACTCTTGTCAGTGATACATACACAATAGTGGCTATGCTGATGGTTCGCACCTCCTTAAGTATGCATATAAAAGTATTGTTCAAGTAGTATGCTTTCTCCTGCCAAGGGTGCCAACCGGTACTACACCCAACCACTTCAGGTGCAATTGTGTCGGTTGAAACAACCAACCTCAATCAAGAAGAGATTATGTACCAGGGCACGCCGAAAAGTCAAAAAAGTCCAATCTTTAATGTGCTTGCAAATCAGCGCATAACACAGGTGTATAATGCATCATGAGGATTTTATTTATCCGCTGTCATATGTCCAAAGAAAATACAGCCGACACGTGTTTTGTCAATATGACTTCCTCAAGGCTGTAAAACGAATATATAGAAAAAGAAACATGTAGTAACACAGTAATACACTTTCGAAGGAATCAAGACACTTTTTGCTCCTCCAAAAAGAAACCCCCAACCGGAAATGTGGAAATTCAAGTCAAAGTAAAAAATGGTGAATGCGCAGCACACAAAGGGGTCCCACATGAGATGTATCTTCTAAGTAAAAAAGGGAGATGTCACTTATGTAAAAAGGAATATACAGATGCAATAATGTAGGCCACTTTCCATTGTTTTTTAGAAACAGACACAAAGTTGGGTGAGTTTATTTGGAACAGGGGCTGCCAGCGAGTGGCACTGTCTACTCTTAAACTCCCAACAGAGGCTTGAAGATTATTATCTTGTGGCTTGCTGGCTTGTGGCCTCTTCCTCTCTGAGACTGGCCTACCTGTAGGAGATCGAGATCAGGAACAGATGCGCTCAGTGATTCTCTATCTGAGATGCCCTTTGTCTGCCACCCCTCTCCTATGCTCAGGTGCACTTCACAGACATAGGTCTCTCTATTCTCCCGCCATCCCCTTTACTGGGTTACCAGTGATCATCAACACTATCCCATATGGGATTGTGCAATGAACAGGGGTTTTCTACCATGTGTGATTTATTTTCAGCAGGCGAATTGCAAGCATTCAAGATTCTCAGGGCAGAAGTTGCAATCACATTCAGTCATTTCCTTACTTATGTACTGAGAATTTTATGTCTGGTCCAAAACTCAAAACCCATTGCTAATGTAGAGACTCAAGTGCTCTGTAATTGGGGCAACAGTCCTCACGTTGCCCTATGTTTTATCAAGCATACCTTCAGCACTTTTATTAGGCTAGAAGTTTCCTACGGGCAAAGGAGACACAGGTCACTCATTACATGATTTGGATTAGCACCAAATTTTATCATACCCTCATAGAGTGTCTTGTAATTCACATTTTAAGTACACCTACTTTAACATCCTTAATGGGGCATATCTTATTCCACATCGCATCTCTTGAATGTATTCCCACTCTGTCCTTGATATCCATCTCCATAAGCGGACCTGCCCTGTGTCTTATGGATGTGCCAGTTGCTGACTGGTTACTGAGCAGAGATTATTGATCTTTTATACTAGGTTACTGGGCGTCCATTGAACTATTCTCTGGAAGAACTATTTTCTCACCCTAACTTGGATCGAACCTCAACTACATTTTTAGATCTGACATTGCTGTTGGTGAAACAACCGATTACAATATCTTGGAAGAACCCTACTCCACAGACCTGAGACACGACATCAGTCTCTTGGCTGTCATCGGAGAACATACATCTTCATAGGGAGGAGAGAGTAGGCTTATGTAAACACCCCATTGCCCAGGACTGTCACTCCCTAGTCAAAGAATTCACTCGAATGATGATACACGTCCCACATGAACAGTTGCCTGATGTTGCATAATGTCATTGGTCTCCGACCTTGTTAGTTTCTCTTTTCACACAGATACCTTTATGGTTTATATTTTCGGCATTGCAGCCTACACTTAACTTTATAAGGTGAGTTTGAGATCAATCAATCAATCAATCAATCATAGTATTTATAAAGCGCGCTATGTACCCGTTAGGGTTTCGAGGCGCTGAGGTGGGGGGGGGTGGAGAGGCTGTTTAGCGGTCGAAGAGCCAGGTCTTGAGGAGCCTTCTGAATGTGAGGAGGTCCTGGGTCTGGCGTAGCGGAGTGGGGAGAGAGTTCCAGGTTTTGGCGGCGAGGAAAGAGAAGGATCTGCCGCCGGAGGTCTTGCGCTGGATTCGGGGTACGATGGCTAGGGCGAGGTTGGCGGATCGGAGTTGGCGTGTTGGGGTGTAGAAGTTGAGTCTGGTGTTGAGGTAGGAGGGTCCGGTGTTGTGAAGCGCCTTGTGAGCGTGGGTAAGGAGTTTAAAAGTGATCCTCTTGTCTACTGGGAGCCAGTGGAGTTCCCTCAGGTGTGGGGAGATGTGGCATCGGCGGGGTATGTCGAGGATCAGTCGGGCGGAGGCATTTTGGATCCGTTGGAGTCGTTTGATGTCTTTGGTAGGGATGCCTGTGTAGAGTGCGTTGCCGTAGTCAAGTCTGCTGCTGACGAGGGCCTGGGTCACCGTCTTTCTGGTTTCTGTTGGAATCCACTTGAAGATTCTGCAGAGCATACGAAGGGTGTTGAAGCAGGAGGAGGAGACGGCGCTGACCTGTTTGGACATGGTGAGGGCGGAGTCCAGGATGAAGCCGAGGTTTCTTGCGTGGTTGGCAGGGGTGGGCGGGGGACCAAGGGCGGAGGGCCACCAAGAGTCGTTCCAAGCCGAGGGAGTGCGCCCGAGGATGAGGACTTCCGTCTTGTCGGAGTTGAGCTTCAGGCGGCTGATGTTCATCCAGTTGGTGATGGATTTAAGTCCCTCGTGGAGGTTGGTTTTGGCGGTGAGCGGGTCATTGGTCAGGGAGAGGACGAGCTGGGTGTCGTCGGCGTAGGAGATGATGTTGAGATGATGTTGGCGGGCAGTTTGGCGAGGGGGGCCATGTAGACGTTGAACAACGTAGGGCTGAGGGAGGATCCTTGGGGGACGCCGCAGATGAGGTTGGAGGCTTTGGAGCGGAACGGGGAGAGGCGGACTCTCAGAGTTCTGTCGGAGAGGAAGGATGAGATCCAGTGGAGGGCTTTGTCTTGGATCCCAGCTTCCTGGAGGCGGGTCAGTAGGGTGCGGTGGCAGACTGTGTCAAAGGCGGCGGATAGGTCGAGGAGGATGAGGGCTGAGGTTTCGCCTTTGTCCATTTGAAGTCTGATGTCATCTGTGGCGGCGAGGAGAGCAGTCTAGCCAGTGTAGGAGGCTGGCCTGGCTTGTAGTGGGTACCAAGGGGTACTTACACTCTGTACCAGGTCCAGTTATCCCTTATTAGTGTAGAAGAGGTGTTTCTAGCAGCTTAGGCTGATAGAAGGTAGCTATAGCAGAGCAGCTTAGGCTGAACTAGGAGACATGCAAAGCTCCTACTATACCACTGGTTTCATATGCACAATATCATAAGAAAACACAATACACAGATATACTAAAAATAAAGGTACTTTATTTTTATGACAATATGCCAAAAGTATCTCAGTGAGTACCCTCAGTATGAGGATGCCAAATATACACAAGATATATGTACACAATACCAAAAATATGCAGTAATAGCAAAAGGAAGTAATGCAAGCAATGTATAGTTACAGTAGATTGCAATAGGAGCACATAGTTATAGGGCAACACAAACCATATACTCCAAAAGTGGAATGCGAACTACGAATGGACCCCAAACCTATGTGAGCTTGTAGAGGGTCGCTGGGACTGTAAGAAAACAGTCAGGGTTCGAAAAATAGCCCACCCCAAGATCCTGAAAAGTAGGTGTAAAGTGCACCTATATTCCCCAGAGAGCACAGAAGTCGTGATAGGGGAATTCTGCAAGGAAGACCAACACCAGCAATGCAACCAAAGTGGATTTCCGGACGAGAGTACCTGTGGAACAAGGGGACCAAGTCCAAGAGTCGTGACAAAGTCGAGATTGGGCAGATGCCCAGCAAATGCCAGCTGAGGGTGCAAAGAAGCTGCCACCGGATGGTAGAAGCTGTGGATTCTGCAAGAACGAAGAGGGCTAGAAACTTCCCCTTTGGAGGATGGATGTCCCACGTTGTGAAGAAGCTTGCAGAGGTGTTCCCATGCAGAAAGACAGCAAACAAGCCTTGCTAGCTGCAAGGGTCGCGGTTAGGGTTTTTGGATGCTGCTGTGGCTCAGGAGGGACCAGGATGTCGCCACTTGGACGAGGAGACAGAGGGGGCACACAGCAAGTCAGGGAGCCCTCACAGAAGAAGGCAGCACCCGCAAAAGTACCAGAACAGGCACTTAGAAGAGGAGTGAACCGGAGCCCACCCGAAGACACAAAAGGGAGTCCCACGACGCCAGAGGACAACTCAGGAGGTTGTGCACTGCAGGTTAGAGTGTCGGGGACCGAGGCTTGGCTGTGCACGAAGGAAATCCTGGAAGAGTGCACAGGAGCCGGAGCAGCTGCAAATCATTCGGTACCCAGCAATGCAGTCTAGCGTGGGGAGGCAAGGACTTACCTCCACCAAACTTAGACTGAAGAGTCACTGGACTGTGGGAGTCACTTGGACAGAGTTGCTGAGTTCCAGGGACCACGCTCGTCATGCTGAGAGGGGACCCAGAGGACCGGTGATGCAGTCTTTTGTTGCCTGCGGTTGCAAGGGGAAGATTCCGTCGACCCACGGGAGATTTCTTCAGAGCTCCTGGTGCAAGAAGGAGGCAGGCTACCCCCAGAGCATGCACCACCAGGAAAACAGTCGAGAAGGCGACAGGATCAGCGATACAAGGTTGCAGTAGTCGTCTTTGCTACTTTGTTGCGGTTTTGCAGGCGTCCTGAGCAGTCAGCGGTTGATCCTTTGGCAGAAGGTGAAGAGAGAGTTGCAGAGGAACTCTGATGAGCACTTGCATTCGTTATCTGAAGAATTCCCCAAAGCAGAGATCTTGGATAGCCAGAAAAGGAGGTTTGGCTACCTAGGAAGGAGGATAGGCTAGTAACACAGGTACAAGCCTATCAGAAGGAGTCTCTGACGTCACCTGCTGGCACTGGCCACTCAGAGCAGTCCAGTGTGCCAGCAGCACCTCTGTTTCCAAGATGGCAGAGGTCTGGAGCACACTGGAGGAGCTCTGGGCACCTCCCCTGGGAGGTGCAGGTCAGGGGAGTGGTCACTCCCCTTTCCTTTGTCCAGTTTCGTGCCAGAGCAGGGCTGGGGGATCCCTGAACCGGTGTGGACTGGCTTATGCAGAGATGGGCACCATCTGTGCCCATCAAAGCATTTCCAGAGGCTGGGGGAGGCTACTCCTCCCCAGCCCTGACACCTTTTTCCAAAGGGAGAGGGTGTAACACCCTCTCTCTGAGGAAGTCCTTTGTTCTGTCTTCCTGGGCCAAGCCTGGCTGTACCCCAGGAGGGCAGAAACCTGTCTGAGGGGTTGGCAGCAGCAGCTGCAGTGAAACCCCGGGAAAGGTAGTTTGGCAGTACTCGGATCTGTGCTAGAGACTCGGGGGATCATGGAATTGCCTCCCCAATGCCAGAATGGCATTGGGGTGACAATTCCATGATCTTAGACATGTTACATGGCCATATTCGGAGTTACCATTGTGACGCTATACATAGGTAGTGACCTATGTATAGTGCACGCATGTAATGGTGTCCCCGCACTCACAAAGTCCGGGGAATTTGCCCTGAACGATGTGGGGGCACCTTGGATAGTGCCAGGGTGCCCACACACTAAGTAACTTAGCACCCAACCTTTACCAGGTAAAGGTTAGACATATAGGTGACTTATAAGTTACTTAAGTGCAGTGGTAAATGGCTGTGAAATAACGTGGACGTTATTTCACTCAGGCTGCAGTGGCAGGCCTGTGTAAGAATTGTCAGAGCTCCCTATGGGTGGCAAAAGAAATGCTGCAGCCCATTGGGATCTCTTGGAACCCCAATACCCTGGGTGCCTCAGTTCCATATACTAGGGAATTGTAAGGGTGTTCCAGTATGCCAATGTGAATTGGTGAAATTGGTCACTAGCCTGTTAGTGACAATTTAGAAAGCAGAGAGAGCATAACCACTGAGGTTCTGGTTAGCAGAGCCTCAGTGAGACAGTTAGTCATCACACAGGGAACACATACAGGGCACACTTATGAGCACTGGGGCCCTGGCTGTCAGGGTCCCACTGACACATATACTAAAACAACATATATACAGTGAAATATGGGGGTAACATGCCAGGCAAGAAGGTACTTTCCTACACAACCTCCCCCCCCCCAAACGAAGGACAATAAGACTAGCCATGACCTGATGAGTCTTCATTGTCTAAGTGGAAATATCTGGAGAGTCCATCTGCATTGGAGTGGGTACTCCCAGGTCTATGTTCCACTGTATAGTCCATTCCCTGTAGAGATATGGACCACCTCAACAATTTAGGGTTTTCACCTTTCATTTGTTTTAGCCAAAGTAGAGGTTTGTGGTCTGTCTGAACAATGAAGTGAGTGCCAAACAGGTATGGCCTCAACTTCTTCAGTGCCCAGACCACAGCAAAGGCCTCCCTCTCTATGGCAGACCAACGCTTTTCTCTAGGGGTCAACCTCCTGCTGATAAAAGCAACAGGTTGATCCTGGCCCTCAGAATTGAGTTGTGATAAGTCTGCCCCTACCCCTAATTCAGATGCATCAGTTTGAACAATTAATTTCTTGTCGTAACATGGGCTTTTTAGGAAAGGTGCAGTGCACATAGCCTGTTTCAGCTCCTCAAAAGCTTTCTGACAGCTAGCTGTCCACAATACCTTTTTAGGCATTTTCTTGGAGGTGAGGTCATTAAGTGGGGCTGCAATGGAGCCATAGTTCTTAATGAACCTCCTGTAATACCCAGTGAGGCCTAAGAAGGCTCTCACCTGGGTCTGAGTTGTAGGGGGAACACAATCTATATTAGTTTGGATTTTCCCCTGAAGTGGTGCAATCTGTTCTCCACCTACCAGGTGTCCCAGATAAACCACTTTCCCCTGCCCTATCTGGCACTTTGAAGCCTTGATAGTGAGGCCTGCCTTCTGCAGAGCCTCCAAACCTTTCCACAGGTGGACCAGGTGATCATCCCAGGTGGAGCTAAAGACAGCTATATCATCTAGATTTGCTGCACTGAAAGCCTCCAACCCCTGCAGGACTGTATTCACCAACCTCTGAAAAGTGGCAGGTGCATTTTTCAAACCAAAGGGCATTACTGTGAATTGGTAGTGCCCTCCAATAGTCGAAAATGCAGTTTTTGCTTTAGCATCCTCTGATAACTTGATCTGCCAATACCCTGCAGTCAAATCAAAGGTGCTTAGATACTTGGCAGATGCCAGTGTATCTATTAGCTCATCTGCCCTGGGTGTAGGGTGAGCATCAGTTTTGGTTACCTGGTTGAGACCTCTGTAATCTACACAAAACCTCATTTCTTTTTTTCCATCTTTTGAGTGAGGTTTTGGTACAAGCACCACAGGAGAGGCCCATGGGCTTTCAGAATGTTCAACCACTCCCAGTTCAAGCATTTTCTGAACCTCTTGTTTTATGCAGTCCCTGACATGGTCAGGCTGCCTATAGATCTTACTTTTGACAGGCATGCTGTCTCCAGTATCTATAGTGTGCTCACACCAAGAAGTGGTGCCTGGCACAGTAGAAAAGAGTTCAGAAAACTGACCCAGGAGATTTATGTAGTGGTCTTTCTGCTCAGCAGTAAGACAGTCTGCTAAAACTACACCTTCCACTAGAGCATCTTGTTCTGTGGAAGAGAAGAGATCAGGGAGAGGGTCACTCTCTTCTTCCCGTCCTTCATCTGTTGCCATGAGCAGGGTGAGATTAGCCCTGTCATAGTAGGGCTTTAGGCGATTGACATGGAGCACCCTAAGGGGACTCCTGGCAGTGCCCAAGTCAACCAAGTAGGTGACTTCTCCCTTCTTTTCAACAATGATGTGGGGTCCACTCCATTTGTCTTGGAGTGCTCTTGGTGCCACAGGCTCCAAGACCCACACTTTCTGTCCTGGTTGGTACTGAATCAGAACAGCCTTCTGGTCATGCCATTGCTTTTGGAGCTCTTGGCTGGCCTGAAGGTTTTTACTGGCCTTTTTCATGTACTCAGCCATTCCGGATCTTAGGCCGAGTACATAGTCCACTATGTCTTGCTTAGGAGCTTTTAAAGGTTGTTCCCAACCCTCCTTTACAAGTGTTAGAGGACCTCTTACAGGGTGTCCAAATAAGAAGTTCAAAGGGGCTGAAGCCCACTCCTTTCTGGGGTACCTCCCTGTAAGCAAAAAGGAGGCAAGGTCACAGGACATCCCATCTCCTCCTGAGTTTTTCAGGGAGTCCCATTATCATTCCTTTGAGAGTTTTATCAAACCTCTCTACGAGTCCATTTGTTTGTGGATGATAAGGTGTGGTGAATTTGTATGTTACACCACATTCCTTCCACATGGCCTTCAAGTATGCAGACATAAAGTTGCTACCCCTGTCTGATACCACCTCTTTTGGGAAAACCACCCTGGAAAAGATTCCCAGGAGGGCTTTTGCCACTGCAGGTGCTGTAGTGGTCCTTAGAGGAATTGCTTCAGGATATCTTGTGGCATGGTCCACTACCACCAAGATAAACCTATTGCCTGAAGCAGTAGGAGGGTCAAGGGGGCCAACTATGTCAACCCCTACCCTTTCAAAGGGAACCCCAACCACAGGCAGTGGAATAAGGGGAGCCTTTGGGGTGCCACCAGTCTTGCCACTGGCTTGGCAGGTCACACAGGACTTACAAAAGTCTTTTGTATCCTCTGACATCCTAGGCCAATGAAACAGGGGGACAAGCCTTTCCCATGTTTTAATTTGCCCTAAATGTCCAGCCAAGGGAATGTCGTGTGCCAGAGTTAGGAGGAACTCTCTGTATTGCAGGGGAATGACCAATCTCCTGGCTGCTCCAGGTTTTGGGTCCCTTGCCTCTGTATACAAGAGGTTGTCCTCCCAGTAAACTCTATGTGAGTCACTGACATCCCCATTTTGCTGTTTGACAGCTTGCTGTCTTAAACCCTCTAATGTGGGACAGGTTTGCTGTGCCACACTCAGCTCCTCCCTGGCAGTCCCCCCTCCACCCAAAAGTTCAGCAGTGTCTGCTTCCAGCTCCTCTGGTGAAGGTTCTGCACAGGGGGGAATTCTTCTTCCTCAGAAGTTGAATCATCTGTAGAGGGAGGGATAGTGGGTAGGGATTTACCCTTACTAACCCTAGCTTTAGGGTTAACGTTATTTCACTCAGGCTGCAGTGGCAGGCCTGTGTAAGAATTGTCAGAGCTCCCTATGGGTGACAAAAGAAATGCTGCAGCCCATAGGGATCTCCTGGAACCCCAGTATCCTGGGTACCTCAGTACCATATACTAGGGAATTATAAGGGTGTTCCAGTATGCCAATGTGAATTGGTGAAATTGGTCACTAGCCTGTTAGTGACAATTTAGAAAGCAGAGAGAGCATAACCACTGAGGTTCTGGTTAGCAGAGCCTCAGTGAGACAGTTAGGCATCACACAGGGAACAGATACAGGGCACACTTATGAGCACTGGGGCTCTGGCTGGCAGGGTCCCAGTGACACATACACTAAAACAACATATATACAGTGAAATATGGGGGTAACATGCCAGGCAAGATGGTACTTTCCTACAGCCAGCAATCAACTTTTCCGCATTGCCACTGCCCCTCAGATTTGACGGTTGTGGAAAGGAACACGTTGGGGTTAGGGAAAGAAGGTGGGAGGAACAACTCTAATTGGGATGGGTGGGAGGACTGACTTTGGGTGTTTATAATACAGGGTGCTGAGAACAGTAATAACAAAAAAAGAATAAGGGCATGTTTGGAACACTCTTTGATGGTACTATTTACCTTATTTGTACACTGTCTCATTAATATATTATATGCTGTATCTGTTTGAATGCTGCCAATGCTGTCAATAAAAAGATATTTAATTTTTTTTGTGAATTCCAAAAAGTGATTCATTTTGACTCATTCAAGGGATAGGTCTATGAGTGCAGATGTCATACTTATTTGGTAAACCTGTCACTATAAATATTTAAGATCTTGACTAAAAAAATGAACAAGTTAAAATGTCCTACTGAAATGAGAATGACAAGAAAAACTGACATAGCAGACCTGACTCAAAGATTAAGAATGCATTTGAGGGATATCACACGCCAAACACCCTTCCAGAAGCTATGCTCTTGCCCGTCCAATTTGGCCTAGTAGTTTTTCCTAGGAACTCACAACTACGGTCACTTACAACACAACAGCCTGTAGTCCCTGCCCTCAGATCACTTACTTTGAATGTATTTTCACTGCTTGCACTCCTTTTCGTCTCTGCTACAAGAAACCTTGATAGTTGAGTTGCCAAATGGTGCATGTAGGAAGGGCTCATGTTTCTAGCCCGCACGTTTTACAAATCTTCTTATCAAGTGACTGATAGCCCCATGTACTAATCCTGAATTGGAAGTGAAGGAAGGTGCACAGGCAAATTAATAGGGTGAGCTGTACCAGAGCCAAGCCACGGGGTTTGGCTTGGCTCTAAGAGTCCGTGCATGAGGTGAGACATTTAAACATTTGGCATGTATATCTTGCAACAAATAATGTAAAAATATTATACAATGTCTTCAAAATTTTAAAATATAATAGGTGCTTGTACAGTGCACATCCTGAACTCAACTACGCTTGTGTGTGATAATAAAAAAAGGAGGCTGTATGGAATATAATTTTTGCCTACAATCACACAATTTGGACAAGCAGGTAAGCCAGTATTGATCCCAAGTTATCTGGTTTAACATCATTTACAGAGGTCACTGTTTTGTCTCTAATTCATGGCTCAGGATGTGATACCATGACCCTGGGGCAAGGTTAATTGTATGTACACGTGGCTCCTCCGGACTATGCCCCCCACACGAGTTCTCGTCCAACCAATCAGACTAGCGAGAACTTTAGATACTCTGTTGAACATGTTGCACTGTTGCACAGTTTAATGGGCAATCTACTGTTTGCGAGGCACCCTGGGGATAGGGAGTTGGGTTTTACAGTTACAACGTTTGCAGATGCGATGGGCAGAGCAGAGAGAAATACTTATGTATACACCCCGAAACATGGAGAGACTGTACCCGGGGCAGGGGTGGGCAGCCTGGAATGCTAATAAGACAACCCCAGGGTGGAATATAATATACTAACATGGAATGTACGCGGTATGGGGTCCCCATCCAAACGTCACAGAATACTGTCCTTTTTGAAAAGAAGAGGTGTACAAGTGGCAATGCTACAAGAGACCCACTTAACCACAAGAGAGGTGGAGAGATTGAGGCGTAGATGGTGAGGGCAGGTGTTTGCCACTGGCTATTCAGCGTATGCGAGGGGCGCCTTGATTTGGATACGAGCGGGGGTTCCCTTTGAAGTCATATCTAAGGACATAGACCATGAGGGTAGGTTTGTGATAGCGGAGGGAAGGCTTCATGGAACTCCAATTGTCCTGGGCAGTGTCTACGCCCCCAACCAATATCAGGTCCCCTTTATAACGCAACTTTCGAGTCATCTCACATGCCAATAAACCGGGTGTATCTCAAGCGGGGGAGACTTTAACAGAATATTATGGGGGTCATTCTGACCCTGGCGGCTGGTGACCGCCAGGGTCACCGACCACAGGAGCACCGCCAACAGGCTGGCGGTGCTCCCTCGAGCATTCTGACCGTGGCGGTTCAGCCGCGGTCAGAAGCGGAAAGTCGGCGGTCTCCCGCCGACTTTCCGCTGCTCGGGGGAATCCTCCATGGCGGCGGAGCGCGCTCCGCCGCCATGGGGATTCTGACACCCCCTACCGCCATCCTGTTCCTGGCGGGTCTCCCGCCAGGAACAGGATGGCGGTAGGGGGTGCCGCGGGGCCCCTGGGGGCCCCTGCAGTGCCCATGCCAATGGCATGGGCACTGCAGGGGCCCCCGTAAGAGGGCCCCGCATAGTATTTCAGTGTCTGCAAAGCAGACACTGAAGTACGCGACGGGTGCAGCTGCACCCGTCGCACCCCTGCAACTCCGCCGGCTCCATTCGGAGCCGGCATCCTCGTTGCAGGGGCATTTCCGCTGGGCCGGCGGGCGCTCTTTTGGAGAGCGCCCGCCGGCCCAGCGGAAATGTGAGAATGGCCGCCGCGGTCTTTTGACCGCGGTGCAGTCATTTGTCGGCGGGACTGTGGCGGGCGGCCTCCGCCACCCGCCACAGTCAGAATCAGCCCCTATATGTGGACTTAGACCGGTCCTCTCCACCGGTTACAGAGGCAGCAACACATAGAGTGGCGAGAAAATTGAGAGAATGGATGAATGCGTGGGGCCTATTGGATGTATGGTGGGTACAACACCCCACTGAGAGGGATTATTCATTCTATTCGGGACTACACCAAGTACATACCAGAATAAATAGGGTGGTGTGTACAGCAGATCTCGCACAGGGAATGACCCACGCAGAATACCTTGCTCACACATTATCAGACCATAAACCCCTACTGGTTACCTGGAAGGCGACAATGGATAGGCCTCCTGTCCCGACATGGAGACTGACCCCGGGCTCGTTAGAGGATCAAGCATACAGAGAATCCCTTCGCCTACACCTCTCAGACCATATTAAAACCAATAAAGGATCAGCCTCTTCAAGATCCTTGGAATGGGAGGCTCTCAAGGTGACAACTAGAGGTTTTTGTCTAGGTTAGACAGTCGGAGTGAGTCGCAGCCTGGAACGCGAACTGAATAGTTTGGATACACGAAGGGGAACGAGGTGGGGAGAACGGGGACGCAGTACAGGAGAGATATGTCCAGGCACGGAAGTCATATGCCCAGGTGGAAGAGCAGCTCCGCTGTCACAGCTTTCGGAAATATCTGGCATCACTCCAGGCTGAGGAGGGCCGCTCAGGTAGAATGCTGGCGTGGTTAGTGAGGGCTGAAGGCTACAGTGGACCCATTACGAGTGTCTATGATAAAGGAGGGGAACGTCAGTGTATGCCAGGACCCATAAATGACGCCTTCAAAGAGTACTACTCCCATCTCTATGGGGCCCCGGGAGAGCTTAGAGCAGATGACCATGACAACTTTTTGCGTCCAATCCCTCTGGCCACGCTGGCACTCAAGGAACAGGATAGTTTAGGAGGCCCGCTGATGGTTGACGAGGTACAGGAGACTATAGCACAGCTGGCCCCCGGTAAGACCCCAGGGATGGATGGACTTCCCATGGACTTTTACAAAAAATATTCCACACTGTTAGCCCCCCAGTTGGTGGAGATGTATACGGAGGCATTGCAACGCGGCATGCTACCGGACTCGCTTAGGGAGGCACTGGTGGTCCCTTTGCCCAAAACGAAGTCGAAAGAGGCCTCAGTAATGGACTTCCGACCTCGGTCAATGTTGAATAACGATTTTAAAATCCTCAGTAAAGCCTTAGCCAATAGATTCCTACGCCACATCGCCGGGTTAGTGCATACCGATCAGAATGGCTTTGTCCCGAACCGCAGCACCTCTTTGAACTTGAGGCGCTTGTTTGCCATCTTACACATGCCCGAAGAAGAGAGGCCCGGGGCAGGAGTGCTGCTTGCAGTAGATTTTGAGAAAGCTTTTGATTCGGTCAGATGGGACTATCTGAGAACAGTGATGCAGTGGATGGGAATGGGAGAAGGCTGGATAAAATGGGTGGACTTACTGTATATGTCCCCGCTGGCGATTGTGAGGACGGGCAGAATGATATTGGATACTTACCCTATATACCGAGGGACACGACAAGGGTGCCCGCTATCGCCGCTTCTATTTGCTCTGGCCATAGAGCCACTGGCAGTTGCAATGCGAAGCAAGGGCACTGGCAAGGGAGTAAAATGGGGTCAATCAGAACATATTATTTCACTATATGCCGATGATATACTCATATACCTCAATGATGGAGAGTCGGGCCTACCTTGGGCTTTGCTGACGCTGGACCATTTCGGTGCACTCTCAGGTCTGTGTCTCAACAGAAGCAAGACATTTGTTTTTCCCCTAACACAAACTTATTGGCGACCCTCCTCCTGCCCTGGGGACATAGTTTGGGCTCCACGCACTTTTATGTATTTGGGTATACAAATATACCATGAGACTGGGGACCTGAGAGATGGATACATTGGAAGGGCACTCCGCTCCCTGAAAGCCTCAGTTGGTTTCTGGCGCTCATTAAAATTATCCATCATGGCCAGAATTTCTTTATCTAAAATGATCATGCTCCCCCGCCTCCTCTATTATTTTGCTAACTTACCATTATCGATTCCTTCAGCGTGGTTTCGAGAGTTAAATACTCTACTTAGGGAGGTTATCTGGGATGACGTCCGCAGACGTACAGCACTCCCAACCCTTTGTAGACCAACTTTCGCAGGAGGCCTGGGAGTTCCAGATTTTGAGGCCTATTACCTGTCGTGCCAGCTGCAATGGGTAGCCAGTTGGTTCGCTGGTAAGGGATACCTGGACAGATGGATTACCGTTGGAGATAGAGGTACGGACCGAGTCATAGCGCAGTTGATTAATAAGAAGGTAGCACGCCAAATGGACAGTCCGATGACGAAAGTAGCCATGTTTTGCTGGAAGAGGTGTGCAAGATGAGTGGGGGTGGGACACCCCTTATTCCCCGGCCTTGCCACTGACTGCCCTAATACTAGATCTGTGGGAGGATGGTTTGGTGGGTACAGGGTTCGGAATTTGGAAAAGGGCGGGAGTAGAGACGGTAGGTGACTTATTCCGGGATGGGGTTTTGAGGCCCTTTACTGATATGAATGATAGGGGAATCCATCCGGGACAATTCCTTCTGTACCAAAAGTTAACACATAATCTACGGGAACACTGGGAAACAGTGAATGAAGAGCCTACCACCCATCATATATTACACCTCCTTCTAACATTGGGAGATGATGCGCACTGCATCACAAGACTGTATTGAGCCCAACAGGAAGGAGCCCTTGACCCAATACAATCCCTACAGGAGAGATCCCTGGAAAATGAAATAACAGACTCAGAGTGGAGTAGAGTGCTAGCGTACCCAAGGGAAGTGTTGAGAAACACGAGACTGAGATATACTCAATATAATTACACGCACAGGACTTACCTCACCCCACACCGCGTATCCTTAATGTACAGGGGGTCCCCAGGTGCAGTGACGTGAACGCAGACTTCGACCACATGGTGTGGAGCTGCCCCAACCTGCGACAGGGCTGGGGCAATGTGTTGGCGGACCTCTCTAGACTGCTGGATAGGGGTTTGGCCCTATCCCCCAATGTGTGGCTATTGGGTCTTAGAACGGGACTCCCATGTGGGAAGGTGAGGGGCCGTTTTCTGGACCTGGCTCTGGTTTTATACCGGAGACTGATTAGCTTGGGGTGGAAATCCCCCAGATGCCCATCACTGACGGAATGGAGACGGGAAGTAGAGAAGTGGGACATAGCAGAACTGCAGATACCGAAGAGAGAGGAGGAGCGTGGACTCCGCCGGACCCCCATCGCTCCAGAATGGGAGGAGATACTGACAAAATGGGAGGGGATGCTGAGGGGTACGGACACACCTACAGAGGGACTGACATAAAAATAAAACTAAAGGATAAAGATAGAGGTCGGCAATGACACAACTCCTGGGGTAGGGAAGGATGAATCTAGGGTTTGGAACCTAGAAGACACTAGAAGGGAAGCAAAGACAGATATGGGATACACGGCACAAGATCACAGAAATGACTGAGTGGGGTTGGAGGGAAACGGGCATTATTTGAGGTGGTTATCGTCTTGGTATTAAAAAGGGACGGATAGCAAGTGCCAACCCTGCTCCGAAGGGTAAGGGAGAAGTGGTTGACTTCAGACAATGGAACCGCCTGCCCATGCAAGTTCCATCGCACCATTAACCTGTTTAATTTTAGTTAAAGACTGTTTTAGATGTACAACAATCAGATCGATGGCATAGCTCTCATATGGCGCACAAGTAAATGCACGAGGCTTCAGAATTAGACCATAAGCAATTAAAATTGATGTAAAGGTAAAAGAAAGTATGTGATTTTCGACCAAAGTATCTAACACCCTGAGCTGCATGGGAAACACCAGCTGCCACACCAAATCATTCTGTATTTGTATAACAGCAAATTGTTAATACAAATATATTTTTTTTAAATAAAAAACTTCATGGCTCAGGACGAGAAATACCCGACACAGAGATAGAAAGGAATGCATTTATTTGTAAATGTGTCACATGCCAAAGGCCCCCTGAAGCTATGCCCCTGCATATCAGCCCCCATCTCTTGCCACACAGCATCACAGGCCAGGTGCTAGATGTACGGAAAGATATTGTGGTCACAAAGAGCCTGGATGCACAGTACACAAATTTGCTTTGCATTTGAAGTGCAAATGTGAATCAAAGTACTCCAATTGTGAATCGTTGCATCTCACTAGGGAATGCTTTGAGACCACTCCAACGCTTTTGTATTTATACTCCTACTTCCTTAACGCTGTCAATTTCCCACTCCCCATTAGTACTTGGGGTACAGAGAAGAAGAAAAGCTTTCTCACAGTGCTACACTTTGCAAAGGTAGTGCAGTGATGCAAGAATGATACTTTGTACAACTGGCCCCAGACCACAGACCCTGAAAGGGCAAAACCCAGAATGTGCTGCTAAGAAATGTGACTAATAACGTAAACAATAAGGACTGCACTGAAAGGTTTTCAGATATGGTCCGCTGCCCTTAGATGCCAACTAGTTGAGATTACTATAGCATGATTGATGAAATGTGACTTTTTCCTGATTCCCTTCCTTCGCACATAGGTAATATTTTCTCCTTTTGAATTTCAATGCACTGCCCTCCATTGAGGGTGGTACATATGTGGGCACTGAGGGCCCGATTACGACATTAGAAGTCCCTGGTCCCTCAATGCCACTGTGGCATTTGGACCGCCGTTGTTGCGGTGGTCCGAATGCCACATTACGAGGTTGACGGGCAGACCTGCCAACCTACCGCCGTCCCAGCCAGGCTCTTCGATCCCGATGGGGCTGACGGTGTGTGCCGGTTGTAATCAACCAGGGCGGTTTTGAACACTGCGTCGCCCTGCTGATTACAACCTTGCTCCCTGCCAGCCTTTTCATGGCGGTAGCACCGCCATGAAAAGGCTGGTGGAGAACAGGTGCAGGGGGCCACAGGAGGGCCTATGGCTTGGGCAGTGGAGGGGTCGTCCTGCCCACCACCCTCGAAATGCACAACGTCTTAGTTGTAAGCTCTTGGGAGCTAGTGCTTGTCTCTCTTATATCTTTCAATATGTGCCTTTCTTCTATTTCTGTCACATTTGGGGGTGTGGTTGTGTTCCTTTACATTAGTTACAACATGATCTTTGGTAGTGCCCCCCCCCCACTATAGCAAGCATTAGAGTAATATTTAGTACCTTTCCAGTTCACAGTTTCTGTGCTTGTACTTTCTTGGATGTAAGTGTAGCCCATGAGAGAAAATAATTGCTTTCCTTTCTGTGATGTGATGTATCTTACTCTATCTGTCATTGGGGTCATTACGACCTCGGCGGTCTTTTCGCAAGACCGCCGAGGTACCGCCGCTCTGAAGACCGCCAGTGGTGGCGGTCTTCCGCACCGTGTATTATGACCGCTGGCAGCCCGCCGTCCTTTTTCGTACGGAAAGCCGCCAGCAGCCATACTGGTGGACGGCAGGAAAGTGGAGGTTGCTCAACCTCCACCGCCACGTCAACAGAACACCGCCCACTGAATCACGTCCCATGATTCGGTGTGGCGGTGTTCTGATGACGGTGTTCTGGTGGCAGAGCTGCCCCCATGGATCCCGTCCCCTCCCGGAGGATCAACGGACAAAGTAAGTTGATCGTCCGTTAGGGAAGGGGGTGGGGGATGTTGTGTGTTGTGTGCGTGCATGGGGGTGTGAGAGTGTAGAGGGGGTGAGTGAGTGAGTGTATGCGTACGGGGGGTGTTGTGTGCATGGGAAATGTGTGCGGGTCGGACGGTGTGCATGTCTGTTTGTATGTGTGCGGGTAGTCGGGGTGTATGTGTGCATGTAGGGGTGTGTATATGTGCATGTTGGGGGTGTGTGCATGTAGGGGTGTGTATATGTGCATGTTCGGGGTCAGGGTGGGGAGAGGGGTTGTGCCACCTTTGGAGGGTGGCAGGGGGGTGGGGGGAGGATTCGTGGGGGGTAGCGGGAGTGGGGGAGAGCCCTATCAGTGCCAGGGAAGGAATTCTCTGGCACTGATAGTGCCTACCACCATGGATTTCATGGCAGTTTCCAACCACCGAGATCCATGGCGGTATGCAGGGTCCTGATACCGTCGGCGGTCTTGTGACGACTGCCGGGCTGGAGACCGCAATCTCCATCCCAGCGGTCTTCACCGCCATGGCGGTCGGAATGGTGAAGTGGCGGATGACCGCGGCGGTTCCTTTTTTTTTCTGCCGGCCTGTTTGCGGTCTTACCGCCGCTTTATCACCGACCGCCAGGGTTGTAATGACTGCCATTATGTCTGAAAATAGTGTAATAATATAAAGAATTACATTTTTGAAATGTTTAATACATGTGTTATTGACATACAAAATGATGATAACTCGTTTTCTGTTTTATACTTACATGTATGTTCTTGCTGGATATTGAACACTCTTTTTGCAGGCTTTCCGTTGGGGGTGTTGCAATGTGGAACAATATGAGTCTTTTCTGTTGGCTAAAAAAAGTGCATTAGTTTGATTTTAAATATTTGTTGGTAGCTAGTGGGGGCAGAGGCAGTGAGGTTTCATTTTTTGTATGTTTTATGGTGTGTTCCTGTTTAGTAATATTTTTTTTTTTTGTGACTACGCCCACTAATTTTATACAAGGCTAATGTGAGGCCCATCAGCAAGTGAACACTGCTAGCCACAGTTAAGGACTTAGGGACGGTCGGACATTTTATATTCGGGTTAGGAGAAACTCATTTAGAATTCTGTGGAAATGTTTCAAACATGTACTAACTGCATTGGCACAGATTCAGCATGTTACTCTTCTTTAGAATGGTCTATTATTACTAATCTGCAAAACTGCAGGACTAACACACTACATCATAGAATAACATGAATGTTACCACACAGGCGCGAGACATTTAACGCCATGTTCTTTGCTTGGACTGCGCTTTCCCCTTTCAATAATACAGTGGGAATTCAACTATATATCAGACTAACTGCAGAGCGATTCTTGTGTGACTAGCAATGCAGACTCACAGGTGAGAATATGAGTGTGTTTTGTATTTATTTGATACACTTACACCCCCATATGGATTAATCATTGCAGTAACGGAGACACAGCACAAGGAGAACAACCGTCAGTTTGTTCCAAGTGCTTTAGGTGAAGCAGGTGGGAATAAAACACCCACACCATCACCACAGGTTGTACTACTGATTCATGGACTGATAAGTACAAGAAGCGGCTTCGTGCTGAATATGTGAACTGTAATGAATCTGCGTGTGCAAAACATGCCCAGGCTGTCCCATTACACGTCTAGTGCCCCCTACCTTTGAGGTCTCTAACGTGAGTTAGCAACACGGTGCATTACCTATGTGTGAGTCTGTGACTTTGAGAATTCCTGTGACTTTTGTAGCCCATCTGGTTTTGCACTGTACATGGGGCATGTGCCTTCAAAGGATGGAGGTTGGCTCCTGATTCCTGAAACAGATGCTAGAGACAGTGACTGATGGCAACTTCCCATAAAGGCAGTCGATGTCCCTGGATGCGGCTTATGGACCCAGTACTGCCAGGTGATGGAGATGGGGCTAGGCAGAAAGGTATTTTTTTCCTCTGGCAGGTCTCCTTGAAGAGACCTTGCGCAACGTGCTATGTGCGAGGCTGTCGGCACGCGCAGCATTTTTCACAGCGTGTGTCACAGTAAGCATAGCTTGTGCTATGAAACATGCTGTACACATATTGACAAGCTGTGCTTACAGCTGATTGGGTGTGGGCTGTGGGCCACAATTCCTAGTCTCCCAGTCAGCTGCCAGTGCAGCTTGTTGGAGTGGGCCTTGCCTGCTCCACTCAACACTCAAGGATCTTTGCCTTGCTACCAGTGCACATAGTGGGCTGGTGACGACTGGGTCCCATAATTCTCTGTAGCACCGTCTGTGTGGGATCATAACTAGATGGGTATCACATTATTTGCCCCATTTGCCCTGATGACTCTCTTTAGCATTACATACAAAGTCAGTTGTGCATTATATACAATGCCTCACATTGCAGCCCTAGGGCGCTTGATGGTTGTTGAACTTTTGCTTAGGCAGGGTCATCCCCAGTCTTTTTGCATCCTATTTTTTTTCTGACCTGTTGCTGTTGGCTTTTCAACTCTGAGAACTTTACCACTGCTAACCAGTGCTAAAGTGCATATGCTCTCTGTGTAAATTGTATGTAATTCTTGTATCCATGATTGGCATATTTGATTTACTAGTAAGTCCCTGGTAAGGTGCACTAGAGGTGCCAGGGCCTGTAAATCAAATGCTACTAGTGGGCCTGCAGCACTGGTTGTGCCACCCACATAAGTAGCTCTGTAATCATGTCCCAGACCTGCCACAGCAGTGTCTGTGTGTGTATTTTTACACTGTAAATTCGACTTGGCAAGTGTACCCACTTGCCAGGCCTAAACCTTCCCTTTTCTTACATGTAAGGCACCCCTAAGGTAGGCCCTAGGTAGCCCCAAGGGCAGGGTGCAGTGTATGGATAAGGTAGGACATATAGTAATGTGGTTTATATGTCCTGACAGTGAAATACTGCCAACTTCGTTTTTCACTGTTGCAAGGCCTGTCTCTCTCATAGGATAATATGAGGGCTACCTTTAAATATGATTAAAGTGTAGATTCCCCTAGAGAGTAGATGGACATGTGGAGTTTGGGGTCCCTGAACTCACAATTAAAAAATACATCTTTTAGTAAAGTTGATTTTAAGATTGTGCATTTGAAAATGCCACTTTTAGAAAGTGAACATTTTCTTGCTTAAACCATTCTGTGACTCTGACATGTTTGTGGATTCCATGTCTGGGTCAGTTTGACAGTTGGGTTGTTTTTCACCTCGCACTAGACAGTGACACAAAGGGGGCTGGGGTGTAACCTGCATTTCCTGATTAGCCATCTCTGCTAGGAGGGGGGGGTGGAGTGGTCACTCTCATCTGAAAGGACTGTGCCTGCCTCTGACAATGCCGGCTCCAACCCCCTGGTGTGTGTCTGAGGCCTTGCCTGGGCAAGGCAGGATTTCACAAGTAGGTGTGAGTCCCCTTTGAAGAAAGGTGACTTCAAAGACTAAAATGGGTATAAGAAGGGCACCCAAATCTACAGACTTTAGAAACACTTCTGGAACCAAGAGGAACCTCTGCCTGGAGAAAAGCTGATAGCTGAGGAAGAAGTGCTGCCCTGCCTGTGACTGTGCTTTGTGGAGCTTTCCTGCAGTGCTGCTTCTGCCAGAGTAAGAGGGCAAAGACTGGACTTTGTGTGCCTTCCATCTTGTGAAGAAATCTCCAAGGGCTTGAGTTAGAGCTTGCCTCCTGTTATTTGAAGTCTCAGGGACAGCAAATACTTCTCTCTGCCAGCACCTGGAGTCTCTGGAGAGACTCCTGCTCTGACAAGTGGTGCCCTATCCAGTCCCTGGGCCCTTGAAAGAAAGGCTGGTGGAAATCCAAGGAAATCGACTTCGGACGACTCCGGACCGACGCCGCTGCTGAATCCGGTGACGCCGCCTGCACCCGACGCCGTGACCTTCACTGGAACGCGACGCTCTTCGCAGGCCCGACGCCGCTGCAGCCCGCTGAAGTCCGCGGCTCCATGGAAGTCGCCGCACCACATCGTGACCGACGCCGCTCGAAGTGCACGGATTCAACGTTTCACACAGACGCCGCAATCCCCGACTTCGCATCGGCTTGTTTTCACTCTTCACCAAAGGTACTGTACTTGGGGGTCTACACGACTCTGTGTCCGGCGCCGCTGGTGTTGGCTTGTTGGGAACGACTCCGTCACGACGCCGTGTTAACATCTCATCGAAGCATTTTTGTTTCTAAGCGCTATTTTTGAGTTTAATCTCTAAAAATTCATAACTTTACTTGTGTATGTCGGATTTTTGTCGTTTTGGTCTTGTTTTGTTTAGATAAATATTTCCTATTTTTCTAAACTGGTGTTGTGTCATTTTGTAGTGTTTTAATTAATTTACTGTGTGTGTTGGTACAAATACTTTACACCTAGCGCTCTGAAGTTAAGCCTACTGCTCTGCCAAGCTACCAAGGGACTAAGCAGGGGTTAGCTGAGGGTGATTCTCTTTTACCCTGACTAGAGTGAGGGTCCTTGCTTGAACAGGGGGTAACCTGACTGTCAACCAAAGACCCCATTTCTAACATTGGTGATCAGCGGTTGGGATTTGGACTTGTATTTGTACTTGACATACAGTGATTAAGTGTACACTACTGTTTTGAGTTCAGACCACTATGTGACCACATACTACTTGTCTTGTGATTCGGCTTTTTGTTCTCTGATGTCCTCCTGGAAGTATTGCTAATATTTTTGGACTTTGGTTTTTGGTTGTGAAGCCTTTGCAGAATGGAAGTCAATTTCTGGCACCTATTTATGTATAAAATTGGCAGCTTAAAGCATTCTGCATGGAAAGGGGACTGGCTGTGAACAATAAATCCAGAAGGGAGTATCTTGAGTCAGCCCTGTTTCAGTATGAATTGAAACGTTGTCAGGCAACACCACCAAATGAGTCTGAGGAGGATAACTACTCTGAGGAGGAGGACTACTCTGAGGAGGAGGGCAGTGACCCTGAGGAGGGAACAGAAAGAGATGATTGGCTCCTAGTTTGAATCCGGAGTCTGGAAGAGCTAGATGCAGAGCTTGAGAGGGCTGAGGAGAAGAGAGCCTTAGTCCTGGAAAAAGAAAGGATTACAGCTCAAGAGCTGAGCTGTGAAGAGCTGAAGCTGGAGGCCATGAGGGCTGAGTCCAGTTCAGATGGTGGCAGCAAAAATCTTGTATCGAGTACTGCTGAAGAAGTGCACATGCCCAGAGATGTGGTGCCCTACTTGAAGGAGGGAGTTAACACACACCAGGAGGTTCAGGGGTATGAGGTAGCTCCAGTGATGCACAGGGTCCCTGAGGTGGATTGGGGAACTGGCATGGGGAGTCATATTCCTACTGGTGGGAGGGACACTCTACTGACTCTAGGTGAGAGTGTCAGGGAGAGGGGTTCACCCCAGGTAGAAGTCCTGGTTATGGAGTGTGAAGACATCCCAGAAGAGTGTGGGTTGAGTGTCAGGGACAGTCAGGTACTGTCTCACCAGTCTCAGGAGGGTGATGTGGGGTGCTTTTTCAAAGCAGAGTCACTGGATGGTTGGGTGAAGGGTACTTTGGTTAATTCATGTAAGGGGCTGAGTGATGTAATTGCTGGAGAGCAAATGTCTAGTCCATATTTTCCAGAGCTACGCCAACACCAGGTGGAGTGTGAGTTCTCTGACCCCAGGGAGCTTACAATGGAGGCAGACCTCTTGGTGAGTACCAGAGAGTCTGAAGAGGCATTTGGGGGGGCTCTTGAGAGGAGTGGTCTAGGTATTTCCCAACCAGGTGAGGTAGGGAAGGATTGTAGTGTCCCAGGTAGGTCCCGGTGTAGAGGGATGGGCGAGGGACCCGATGTCCAGTCTCTGAGGAGAGGGAATGGGGATGGGCTGAGGTCCAAGGTGCCCGAGATCCGGTCCCAGGTCCTGGAGGGTTCCATGAGGGAACACCAGGAGGGGAGCCTAACCTGTACCATAGGGCCATCTGTTGAGGGAGATCCCACAGTGTCAGGAGAACTTGGGGGGCGGCTGTAGCCAGCGTCCCACCAGTTCTGGTGTCTGGCAGTACCACTCCTAGTGAGGGGGTGCAGGAGTCCAGACAGAGGGTTGAGAGGGGTTTGCGGACCCCAGTGGAGAACATGGAGGGTCGGGGGTCAGCTCTGAGAGCAGAGCCCCCCAGGAATGACCTTGGTGAGACCATTTCTGGGTTGCGGGGAATCCAGACTCTGTCAGATGGGCAGAGGTCAGGAGACCTGCGCCAGCCAGACTCTTGTGTGGCCCTTGGGGACAGTGTGTCCCTTGAGGGGGGTAAGTGTGCCCCCCAGGCAGTGGTTCAACCACAAGGTGGTGACTCTGGGTTGAATGATCAGGTTCAGGAGGTAAACTCTGACCTGGTGGGGGGTAAGTGTGCTCCAAGGAAGTCCTGGTGCGCCAGGCAGTGGTTCAACCGCAGGGTGGTGACCCTGGGTTGGATGACCAGGTTCAGAGGGTAAACTCTGACCTGGTGGGGGGTAGGTATGCCCCCCAGGAATTCCTGGGTTGCCAGGCAGTGGTCTAGTCTGTGGGTACAGACCCTGGACTGGAGGATCAGGTGCAGGGGATAAACCCTGACCTGAAGGGGGGGGGCGGTTTGCCCAATCACCCCCCCTGGTGTGATTTCAAGGGGTACTCTCCCTGAGGGGTGGGTGCAGAACCCTGAGAGTAGGGGAAGGGGAGAGAAAGACTCACCCCTGACCCCAGAGCAATCTAAGGGTACAGACCCTGGATTGGAAGGCCAGGTTCAGGGTGTCTCCCCTGACCTGGAGGAAGGGGCTACTGCTAACAGTGCCCCTACCATGTTGTCTTCTGGGGGGCCACTCCTAGTTGGGTGGTTCAGGACCCAAGAAGAGAGGGCAGGGGGAGGGAAGCCTCACCCCTGGCCCAACCTGAAGGTACAGACCCCAGGTTGGAGGATCAGTTGCAGGGTAACATCCCTGCACTGGTGGAAGAATTGTGCAGGACTGCTTCTACAAGCACCCTGACAATTTTTTACTCTGGGGGTGCCGCTCCTGGAGGGAGGGTGCAGAGCCCCAGAGGGGAGGACCAGGATCAGGTTATCTTCTCTGACCTGGTGGAAGGGAGAGTGGTCAAAGGGTGTCAGGCACCTGGGACTACCGCCCCCCCACTCTCCACAGTCACAGTGGGTGGAGAGGCCTGAGGTCAGGCTCTCATCCCTGACAGTCATCAGGGGCCACTGTGGCTTGCTGTCCTGGTGGACAGAGTTGCCCCTGGGGGTGGGACGAGAGTCACACCCCAGGGGTGGAGTGGGCAACACCACTGTGTTGGCCCTGGTGGTACTATCTGCCCATTGCAATACATTTGTGAGCAAAGTAAAGTTAGGTGCTGCACAGATGGTGTCTGCAGATGTGGAGAAGGGTTCTCCATGGGTTATCTTAGTGGGCCCTGAGAGTATGGACAGAGGGATCCAACTGGAGTCAGGAAGGCGTAGAACTGGAACATGCCCCTGCTGTTGTGGGCCTGGGTCCTTGTTCTATCGCCCCATCAGGGAAGTACATCAAGGTATTGATTGTTCTCCCCTGGCTTTAGGCTGGTAGGGGGTCGTGTTGGACTTTTGCTTATGCAGGGTCATCCCCAGTCTTTTTGCCTCCTGCCTCCTATTTTTTTTCTGACCTGTTGCTGTTGGCTTTTCAACTCTGAGCACTTTACCACTGCTAACCAGTGCTAAAGTGCATATGCTCTCCGTGTAAATTGTATGTAATTGGTTTATCCATGATTGGCATATTTGATTTACTAGTAAGTCCCTAGTAAGGTGCACTAGAGGTGCCAGGGCCTGTAAATCAAATGCTACTAGTGGGCCTGCAGCACTGGTTGTGCCACCCACATACGTAGCTCGGTAATCATGTCCCAGACCTGCCACAGTGTATTTTTACACTGTAAATTCGACTTGGCAAGTGTACCCACTTGCCAGGCCTAAACCTTCCCTTTTCTTACATGTAAGGCACCCCTAAGGTAGGCCCTAGGTAGCCCCAAGGGCAGGGTGCAGTGTATGGATAAGGTAGGACATATAGTAATGTGGTTTATATGTCCTGACAGTGAAATACTGCCAACTTCGTTTTTCACTGTTGCAAGGCCTGTCTCTCTCATAGGATAATATGGGGGCTACCTTTAAATATGATTAAAGTGTAGATTCCCCTAGAGAGTAGATGGACATGTGGAGTTTGGGGTCCCTGAACTCACAATTAAAAAATACATCTTTTAGTAAAGTTGATTTTAAGATTGTGCGTTTGAAAATGCCACTTTTAGAAAGTGAGCATTTTCTTGCTTAAACCATTCTGTGACTCTGCCGTGTTTGTGGATTCCATGTCTGGGTCAGTTTGACAGTTGGGTTGTTTTTCACCTCGCACTAGACAGTGACACAAAGGGGGCTGGGGTGTAACCTGCATTTCCTGATTAGCCACCTCTGCTAGGAGGGAGGGGTGGAGTGGTCACTCTCATCTGAAAGGACTGTGCCTGCCTCTGACAATGCCGGCTCCAACCCCCTGGTGTGTGTCTGAGGCCTTGCCTGGGCAAGGCAGGATTTCACAAGTAGGTGTGAGTCCCCTTTGAAGAAAGGTGACTTCAAAGACTAAAATGGGTATAAGAAGGGCACCCAAATCTACAGACTTTAGAAACACTTCTGGAACCAAGAGGAACCTCTGCCTGGAGAAGAGCTGATAGCTGAGGAAGAAGTGCTGCCCTGCCTGTGACTGTGCTTTGTGGAGCTTTCCTGCAGTGCTGCTTCTGCCAGAGTAAGAGGGCAAAGACTGGACTTTGTGTGCCTTCCATCTTGTGAAGAAATCTCCAAGGGCTTGAGTTAGAGCTTGCCTCCTGTTGTTTGAAGTCTCAGGGACAGCAAAGACTTCTCTCTGCCAGCACCTGGAGTCTCTGGAGAGACTCTTGCTCTGACAAGTGGTGCCCTATCCAGTCCCTGGGCCCTTGAAAGAAAGGCTGGTGGAAATCCAAGGAAATCGACTTCAGACGACTCCGGACCGACGCCGCTGCTGAATCCGGTGTGCCGCCTGCACCCGACGCCGTGACCTTTGCTGGAACGCGACGCTCTTCGCAGGCCTGACGCCGCTGCAGCCCGCTGAAGTCCGCGGCTCCGCGGAAGCCGCCGCACCACGTCGTGACCGACGCCGCTCGAAGTGCACGGATTCAACGTTTCGCACAGACGCCGCGATCCCCGACTTCGCATCGGCTTGTTTTCACTCTTCACCAAAGGTACTGTACTTGGGGGTCTACACGACTCCGTGTCCGGCGCCGCTGGTGTTGGCTTGTTGGGAACGACTCCGTCATGATGCCGTGTTAACATCTCATCAAAGTATTTTTGTTTCTAAGCGCTATTTTTTAGTTTAATCTCTAAAAATTCATAACTTGACTTGTGTATGTCAGATTTTTGTCGTTTTGGTCTTGTTTTGTTTAGATAAATATTTCCTATTTTTCTAAACTGGTGTTGTGTCATTTTGTAGTGTTTTCATTAATTTACTGTGTGTGTTGGTACAAATACTTTACACCTAGCGCTCTGAAGTTAAGCCTACTGCTCTGCCAAGCTACCAAGGGGGTAAGCAAGGGTTAGCTGAGGGTGATTCTCTTTTACCCTGACTAGAGTGAGGGTCCTTGGTTGAACAGGGGGTAACCTGACTGTCAACCAAAGACCCCATTTCTAACAATGGTGTTTTCAGTCTTCCTGGGACAGAGGACGGGAAAAGATAGCAACTGGCACGGAGGGTCTCAGTCATGAATGACATTGGGACATCCATCTTTTGCTTCTGTTACTAGGATAACTATTCCATCTCTTGTTCTACGCACCACAAGGCCTTGCATCACCAGAGTAAGTAAAATACTCCCCCATTGGATCCTGTTTGGGAATTAGATCACTGATACCTGGAATCCAGGAACATTGAATTACAATAATTGACCAATAAAGGCGTCCACAAGGTTGGTTCAGGAAATCGAGCCTGGAGTGTGTATCTAAAAATAATGTCAGCAAAGCCAGAGTGCCCACCCTGGGAGGAGCTGTACATGCCCTCTGCAGGGTGGGAAGGCTAGTATTCACACAAGTTAGTTGATTTGACAGGCTTGCTTTTACTTCAGTGGGTCCAGCATGGTAAATCACACCATGAAAAGATGGTTCATGCTTGTGTTGGAGTGTAGTTATTATAATCAAAATTTAACATGAAATGTTTGAAAATTAATGTATAATGATGTCGCATAGAAAATGTATTAATGTTCTTTTAACATAGGCGCTTGAAATGTGCCCACGGGGAGTGGCCCCCAATGTATATGATGATTAACAAATTTGACTAATAACGAATTATTGATGTACTAATGTGTGGTTTTGTATTAGTATTAAGAGTTATGTGTTAAGATTTTGCTAAAATTAATTACTAGGCCTTAGTTAGCATGAGTCGGGGCCTAGCTGCCGGTCTCATATTAAATGCATTTTCCTAACGTGCAATGTGCTGACTTACTGAAGGACATGTAGCTGTACTTTTACAGAAGCTAGAAGATGTGTGTAACCGTAGTAAATTCGTACTCATGATACCCGACTTGCTCAAGGAGACGTTCTTGCTGAATGCAACAGTTTAAACTTGTAACAGGTACAGGTACAGCCTGAACTGGTAAAGACAATGGGACTACTAACTGAGCCTGTGAGAATAAAAGTTTGTACCTGACATTCTACCCGTTGGAGACGTCAATTACAGGAGCCAATGAACTACGTGAGAACTGTCTTAAAGTGGAAATCCTAGTGAGGTGACTACCCACTTATTGGTTGGAGATAATGATGCACCAAAATTTGCCCAATTGGAAATTAGGAGACTGTACAACAAGATTAATATAACACTGTGTCACAAGGAGAAATCAGCCATTCTTTGCCATATTCTGGCCATCACGTGCCATTCTTTGCTAGTACCTAGCCACTTTGTCACTCTGTCTTAAAGACTTTGCTGTTTAGACTCTTCAAACTATCCTTACCCTTGTCGCCCGTTCTTTACTTTTCCTCTTTATGAGGGAAGGGTTCCTTATTGCCTGGTCTTGCTGAATTTGCTGTGTTTCCTGGCTGATAGCGAGTCAACTGATGTCCTGAGGACGAAGACTGACTCTGTATGCTGACCCATAATGGAGGGTAACTGTATGATAACAAAACTGTAATTGTCTACCTTTTCTTTCTAGGTACCAACTGCTTCTTTTGATAGGGACCATAGTCAGATGTTTTCTAAATTTGTGTTGCTAAATAGTTTTGCATGAAGCCCAACATGCCAATGCTAATTCGAGCTTGTTAAGGGGTTCACTAAACGGACGCTAATAGACAAATGACTGAATCGATGCTTTGTTGAATAATGCGCTATTGATACTCTGCTAAAGTTAATCCATGTTGACGTTGTGCTTTGTTCTAATGTTTATGATATTTGCTTTGATGAAATCTTACTCGACTTTCCATATTGTGACAGTGCTAATGTGTTTTCTGGTATTGAGACTAATAAATTTGCTAGTAGAGTGTAATCAATAGGGAATAAAATACGAACAATCTTACTAAATTTTGTGTGGTTATTCATGACTGAAAGGTCATGGGGTGTCTTGTTTTTCATTAATGTCACTAACTAATTTGATTGATTTTCTATTGTGATTATTGATGAGGTTATCGATCTATTGAATGACATGTTGTTTAGTTATCTCGTCTTAAGGAGTCTCCAATCAGGGTCAAAAGATTAATTGGCCTAAAACGAGTCCCAGACTAAGCAAATTATCTAGGGCGGGACACGTTAGCAGTTCTGGTAGCAGAGGACGGTTTAGGCCGTTTGGGGCCCTAGGACAAGGGATCGTTGTTTTAGAAGTATTTTCGAAATAAGGCAAATTGGAGTGATGATGTGCCCCTAAGTCCCAAATGACTTTCTCGGAATCTAATAGCTTGCCGACGTGAGTTGGGTATGTTCTCGGCGTTCTAGTGATAGTATGTGTGATGTAGAAATTGCGCTTGCACAGCTTATGCATATCGTAGGTGAATTGTGAAGTCTGTGAGGATTTAGGCCAGGTAATGTTTTAGTAGGAGTGGCCGTACTCCGCAGTAGAGAGTAGGGAAGTCGGCGAAATTCATGTGAGTGTGGCGTTTTGTGCTAAGAAATTGCCTATGTGGTTGTTGGTGATTGTAAGGAAATGCCTCCTTGGCATGGTTACCCCCTGACTTTTTGCCTTTGCTGATGCTATGTTTTGAATTGAAAGTGTGCTGAGGCCTGCTAACCAGGCCCCAGCACCAGTGTTCTTTCCCTAACCTGTACTTTTGATTCCACAATTGGCACACCCTGGCATCCAGATAAGTCCCTTGTAACTGGTACCTCTGGTACCAAGGGCCCTGATGCCAGGGAAGGTCTCTAAGGGCTGCAGCATGTATTATGCCACCCTAGAGACCCCTCACTCAGCACAGACACACTGCTTACCAGCTTGTGTGTGCTAGTGAGAACAAAATGAGTAAGTCGACATGGCACTCCCCTCAGGGTGCCATGCCAGCCTCTCACTGCCTATGCAGTATAGGTAAGACACCCCTCTAGTAGGCCTTACAGCCCTAAGGCAGGGTGCACTATACCACAGGTGAGGGTACCAGTGCATGAGCACTGTGCCCCTACAGTGTCTAAACAAAACCTTAGACATTGTAAGTGCAGGGTAGCCATAAGAGTATATGGTCTGGGAGTCTGTTTTACACGAACTCCACAGCACCATAATGGCTACACTGAAAACTGGGGAGTTTGGTATCAAACTTCTCAGCACAATAAATGCACACTGATGCCAGTGTACATTTTATTGTAAAATACACCACAGAGGGCACCTTAGAGGTACCCCCTGAAACTTAACCGACTATCTGTGTAGGCTGACTGGTTCCAGCAGCCTGCCACACTAGAGACATGTTGCTGGCCCCATGGGGAGAGTGCCTTTGTCACTCTGAGGCCAGTAACAAAGCCTGCACTGGGTGGAGATGCTAACACCTCCCCCAGGCAGGAGCTGTAACACCTGGCGGTGAGCCTCAAAGGCTCACCCCTTTGTCACAGCACCGCAGGACACTCCAGCTAGTGGAGTTGCCCGCCCCCTCCGGCCCCGGCCCCCACTTTTGGCGGCAAGGCCGGAGGAAATAATGAGAATAACAAGGAGGAGTCACTGGCCAGTCAGGACAGCCCCTAAGGTGTCCTGAGCTGAGGTGACTCTAACTTTTAGAAATCCTCCATCTTGCAGATGGAGGATTCCCCCAATAGGATTAGGGATGTGACCCCCTCCCCTTGGGAGGAGGCACAAAGAGGGTGTACCCACCCTCAGGGCTAGTAGCCATTGGCTACTAACCCCCCAGACCTAAACACGCCCTTAAATTCAGTATTTAAGGGCTCTCCCTGAACCTAGAAACTAGATTCCTGCAACTACAAGAAGAAGGACTGCCTAGCTGAAAACCCCTGCAGAGGAAGACCAGAAGACAACAACTGCCTTGGCTCCAGAAACTCACCGGCCTGTCTCCTGCCTTCCAAAGAACTCTGCTCCAGCGACGCCTTCCAAAGGGACCAGAGACCTCTGAATCCTCTGAGGACTGCCCTGCTTCGACGACGACAAGAAACTCCCGAGGACAGCGGACCTGCTCCAAAAAGACTGCAACTTTATCCAAAGGAGCAGCTTTAAAGAACCCTGCAATCTCCCCGCAAGAAGCGTGAGACTTGCAACACTGCACCCTGCGACCCCGACTCGGCTGGTGGAGAACCAACACCTCAGGGAGGACCCCCGGACTACTCTACGACTGTGAGTACCAAAACCTGTCCCCCCTGAGCCCCCACAGCGCCGCCTGCAGAGGGAATCCCGAGGCTTCCCCTGACCGCGACTCTCTGAAACCTAAGTCCCGACGCCTGGAAAAGACCCTGCACCCGCAGCCCCCAGGACCTGAAGGACCGGACTTTCACTGCAGAAGTGACCCCCAGGAGTCCCTCTCCCTTGCCCAAGTGGAGGTTTCCCCGAGGAAGCCCCCCCTTGCCTGCCTGCAGCGCTAAAGAGATCCCTTGATCTCTCATTGACTTCCATTGCGAACCCGACGCTTGTTCTAACACTGCACCCGGCCGCCCCCGTGCCGCTGAGGGTGACATTTCTGTGTGGGCTTGTGTCCCCCCCAGTGCCCGACAAAACCCCCCTGGTCTGCCCTCCGAAGACGCGGGTACTTACCTGCTGGCAGACTGGAACCGGGGCACCCCCTTCTCTCCATTGAAGCCTATGCGTTTTGGGCACCACTTTGAACTCTGCACCTGACCGGCCCTGAGCTGCTGGTGTGGTAACTTTGGGGTTGCTCTGAACCCCCAACGGTGGGCTACCTTGGACCAAGAACTGAACCCTGTAAGTGTCTTACTTACCTGGTAAAACTAACAAAAACTTACCTCCCCCAGGAACTGTGAAAATTGCAGTGTCCACTTTTAAAATAGCTATTTGTGAATAACTTGAAAAGTATACATGCAATTTAAATGATTCAAAGTTCCTAATGTACTTACCTGCAATACCTTTCAAACAAGATATTACATGTTAAATTTGAACCTGTGGTTCTTAAAATAAACTAAGAAAAGATATTTTTCTATAACAAAACCTATTGGCTGGATTTGTCTCTGAGTGTGTGTACCTCATTTATTGTCTATGTGTATGTACAACAAGTGCTTAACACTACTCCTTGGATAAGCCTACTGCTCGACCACACTACCACAAAATAGAGCATTAGTATTATCTCTTTTTGCCACTATCTTACCTCTAAGGGGAACCCTTGGACTCTGTGCATGCTATTCCTTACTTTGAAATAGCACATACAGAGCCAACTTCCTACATTGGTGGATCAGCGGTGGGGTACAAGACTTTGCATTTGCTGGACTACTCAGCCAATACCTGATCACACGACAAATTCCAAAATTGTCATTAGAAATTGATTTTTGCAATTTGAAAAGTTTTCTAAATTCTTTAAAGTCCTGCTAGGGCCTTGTGTTAGTCCCTGTTAGCATTTCTTTTAGAGTTTAAAAGTTTGGTAAAAGTTTGAATTAGAACCTAGAACTAGTTTTAGATTCTTAAAAAGTATTCCAACTTTTAGAAGCATAATGTCTAGTGCAGAGATGAATGTGGTGGAACTCGACACCACACCTTACCTCCATCTTAAGATGAGGGAGCTAAGGTCACTCTGTAAAATAAAGAAAATAGTAATGGGCCCCAGACCTTCCAAACTACAGCTCCAGGAGCTGTTGGCAGAGTTTGAAAAGGCCAACCCCTCTGAGGATGGCAACACAGAGGATGAAGATAGTGACTTGGAGGAAAATTCCCCCCTACCAGTCCTATTTAGGGAGAACAGGGCCTCTCAAGCCCTGACTCCACAAATAATAGTCAGAGATGCTGGTTCCCTCACAGGAGGGGCCAACAACTCTGAAATCACTGAGGATAACTCCAGTGAAGAGGACATCCAGTTAGCCAGGATGGCCAAAAGATTGGCTTTGGAAAGACAGATCCTAGCCATAGAAAGGGAAAGGCAAGAGATGGGCCTAGGACCCATCAATGGTGGCAGCAACATAAATAGGGTCAGAGATTCTCCTGACATGTTGAAAATCCCTAAAGGGATTGTAACTAAATATGAAGATGGTGATGACATCACCAAATGGTTCACAGCTTTTGAGAGGGCTTGTGTAACCAGAAAAGTGAACAAATCTCACTGGGGTGCTCTCCTTTGGGAAATGTTCACAGGAAAGTGTAGGGATAGACTCCTCACACTCTCTGGAAAAGATGCAGAATCTTATGACCTCATGAAGGGTACCCTGATTGAGGGCTTTGGATTCTCCACTGAGGGGTATAGGATTAGATTCAGGGGGGCTCAAAAATCCTCGAGCCAGACCTGGGTTGACTTTGTAGACTACTCAGTAAAAACACTAGATGGTTGGATTCAAGGCAGTGGTGTAAGTAATTATGATGGGCTGTACAATTTATTTGTGAAAGAACACCTGTTAAGTAATTGTTTCAATGACAAACTGCATCAGCATCTGGTGGACCTAGGACCAATTTCTCCCCAAGAATTGGGAAAGAAGGCGGACCATTGGGTCAAGACTAGGGTGTCCAAAACTTCCACAGGGGGTGACCAAAAGAAAGGGGTCACAAAACCTCCCCAGGGGAAGGGTGGTGAGACAGCCAAAAATAAAAATAGTAAAGAGTCTTCTACAGGCCCCCAAAAACCTGCACAGGAGGGTGGGCCCAGAGCCTCTTCACAAAACAATCCTGGGTACAAGGGTAAAAACTTTGATCCCAAAAAGGCCTGGTGTCGAAACTGTAGTCAGTCTGGACACCAAACTGGAGACAAGGCCTGTCCCAAGAAAGATACCACTTCTAACTCCCATCCAGCTAAAACTGGAATGGCCAGTCTCCAAGTGGGATCAACAGTGTGCCCAGAGCAAATCAGGTGTCACACTGAAGCTACATTAGTCTCTGAGGGTGGGGTGGATTTAGCCACACTGGCTGCCTGGCCCCCTAACATGCAAAAATACAGGCAGCAGCTCTTAATTAATGGGACAAGTGTAGAGGGCCTGAGGGATACAGGTGCCAGTGTCACCATGGTGACAGAGAAACTGGTTTCCCCTGGCCAATACCTGACTGGACAAACCTATCCAGTCACCAATGCTGACAATCAAACTAAAGTACATCCCATGGCTATGGTAACTTTAGAGTGGGGAGGGGTCAATGGCCTGAAACAGGTGGTGGTCTCCTCAAATATCCCAGTAGACTGTTTGCTTGGAAATGACCTGGAGTCCTCAGCATGGGCTGAGGTAGAACTGAAAACCCATGCAGCCATGCTGGGTATCCCTGAACTGGTGTGTGTCAAGACTAGGGCACAGTGCAAGGCACAGGGTGAAAAAGTAGAGCTGGAGTCTGGAAAAATGGCCCAGCCTACCAAGAGAAAAGGAAAGTCAGCTGGGAAACCAGCTGCAACACAACACCAAAAAGAGAACCTCTCTTCTCAGGAAGAAGTTCTGCCCTCTGAGGGAACTGAGCCTATGGAGCTGGAACCTTATCAGGTTGAGCTCTTGGGCCCAGGGGGACCCTCAAGGGAAGAGTTGTGTAAGGGACAAGAAACCTGTCCCTCTCTTGAAGGCCTTAGGCAGCAAGCTGCTGAAGAGTCCAAAGGCAAGAAAAATGGAACACATAGGGTCTATTGGGAAGATGGACTCCTGTACACTGAGGCAAGAGATCCCAAACCTGGTGCCACTAGGAGAGTGGTAGTGCCTCAGGGTTTCAGAGAGTTTATTCTGACCTTAGCCCATGATATTCCCCTTGCTGGGCATTTGGGACAAACCAAGACGTGGGAGAGGTTAGTCAACCACTTCTACTGGCCCAATATGTCCCAGAAGGTTAAGGAGTTTTGCCTCTCCTGCCCCACCTGTCAAGCCAGTGGTAAGACAGGTGGGCATCCAAAGGCCCCCCTCATTCCACTTCCAGTGGTGGGGGTCCCCTTTGAAAGAGTGGGTGTGGACATAGTTGGTCCACTAGAACCTCCCACAGCCTCAGGAAATATGTACATCCTAGTAGTAGTGGATCATGCTACTAGGTATCCTGAAGCTATTCCCCTTAGGTCGACTACTGCCCCTGCAGTAGCCAAGGCCCTCATTGGTATCTTTACCAGAGTGGGTTTTCCTAAGGAGGTGGTGTCTGACAGAGGTACCAACTTCATGTCAGCATACCTAAAACACATGTGGAATGAGTGTGGAGTGACTTACAAATTCACTACACCATATCATCCACAAACTAATGGCCTTGTTGAGAGATTCAACAAGACATTAAAGGGCATGATCATGGGGCTCCCAGAAAAACTCAAAAGGAGATGGGATGTCCTCCTGCCATGTCTGCTTTTCGCTTACAGAGAGGTGCCTCAGAAGGGAGTAGGATTCTCACCCTTTGAACTTCTGTTTGGCCACCCTGTAAGGGGACCACTTGCTCTTGTTAAAGAAGGCTGGGAGAGACCTCTTCATGAGCCTAAACAAGACATAGTGGACTATGTACTTGGCCTTCGCTCAAGGATGGCAGAGTACATGGAAAAGGCAAGTAAAAACCTTGAGGCCAGCCAACAACTCCAGAAGTTGTGGTATGACCAAAAGGCTGCACTGGTTGAATTCCAACCAGGGCAGAAAGTCTGGGTTCTGGAGCCTGTGGCTCCCAGGGCACTCCAGGACAAATGGAGTGGCCCTTACCCAGTACTTGAAAGGAAGAGTCAGGTCACCTACCTGGTAGACCTGGGCACAAGCAGGAGCCCCAAGAGGGTGATCCATGTGAACCGCCTTAAGCTCTTCCATGACAGGGCTGATGTAAATCTGTTGATGGTAACAGATGAGGACCAGGAAGCTGAGAGTGAACCTCTCCCTGATCTCCTCTCATCAGACCCTAAAGATGGCTCAGTAGATGGAGTGATCTACTCAGACACCCTCTCTAGCCAACAGCAGTCTGACTGCAGGAAGGTCCTGCAGCAGTTTGCTGAACTCTTTTCCCTAACCCCTGGTCAGACCCACCTGTGTACCCATGATGTGGACACAGGAGACAGCATGCCTGTCAAAAACAAAATATTTAGACAGTCTGACCAAGTTAAGGAAAGCATCAAGGTGGAAGTCCACAAGATGCTGGAATTGGGAGTAATTGAGTACTCTGACAGCCCCTGGGCTAGCCCAGTGGTCTTAGTCCCCAAACCTCACACCAAAGAAGGAAAGAGAGAGATGAGGTTTTGTGTGGACTACAGAGGTCTCAACTCTGTCACCAAGACAGATGCTCATCCCATTCCTAGAGCTGATGAGCTAATAGACAAATTAGGGGCTGCCAAATTCTTAAGTACCTTTGACTTAACAGCAGGGTACTGGCAAATCAAAATGGCCCCTGGAGCAAAAGAAAAGACAGCATTCTCCACACCTGATGGGCATTATCAGTTCACTGGTATGCCCTTTGGTTTAAAGAATGCCCCTGCCACCTTCCAAAGGTTGGTGAATCAAGTCCTTGCTGAGCTGGAATCCTTTAGTGCAGCTTATCTTGATGATATTGCTGTCTTCAGCTCCACCTGGCAGGATCACCTGGTCCACCTGAAGAAGGTTTTGAAGGCTCTGCAATCTGCAGGCCTCTCTATCAAGGCATCCAAATGCCAGATAGGGCAGGGAACTGTGGTTTACTTGGGACACCTTGTAGGTGGAGGCCAAGTTCAGCCACTCCAGCCTAAGATCCAGACTATTCTGGACTGGGCAGCTCCAAAAACCCAGACTCAAGTCAGGGCATTCCTTGGCTTGACTGGGTACTATAGGAGGTTTGTGAAGGGATATGGATCCATTGTGACAGCCCTCACAGAACTCACCTCCAAGAAAATGCCCAAGAAAGTAAACTGGACTGTAGAATGCCAACAGGCCTTTGACACCCTGAAGCAAGCTATGTGCACAGCACCAGTTCTAAAAGCTCCAGATTACTCCAAGCAATTCATTGTGCAAACAGATGCCTCTGAACATGGGATAGGGGCAGTTTTGTCCCAAACAAATGATGATGGCCTTGACCAGCCTGTTGCTTTCATTAGCAGGAGGTTACTCCCCAGGGAGCAGCGTTGGAGTGCCATTGAGAGGAAGGCCTTTGCTGTGGTTTGGTCCCTGAAGAAGCTGAGACCATACCTCTTTGGTACTCACTTCCTAGTTCAGACTGACCACAGACCTCTCAGATGGCTGATGCAAATGAAAGGTGAAAATCCAAAACTGTTGAGGTGGTCCATCTCCCTACAGGGAATGGACTTTATAGTGGAACACAGACCTGGGACTGCCCATGCCAATGCAGATGGCCTTTCCAGGTTCTTCCACTTAGAAAATGAAGACTCTCTTGGGAAAGGTTAGTCTCATCCTCTTTCGTTTGGGGGGGGGTTGTGTAAGGAAATGCCTCCTTGGCATGGTTACCCCCTGACTTTTTGCCTTTGCTGATGCTATGTTTTGGATTAAAAGTGTGCTGAGGCCTGCTAACCAGGCCCCAGCACCAGTGTTCTTTCCCTAACCTGTACTTTTGATTCCACAATTGGCACACCCTGGCATCCAGATAAGTCCCTTGTAACTGGTACCTCTGGTACCAAGGGCCCTGAGCCAGGGAAGGTCTCTAAGGGCTGCAGCATGTATTATGCCACCCTAGAGACCCCTCACTCAGCACAGACACACTGCTTACCAGCTTGTGTGTGCTAGTGAGAACAAAATGAGTAAGTCGACATGGCACTCCCCTCAGGGTGCCATGCCAGCCTCTCACTGCCTATGCAGTATAGGTAAGACACCCCTCTAGTAGGCCTTACAGCCCTAAGGCAGGGTGCACTATACCATAGGTGAGGGTACCAGTGCATGAGCACTGTGCCCCTACAGTGTCTAAACAAAACCTTAGACATTGTAAGTGCAGGGTAGCCATAAGAGTATATGGTCTGGGAGTCTGTTTTACACGAACTCCACAGCACCATAATGGCTACACTGAAAACTGGGGAGTTTGGTATCAAACTTCTCAGCACAATAAATGCACACTGATGCCAGTGTACATTTTATTGTAAAATACACCACAGAGGGCACCTTAGAGGTACCCCCTGAAACTTAACCGACTATCTGTGTAGGCTGACTGGTTCCAGCAGCCTGCCACACTAGAGACATGTTGCTGGCCCCATGGGGAGAGTGCCTTTGTCACTCTGAGGCCAGTAACAAAGCCTGCACTGGGTGGAGATGCTAACACCTCCCCCAGGCAGGAGCTGTAACACCTGGCGGTGAGCCTCAAAGGCTCACCCCTTTGTCACAGCACCGCAGGACACTCCAGCTAGTGGAGTTGCCCGCCCCCTCCGGCCCCGGCCCCCACTTTTGGCGGCAAGGCCGGAGAAAATAATGAGAATAACAAGGAGGAGTCACTGGCCAGTCAGGACAGCCCCTAAGGTGTCCTGAGCTGAGGTGACTCTAACTTTTAGAAATCCTCCATCTTGCAGATGGAGGATTCCCCCAATAGGATTAGGGATGTGACCCCCTCCCCTTGGGAGGAGGCACAAAGAGGGTGTACCCACCCTCAGGGCTAGTAGCCATTGGCTACTAACCCCCCAGACCTAAACACGCCCTTAAATTCAGTATTTAAGGGCTCTCCCTGAACCTAGAAACTAGATTCCTGCAACTACAAGAAGAAGGACTGCCTAGCTGAAAACCCCTGCAGAGGAAGACCAGAAGACAACAACTGCCTTGGCTCCAGAAACTCACCGGCCCGTCTCCTGCCTTCCAAAGAACTCGGCTCCAGCGACGCCTTCCAAAGGGACCAGCGACCTCTGAATCCTCTGAGGACTGCCCTGCTTCGACGACGACAAGAAACTCCCGAGGACAGCGGACCTGCTCCAAAAAGACTGCAACTTTATCCAAAGGAGCAGCTTTAAAGAACCCTGCAATCTCCCCGCAAGAAGCGTGAGACTTGCAACACTGCACCCGGCGACCCCGACTCGGCTGGTGGAGAACCAACACCTCAGGAAGGACCCCCGGACTACTCTACGACTGTGAGTACCAAAACCTGTCCCCCCTGAGCCCCCACAGCGCCGCCTGCAGAGGGAATCCCGAGGCTTCCCCTGACCGCGACTCTCTGAAACCTGAGTCCCGACGCCTGGAAAAGACCCTGCACCCGCAGCCCCCAGGACCTGAAGGACCGGACTTTCACTGCAGAAGTGACCCCCAGGAGTCCCTCTCCCTTGCCCAAGTGGAGGTTTCCCCGAGGAAGCCCCCCCTTGCCTGCCTGCAGCGCTAAAGAGATCCCTTGATCTCTCATTGACTTCCATTGCGAACCCGACGCTTGTTCTAACACTGCACCCGGCCGCCCCCGCGCCGCTGAGGGTGAAATTTCTGTGTGGGCTTGTGTCCCCCCCGGTGCCCGACAAAACCCCCCTGGTCTGCCCTCCGAAGACGCGGGTACTTACCTGCTGGCAGACTGGAACCGGGGCACCCTCTTCTCTCCATTGAAGCCTATGCGTTTTGGGCACCACTTTGAACTCTGCACCTGACCGGCCCTGAGCTGCTGGTGTGGTAACTTTGGGGTTGCTCTGAACCCCCAACGGTGGGCTACCTTGGACCAAGAACTGAACCCTGTAAGTGTCTTACTTACCTGGTAAAACTAACAAAAACTTACCTCCCCCAGGAACTGTGAAAATTGCAGTGTGTCCACTTTTAAAATAGCTATTTGTGAATAACTTGAAAAGTATACATGCAATTGAAATGATTCAAAGTTCCTAATGTACTTACCTGCAATACCTTTCAAACAAGATATTACATGTTAAATTTGAACCTGTGGTTCTTAAAATAAACTAAGAAAAGATATTTTTCTATAACAAAACCTATTGGCTGGATTTGTCTCTGAGTGTGTGTACCTCATTTATTGTCTATGTGTATGTACAACAAGTGCTTAACACTACTCCTTGGATAAGCCTACTGCTCGACCACACTACCACAAAATAGAGCATTAGTATTATCTCTTTTTGCCACTATCTTACCTCTAAGGGGAACCCTTGGACTCTGTGCATGCTATTCCTTACTTTGAAATAGCACATACAGAGCCAACTTCCTACAGTGATGTACGGACCCGGCGTGGTCTAAGACTCCGGAGTATATTGATAAGTGTATGAGACACTTGGTTTATGTTGTAATTTGTGCAGTTTAATAGGTCAATCGGGCGTGGTTGACGAGTCGAGTTTGGGTCAAAATGTGTGAGTGGAAACCTTCTATGGAGATTTGGTAAGTTCTAATGTGCACTAGGATGAACCATTGACAAGTCGAGAGTAGAATTTGCGGGTCGAATTCTGCTTGCGAGTGCAGGAGCTGAGAAGTAGAGAGCAGCGGCTGAGGCTTCAAGTGAAATCTCTGTAAAGTTCTGAAGCGATTGTGTTACCCTTCCTGTAGTAAACCGGCAAATTTGAGTTTTGTTGTTAAAGTGCTTGCAATATATTGCATTAGTTTTGCGTGAATAGAGAGAGAGGAAGACAAGCCACTAGACCTTGTCAGCCGCAGTGTGTGTGAGTCTGATGTCAATGGAGCCGCGCTGGGATAGGTCAGCTAGTAAGAAGGGTCGCGCACGGATTGGCAGCCGTCTGTGAGAGGCAATTGGTTGAAAAGGTAGGCGAAGAGCATTCTGGGAACTAAAGTCACATCCTGATTAGATTCTAAACCAAATAAAAGACGCAAAGATGAAGTTTTTCAAGGCTTTAAAGAGCACTTTGAGGGGAGATGTGTACATTACAGCGAGTGTGGGGGAGCCTACACTGCCAGAGGATACTCCGGCTTATGCCGTAATGTAGGAAAAGGGAGTCGCGCCATGTCTTTGGCTAAAGCAATGGTGCAAGTTAACAGAGAAAGATGGGTGTTTGGCGTTTTCCAGAGAATGGAACCTTTAACATAGGGGTTCTAGAGAATATGCGGAAAGCGTTAAATGAGCAAAAGCCGCCTCCGAGACCAGCTTAGTTTGAGGAGTTAGCGATTTGGGAATTAATGGCCATACAACAGAGGCAACAGAAATTCGAGAGGAGAATGAGGAAAGCGGAAAAATGTGGAGAAGGGAAATAATAGATGAAATTAGGATGTTTCCGGCAATAACTCAAGAGGCCGAAACACGGGGGAGAAAGGCCACTTGTAAAACAGATAAGGGCTCCAGTAAGCAAAAGGGGACTCAGAAGTCTTGGATAGATGCAGATGATTCGGATGATGATGAGTTTCTCAATCAGTTGTTACATGATCGACCACCACCATATGCCATAAATGACAATAGACTGAGTACTAGTGCAGGTGCTGTAAGTTCAACACAGAATCAGGGGATCACGAATACAGTACAGGCAAATAATGTTACCACGTCAGCTCCGATACAGAATGGTGCTAGTGTATCCACTGCACCCGAGACGCAGATACAGTTGCAGTGCCACCAGTTCAGAGGCTCTACCCTGACGTCCCAGTATTAGAGACGACTGCGAATTTGATGGTGCCGCCTGATCCAGTATACACGAGATCAAAGTTAGTGCAGATTGAGCCAACTCCACATTTGCTGCTGCAGCAACAGATGGTTCCGAATTACACTTCGGTCACAGGACCGCAGTCAGTTACAAAGCCTACAATGAATCAAGCTATGGGAGTTAATGCTCCACCGGGATTGGGAAACGGGCAGGCACCAGCTGCTATACCTTTGCCAATAACCGTTGGTCCGCCAGTACCGCTATATGCGCAGGCAAAGCCTAATGTATGTGACCAAGGAGTAATGACTCAGCAGGTGAAAAGAGGAGAGTTCACAGGAAGCTCTCAAGGGATGACACCGGGAGAACAGACAGCGGAGAGGTCTAGATCCTTGTTGGACTTCAGTCCGATTGGGGTTCCTTTAGAGACAATGAGACAAGCAGGTTTGGGTCTACTGACTCCACAGGTACTGAGTGAAAATACGTCACAAATACCGATGGTGCAGGATGGGAATGTCTTGTTGCAAGGTTTAACTGCGCAACAGTTGAATGAATGGTTAGACAAGCTTAACACTCCACAGACTACTCCTGTGACAGCAGAGCGATCAGAAAGAGAGGAATATCTGAATTTTGTGAGGCTGGGGGTGGAAGCAGCTGAGCTAGTTGAAGGGAGCATGGGAGTGAACAGATTAGAGTCATACACTGAAGCAGAATTGAGATATTTGTGCCCTGAAAATAACCAAAGAAGTGAGTAAGGTGCACCAGAGGTTGGCAAATTTGGCAGACAAATACAGCATAGACTTAGACAATACTAAGCATCTGAAGAGGAGTTATAGGTTAGACTTCGAACCTAAAGATTTTGATCACATAAGGTCTACTGGGATGAAGGCACACCTTAAAGAGATACTACAGAGTGCGCAAGTTTGGGGAGCTTTAGAGAAGTGGGAAGGCAGATGGGCGAAGAAGAGAGATAAGAGGAAAAGTGACTGCCTGGAACAGCAGCAGGCGAAAGCTGCACCAGACACGGGAACAATAAAGATGTTACAGATGAGAGAGACAGCTAGAGGGGTTCTAGTTCATGTACCGTGGTCTAGAGGTGACATTCTGTCATTCACAAATGATTATCCCAGGTTGAAGGAGAATCCAATAGAATGGTATCAACAGACAGACAGGTTTGTGAAGCTTGCAAAATGTCTTTGGGAAGACCTGAATACGCTGTTCGAGATTATAGTTCCAGCTGATTTGTGGCTTGAGTGCAAGAGGAGTGTGGATTGGCTGACAGCAGAACCGCCAAAGGACAGGGCTACAGGAGCACTGTCTCCTGAGGTGGTGAAGTACTACTATAAGGTGATTAAGTTCGTGAAGCAGAAAGTGTAGCCGAAAGTTACTGATTGGCAGAAAATTGATCGAACGGCACAAGAAGGCAGAGTCGATACATGCTTACTATGAGAGGTTGTTAAAGGTGTTTAAACACTACAGTGGCACAGAGGTCATAGAATTGAAAGACATGAATCACCTTGTGTTCAGGTTTGTTAAAGGACTGAGGCCAGAGATTAGCCAGATGATTAAGAATCATTTGATCTGTTGGCAAGCAAAGCCGATTGATGAAGTATTACAGTATGCAAAATACTGTAGTGATGAGATTGAGTTGAAGCAGCGAAAGCTGAAAGAGAAGGTGATGGTGATGCAAATTAAGGCAGCTCAAGCAGGGATTCAGGGGAATGGAGTACAGCAAATGGTGCAGCAACCGCAAGGAAACAGAATGTTTCAGCTGCAAATGAGAGGCAGAGGTCGGGGAGGTTTTGTGAACCGTGGTCCAGACTTGAATACTGTTGTGGTTCAAAATGACGCGCAAGGGATGAAAAAGATGCATTGCCCTTAGTGCTAATGCCAATGAGAAATACACCCAACAAGAAAACAGGACTGTCTCCTCATGAAATTCTCATGGGCCGAGCTATGAGATTGCCCGCAGTGCCTGCAAATGCTCTTGTGAATATCACAGATGATATGGTGTTGGACTACTGCAAGGGTCTGGCTGACGTGGCCCGCTCTTTCTCTCACCAGGTGGAAGCAACCACACTGCCACTGTTAAATGATCCAGGTCACAATCTGAAAGCCAGTGACTGGGTTGTTGTCAAGAAACACGTGAGGAAGTCGTGTTTGGAGCCACATTGGAAGGGGCCATATCAAGTGATACTGACAACTACTACGGCTGTGAAGTGTGTGGGAATTCCAAACTGGATCCATGCCAGTCACACAATGAAGGTGACATGTCCAACTGATGAAGAAATTGAGTTGTCGAAAATAACAGCTGCAGAAAAGGAAGTCTCAGGGCTGGAGAGTAATAAAATGGGACCTGAGACTGGAGGAGAGCCCGTTGAGGACGGCTTGGTCACTCAAACAGCAAGAGAGATCCAGAAGGGTGACAGTGAGCCTATCTCAACTGAGGCACCAGGAGGACTGACCCAAAGAGAGGTTCTTCCAGAAGCAGACGGATACGTGTTTGAAGTTGAACCCCTGACAGACCCAGAAGGCGAAGGAGTTGAGGCAGAAGACAGTCAAAGTGTTCAGACTCCTCCTGAGCCACTTTCAGATCCAGCAAAAGAAAACACCATAGCACCAGAGGAGGGCATTGAACAGAAACCTGAAAAGCTGAATGGAAAAAGAACACTGAGAGGAGATAAGTGGCCAGAATCGCAAACTGAAAAAGGGAAAGTGGTCACTAATGAAACAATAGAGGAAGAGATTGATACCACAAGGAAAGAAGATCTGAGTGAAGGAGAATTGCAGGGTGACCGCAAGTTGAAAAGAAAGAGAATAACAAACAGAAGATACGCAGGTCCTTAATGGGCTTTTGCAACGTCAGCCGAGTGGCAACAAGAGTTCTTGGCTTTCTGTTTTGATCGTGAAGTTCCAGGTCAATATTATGGTACCTGAAGTTGGCTACAAATAAAAGAGACTGTGTTAAGCTGAAATTGAATAAAGGGAAACATGAGAGAAGAGACAGATAAATTATCGGATGTGACACTGTTAGCCTGAATTGACTTTTGAAAAAACGATAGTGTCACAAGCTGCTAACTGGATTGACAAAAAGACCCTGGGAGTGAATGAGAAAGCTGTACATACTTGCTGAAGAAAGACTTTTGCTTAGAGAAAAAAAGGAGAAAGTTATTAACCATCCTCATATTAGTTGATTATATTTATAGTACTTTACTTTCTGATTCTTTATAGATCATGCCTAGGTCAGGAGATGACGTTGAGGGGAATAAGCGCTGTTAATATTTGGGTATTGCTTTGGGTATTATGTGTGTGATATTCATTTTAGCCTTGTTCGTGGAAATTCGTTTGGTGGATGAGAGTGAAGCTAACAATGCTACAGTTTCTGAGACTGCTTCACTAACACCATGGGAGAGGTTTGAGCAAGATACAAAATATCTACATGACAAAACTAATACAAAAGGGGAGCTGTCTACTAATGTTTTCTATCGCTTGCTGAGTGAGTATGTTGACACTATGGATGTGAAGGCTTGTTATGTGTGTACACAAATTCTTCTTTCAGTCCAAGAGGGGGTTACATACCACAGTTTGCCATTAACCTACGGGATTAGCTGTAGTCTGCTACTAACGCGTTTCAATAACCAAGAGGAAGTGCAATATTTTTACTCAAACTACGATTTAGTGTTCTCTTATGTGCCTATCACAGAAGATTTGAATAGTGTATTATGCTCTAAAGCTGATTAAGGGATTCTTTGAGCCTAGAATGACAATTAGTACTTCATATGCGCACCGCAATAATTTGACATGCTTGCTTACATCTGTAGAAAAGAGCTTTCTGGATCACACTGAAGATCGAAGGAGGGTTTTAAAGGGGAAATTAGAAAAGGGCTTGCAGCAACGATCATTTCTTAGTAATAGCAATAATGGGGTCAGGGAACAAGGGAAGCTAGCTTTAGATGCGAAACATGTAGGTAGGCTTTGCATTACGTGACCAAAATTGTACTATGACAATGTGTTTGTGGGAACGAGTGAGTGTAAGCATGTGTTTTTGTTTCAGAATAAATGGACTTTCATGCTAAATGGAATGGATCAAGCGATCCCAGGGGTTTATTACATTTGTGGACTTAGTGCTTATTACCGTCTTCCAAAGGGATGGTATGGGACATGTAATTTGGGAATAGTTTTTCCAAAGATCTATCAACTAGATGATTTACAGAAATTTCCAAAAGTGACAGAATTACTTCGTGCTAGACAAAAGAGAGAAACTGCTGCTGGTGTAGTAGGAGACATATTTGGAGCAATAATTCCTTCAGTGGGAGTTGTTTTGAACTCCATAGAGATTCGAAAGTTGTCTACTATTGTGGATAACATGCAGACAAACTTCACAGGGGCTATACTCCTGATGTATACTGAACTTGCTGCGGAGAGGGCTATGACTCTTCAAAATAGGCTTGCTTTAGACATTCTTTTAGCAAAAAGTGGCGGAGTCTGTAAGATGCTTAATGAGCGGCACTGTGGTGCCTATATACCTGACAATAGTAATGAGATTAGAAGTATGCTTACTAACCTAACAAAAGATAGTGCAGATTTGAAGGAACTGAAAGAACCAGGGGTCTGGGAAAAGGTTGGAGAAGGATTTGCACATGTGGGAAGTTGGTTTAGTAGTCTTTGGCATGGGTTATTGGGAAAATTAATACAGGGAATAGTAATTGTTTTGGCTTGTTTATTTGGATTATGGGTACTGAGCAAAATTTGCGAAAGGGGTAAAGAAAAACTGGCAAAACAAAGCGAGGAGGGAAGAAAAGAAAAGGGAGAAAATGTTCAGAGCAAAATATGAAAAGGCGAAACAAAAGGAAGAAATTGAGATGAAGGAGATGAAAAGTGAAAGAGTTGTTAAAGCATGGATTTGTGTGATGACAAGTGTCATCAGAGGAGGGATTGTTGGAGTGTAGTTATTATAATCAAAATTTAACTTGAAATGTTTGCAAATTAATGTATAATGATGTCGCATAGAAAATGTATTAATGTGCTTTTAACATAGGTGCTTGAAATTTGCCCACGGGGAGTGGCCACCAATGTATACGATGATTAACAAAATTGACTAATAATGAATTATTGATGCACTAATTTGTGGTTTTGTATTAGTATTAAGAGTTATGTGTTAAGATTTTGCTAAAATTAATTACTAGGCCTTAGTTAGCATGAGTCCTGGCCTAGCTGCCGGTCTCATATTAAATGTATTTTCCTAACGTGCAATATGCTGACTTACTGAAGGACATGTAGCTGTACTTTTACAGAAGCTAGAAGATGTGTGTAACCATAGTAAATTAGTTCTCATGAGACCCGACTTGCTCAAGGAGACATTCTTGCTGAATGCAACAGTGTAAACTTGCAACAGGTACAAGGTCGCCTGAACTGATAAAGACAATGTGACTACTAACAGAGCCTGCGAGAATAAAAGTTTGTACCTGACATTCTACCCGTTGGAGACATCAATTACAGGAGCCAATGAACTACGTGACAACTGTCTTAAAGTGGAAATCCTAGTGAGGTGACTACCCACTTATTGGTTGGAGATAATGATGCACCAATATTTGCCCAATTGGAAATTAGGAGACTGTACAACAAGATTAATATAACACTGTGTCACAAGGAGAAATCAGCCATTCTTTGCCATATTCTGGCCATCACGTGCCATTCTTTGCTAGTACCTAGCCACTTTGTCACTCTGTTTTAAAGACTTTGCTGTTTCGACTCTTCAAACTATCCTTACCCTTGTTGCCGTTCTATACTTTTCCTCCTTATGAGGGAAGGGTTCCTTATTGCCTGGTCTTGCTGAACTTTGCTGTGTTTCCTGGCTGATGGCGAATCAACTGATGTCCTGAGGACGAAGACTGACTCTGTATGCTGACCCATAATGGAGGGTAACTATATGATAACGAAATTGTAATTGTCTGTTTGCCTTTTGTTTCTAGGTACCAACTGCTTCTTTTGATAGGGACCATAGTCAGATGTTTTCAAAATTTGTGTTGCTAAATTGTTTTGCTTGAAGCCCAGCATGCCAATTCTAATTCAACCTAGTTAAGGGGTTCACTAAACGGACGCAAATAGACAAATGACTGAATTGATGCTTTGTTGAATAATGCGCTATTGATACTCTGCTAAAGTTAATCCATGTTGACGTTGTGCTTTGTTCTAATGTTTATGATCTTTGCTTTGATGAAATCTTATTCGAGTTGCCATATTGTGACAGTGCTAATGTGCTTTCTGGTATTGAGACTAATACATTTGCTCGTAGAGTGTAATCAATAGGGAATAATATACAAAAAATCTTACTACATTTTGTGTGGTTATTCATGACTGAAAGGTCATGGGGTGCCTTGTTTTCCATTAATGTCACTAACTAATTTGATTGATTTGCTATTGTGAATATTGATGAGGTTATCGATCTATTGATTGACATGTTGATTAGTTATCTCGTCTTAAGGAGTCTCCAATCAGGGTCAAAAGTTTCATTGGCCTAAAACGAGTCCCAGACTAAGCAAATTATCTAGGGCGGGACGCGTTAGCACTTGCATATGATAGGATCCAAAGTACCTTTGTTTATGTCTCACATGCTGTCTTCTGGCAGGAGGCTAACCCCAGAAACAAGGTGCTTAGCAGGCCTTGTTTTACTGGTACTCCGCTGGGTGGAGCCTTCCTACGCTGTCCTTGCATGCTGTTCTTGCTGCCATCATTTGTGGGCCACAATCTGCAGTCATTGAGGAGGCAGTATTCACTAAAGACCTGGGATGTAAGGCTTCTTTACCAGCCCCTCAATACTTCAAAGGAGGTGGTGTAATGTGCATACATTAGTGTATATACTAAGGGCCAGATGTAGCAAGGAACAAATTTCCGAATCGGAAATTCGTATGCAGAATGGTGTCTCAGACACCTGCGAATCGCAAGGGGGTCGCAAAGACCCACCTGATTGATATTAATGAGGTGGGTCGCAATTTGCGAGTCCCTTGCGATTCCCTGCACTCACAGGTATGGTGGCCTGCTGGAGACAATAAAGCAGTATTTGTTTTTTGTATTGCAGCCCGTTTTCCTTAAAGGAGGAACACCCCTTCCTATTTGCGAGTCGCACTCCCATTTTGAGAGTCGGTACCGACTCGCAAAATGGGAATGTGCATTGCGATGGCTGTTTTGCATGGCGCAAACTGCGATTTTCGCAGTTCACGCCATGCAAACCGGTTCGTACATCTGGCCCCATATGTGTTAAGTTCAGTTAGCCTCTAACAGGACCAGGGTGCAGGAAGGAAAATATCTCTTTAGCCTGGAGTAACAGTAACTAACTTCAGGTGGTGCAGATCAACCTGTGATCTGTGTCTTCTGGTGGTCAGAATAGTGTAAATATTAGTGTATGAATTAGTTCAGCATGCTTTATGACAAACAAGCGAATAACAGTTGACTTTCATTTTTCAATTAGTTTTCCGACTTTTTCTTCAAATTTGCAATAACCATGTGCGGATGCTTTTCATATGGACCAATTTGCTGTCATTCAGTATGGATCTGGCCGCCAGTGATGCTGTGCTCAGTGTTGGTGGCTTCCTTCACTGTGCCTGACGATGTCATAGAACCATTGCCTTATGAGAATTAGAAGACGATCTTGCAATGATTCCAGCAGCCTGACTTCGTCAATTTAATTTCTTATTTAAGCTTCTCATTTAAAGGACTTGCAGTTAAATGCAATGTTTTGTCTTTATTAATTAAAGCAAACTTCCTATGTTCCCTCTCCCATTTGATACACAATTTATGGAGCTCAGTGAACTGACTTTGGGTAGAGGGAAGGCTGAGCCTGTTGCATGATTCAAACTCATAACTTTCAGATGACCAGAATTTGTTAGCAGGGAACCTTCAGCTCACTGAGCCATCTTGCTGGCTGTAGGACTAAGTCGGGCCTAGACTGACATTTGACTGACCGTTCCCCTGCCCCACAGGACATTTTTAGGGGCGCCAACCTAAATAGAAACCAGTAGACCATTCTGCCTTTGCTTCTGCCACTCCCTGTTCATCCAAATCATTTTACAGCCCTCTCGTTTCCATCCTCTGATAATCTCATGTATATTCCTCTTCTCTCCAAGCACCCTAGATCTTGTTCTATGGGCAACTCTTTTCTCTCTCAGGTCTTCTTTTTTCCTTCCTATCTTGCTCATTGATCCTCTTCTTATTTCTTTCCACTTATTTCTTCTGTCTCTCCAACTTTCCTCTCCGCAATGCTCTCGTCTTTCCCTTTCTTCATCCTCACCTTCCGCTCTCTTCTCTGGTGCGGTGTCTCTTTGGGCCGGGTGCACTGAAGAGGGGTAATGTGCCAGCCCATGCTCTGCACACCCTTAGGGTAGGCTCTGCGTGGCACATTACTCACTAAGGTCCCCACCCAGCAACGTAACGAAACTTGAGCAGGCCCTCTCGGCAAAGTACATGAAGGACCCCCGCCTCCACCGACCCAATCAGGAGTTCTCATCCCAGGGCCCCTCCGCCCATGCACTGTACTGAGGGGGGGGCTGGAGACCGCCCCCCCCCCCCTTCCCGGATTGCGGGGCTAATGTTTCGCCACTGTCCCCCCAACAGATGACATCGTTGATAATGTCCTGAGGGAAGCGAAGCGCTCGTGCACAGATTCTGTGACTAGGGTGACCACCCATCCGTAAATTTCATGGACTGCCCGTAATTTCGCCCTGCCGTCCGTTGTCTGTGATGGAAGGGTTAACGGACGGCACTTGTCCGTAATTTTAGCCTTTCACCAAAAGGACAGAGGACGGCATGGCGAAATGATGGGCAGATTAGTTTCCCCAGCTGGAGTGGAAGGCAGGGAGTCTCCTGTGCTTAGAAGGAGGGAGGGGCAGACAGAACAGAAACAGACCTCCTTGCCAGGGTGTCTCCTCCCCCTAAAGAAATGCAAATGTGGGTGTAGGAAAGTACCATCTTGCCTGGCATGTTACCCCCATTTTTCACTGTATATATGTTGTTTTAGTTGTATGTGTCACTGGGACCCTGGTAACCCAGGGCCCCAGTGCTCATAAGGGTGCCTGAATGTGTTACCTGTGTAGTGACTAACTGTCTCACTGAGGCTCTGCTAATCAGAACCTCAGTGGTTATGCTCTCTCATTTCTTTCCAAATTGTCACTAACAGGCTAGTGACCATTTTTACCAATTTACATTGGCTTACTGGAACACCCTTATAATTCCCTAGTATATGGTACTGAGGTACCCAGGGTATTGGGGTTCCAGGAGATCCCTATGGGCTGCAGCATTTCTTTTGCCACCCATAGGGAGCTCTGACAATTCTTACACAGGCCTGCCACTGCAGCCTGAGTGAAATAACGTCCACGTTATTTCACAGCCATTTTACACTGCACTTAAGTAACTTATAAGTCACCTATATGTCTAACCTTTACCTGGTAAAGGTTAGGTGCAAAGTTACTTAGTGTGAGGGCACCCTGGCACTAGCCAAGGTGCCCCCACATTGTTCAGAGCCAATTCCCTAAACTTTGTGAGTGCGGGGACACCATTACACGCGTGCACTACATATAGGTCACTACCTATATGTAGCTTCACAATGGTAACTCCGAATATGGCCATGTAACATGTCTATGATCATGGAATTGCCCCCTCTATGCCATCCTGGCATAGTTGGCACAATCCCATGATCCCAGTGGTCTGTAGCACAGACCCTGGTACTGCCAAACTGCCCTTCCTGGGGTTTCACTGCAGCTGCTGCTGCTGCCAACCCCTCAGACAGGCAGCTTCCCTCCTGGGGTCCAGCCAGGCCTGGCCCAGGATAGCAGAACAAAGAACTTCCTCTGAGAGAGGGTGTGACACCCTCTCCCTTTGGAAAATGGTGTGAAGGCAGGGGAGGAGTAGCCTCCCCCAGCCTCTGGAAATGCTTTATTGGGCACAGAGGTGCCCAATTCTGCATAAGCCAGTCTACACCGGTTCAGGGGACCCCTTAGCCCTGCTCTGGCGCGAAACTGGACAAAGGAAAGGGGAGTGACCACTCCCCTGACCTGCACCTCCCCTGGGAGGTGTCCAGAGCTCCTCCAGTGTGCTCCAGACCTCTGCCATCTTGGAAACAGAGGTGCTGCTGGCACACTGGACTGCGCTGAGTGGCCAGTGCCACCAGGTGACGTCAGAGACTCCTTGTGATAGGCTCCTTTAGGTGTTGCTAGCCTATCCTCTCTCCTAGGTAGCCAAACCCTCTTTTCTGGCTATTTAGGGTCTCTGTCTCTGGGGAAACTTTAGATAACGAATGCAAGAGCTCATCTGAGTTCCTCTGCATCTCTCTCTTCACCTTCTGATAAGGAATCGACTGCTGACCGCGCTGGAAGCCTGCAAACCTGCAACATAGTAGCAAAGACGACTACTGCAACTCTGTAACGCTGATCCTGCCGCCTTCTCGACTGTTTTCCTGCTTGTGCATGCTGTGGGGGTAGTCTGCCTCCTCTCTGCACCAGAAGCTCTGAAGAAATCTCCCGTGGGTCGACGGAATCTTCCCCCTGCAACCGCAGGCACCAAAAAGCTGCATTACCGGTCCCTTGGGTCTCCTCTCAGCACGACGAGCGAGGTCCCTCGAATCCAGCAACTCTGTCCAAGTGACCCCCACAGTCCAGTGACTCTTCAGTCCAAGTTTGGTGGAGGTAAGTCCTTGCCTCACCTCGCTGGGCTGCATTGCTGGGAACCGCGACTTTGCAGCTACTCCGGCCCCTGTGCACTTCTGGCGGAAATCCTTTGTGCACAGCCAAGCCTGGGTCCACGGCACTCTAACCTGCATTGCACGACTTTCTAAGTTGGTCTCCGGCGACGTGGGACTCCTTTGTGCAACTTCGGCGAGCACCGTTTCACGCATCCTTGTAGTGCCTGTTTCTGGCACTTCTCTGGGTGCTACCTGCTTCAGTGAGGGCTCTTTGTCTTGCTCGACGTCCCCTCTCTCTTCAGGTCCAATTTGCGACCTCCTGGTCCCTCCTGGGCCCCAGCAGCGTCCAAAAACGCCAAACGCACGATTTGCAACTAGCAAGGCTTGTTGCCGTTCTTTCGGCGGGAAAACACTTCTGCACAACTCTCCACGGCAAGAGAAATCCGTCCACCAAAGGGGAAATCTCTAGCCCTTTTCGTTCCTGCAGAAACCTCAGCTTCTTCTGTCCAGTAGAAGCTTCTTTGCACCCTCAGCTGGCATTTCCTGGGCATCTGCCCATCTCCGACTTGCTTGTGACTTTTGGACTTGGTCCCCTTGTTCCACAGGTACCCTAGATTGGAAATCCACAGTTGTTGCATTGCTGGTTTGTGTCTTTCCTGCATTATTCCTCTAACACGACTTCTTTGTCCTTAGGGGAACTTTAGTGCACTTTGCACTCACTTTTCAGGGTCTTGGGGAGGGTTATTTTTCTAACTCTCACTATTTTCTAATAGTCCCAGCGACCCTCTACAAGGTCACATAGGTTTGGGGTCCATTCGTGGTTCGCATTCCACTTTTGGAGTATATGGTTTGTGTTGCCCCTATCCCTATGTTTCCCCATTGCATCCTATTGTAACTATACATTGTTTGCACTGTTTTCTAAGACTATACTGCATATTTTTGCTATTGTGTATATATATCTTGTGTATATTTCCTATCCTCTCACTGAGGGTACACTCTAAGATACTTTGGCATATTGTCATAAAAATAAAGTACCTTTATTTTTAGTATAACTGTGTATTGTGTTTTCTTATGATATTGTGCATATGACACTAAGTGGTACTGTAGTAGCTTCACACGTCTCCTAGTTCAGCCTAAGCTGCTCTGCTAAGCTACCATTATCTATCAGCCTAAGCTGCTAGACACCCTATACACTAATAAGGGATAACTGGGCCTGGTGCAAGGTGCAAGTACCCCTTTGTACTCACTACAAGCCAGTCCAGCCTCCTACATTGGTTGTGCAGTGGTGGGATAAGTGCTTGAGACTACTTACCACTCTTGTCATTGTACTTTTCATAAGAGAAAAATATACAAAACAAGGTCAGTGTATATACACATAGCCAAAAAGTTTTGCATTTCCTCTTTTCACTCTTTTCTAAGTGCTGAAAAGTACTTCTAACTTTCTAAAAAGTTTTAAAAGGTTTTAAAAAAGTTTTTTTCTCTGTCTTTCTAAAAGCTCTGACAAACTTTTTATCTTTTACTATCACTTTAACTCTCTCTAAAAATGTCTGGCACAGGCCAAAATGTTGATCTGTCCAAACTTGCATATGACAACCTTAGCTGGAAAAGAGCAAGGAGTCTCTGTATAGAGAGAGGTTTGAGTGTAGGGAAGAATCCTTCCTTGGAACTGTTACTTAACATGCTTAGAGAACAGGATACGGCCATAGGTGCCTCATCTGTTGAAAAAGTACCTAATAGTTCTCAATCTGATTCAGGGACTCCCCCAGGAAAAGATGCAGGAAAGAAACTTCCTAGCCTGCCCATTACTAGACAGTCTAGCATAGTTGGTAATGATGATGAGCCACACCATACAAATAGTGTTGTCTCACATCATAGCAAAAGCATTTATTCTCACCATACTGGTAGTAATGTTTCTGTTAACCAAGCTGTTAGGGTGGCTTCTGTAAGGGACAGGTCTCCTTCTGTTCATTCCCATCATACCTCTGTATCTAGGAATGACCCTCCCACCAACCCTGATGACAGAATGTTAGAGAGGGAACTCAATAAGTTGAGGGTGGAACAAACCAGACTGAAGCTTAAAAAGCAACAGCTGGATTTGGATAGACAGTCTTTTGAACTAGAGAAGGAAAGACAGAAGTTGGGTTTAGAAACCCATGGTGGCAGCAGCAGTATTCCCCATAGCCATCCTGCAAAAGAGCATGATTCCAGGAATCTGCACAAGATAGTTCCCCCTTATAAGGAGGGGGATGACATTAACAAGTGGTTTGCTGCACTTGAGAGGGCCTGTGTTGTACAGGATGTCCCTCAAAGGCAGTGGGCTGCTATCCTATGGCTATCATTTAGTGGAAAAGGTAGGGATAGGCTCCTTACTGTGAAAGAAAATGATGCTAATAATTTCCAAGTTCTTAAGAATGCACTCCTGGATGGTTATGGCTTAACCACTGAACAGTACAGGATAAAGTTCAGAGAGACCAAAAAGGAGTCTTCACAAGACTCGGTTGATTTCATTGACCATTCAGTGAAGGCCTTGGAGGGGTGGTTACATGGCAGTAAAGTTACTGATTATGACAGCCTGTATAACCTAATCCTGAGAGAGCATATTCTTAATAATTGTGTGTCTGATTTGTTGCACCAGTACTTGGTGGACTCTGATCTGACCTCTCCCCAAGAATTGGGAAAGAAGGCAGACAAATGGGTCAGAACAAGAGTGAACAGAAAAGTTCATACAGGGGGTGACAAAGATGGCAACAAAAAGAAGGATGGTAAGTCTTCAGACAAGGGTGGGGACAAATCTAAAAATGAGTCTTCATCAGGCCCACAAAAACACTCTGGTGGGGGTGGTGGGTCCAAATCCTCCTTTAATCAGAACAAGGAAAAGAAACCATGGTGCTATTTATGTAAAATAAAAGGCCATTGGACAACAGATCCCAGTTGTCCAAAGAAAGGCACCACTGCTCCTACCACTACAACCCCTACTGCTACACCTAGTGTCCCTACTAATAGCAGTGGTGGTGGGAGCAAACCTACTAATAGCCAATCCAAGGGAGTAGCTGGGCTCACTTTTGGTAATTTAGTTGGGGTTGGCCTTGTTAGGGAGGCCACAGAGGCTGTGTTAGTCTCTGAGGGGGCTATTGATTTAGCCACCTTAGTTGCTTGTCCCCTTAATATGGATAAGTACAAGCAGCTACCCCTAATAAATGGTGTTGAGGTTCAGGCCTACAGGGACACTGGTGCCAGTGTGACTATGGTCATAGAGAAACTGGTCCACCCTGAACAACACCTACTTGGTCACCAGTACCAAGTAACCGATGCTCACAACAACACACTTAGCCACCCCATGGCTGTTGTAAATCTCAACTGGGGGGGGGTTACTGGTCCAAAGAAAGTTGTGGTAGCTTCAGATTTACCTGTAGACTGTCTATTAGGGAATGATTTGGAGACATCAGCTTGGTCAGATGTGGAGTTGGAGGCCCATGCAGCAATGCTGGGCATCCCAGGGCATATTTTTGCTTTGACAAGGGCTCAGGCCAAAAAGCAAAAAGGACAGGGAAGCTTGGATCCTAGAACAATGGACCAAGTGCTCCCTAAAGCTAGGGCTGGTAGAAGCAAACCACTTCCTACTATCCCTCCCTCTACAGTGGATTCAACTTCTGAGGAAGAAGAATTCCCTCCCTGTGCAGAACCTACACCAGAGGAGCTGGAAGCAGACACTGCTGAGCTTTTGGGTGAAGGGGGGCCTGCCAGAGAGGAGCTGAGTGTGGCACAGCAAACCTGTCCCACATTAGAGGGTCTCAGACAGCAAGCTGTCAAACAGGCTAATGAGGATGTCAGTGACTCTCACAGAGTTTACTGGGAGGACAACCTCTTGTACACTGAGCATAGGGATCCTAAACCTGGAGCTGCCAGGAGATTAGTGATTCCTCAGGAGTACAGAAAGTTCCTCCTAACACTGGCACATGACATTCCCTTAGCTGGGCATCTAGGACAAATGAAAACTTGGGACAGGCTTGTTCCCCTGTTTCATTGGCCTAGGATGTCTGAGGACACAAAGGAATTTTGTAAGTCCTGTGAAACCTGTCAAGCCAGTGGCAAGATAGGTGGCACCCCAAAGGCACCCCTTATCCCACTGCCTGTGGTTGGGGTTCCCTTTGAAAGGGTAGGGGTTGACATAGTTGGCCCCCTTGACCCTCCTACTGCTTCAGGCAATAGGTTTATCTTGGTGGTAGTGGACCATGCCACAAGATATCCTGAAGCTATTCCTTTAAGGACCACTACAGCACCTGCAGTGGCAAAGGCCCTCCTGGGAATATTTTCCAGGGGGGGCTTCCCAAAGGAAGTAGTATCAGACAGAGGAAGCAATTTCATGTCTGCATACTTAAAGGCCATGTGGAAGGAGTGTGGTGTAACGTACAAGTTCACAACACCCTATCATCCACAAACAAATGGACTGGTGGAGAGATTTAATAAAACTCTCAAAGGCATGATTATGGGTCTCCCTGAAAAACTCCGCAGGAGATGGGATATCCTTCTACCATGCCTCCTTTTTGCCTACAGGGAGGTACCCCAGAAAGGAGTGGGCTTCAGCCCCTTTGAACTTCTTTTTGGACACCCTGTTAGGGGTCCACTCACACTTGTAAAGGAGGGTTGGGAACAACCTTTAAAAGCTCCTAAGCAGGATATTGTGGATTATGTACTTGGCCTCAGATCAAGGATGGCTGAGTACATGAAAAAGGCCAGTAAAAACCTTCAGGCCAGCCAAGAGCTCCAGAAGCAATGGCATGATCAGAAGGCTGTTTTGGTTCAGTACCAACCAGGGCAGAAAGTGTGGGTCTTAGAGCCTGTGGCCCCAAGAGCACTCCAAGATAAATGGAGTGGTCCCCACACAATTGTTGAAAAGAAGGGAGAAGTCACCTATTTAGTTGACTTAGGCACTGCCAGGAGTCCCCTTAGGGTGCTCCATGTCAACCGCCTGAAACCCTACTATGACAGGGCTGATCTCACCCTGCTCATGGCAACTGATGAGGGACAGGAAGAAGACAGTGATCCTCTACCTGATCTCTTCTCTTCCACAGAACAAGATGCTCTTGTGGAAGGTGTAGTTTTGGCTGATTGTCTTACTGCTGAGCAGAAAGACAATTGCATAAATCTCCTAGATCAATTCTCTGAACTCTTCTCTACTGTGCCAGGTACCACTTCTTGGTGTGAGCACACTATAGATACTGGAGACAGTTTACCTGTCAAAAGTAAGATCTATAGGCAGCCTGACCATGTCAGGGACTGCATAAAGCAAGAGGTCCAGAAAATGTTAGAACTAGGAGTGGTTGAGCACTCTGACAGTCCATGGGCTTCTCCTGTGGTACTGGTACCAAAACCCCATTCCAAAGATGGAAAGAAGGAAATGCGGTTTTGTGTAGACTATAGAGGTCTCAACTTGGTATCCAAAACTGATGCTCACCCTATACCCAGGGCAGATGAGCTCATAGATACACTGGCATCTGCCAAGTATCTAAGCACTTTTGATTTGACTGCAGGGTATTGGCAGATCAAATTATCAGAAGATGCTAAACCTAAGACTGCATTTTCTACCATTGGAGGACATTACCAGTTTACTGTAATGCCTTTTGGTTTGAAAAATGCACCTGCCACTTTTCAGAGGTTGGTGAACACAGTCCTGCAAGGGCTGGAAGCTTCCAGTGCAGCATATTTGGACGATATAGCTGTCTTTAGCTCCAGCTGGGATGATCACCTGGTCCACCTATGGAAAGTTTTGGAGGCCCTGCAAAAGGCAGGCCTCACTATCAAGGCTTCAAAGTGCCAGATAGGGCAGGGTAAGGTGGTTTATCTGGGACACCTTGTTGGTGGGGAACAGATTGCACCACTTCAGGGGAAAATCCAAACAATTATTGATTGGGTTCCCCCTACCACTCAGACTCAGGTGAGAGCCTTCCTAGGCCTCACTGGGTATTACAGGAGGTTCATTAAGAACTATGGCTCCATTGCAGCCCCTCTTAATGACCTCACATCCAAGAAAATGCCTAAAAAGGTATTATGGACAGCAAACTGTCAGAAAGCTTTTGAGGAGCTGAAGCAGGCCATGTGCTCTGCACCTGTCCTGAAAAGCCCTTGTTACTCTAAAAAATTCTATGTCCAAACTAATGCATCTGAATTAGGAGTAGGGGCAGTCCTATCACAACTTAATTCTGAGGGCCAGGATCAACCTGTTGCTTTTATTAGTAGAAGGTTGACCCCTAGAGAAAAGCGTTGGTCTGCCATTGAGAGGGAGGCCTTTGCTGTGGTCTGGGCTCTGAAGAAGTTGAGGCCATACCTGTTTGGCACTCACTTCATTGTTCAGACAGACCACAAACCTCTACTTTGGCTAAAACAAATGAAAGGTGAAAATCCTAAATTGTTGAGGTGGTCCATATCCCTACAGGGAATGGACTATACAGTGGAACATAGACCTGGGAGTAGCCACTCCAATGCAGATGGACTCTCCAGATATTTCCACTTAGACAATGAAGACTCATCAGGTCATGGCTAGTCTTATTGTCCTTCGTTTGGGGGGGGTTGTGTAGGAAAGTACCATCTTGCCTGGCATGTTACCCCCCATTTTTCACTGTATATATGTTGTTTTAGTTGTATGTGTCACTGGGACCCTGGTAACCCAGGGCCCCAGTGCTCATAAGTGTGCCTGAATGTGTTACCTGTGTAGTGACTAACTGTCTCACTGAGGCTCTGCTAATCAGAACCTCAGTGGTTATGCTCTCTCATTTCTTTCCAAATTGTCACTAACAGGCTAGTGACCATTTTTACCAATTTACATTGGCTTACTGGAACACCCTTATAATTCCCTAGTATATGGTACTGAGGTACCCAGGGTATTGGGGTTCCAGGAGATCCCTATGGGCTGCAGCATTTCTTTTGCCACCCATAGGGAGCTCTGACAATTCTTACACAGGCCTGCCACTGCAGCCTGAGTGAAATAACGTCCACGTTATTTCACAGCCATTTTACACTGCACTTAAGTAACTTATAAGTCACCTATATGTCTAACCTTTACCTGGTAAAGGTTAGGTGCAAAGTTACTTAGTGTGAGGGCACCCTGGCACTAGCCAAGGTGCCCCCACATTGTTCAGAGCCAATTCCCTGAACTTTGTGAGTGCGGGGACACCATTACACGCGTGCACTACATATAGGTCACTACCTATATGTAGCTTCACAATGGTAACTCCAAATATGGCCATGTAACATGTCTATGATCATGGAATTGCCCCCTCTATGCCATCCTGGCATAGTTGGCACAATCCCATGATCCCAGTGGTCTGTAGCACAGACCCTGGTACTGCCAAACTGCCCTTCCTGGGGTTTCACTGCAGCTGCTGCTGCTGCCAACCCCTCAGACAGGCAGCTGCCCTCCTGGGGTCCAGCCAGGCCTGGCCCAGGATGGCAGAACAAAGAACTTCCTCTGAGAGAGGGTGTGACACCCTCTCCCTTTGGAAAATGGTGTGAAGGCAGGGGAGGAGTAGCCTCCCCCAGCCTCTGGAAATGCTTTATTGGGCACAGAGGTGCCCAATTCTGCATAAGCCAGTCTACACCGGTTCAGGGGACCCCTTAGCCCTGCTCTGGCGCGAAACTGGACAAAGGAAAGGGGAGTGACCACTCCCCTGACCTGCACCTCCCCTGGGAGGTGTCCAGAGCTCCTCCAGTGTGCTCCAGACCTCTGCCATCTTGGAAACAGAGGTGCTGCTGGCATACTGGACTGCTCTGAGTGGCCAGTGCCACCAGGTGACGTCAGAGACTCCTTGTGATAGGCTCCTTTAGGTGTTGCTAGCCTATCCTCTCTCCTAGGTAGCCAAACCCTCTTTTCTGGCTATTTAGGGTCTCTGTCTCTGGGGAAACTTTAGATAACGAATGAAAGAGCTCATCCGAGTTCCTCTGCATCTCTCTCTTCACCTTCTGATAAGGAATCGACTGCTGACCGCGCTGGAAGCCTGCAAACCTGCAACATAGTAGCAAAGATGACTACTGCAACTCTGTAACGCTGATCCTGCCGCCTTCTCGACTGTTTTCCTGCTTGTGCATGCTGTGGGGGTAGTCTGCCTCCTCTCTGCACCAGAAGCTCCGAAGAAATCTCCCGTGGGTCGACGGAATCTTCCCCCTGCAACCGCAGGCACCAAAAAGCTGCATTACCGGTCCCTTGGGTCTCCTCTCAGCACGACGAGCGAGGTCCCTCGAATCCAGCAACTCTGTCCAAGTGACCCCCACAGTCCAGTGACTCTTCAGTCCAAGTTTGGTGGAGGTAAGTCCTTGCCTCACCTCGCTGGGCTGCATTGCTGGGAACCGCGACTTTGCAGCTACTCCGGCCCCTGTGCACTTCCGGCGGAAATCCTTTGTGCACAGCCAAGCCTGGGTCCACGGCACTCTAACCTGCATTGCACGACTTTCTAAGTTGGTCTCCGGCGACGTGGGACTCCTTTGTGCAACTTCGGCGAGCATCGTTTCACACATCCTCGTAGTGCCTGTTTCTGGCACTTTTCCGGGTGCTACCTGCTTCAGTGAGGGCTCTTTGTCTTGCTCGACGTCTCCTCTCTCTTCAGGTCTAATTTGCGACCTCCTGGTCCCTCCTGGGCCCCAGCAGCGTCCAAAAACGCCAAACGCACGATTTGCGACTAGCAAGGCTTGTTGGCGTTCTTTAGGCGGGAAAACACTTCTGTACGACTCTCCATGGCGAGAGGAATCCGTCCACCAAAGGGGAAGTCTCTAGCCCTTTTCGTTCCTGCAGAAACCTCAGCTTTTTTTTTTGTCTTTCCTGCATTATTCCTCTAACACGACTTCTTTGTCCTTAGGGGAACTTTAGTGCACTTTGCACTCACTTTTCAGGGTCTTGGGGAGGGTTATTTTTCTAACTCTCACTATTTTCTAATAGTACCAGCGACCCTCTACAAGGTCACATAGGTTTGGGGTCCATTCGTGGTTCGCATTCCACTTTTGGAGTATATGGTTTGTGTTGCCCCTATCCCTATGTTTCCCCATTGCATCCTATTGTAACTATACATTGTTTGCACTGTTTTCTAAGACTATACTGCATATTTTTGCTATTGTGTATATATATCTTGTGTATATTTCCTATCCTCTCACTGAGGGTACACTCTAAGATACTTTGGCATATTGTCATAAAAATAAAGTACCTTTATTTTTAGTATAACTGTGTATTGTGTTTTCTTATGATATTGTGCATATGACACTAAGTGGTACTGTAGTAGCTTCACACGTCTCCTAGTTCAGCCTAAGCTGCTCTGCTAAGCTACCATTATCTATCAGCCTAAGCTGCTAGACACCCTATACACTAATAAGGGATAACTGGGCCTGGTGCAAGGTGCAAGTACCCCTTGGTACTCACTACAAGCCAGTCCAGCCTCCTACAGTGGGCAACTGGTAAATCTGCAAATGTAAAGGGGCTTGAAAACCTGCATCCACTTTAACCAAAAGGAGTTGCTTGAAGCTTTATGATGGCAAAGATATTTTCTTTTAGAGAGGTACTGCAATGGTGTTCCAAGGTGATCTGTGGAGTGTATGGTTTTAATGGAGTGTAATAAAAAATGTTAGTACTAGGTATAAACTGTATATTATTCAAATCTGTATTTGATAAGCATTTCTTTTATTTAACAAAAAAGTATTTGCGCATTTTGTAGCAGCCTATATATGATGTAATTGTATTTATATAGCGCTCACTATCCCTGACTAGGCATGTTTAAAATAATGTTGGTACTTCATAGTACTAACAAACATTGGAAAAGCCAATAGGTCTAGTCTACGCAAGAGTTATTGGCTTTGCCAATGTGTTTTAGCCATGTTATACACCAGAGTGGCTGCTGTTCATGGCTAAAAGTTAGTGGCATAGTGGTGTGGAGTGGAGTACAGCAGCATAGGAGCAGTGGCAGAGAGCCCAGTAGTGCATGGTACAGTGCAGTTGTTTAGAGTGCATTGGCTTAGAGTGCAGTGGTTTAGAGAGCAGTGGCATGGCGTGGCATGTGACAAAGTTGAGTGGCATAGAGTGCAGTGGAGTAGAGTGGCATGCAATAGAGTGGCAGAGAGTGCAGTAGTGTAGAGTGGTGCAGTGGCATATAGTGCAGAGAAGACTTGTGTGGCAGGGAGTGCAGTGGCGTAGTGTAGAGTGGTGCACTGCAGAGTAGAGGATAGTGCTGTAGAGTGCAGTCGAGTAGAGTGGAGTGATGCAGAGTAGAGTGGCATAGAGTGCAGTGGCTAGAATGCAGTAGTACAGAGTAGATTGGTGTACAGTACAGTGGCGGAGAGTGCAATGTTGCAGAGTAGAGTGTCAGTGCAGTGATGTAGAGTAGCACAGAGAGCAGTGGCATAGAGTACAGTGGTGCAGAGTAAAGGGTAGTGGCATACAAAGTAGTTGTTTAGAGTGCATTGGCGCAGAGTGCAGCGGCATAGAGTGGCATGAGGCAGAGTAGCATAGAGTGCAGTGGAGTAGAGTGGCATACAATAGAGTGGCAGAGAGTGCAGTAATGCAGAGTGGTGCAGTGTCATAGACTACAGAGTAGACTCGTGAGATAAATGTAGAGTCCCAGACATTCAACCTAGTGCTGTAAGACTGCAGAAAAGTTGTGGGTACCTCACATCCTGACATTTGGTGTGAGACTGTTTCCCACACCATATGCCCTGCCTCTTTAAAAAATTTTTGGGTTGAAAGTCAATGGGCGGCTAAGGTAAGCCAAATGTTTTTGTTCAATTTGTTTAAACTAGCATAAGGTTAATTACCATAATGTTTCCCAAACTTTTTGCCAGGGGTTTTAAAATGTTCAGAAACATAATCAACAATTTGCTGTTACTTTCTGTTCAAAAAAGATTGGGTAGATTTGGGTAGGGGCGATGGCCTTGACACAGTGCTGAAGGGCATTCATTTAGTATTGAACAAGGACGTAATGTGACACCGGAATGTAGCATGCCAGGAGGCAATTACAAAAAGACACCAGTGAATAAACAGTGCTATGTTAAAAAAGAGTAAATAAATGCACTGACAACATAGTGAGGCATGGCCTCTCTTGCGTGTGTCTGTAAAACTGATATTTGTTCTTGAATTTTTGTCCTGAATTTTGACCCTTTGTCCTGAATTTTTGTCCCGAATTTTGACCCTTTGTCCTGAATTTTTTACAGTCCTGTCCAGAATTTGCATCAATGCCAGGTGGTCACCCTATCTGTGACGCATCTATTGAATATTAAAGGAAGGTGTCGCGGATTAGCGCTGCAGCACTGGGTCTTAATTAAAAATGGACTGCAATTATAGATACTGGTGCTCAAGCGCGCCATAGATGCAGTGCCTTGCACAAATATCAACGCACCGTGTTATGCAGTAGTCCAGTTATTTAGAGAGTTACGACCAGCAAATCTGTTGTTGTAAGTTCTACACATACAAACTTGTTCCTGTTCCTACTAAAGCTGTTGTTCTTTTATTGTTCTTATTGGTGTAATTTATTTTAATTATTATATTACCTGGGGCATTTTCTGGACAGCCTACAATCCACATGGCAATGCACTGGACAGTCACTGCTTCACTCTTGCAGGATTTCAGCACCTACGGCATTTGGAGGGAGCAAGGGGTACATACAAAACAATTACGTTGGCTACTGCACACCCTCCTACCTCGGGGTACATAGAACCCCTCTCCTCAACCTCATGTCAAAACCTTTCCTCAGACATGGTCTTAAATGGCATCACACTTTGGGTGTCTTGAAAGGGTGGGTGGGGGTAGTATGCAATCTTGCAATGGGTCCAGAAAAGCCTACTGAGGTTCCACGGACAATTTCTAGAAGGTGGGAAATGTGGGTGAAACTAGGTCTACAACCAGGGAAACATTAAAAACTGGACTTGGTAAATTCAGTCTTGCGTGGTTGCTCGAAAACTCACAATGGCTGGTATTGGGGGTGGAGACACTGGCTGGAATCAGTATCTCTAACTCTGGTAACTTCATCTCTGTCGGCCAACTTGTAACAGGGTCAATCGTGTGTATGCATATAGAAAGAAGTATTTAACATTGCTAATTCGCCAAGTTGCTAACGAGCTTGGTACTGTGCTAGATATTTGGTGCACAAAGAATTCCTAATTAAGAAAACAGTTGTACTGAAGAGATAATTTCTGCAATGGAACTATTTTTGAGAATTGGGCCTCTGTGTGGGCAACGTTTGCATGCCAAAGGTAATCAAAATATGTACTTTGAGAACCCCCACACCACAGAGTTGTATGCTGGACATAGTGGTGGCAGTAAATGAGTAAAGCCAGTAAGGGAGAAGCCATGGGAAGCAGCCAGTCATAGATGTACTACAGAACTTTGTGTATAAACTCCTGGTTATAGACCCAGCTCTCCCCGAGCTGCTGCATGATTTGTGCTCCTGTCTTCTCCTTGCTTTTCCCCCTGCGTTTTGAGTGCCTTCATCTTGCTTTTCCCTAATTTTCACTGCTTTCTCCTTGCTTTTTCCTGAGTGCCTTTTTCTGTGCCTTCTTGCTTTTCCCTAATTTTCACTGCTTTCTCCATTTCCCCCATTTTTGTGTAGCTTCTCCTTGCCTTTCCCTCATTTTAACTGCTTTCTCCTTGCTTTTCCCATGTTTTTGTGTTCCTTCTTCTTGCATTTTCCTCATTTTTACTTTATCCCTGCTTTTCAAGTGCCTTCTCCTTGCTCTTACCTTGTTTTCACTGCTTTCTCCTTGCTTTTTCCCCTGTTTTTGAATGCCTTTCCACTGCTTTTGCCTCATTTTCAATGATTTCTGCTTGCTTTTTCTTTTGTTTTTTGAGTGCTTTCTCCATGTTGTCCCCTTATTTTCACTGCTTTCTCCTTGCTTTTTCCTGCCTGCCTTCTCCTTACTCTTCCCTCATTTTTACTACTTTCTCCTTGCTTTTTCTCCAATTTGTGAGAGCCTTCTCCTTGCTCTTATCTTGTTTTCACTGCTTTCTCCTTGTTTTTTTCCCCTGGTTTTTGATTGCCTTCTCCTTGCTTTTCCCTCGGTTTCACTGCTTTCTCCTTGCTTTTCCCCCATTTGTTTGGGTGCCTTCTCCTTGCTTTTCCCTGCTTTCTCCTTGCTTTTCCCCCATTTGTTTGGGTGCATTCTCCTTGCTTTCCCCTCATTTCCCTGCTTTCTTCTTGATTTCCCACCTGTTTTTTGAGTGCCTTCTCCTTCTGAAGAGCCCTCAAGACCTGGCTGTTAGAATGGGCCTCAGGGACCAGCAAGCCCCTGGATACCCTTTCGGGTGATTAGCCACGCTTTACAAATACTGATTGATTGATTTATCATCATAGAATATTTTAGAAGGATAACATGGCTGCTGCTTAATACTATGTCTAATCTGCAGGTCACAGGTATGTATCCTAGAAAGACAGATCACTGAGTAAAAGATTGTATAGCAGAGATACTTGGGTAACATACAGATTACAAGTTTCAATCTTGCAGAAGTAGCTCAGTGGGTTATGAGCCATGTAACCTATTTGTAACAGGAAAACAATCATTTGCATCCTTAATGGTTTGAACTCAATCTTTCATTCTATTGTGTGGGTTTGTAATTATTACCTATTAGTACGGGCCAAAATCATTATCTTTGAGTTATATTATATGAATGGCCATTATTATATTTTCCCATATAAATATGGATACATTATATGCAGCTTATATGTAGCTTGAGAAAGCAAACCCCTTTTGATCTGTTTTATCTGATGGCTACCTTGTGAAGACCAATGTATATTTATTTCCCTAGATAGACTGCTGAGCATGGAGGCAATCGAAGATAGGCCTACTAAAGAGGACGCAACTTGGAAAGGAAGAATCTTTGAAATGAGGCTTTTGGAGCATGGCACACTAGGAGGCTGAAAAACTCATATTTGCCATCCCTCCTTTCAGTTGCCTCATCAGCAGAGCACTGCACACCACAAGGCCTTTTTAGGTCTTGCTTACCAGAGCAATCTGTCTGGTTGTGAAGGACCTATTGTGGGCTTACCAAGGGCTTATAGGGGCTAAAGTTCTCCCCATTGCTTACTTTTGGTTGCCTTTTTTGTCACTCTCATTTCCTTATTTCTTATTTGACAGCTTACCTTATCCCATTAAGTCTAGTGTGTGTTGGTTGATTTGTATCTTTCCTCTGCTCCTTTTTTCTTTTTCATTAACTCCTTGGGTGCCTTGGATGAGCTGGTCTCGCCCTCGGCCACGGCGCTCGTGTGCCGATGATGAGACCAGCTTGTCCTGCTCCCGGTCAATAGGAGGAGCACTAGCGCTCCCCCCGTGGGCCTTCCACCCACACCCCCTGTCAGGGATGGAAGGGGAATCGCTTCCTCTTCCACCTCGACCCCCCTCCCAATCTCCGCAAAGCGGAAGAGAAATCTGCTCAGGAGGAGGGGGCAGGCAGAGGCATGAAAGGAAAGGAAAGGCCTTTCCTTTCCTTTCATGTCTCTGCAAGCATTTCTGCTGCCTGATCGCAAATGCCCACTAGACACCAGGGAATTGTTTTTTATACTTAAGCATAAGGGGAGTGGCCCCATGGGCAAGGGCCACTCCCCGGGGGGACAAAATATTTTCAGGCCTTTTCTCCCCCCTGGGGGCCTATTATAATTAGGCCGATCTGCCCCCGGGGGGCAGAAACCCCTAGACACCAAGGATATATATATATATTTTTTTACTTTATGTCTTTATGTATGGGGAGCGACCCTTAAGGCAAGGGTCGCTTCCCTGGGGGGCACATTGTATTTAGGCCATTTCTGGCTCCCTTGAGGGCAGATCGGCCTATTTTTCTTAGGCCAATCTGCTCCAAGGGGTGCAGAAACCACTAGACACCAGGGATTTTGTTTTTTGTCAGTTTCACATGAGGGGAGCGACCCCTTAGGCAAGGGTCGCTACCCCGGGGGGGCAAATTTGTTGTAGACCATTTCTGCCCCCTTTGGGGGGAGATCAGCCTATTGTAATTAAGTTGATCTGCCCCCACGGGGGCAGAAAATCCTAGACACAAGGAATTTTTTGTTGTTGTTTTTTTTTTTTTTTTTTTATATGTGGGGAGCGACCCTTTAGGCAAGGGTCGCTCCCCTGGGGGAGGGGAGCAACTTGTCTTTAGGCCATCTCTGCCCCACTCGGGGGCAGATCGGCCTATTTTTATTAGGCCAATCTGCCCCCAAGGGGGGGCAGAAACCACTGGACACCCAGGATTTTTATTTTTTTGCATCAATTTCACACAACGGGAACTACCCCTTAGGCAAGGGTCATTGGGGCATATTTATTTTAGCCCATTTCTGCCCCCCCTGGGGGCAGATCGGCCTATTTTTATTAGGTCGATCTGCCCCCAGGAGGGGCAGAAACCTCTAGGCCCGGGAATTTTTTGTGTGTGCCAATTTCATGCAAGGGGAGTGACCCCTTAGGTAAGGGTTGCTCCTCAGGGGAGGCAAATTTATTTTAGGCCATTTCTGCTCCCTTCGGGGGCAGATCGGCCTATTTCTATTAGGCCCATCTGTCACCGGGGGGGGGCAGACACTACTTAGGCACCAGGGATTGGTGAGGATTGTGGGTAAGAAGACATTGGGGTAACCACGCAAGTCACATCTCCCTGGATTCCCTCGGGTGTCTAGTTTTCAGAAATGTTCGGGTTTGGTAGGTTTCCCTATATGGCTGCTGAGCCCAGGACCAAAAACGCGGGTTCCCCCCGCAAAAATAGGTAGTTTAGTATTTGATCATTTTGATGTGTCCACATAGGGGGTCATTCTAAGTCTGGCGGGCGGCGGAGGCCGCCCGCCAGACTTCCCCCACCAAAATACCGCTCCGCGGTCGAAAGACCGCTGAGGGTATTTTGGGATTTGCCCTGGGCTGGCGGGCGACCGCCAAAAGGCCGCCCGCCAGCCCAGGGCAAATCATCCTTCCCACGAGGACGCCGGCTCAGAATTGAGCCGGCGGAGTGGGAAGGTGCGACGGGTGCAGTGGCACCCGTCGCGTATTTCAGTGTCTGCATAGCAGACACTGAAATACAAAGTGGGGCCCTCTTACGGGGGCCCCTGCAGTGCCCATGCCTTTGGCATGGGCACTGCAGGGGCCCCCAGGGGCCCCGCGGCACCCCCTACCGCCATCCTGTTCCTGGCGGGAGACCCGCCAGGAACAGGATGGCGGTAGGGGGTGTCAGAATCCCCATGGCGGCGGAGCGCGCTCCGCCGCCATGGAGGATTCACATGGGCAGCGGAAAACCGGCGGGAGACCGCCGGTTTTCCGCATCTGACCGCGGCCGAACCGCCGCGGTCAGAATGCCCTGCGGGGCACCGCCGGCCTGTCGGCGGTGCTCCCGCCGACCCTGGCCCCGGCGGTCTCTGACCGCCGGGGTCAGAATCACCCCCATAGTGTTTTGGGGAATTTCTTTCGCGGGCATTAGGCCTACCCACACAAGTGAGGTACCACTTTTATGGGGAGACTTGGGGAAAAGCTGGGTGACAGGAAATTTGTGACTCCTTTCAGATTCCAGAACTTTCTGTCACCGAAATGTGAGGAAAAGCTGTTTTTTGAGCCAAATTTTGAGGTTTGCAAAGGATTCTGGGTTATAGAACCTGGTCAGTGCCCCACAAGTCACCCCATCCTGGATTCCACTAGGTGTCTAGTTTTCAAAAATGCACAGGTTTTGTAGGTTTCCCTAGGTGCCGGCTGAGCTAGAGGCCAAAATCTACAGCTAGGCACTTTGCAAAAAACACGTCAGATTTCAATGTAAAAATGTGATGTGTCCATGTTGCATTTCCTGTCACGAGCATTAGGCTTACCCACGCAAGTGAGGTACCATTTTTATTGTGAGACTTGGGGGAACACAGAATAGAATTGCGGTATACCCAGTATACAATGAAAACCCATTGCAAGGTACAGCTTATTTATTGGCTCTGGGTACCTAGGGTTCTTGATGAACCTACAAACCCTATATATCCCCGCAACCATAAGAGTCCAGCAGATGTAACGGTATATTGCTTTCAAAATTTGACATCACAGGAAAAAGTTACAGTGTAAAACGTTAAGAAAAATGGCAGTTTTTTTAACCTCAATTTCAATATTTTTTTATTTCAGCTGTTATTTTCTGTAGGAAAACCTTGTAGGATCTACACAGGACCCCTTGCTGAATTCAGAATTGTGTCTACTTTTCAGAAATGTTTAGCTTTCTGGGATCCAGCATTGGTTTCACACCCATTTGTGTCACTAACTGGAAGAAGGCTGAAAGCACGTAAAATTGTAAAAATGGGGTATGTCCTTGTAAAATGCCGAAATTGTGTTGAAAAATTTGTTTTTTTGATTCAAGACTGCCTGTTCCTGAAAGCTGGGAAGCTGGTGATTTTTGCACCGGAAACCCTTTGTTGATGCCATTTTCAGGGAAAAAAACACAAGCCTTCTTCTGCAGTCTTTTTTCCCATTTTTTTTTTTTTTTAACTATTTTTTTGCTGTATTTTGGCTAATTTCTTGGTCTCCTTCAGGGGAACCCACAAACTCTGGGTACCTCTAGAATCTCTAGGATGCTGGAAAAAAGGACACAAATTTGGCGTGGGTAGCTTATGTGGACAAAAATTTATGAGGGCCCAAGCACGAACTGCTCCAAATAGCCAAAAAAAAAGCCTGGCACCTGAGGGGGAAAGGCCTGGCAGCGAAGGGGTTAAGGCAGGGCTTAATTTGTGCTTGTTGTTTCCGGTGCTGAGCACCAGCAATTATTTTTGAGGGCCGGGGCTTAGTCTTCTGCCTCAAGCATTTGCTGCGAGCAAAAGACACGTTTGGAAAAGACGGAGGAAAACAAAAAAGAAAAAGCGTCACAATGGGAGAGAGCAGAAAGTAGCAGCTGTGAGCTGAAGGGGCAGCGAGTGGTTTTAAATGAATTGAAGAGGCCCGAGATGGCTTCGGGATTACGCTGCCTCAGTATTCCGTGTTCCCACATTTAATTGCAGCAGCCGTGTCTTTAAGAGGCGGGCTTTGGGCACCGGCACCTTTTTATTTACAAATTACGCACTGGGTTAAGGACTCCATGAAAGTGCATGTGTTTTACAGCTCTGTCTCTAATGTGCTTCTCTCACTCCCCATACTCCATATTGTTCTCTCCCGCATGTGCTTCCCCTTTTGCTCTTTTGCTGTGTTCCTCTTTTCTTTATATGCTTCCCCTACCTTCTGTGTTGCGCTCCCGTCTTCTGATTTTCTCCTACTCCCCGCACCATGCTTTATTTTCCTTTTATTCATCCAAATGTGCTTTCCCACACGCTTTTCAAATATACATAGATATATTTTTTGGGGGTGAGCCAGACAGCAAATTTGTTTCCTCACGTCCACTTTAAAAAGAAAACACTTTCACGCTACTTGAATTTTATTTTTTAATTTGCAGGTCCATTTCGGAATGGTAAAAACAAACATGGCACCCATGTGCACGTTCATGATAACGTATGTATGCACACAAGGTGTTCCTACAAAATTACATAATAGTTTCCTTTTCGTCATGCTGCGCAGCAAGTGCAACACGTTACGTTTTCTGGTGCAGTACACCATCGCCATAAGACATTGGCAAAGCTATTAGGTCCAAAAGGTAAAATCTATTGGCTTTGCCAATGCTTGTTGTCAGTGTGAGCTCACTTCAAAATGACAAAGTTGGCGTGATTTCAACGAGAGGTAACCTTGTTCCTGAATGAGGGTTGCTGCTAGGACTAGAACCTGGCTGGTCCACATTCCTGGCCAACAATGTTTGCCTCTTAACTTAATTCAAACAATTTTGGGTGTACTTGAGCAAAACTTACAATTTGAAAACTTCCTTTGGGTATGCATGTTTTCTCTAAGACTACATGTGTGGACTCTCCCCATTCACTAGATTCCTAATTGATAGGGTTATGGTAACAGTGAAATTTGAAAAAAAAAGTTTGATATTTTCCTTTTTCATTTCAAACATTTTCTATGAAAAATCTTTCTTTCCTACACAGCCTCTGTGCAACGTGGGTGCAATGGTGTACTTTCCAATACTTGCTGCAGCACTATCCCTCGTTCAAGAGTGAGTTTACAAGAGCAGAAGAGCATGGAAACTGTGTTCTAGACGTTTGTGAATCCTCAGAAACGTAAAACTGCATAGGTTTTCTCATTTACATGATCCCTTACGTGACACGTTTTTGGAATGCGCATCTACTCATCGAAAACAAAACTTAGAAATGCATAAATTTTGGACGCTTTGCAATGTTACCACAGTTGCAGAAGTCAGCTCTGCACGCATAATTTACCTGTTGCACTCCTTCAGGATCACTATTAAGTCACAGATGGAAGACTTATAGCTTAGCAAGCGTAGGGCACACTTGCGCATCTAAAAATGTTTGTAACTGGAGTCACGAGTTAAAATATAGCCAGTATTTGGCTCAAAAGAAGAGACGCAATGCGCCTTCTGCGGTATCCATAGATGCGCGTGCGCTGGCGCCAAAGGGAATTCATTGCACCGCCGTCCGCATCAGCACCACTTCAAAGCAACAGGCCTCAAGATGTCTTGCGTCTCCTTGGGCAAGGCAACTCGCGCATGACGAGGACGCCGTGCGTGAGCGGGATCTCAACGGCATAACGAGTCCCTAACGGCTTTGCTCACGAGCATCGTGTCTGACGGCATCTTCGAAACCCCGAGCGTGTGGGTAAACACTGGCGTAGACGAGTGCCAAGCTTTCTAATTGTACACCCACTGTGTCAGTCTGTTTCATTGTTGAGTGCATCAGCTCCGCATGGTTTAGCAGTGCAACGCATATTTACATGTTTAGTCGGCTGATGAACGAGCCCCCCCGCTCTCCGCTCAGAGCTGTCTGGTACATGGCATGCGGTTTAGGAACAGCCGAGCAGCTATTAAAGCCGATTAGAAACTGCTTCTGCTGATGGCCATGAAAACTGCCGAGGGACCTCTGGCGCAAATGACGGCGTAAATTATGTCATTGCTAATTTCTGATTGGTCTTGTTGCTGTAATTAGCGGGAGGTCCCGATTCTGAGTTCCAGATCTTAGAACGTGGGTACTCGCGAACATATTTCGAGGGGCCAAAAACTTTAGTCGGTAGCGTGACTGAGGGTTGCATTGATGCCAGCAGTGTTGCGGGCGGGGGAGGTGTAAGGTGGGCGTAGGGAAAGTGATCCATGCACACCTAGAGGTTGAATTGTACAAGGGATCAATCCGGTCTACCCACTTGACTGAGCTGTGTGATTCTAGGTAATTGTTTTATTTCACTACTTTTTTTTATTCATTATCACATTTAAGAGGACCTCGAAATATAAATTTGACTTCAAGATATGCCCTGTACAAACCTTATCTTGTGTTTGATTTAATAGTGTCCATATATAATAGAAACCCAGGCCAGCCAGAGGGTGCACATAACCACTGACTTGCCTCTTAGTTCACTATTGGCATTGTTGTTTGGGTGGGGAGAGGGATGAATCTTTCTAAATTCATGTGTGAAAACTGTCACGTTAAAACAAAAAATCTCAACGCACTGATTTACATCTGATGTACTAAGGTGAAACACTTTTGCATGTTAATGAAATACACTTTGTTGAACGTTTAAGGGACTTTAATATATTTTACACGTATGTTGTAAGATGGCTATTTTTACTCGTTTGTGGTAAGATGGCTTTAAAAAATGAAGGTGTTCTTAAAGTTAAGTGGTACAGGAGACCTTCTGTGCATCTTTTTCTTTTACTTCAGTCCGCTTATAAATAAATACTTGCAATGTTTTTAATATCTTTACAAACGTTAGTGCTCTGTAAAGTAAACAACAGTCTGGTGCTGCTGTTCAACTGGGGACCGCATGTGAAGGTCAGGAGGGCCGCATGCGGCCCCCAGGCCGTACTTTGAGTATCGCTGCCTTAGAATGTTATGTGTACTTGTAAAGTGCAATCACCCATGAGCTTATCCTGGTGCTGAGCAAGTGTGTGTGCCTAGCCCTGCCTATGGTCATTGGTTAATTGAAAAGCCAGGTCTTCAGCTTTTTGTAGCATTCAAGATGGGAGGAGGAGTCTATGATGTGGAGTGTGAGGCTGTTCTACGTATTAGGAGTGATATAAGAGAACGCCTGTCGTACTGATCTGGTTATGTGTATGCTTGAGATGTGTGTGAGGGAGGGTGCTGCGGAGCAGAAGCGATTGGGGGCTTGGTATAAGATGCTACTGTTCAGGTAGGTGGGGCAGGAGTTGTGTAGTGCCTTGAATATGTGTGCACGGAGTTTGAATTGAGTGCTTTTGTGCATTGTGAGCTAGTGTTGTTCTCTAAGGTGTGGTGTGATGTGAGTTTTGTGTGGGAGGTTGAAGAAGTTTTGGATGGTTCGTAATCTTGTTTTAAGTTGCTTGGTGATCCCATAGAAGAGGGTGCTCCCAAGGTCCAAGTTGCTAGTGACTAGGGTGTGAGTGACAGTTTTTCAAGTGTTGCTTGGGAGCCATTTGAAAATCTTTCTGAGCATCTTCAGGGTGTGGAAGCAGGATACCGTGATGGCTTTGACTTATGCTGTCATGCCCAGTTTGCTGTTGATGATTATTCCGACGTGGGTTCTGGGTGTGGGTCAGAGTTTGTCCGGCCACTAGTTGGAGTCTCATAGTGAGGTGTTCTTGCCGATGATCACTATTTCAGTCATGTCGGTGTTGAACATTAAACACTTTGCTTTCATTTATTTAGGGACTTTGGTCATACAGGTGGCACATTTGTTTCTTGTGTTGGAGGCCTTGTTCAAGAGGGAGGGTATGACTTGCCTGTCATCTGCATAGGAGAGGATCTTTATGCGTGCATGGATGACAATGTACAGAGGGATCATGAGTGCAGATTGGAGAATAATGCACATGGTGCATATTTTTCCTTTCTGGGGTGCAAAAACCAGCATTTTTGCTGATTGCTGCACTGTTAGTGCTTTCAGAGGGAAGAAAAGGGTCGGGGGTCTCTAAACGGAACATGGCTCCCCAGAAGCATAATTAGGAGTACTTTATCTGAGAAGTGGCCTATGTAATTAAAGGCACAGTCTAACTCATGTGCACTTGACTTGCTTGTGTTTGACAATCCATGCCAGCTTCTTATTACTTGTATACCTCTGTGTTAATTCATCACACAACAAACACATACATCTAAAACAGTCCAGACCTATAAACTCATTTGTTAGCTGATTTACTGATTAACTGATTTTAATCCAATATCCTACAAACGAGTAATGAGATGTTGTGAATAATCAGAGGATCATGAAATGATTAGATTGCATATTAAACATGAAGGTCTGAAAAAGTGGGAGTGTCATTCTGAGAGTCACTTGAAGTGTCTTAAACACGGTTTTCTCCTTCAAATCACTTTTCATCACATTAGCCATTACCACCCTTTTTCTACCCACATCTCTTTTTGAAGTTTCTCCTTTTGCATCCTTCACACTTCCTCTTCTTCCTCTTCATTGCTGTGTTGTCCGTCGGTGTGTACTTGCTTTAGCCTTACTTGAGCATTCCCTCTCACCGTCGCACACATTCTGTCAGCTTTTGTAAACCATGCATTTAACTCTTTGTCCCTTCCTTATTCCTCTTGTTACAAAATGAGTCGCCTAACCCTCTACAGACATGTTTCACAAGCCCAGATCTATGATGACAGTGATATTTACCTGCATGTGTATGCATAGATGCCTCATTTTGTAATGAGAGCGGACTATGTAATTACTAGTAAGTAATGTAAGCATTTTCATTGATTTGGTGCTTTACACATTTTAACAACCCTGTACCCCCGTCACCCACTTTGCTATAGAATCTTGTTATAATTAACATAATATGTGATCTCTTTTTATAATAATTAACATATATGTGATCTTTGCTCTATGCAATCCGGAGAGAGACCAAGAACAGGGTGAGCACATAGTCTGAACCCAGTAACAGACATTGTGAAATGCGTACACTGATTTCTGTCTCAACTCTAAAGCTCTCAACTTTGACCCATCATGAACATCTATGAACATCTATCCCCATCCATCTATGTCCCCACCCTAAATTTACCTCAACAACTACAGGTGACTATGTTGCATAAAAAACGATACAACAGAAAGTTAGCATTAGGGAGCAGGAAATACTCCTAGGAAACAGGGCACGTATCCCTTACAACATGAAGTGAAATATAAACAAGCTCTGCGTCACCGATTTGAAGCACCTGAATGGTTCTTGTACTCAATGTCGAGAAAGATATCAAAGTGATTGCTTGTAAAGCTAAGCACTTGACTAAAGGACTCTGTAGGGAGCATTTGTTATTTGCTGGTGCTCAGCGTTAGCAGGACCTGTCCCACTTAAAGCCATACTCTTAGTTTCTATGCTGCATCATTCACAAGTGGTAGGGAATTGATAAAGCTTCAGGAGGTGGAAACAGACAGTATAAAAGAAGACACTCACCTGCAGACAGCTATACATGCCCAGAGCCACAATGGAGCCATTCCTAAACATCATGCCGCTGCCGCTGAAGGACAACTAAATCAATGCCGACATGGACGACAGCAACCATAAGTACACACACCTACCTGCATTATTGATAATAAAAAAAAACTTGTACCACTAGCAAACACATCAGAGGGGGGGAGCCACGAGCATCAGCTACACCTAACATTCAACACACACACACTCACCTACTGCAACACAGACACCCACAAATTCACAACACGCACACTTCAGCCAGCACACACACTGCACGGAAATACTACACATTTACGCATGGCTACACAACACAGGCTCAGGGACACAGAAGGACCACACAACATTCAGACACACAGCAACAACAACACAACTACTGCACATATACAAATACATTCCATACACTCACACCCAACACTGGCCAGGGACTGGCCACACATACAACACACATATACATCCATGTGCCAATGCACACACACAACACCACCATCAAACAACCAAGCAATTGACACACACATCACACATAGCACAATGGAAGCACAATGCCACGCACAATGCACATAGAGACAAATAGATAAAAGACTCAAAGCGCACCACAACAATAATACCTGCACAGCCGGGTTGGAAGCATCAGGACCCTACATCGAAGGAGGCTGCACTGGGACACATAGTATGTTGAAGAGGGCCACAAACAACATGCACACAGGAATTGGCCCCAATTACATCTCAGGGGCAAGCAATACCAAAACCAATTGTCATGCACAGTCACGTAATGGGGAAGGGCAAGTCACACAACTTACACTTCATAGGACAAACCCCTACACCAACCAGCTCTGAGGGACACACACCTAAATGGACACATGCACACTTAAATGCAAAGCAAACTAACACAACTCAACACACTCCATGCCAACACTGACAAAGCTCAAGAACACACACACCACATGTAGACAATAGCCATATCAGGGGGACAAGTCCTACACCATACATGCCCACATCACACAACACAGAAAGAAACACATACCACAACAAACAAAACATAGTGCCATGACACCAACATTCAATCTACATACACACACACATACCCATCACACAACACACACCCTTCCCTTGGGGGACAACAGCACTGCACACAAACTCACATACTGCAAAAAACACCACATGGAGCAGCAATCAGCCCAAACACACACAACTACAGGCACACAACCAGTGTAGCTCAGGAACAACAGAAAGCTAGGGAAGGAAATGCAGGACAAAGGTGTATCCAACAAACCAACAACTGGTTGGCTTTATTATAAATTAATGTTTTGTAACTAAAGTTCAAGGCCAAAGGCCAGTCTCAAATCTTTGGCCAAAAAGCACAGTGTTGGGCCCCTACTTAACTCCTTACTGCCATGTAACCTCCACAGATAGGGGCATCAAGAGGGCAGGCAGGCACCTCAGGGAAGGAGGGGTTTGGGACGAAGGTTTGGATTTGGGATTCGGTGGGGAGTATTCTTGGGAGGGGTGGGTTTCTTCTTGGTGGGAGGAGGGGCATGGGTGCTTGCAGGGGGCAGTGGAGGCCTTGGAGGGGGGAGCAAACAGGGGTAAGGTCAAGGTCACAAAGGAACACAGGGATGGGAATCAGAAGGGGGTTGGGATTTGCAGGTTGAGGGAGTGGTTTTTTAACATGTAGGTGTGAATGTCTTGGGTGTGTGCTTGTGGCAGGTGTGCTTGTGTGTGGTGGGTGTCTGTTGGGTTGGTGAGTGAGGGCGTTCATGTGTTTTGGGCTGAGGGGGATGGCGGTGTAGGGGGAGGAGGTGTGGGGGGATTCCATGGTGGGTGGGTGTCTGTTGGGATGTTGACTGCAGGTATGGTGGATGTGCTGCATGTAGGTGTGTCTGTGGTTGTGGTGTCTGGAGGTGTGATGACTGGGGTGGATGTCTGAGGGTCTGCTGGTGTGGTGTCTGCATGTAGGATGGGTGTGGTGGCTGTATCAGTGACTACTGATGTGGTGTATGCAGGTGTGCCAGATGTGGTGTGTGTGTGATGCTGGGGTTGGGGGGGATCAGGGCAAGTTGTGACTGTTGCTACATCTGCGGGTGAATGCTGTTTGTGTGCATGCCGGTGTGTCTTGTGGTGCTTGTGTTTGTGTGCATTACCCTTGTCTGTTGTGGTGGATGCATGCAACTCTGTCCGTGCACTTTGGGTGGGTCGGGGAAGGGGGATTTGGACTGGGAAGAGGAAGGTTGAGCGGGGACTGAAGACAAGAGGGGACTGGCTACCATCAGTGTGGAGGCCAGAGCCTGAAAAGATTTTTGTAGGCCAGCCATTGCACAGTGAATGTCCTCCAGGAATGCATTGCTCTGCTGGACTTAGCTTACCAGTCCCTTGATAGCATTCACAATGGCAGACTGACCTACAGAGATTCACCTCAGGAGTCCAATAGGCTCCTCACTGAGGGCAGCAGGGGTAACAGGGGCTTGGGCAGAGGTGTCTGCGGCAAAGCAGACACCCACCCTCTTGGGGGAGCGGGCAAGGCCAACTGGGCGGGGAGCAACGGGGAGGCCGATGATAGAATGGGGGACGGCGGACAAAGATGGAACTGGGGAGGTCCCCGATGGGTCTGCCACCACTAGGGAGTGGCCACTGGAGGAGCAATCCGAGAATATAGGTGCAGATCCGGGCTACTGGGTTACTCTGTGTACAATGAAGGGAGAGATAGTTGCGCCTGCATGAAGTGCCAGAAAAGTGGCACGATCATGTGCCAATATAAAACCACGCATGCCATCTGAAATTACAAAAGTAACAAATGAGCAAATCTTGATCTCAGACAACTACAATAGCATGGATGAAGTCTAGCTATCACACTAACCATACCACAACTAGGTAACCACTCCACCCCAAACCTGTGCCACATACAGCACACCTCAGTGAACCAGTAGCCAATAACTGGATCCCACTGTAAGGTACCCTACCAATTACACAGACACAAGCCTATGAACACACCTAAATTGCACTGATGTAATGTATCAAGAATAACAGATGTTGCGAGGGAAATGCAGACAACATGGGTACAAACATGTCATACCTGGATTAGGTGACATGGAAGCATCTATGTCTCCATGGACGCAGCCCAACAATGTACAGCTCTACAAGTGACACCTGCCCAAAATGAGTCAAGGAGGTAGTAGCAAGGTCACTCAGACGTGCCCTACATGTGCTGTTGCAAGGAACAGCAATGAAGTCAGGCCCTAAACATGATGGAGAGATGTCTCCAGAATACACACAATAATGGCCTGTAAGGCCCTGGATAGCTCCCACCAATGTCTCACACCCATTTCCATGTTTACTTCTGAGTGTGTTTGTGGTAGACAACTGACCCTTCTGGAAGGAGGGACATAGACCTTGCAATCACTAACAGAAGGACACCAAATTGTTGTGCAATGATAAGAAACATCGCTACCTAAATCTCAGACATGGCAAGCATGGCATCTGTTTGTGGATTAATCTCTGACCCCAAACATGTGATGCAAACATCACTGCAGGTCAATCTATGATGCATCCCTACATTCAGGGCCTAATTCCCAATCAACACACAGGTGCTGTGCCCCTATAAGCAACATTCCACATCAAGGGTACAAATGATCATGAAGTGGATCCACACCCTGTCTCTACCTGTCATGTCCATCATGACTACTGCAGTTACACATGACTAACAAAATACTATAAGGCATAAATGTATTTGTCTGACAAGATATGATTGTGACAGAGTCCTCTCTGGGGCATCGCAGTAAATAGACAACCATTGCAGATGTACCATAACAACAACAACAGGCCCCTATGGACATATATGTGAGACATTTCAGACATCATCCCATCTGCATGGCTAGCACATGCCTGCATCTAATGCATAGATATGTATCCTAGTGTGAATGGAGTACATGCAGACACATAGGCACAAGGAATGTTGGCTATGCTGATGACACATCACCCATGACAATGCACATACCCCACTTACCAAGATAAAGTAGTTTGCTACAAATTAAAAGATTTTGCCATGCGAATCATGTCACATGTATGATGGACACCCATGCATCACAGACTGCTGTGAGGCACCAGCACCCAACATACAATGGAGAAAAGGTGCCCATGGGGTGCAGACGTCAACCTACACATATCCCTAGACATATGGCAGAGGACAGTGAGTGACAACCTACCTACCTTTGTACTGTGACATTTGGGAGGACTTTTCTCACTCACCAGAGTAGGTAAGGCAGAATATTTGTACACAAAAACACAGTTATATGTGCTCCCTGCTGTGCAATTGGACTGAGGGTTCCCCACAGTTCCAGCTCCAAAAGGATGTGCACACCAGTCGGAAACACATGGCCCGTCTACACCAATTTGATCCCAGATGATTTTTGACACATGACACATTCCACATTATCAGGGGGAACAGTCTGTCCCTCACTCCATCACCTGGCAAAGGGCCAAGCATGAATTTGCCTATTACTCACCCCCTTGTGGCTGTTGTGCTGCCCTCAAACATCCATCCAAGGCTAGGTTGGCCAGTGCCAAAATGCAGACCATTAGGGGGGTCGTGATCCGATGGGTACCCCGTCCTCGTTGAGAGGAGAGCCCCTGCTGAGTCTCTGCGATCTTCAGGGCCCAGCGTCTCAGGTCCTCCCACCTCTTCTGACAGTGGGCTCTCTGCCGGCTGAGGACCCCCAGGGACCACACCTTGTTGGCAATGACTCTCTAGATCCCCTTCTTCTGATGGGCAGTGACCTGCATAGATGCAAATAACAAGACAGTATTTTATGTCCACAAGTCCCATACAAAATGGCTGCATCACATACATGTCAGTGCACCAAGCTAATAACATCCTGTCTTGACCATCCTGTCCACCCGTGGCACAAAGCAGTAATTGGACACAGTTACATGGCTCCAAACACTCCCCAATAGGGTGCCCTACACACCCCCAGCTCAGGCCCTGCACTGACCAGGTAGGCCAACTGTGACTTTTGTGGGACATGAGCTAGTCACATGACATTGACCAGGAACACAATGGAACACATCACACAAAGCGGCAAATGACAGGTAAACCACCCAGCAAACAATACACACAAACATCCACTACCTATGAATGTCACCCACTGCATACAGTTCCTACAGGTCACAGCCAGCCTACAGACTGACCCATTGCGTTTGGACTACAATGAAGGGAGAGACAGTTTGAGCACACAAAGGGTCAAGCCTGTCCATGTGGATATGTGCAGACACAGATGCAGGCACCTGCTACTTCAGGGGGTGGGGCTCTGTGTGTCACATCAACATTACAATACACACTTTCACATGTGTGTGTTCCCTAAACCTAGAGTACCTTAAGAGAAACCTGGCCATGCATTGTACATGTCCCACTTTATGCCCAAACCATAGAGTCCGATATGATGGCACATCAGTTAACAACACATTGTTTGCAGATGTGCAATGTCTAAAATGCAAGGAGCCTGAACAGGACACATCGGAGCTGGATGGAAGAAACAACATGGCTGTGGGGTCAAGGGACCTCTCAATGCTATGTGACACATGTTTTCAGAGTTGATAAGAACACATCAGACACAGATCACCACCCAGCCCCCAATGAAATTCCCGTAGTAATCAATGGACAGAGGCTCAGGAAGCTGCATATTGGTGGTGAGGCATGATTTGGCAACATCACATGTTGTGCAGGGATACAGGGAGTGGGCACAGTGTCACACTTGCATTGCAAAAGGGAATCAATACCAGCCCAGATGTCGACTTTTGCTGTGACTAACGATAGACAGGCCCGGTCTCTGCAGGCTTAGCAGACAGACGTACACAAAACACCACATCCGACAAATCACATGCATCACAGTACATCATGTAGCCTACAGCCAAATGCTATTTGGTGTCTATATGCAGAGCTGAGGGGCATATTGAGTCATTACCTGGCTTCAGAACAACAGTCCAACAAGGCCAAATGTAGCCAGCGATCACTGCACAAACACAGAAAGAGCTCAATTAGTGATCAACCGACACACCCCTCCTGCTGTCATGCAATCACATGCGACCACACATTAAAAACATCTTCTGGCAAGAGTTGCCTGGGGGTGGCTGTCATGACACCTCATCTAGTCATGTGCACCCAATACGATTTGTGTCAGGGAACACTCAATACACTCTCACCACATTGTCTCAGGACTCCAAACATGCCACTTAACAAAGATACATGCCCATTGACTCAACCATGAATCCACACTGACAGCACCTACAGGGCTTTGAGGACACAATCTTACAAACTGAGTCTGCGTCTAGGCTAACTAAAGCTAAGATAAGTAGAGGTACAGAGGAAAGTGTGCACATGGGGCACCATAGAGCTGTCCATACAGGGGTAGGATCTCCTCCACAAGCTTCTCCAGCTCTTCTGGAGAGAAGGCAGGGACTTATCACCTGTTGGATGAGGTATGATTACTCCCAGAGGAGGTCCACAGCAGCTCAGGTAGTTGAGATCTTGCAGGCAGTAGTGTCAGAGTCAAGTGAGGGATTCAGCAGAAGTTGGCGGTCATGTCTGCCACGTCCACGACCATCACTGCCAGCGGACTCTGCCCTTGGCCCAAGACCGCCAAAGGTGGAAATGTTATCCTATGGCAAAGTCCGCCACAGTAGCATTTGCCTTCAGCCATGACAACTTTGCCGGCAGTTGCGGGCGGTTCCTGATATCCAATGGAGTATTTTAGAGGCATACAATGTAATTCAACCCTATTTGTGATGCGTAACAATTAGGAAAACGTTGCCCTGGTGAATTTTGAGTGCTGGCCTTGTTCTGTCATGCAGGGCAATCATTTCAGTAATCATATTGGTATGTGATCCAGCACATTTCACAACATAATTGGTGGCACAGCCACCTCCCTCTCCCCCACAGGCAATCCAGGATTTGGGGCATTGAATCACAGTCAGGTTGCAAGTTAGATTCCCATATAGTTGCTGTCCAGATAGATGATGTGTACACATATGTTGAAAAGGAAGGGGGTAAGGTGTTATGAATGTGTAATTGTTAGTCTTGATGTGTGCTGCATATCATGTTTTCAGTGACTCATATAATATGCCACAGTTCGTATATGACATGTAATATATAAATTGCAAAGGACACAATGAATGATGGCCATGTCTTTCTTTTGTCCCACATAGTTGCCCTGGGAGTAGAAGGATCAGACAACTTCCTGTGTACCTTCCAGTAGCAGACTTGCAGGCCATGGAGGACAGACAAGTAATCCAGACATACCACCTGGATAGGCGGACAGTCGTGTATCTTTGTCATCAGTTGGAGCCAGATCTGATACCAGCCATCCATCATCCAAATAGCATACCACCCATTACAAAAGTCATGTCAGTGTTGCACCTCCAGGCCACAGGGTCCTTCCAAAATACAGTGGCCCCATTGCTGGGATGTCCCAGCTTATGTTCAGTCCGGTCTTGAAGGATCTTATCTCAGCAATGTTGAAACACCTGGACAGCTACATCCAGTGTCCTCAAAATGAGGATTTTGCCCATGTGAAGGCAGTTACATGGTTTGGCCCACATCCCACATGTTGTGAGAGCCATTGATGGTACCCATGTAGCCGTGGCTCCACTGCATGGCAATGAACAGGTCTATCAGAAAGGAAGAACTTAATGGTCAAGTAGTTTTTATTAGAACAGGAAGAACTCAATGTCCAAGTAGTTTGGCGGACCTCTACATTTCCCAGGTCTGTGTCCAGTACCCGGGTTCAGTCCATGATGCCTTCATCAAGCGGAACAGCACTATTTCACAGCTGATGACATAACTGTACCCAGAAAGGGCCCGGCTGGTTGGTAAGTAACATATGTTATGTGTGTTTGTATGCTATGTCTGCTGCTAGTGAGATGATGCTTTGGACTCATGGTTGCACACATGTTGCATTCCGTTACAGGGAACTCTGCATACCAAAACTGTCCGGTAAGGAATCCAACTACTCCAGGGAAAGTCCGCTTCAAAGAGGCACATGGAAGGACACAACATGTAGTGGAACAGCCTTTTGGGCTCCTGTAGGCAAGATTCCGCAGCACTGCAAGACAGGTGGAGCCCTCCTCTACTCACCTGCAAAAGTGTGTAAGATCATTGTGGCCTGCTGCATGCACCACAACCTTGCCCTGTGGAGAAACATCCCATACATCCCTAATGTGAGGGAGCTGGCCGTGCCACTGGGTGAGCCTCTGAAAAGGCCAAGTGAGGATGACCCAGAGGAGGAAGAAGGTGGAGAAATGCAGGCAGATCTTATCAATCAAAACTTTATTTGAGTGTAAGTATGTGATGTTCTGTGATTACTGTGGGTGCATGGGGTACTCTAGGGGTCAGGATTTGTTGAGAAGGGTATCTCTGTCATCATGTGACAGGGGATCTCATGCTATGCATCATGCAGCCAAGGTTTGCTGGCTACATCAGACTTGAAAATGTGGCTCTCTTGAGGATCTCCTTTGTTTGGGGCAGTCACATTGCACTGTCAGTGAAACAACTGTAGTTTGAAATGAGGTCTGTGCCTTATGCATGCCTTTACCTGCCTAACCTCCTTGTATGTCACTTATTCCTTCCAGGTCTCTTCACCATGACATCCTCATGTGGGAATTTCAAAGTTGTGTCATTGGTAGGTGGCTGTTGCTGGTCTGACATGTGAAGTGGGCATGGATTGATCCAGGTACTGTTTGCTGCAGATTTGGGCTGTATGAGTCCTATGCCCAGGCTTCCTCGATAGTGGGAGGGCAGGAATCCGAACTACACTAATGGACCTGTTTGCCATGGTGTGTTTGTTCAATGGTCTCATGATTGTGATCATGTGGCCTTGTAACATGTCATCCTGTGCAATCCATTCTGTCTACCTTCACATTGTGTTGACATTGATCCTGTATGAACTGTTAGTGGCTGTCTACGGGACAAGATCTTACAGCCCCTTTCTGGTGTGGTCAGGTGCACGGTAGCAACAGGAATCTGGCCTGACTCCATATGGCCAGGACGTTCTTGGCTAAGACTGTGCAGACATGCTAAACATTCTTATGTGCCATACAGTACAATAAAATGTTTGATGTGACCAGACAATTGTGACTTTGTGTTGTTAGTTATCCTCAGCATGACATTACCTGAGACATCTCCCTCCATCCATTGTCTTCTAATGTCTTAAGCATGTGCATTACGTGATTAGCACTCAACATTCCAGACAGATAAAAAAGAGAGGTAGTAGGCAGTGTTTTAGTGATGGGGGTGTTTATTTACATTACAACAAAAATCAATTGTGATACTGGATAAAAAAATACATAAGGTGAAGGAATCAGTCATGGTGGATGCAATCAATAGAGTAGAGGCCACAACATTTGGTTCCCAGAGTCCAGTGTTCTACTACCACAGAAAATCGAAAGTGTTCTACTACCATGGAAAATGGAAAGTGGTTAAGGAACAGTCAACAGAGTGAGTCCTTGGCTCACAGAGGAGTGACATCAGGAAGTGGTCACTTGCTGGCAGTAGCTGGTGCCTTGCCACCGGCACCTCCTGGATGCTTGGTTGGACGTCCCTGCTTGCTGGGGGGCCTCAGGGGTGTCTGCAGGGGGTACTTCCCCTGGCAGGGCCTCCCTTCCAGTGGTTGGCACCGATGAGGGGCCTGGTGTGGGTGAGCCAAATGATTGATGCCTATCTCTGCTCAGGATACTGTTAATGTCCCTAACCACACCACAAACTAATTTTGATTATGCTACACCATTCTCGATTTAGTGATACTAGAACAGTGCCTGCTGGGACTTGTAGTGCTGTCAATCGCTGTACTACACCCAACACCCACTACTATACCAAGATGGTGCTCCCCCAGGTGAGTCTACTTGATATGATAGAGGTCAGACCGGGGTCTATGGACAGGTGTACACTGGGCTGTTGAGTGGGGGTGCCCTTGTAGGTGGCAAGAGGTGATCAGTGAGTATGCATGCCAATACATTTTGGTGCAATTTTCTTGTTGTGACTTACCTGACTCCATTCCCTTAGGTACTTCTCTCAAGCCCTCAGGATTTTGATGGCCAAGACCTTCTCCTCCTATGATTGTAGTTGTAGGGAAGAAGGTGGTGGCCCACCAACAGTTTTCAGGCACCGCATGCTGGTGCCTGGACACCATGGAACAAACTTTCCCCCTAAGGTCGTTCCACCTCTTCCTGATGTCGTCCCTTGTGCACAGGTAGCTGCCTACAGAATTCACCCCATCAACTATCCTTTGCCACATTTCCATTTTCCGAGCTATAGTAGTTTGTTGGACTTGGACTTCAAATATTTGTTGCTCTGCTCTAATAATTTCATCCACCATGACTCTTAACTTGTCAACCGTGAAATGGGGATTTTTCAGTGGTGACAAGGTGGTGGAAAACAAGACAAAAATATATAATGGTTAGGTGTTGTGCAATTAGGAGTTGATGGGGAGTAAATGATGTGTAGAGGTGCAAATATGTGTGGTAGGGGAATGTTGAGGGTATGGAATATGAGCTTAGTTCAAGTTAGAGGGGTGCCTAATCTATGGTTGGTGAAGTTTTTGGGCAGTGCTCTGGCTTGTGTTCGGTGTGGAGATGCAAAGGATTGTGGTGTGTGAAGGGGTGTGTTTTATAGTGTGGTTTGTCGGTGTGTCGAGTGTGTGAATGTGTGTCAGCTGTGTTGTTTTCAAATGCATCCAAGGTGGTGTTGTGTATTATTGTGGTGACTGCCGCGGTTCGCACCAGCATTGGAAGACTGCCACGGCAAGACCGCCATCACGATTTTTACTTGGAATAGGTACGGTGGTTGGTTGATGGGCTGGCTGTGCGGGTGGTCGGACCGCATGTATCCCGCCCTCCAGAGTCCTGGTGGGATCGGATTTATGGCTAGCTTTTGGCGGGCCTGCCTGTGTAACTCGTAATACGGCGGTCTGAGAGACTGCCAACATGGCAGTCTTTTGGCAGCCCCCACCATGGCAGTCTGACGATTCAACTGCCAAACTCGTAATGAGGCCCTTTGTCAGCTTGCAGTGAGTTTAGAGGTCTCCCCTTGCTTAATAGTGGTTTTTATTGACACTCTCATTTGATTGTTTTTTTTAGGGTTGAGCTTGCGAGTGAATGTGGTAGAGCATGCATCTTGCTTGCAAGACTGTTGTGTACAGTAAAGGGCTTGGAGCCCACCTGTCGCTTACCATTTGTTGGTTTGCGTGACACTCTTCTTTACAGCTTCATAATTCGTCTCTGCAGGGCAAGCTTCATTTCCATTCCCCCCCTCTAGAGCAGGAACCAAGCACTGATTGATTCTACTTAATCAGTGCCCCTCTGCTTCTTCTCCGATGTGACTGAGGTACTAATTTGATCTCTTTCACTTCTAGTCCTCTGAAATTATGCTTTAACGCATAATCATGCAGTACACCCCAATCCACCCACTCCAATTCATCCCACTACAATCTACCCCAGTCCTGCCCTTCTTACCCCACACCAATCCACCCCACTCCAATCCAAACCACTCACCCCAATTCAATCCATTCCAACCCACTCCACTCCAATCGTCCCAACCCACCCCAATCTAATCTTCCCCACTCCATTTCACCCCACTCCAATCCAAAATAATCTGCACCACTCCAAAACAATCTGTCCCAAACCATTGTTAAACAATCTGCCCCACTCCAATCCAAAACAATATGCCTCTCAACAATCTGCCCATTCCAAAACAATTTGCCCTCTGCAATCTGCTGCACTCCAGTCCAAAATAATCTGCCCTACTCCAATCTGCCCCACTGCAATCCAAACACTCTGTCCCACTGAAGTCTGCCCCACTCCAATCCATTACGGTCTGCCCCTCTCCAGTCCGCCTCATTCGAGTCTGCCCACTTTAATCTAAAACAATCTGCCTCACTCCAGTCCGCCCCACTCTCATTTGCTCCACTCCAATCCACAACACTTTGTCCCACTCCATTCCGTTCCACTTCAGTCTGGCCCACTCCGGTCCACTAAAGTCCACCCACTTCAATCAGCCCCACTCCAATCCAAAAAAATATGCCCCACTCCAATCCAAAACAATGTGCCCCTCTTTAATCCAAAACAATTTGCCCCAATCCAAAAGAATCTGCCTACTGCAATCTGCTGCACTCCAGTCCAAAGCAATCTCTCCCACTGCAATGCAAAACAATCTGCCCCACTCCAGTCCATTACAATCTGCCCCTCTCCATTCCACCTCAATCCAGTCTGCCCACTTTAATCTAAAACAGTTGTTCTGAACCTGTTGTCTGGTGACCCATGGGGGAATGCAAAGCCTCCTCAGGGGGTCTGCAACTGCTTAGAAAATTAAATAGTATTAACAGATTAGGTCCCCAGCTTTCAGTAATGACTCAGTGAGGGTCCCCGGATTCCAATAAAGATCCAGTGGGGGTCCCTGTGCTCGAGAATGATAAGTGGGGTTCCACAGAAGTCAAACGGTTGGGAAGCACTGATCTAAAACAACCTACCTCACTCTAGTTTGCCCCACTCCCATCTGCCCCACTCCAATCCAAAACAATCTGCCCCACTCCAATCCACCCCACTCAATCCAAAACAATACACCTTACTCTAATCCAATCCACCTCACCCCAATCCAGTCCACTCCACTCCATCCCAATTCACTCCACTCCAATCCTTCACACTCCTATCCAATCCATCCCACACCTATCCAATCCACCTCACACCAACCCAATTCAATCCACCCCACTTCAATCCAATCCACCCCACTCCAATCCAATCCACTTTACTTCAATTCACCCTAATGCAATCAACCCCACTCCAATCTGCCCCACTCAAACCTTAACAATCTGCCCAGTCCAGTCTGCCCCACTCACATCCAAATAAATCCATCCCACACGAATCTGCCACATTCCAAAACAAAACAATCTGCCCACTGCAATCTGCCCCACTCCAATCTGTCCCACTTCACTCCAAAACAATCTTCTCCACTCCAGTCCAAAACAATATGCCCCTCTCCAATCCAAAACAATCTGTTCCACTCCAATCCACTGCAATCTGCCCCTTTCCAGTCTGCCTCATTCCAATCTGCTTACTTTAATCTAAAATGATCTGTTTCACTCCAGTCCGCCCCACTCCCATCTGCGCCACTCCAATCCAAAACGATCTGCCCCACTTCAATCCGCCCCACTCCAGTCTGCCCCACTCCAATCCACTCCAATCCGCCCCACTCCAATCCAAAACAATACACCCCACTCTAATCCAATCCACCTCAACCAAATCCATTCCACCCCACTCCATCCCAATTCACTCCACTCCAATTCACCCACTCCTATCCAATCCATCCTACTCCTATCCAATCCCACACCAACCCAATTCAATCCACCCCACTTCAATCCAATCCACCTTACTTCAGTTCACCCTAATGCAATCTACCCCACTCCAATCCAATCCACCCCACTTAAATCCACCCTAATGCAATCTTCCCCACTCCAATCTAAAACAATTTGCCCCACTCCTATCTGCCCCATCCAATACAAAACAATCGGCCTACTCCCATCTGCCCCACTTCAATCCAAAACAATCTGCCCCACTCCAATCTATCCCACTTCAGTCCAAAACAATCTGCCCCACTTCAGTCCATTTCAGTCTGCCCCACTCCAATCTGCCCCACTTTAATACAAAACAACCTGCTGCACTCCACCCTGCCCCACTCCAACCCCAAACAACCCACTCCAAACCAAAACAATCTGCCCCACTCCAATCCAGTCCACCTCACTCCATCCCAATTCACCCTACTTCAATCCACCATAATCCACCCCACACCAATCCAGTCCACCCCACACCAATCTAATCTACCTCAATCTAGCCCAGTACAGTTTACCCCACTCCAATCCAATACACCTCACCCCAATCACCCCACTCGCGCCCACTCCAATCCAATCCCCACACTCCAATCCAACCCACTCTACTCCAATCATCCCACCCTACTCCAATCCAATCCAACCCATCCCACTCCAATCCAATCCACCCCACTCAATCAAGTCCAACGCTACCCAATCCACCTCATTCCAATCCACCCGAACCACCGCAGTCCATCCCATTCCAGTACAATCCTCAATTTAACCCAGTCCACCCCTCTCCCATCAATCTACCCCACAGCAATTCAATTCACACCAATCCAATCCACCCACTCCACTCCAATCCACCCCACTCAACTCCAATCCACCCCACTCCAGCCCACCCCAATTTAATCTACCCCACCCTAATCCAATCCACCCCAACCCACCCCACTCAAGCTAATTCACCACACTCAATCTAACCCACCTCATTCCACTCCACTCCAATAGAACCCATCCCAATCCAATCCAACCCAGTCAGATCAACCACAATCTGATCCATCCCAAAGCAATCCACACCAATCGATCCACCCCACTCTAGTCCCCACCATACCAGTTCACCCTACTCCAGTCCACCCCACTCCAATCCAGCCCACTCCAATCCAATCCACCCCACTCCAATCCAATCCATCTCACCTCAATGCAGTCCACCCCAGTCCAATCCACCCCACCCCACTCCATTCCACTCCACCACACTCCAAACTACTCAACTCTACCGCAATCCACCCCAGTTCATTCCACTGCACTCCAATCAAATCATCCAGCCTATCCCACTCCAGTCCACCCCACTCCAATCCAAATCACTCAAATCCACCCCACTACAACCCGCCTCACCCCAATCCAATCCACCCCACCCCATCCCAATTCAGTCCGCCCCACTCAATACAGTCCATCCGCCACATTGCATTCAAATCTACCCCACCTCAATGCAATCCACCCCACCCCATTTCTGTCCACCCACTCTAATCCAATCCAGTCCATCTCACACCACTCCAATCCAACCCACTCACTCCAATCCACCACACTCTACTTCAATCCAATCCACCCCACCCCAGTTCAGTCCATCCCACTCCAATTCATTCAGTCACCCCACGCCAATACATCCAGCTCACCACAATACGATCCACCCGACTCCAATCCACCCCACTCCAATCCAAGCCAGTCCAATCCACCCCACTCCTATCCACTTCACTCCAATCCAATTCACCCCATCCCACTCAAATCCCATCCACCTCACTCCAGCAGAGCCAATCCATTCCACTCCACTCCAGTCCAATCTAATCCACCCCACTCCATTCCAATCCACCCCAATCCAATTTAGCCCACCCCAGCCCTTTCACTCCAATCCAATCCAAGCCACCCACCAGAATCCAATCTAATCCACCTCACTCAAATGCACCCCAATCCCCTCCACCTCACCCCATTTGAATCCACCCAACTCTAATCAAATCCACCCCACACCAATCAACCCCACTCCACTCCACTCAATCCACCCCCCTCTACTCCAATCCACCCCACTCTACTCCAATCCAATCCACCCCACTACCTCAATCCACTCCAACCCATTCCACCCTATTCCACCCCACACCACTCTACGACACTCTCTGCCACTGAACCACTGAACTCTACTCCCCTCTACTTAACTCTATGACACTCTACTCCTCCACTCTGCACATTCCAACAAACCCACTCTGCAAGACTATGCTCCCCCACTCCACTCTAACATTCCACACCACTAACTTTTAGCCAGGCTGAACAGCAGCCACACTGGTGTACAACATGGTAAAACACATTGCCAAAGCCAATAGCTCTTGGGTAGGTGAGACCTATTGGCTTTTACCAATGCTTGTATTCATTAGCTTGTATGTTCTTTCCTTCGTCTTGTGTTTGTCCCTTCCCTGGACCATAGCCTCATTACTTGTGTCCTTCCATGGCTTACTTTTCAGACACTACTTTTTTCTTTTTGGTTAAGCACTCCATGAGAGTGCATGTGTTTCCTAGTTCTCTCTCCTGATGTGCTTCTCTTCTACCCCCTGCCTCACTTTGTGTTGCTCTCTCCCACTTGTGTGCTTCACCCCTACCTCCCTCCATGTTGTACTCACCCATGTGTGCTTCTTCACCCATGTTGCTTTCTTGCACGTGTGCTTCTCCCTGCTCCACATTGCTCTCTCTCACCCATGGACTTCTCTCCTCTTCTCCCCGTTGTGTACTTCTCCCCAGACCTCCATGGTACTTCACCCGTCTCTGTTGCTTCTCCCACCGACACCTTCTCTGTTGCTTCTGCCCCACTACTATCCATGTTGCTTTCCCCCATCCCTGCCTTCCATGTTTTTTCCCACCTACTCTTAGAAAAAAAAATGTTTTTGCACTACTTTTTGGACTGAAGAAAGTGGGTGAGCCCCATATCACTTTTTCAAGCGCTGAGGGCTCAGACTATCCACGAGTCTGGAGGACTCATGAAATCTGTGCAGGGGAGGAAAGAGTGGCAAAAAACGCTTGGCTTGGATGAGAATTGTTGTTTTTAAGCCAGTTCTAGGTAGTAAAATGTATTTTGTATGCAAGTGAGAGCAAATACCACAGCGTCTAGGTCTTCTAAGAGATGAGCTTTGAAGAATGTGACCCTGTAAATGGTGAATGTAAGTGATTTTGGGTCCCTAGAGAGCCGAGGCTTGAATCCATCTAACTTTATGTCAGCAAGCCAATCCTTGATGTGAGCTTTCATGATGCTGGTAACATTTAGGGTACATTTGGTTTTGGTTAAGTTTGGTTAAAGGTAGACGTTGCTTAAGTTGTAAAAGAATAAGTGCCGGGCCCAAAGTTTTGCTTTTGCTTAAGAGCACATACTAAGAACTGCTAAATGATGCAAGTGTCCAACACCAAGGCCACCTGGTCTTAATTGCACCTCAAGCTTTTTTTCATTGACCACTTAAGTGCCTAGCACTTTATCTCCCTCCTGCAGGTTTTTTTTCATCGCTTTGTTCCTTTGTCGCTATTTTTCTGTTTTCTCTTCTTCTTTCTCCCCGTTTTGCCTTTCTCGCTTTTGTTTTGGATCAAGGTATGATGATGCAAAATAATTCCTGGTCCCTAAAAGTGAGTGCCAGTGGGCTCCACCTGCAGACAATTGTTCATATTAACCACTGGAGGTGACTAGGAAAGGGTGTGCAAAATTCAAGTCATTTGTTTTTGGGTAATTATATGAAATTTTGTGATGTATTTTATAGCAGAATAGGTCCTCCTGTCCAAAGATACATTTCGTGTGGCTGGCGCGATCTGGTAAATTTTAACCCAGAATGGCATGTAAGTACGTGACATAATGCAATAATTTTGGGAATTTCCCTTAACAAGAGCAATGTAAAAATGATTGAAAATACGCGAAAATCCCCCTGGTCTACACTGGGGAGTAATTTCTTGTGTCAAAAGAGCTGAGTGTTCTTTGCTTAATAGTCAGAGCCTCAAGCATTTCGCGATTTGGCAATTCACGAAATAATCTCAAAATCAGTTATGGAGAGCCAAGGCCAGATATTCAAGATACCGGCCGCAAAAAAAGAAAAATAGTCTCTCAGAAGTGAAAAAAAAAAGTTTCACGGTCTGAGAGATCTTTGTTTACTTAAGTTAATTAATAATTCTGAACAGAATTACCTGACTTGATACAGCCTTGAATTGTGGCTGCTTCCCTTTTCAGCGCAATTAGCCCAAGCAGAAAGCCAGGAGCATGACAAGAGGCTTAATAATAGGGAGAGGACTGAGAAGTCACCCTCAGGACATAAAAAAACCTGACCATCTTCAGGCTTAGTGGATCAGCACAATGCTGAGGAAGAAACACATGTAATGTTAACAAGTGGGTACTTTCTCATTAATACTTCACATTCAGTCGTAGCTGACGACTGGGTGAAGTGGTGGGGCGGGGACGGGGGAAATAACACAAAAAAAAAGAAAACTTACCTGAACCTTGCCACCGCGCTCTTGCTCTCCGCACACTCCAGGCACCCAGCTGGCCCTGTGGCCAATCATGACGCTGCTCAAAGCAGCGTTTTGATTGGCTGGCGCGCCCTAGCTTGGTGCTCCAACGCAGACTGGGAGCCTGGGCTTGCTCTCTCCAACCCAGCACTGTGCTGCCGGGTTGGAGAGAGCCCTTGTGCACATGTGTGTTTGGCCGGCCCGAAAAGGCCGTCCAAACATACATGCACACTGAGGGGAGTGCTTTGTGCACTCCCCTCAAGTGCTCGTCACCCCCATGGCCCACCCCTTTAAACATAAAACAATAATAAACATTGTTTATTATTGTTTTATTTTTAAAGGTTCGTAGCTCCTGCTGCTGGCAGGCGGTCGACGCTGCTCCGCCATAGCGGAGGAGCCACCCCTGTTCACATCATAACACTGGACTGAGAATATTTATTTAAAGTGAGTTTTAAACATGAATGTAGAATTATTCCTGCTGTCTCCCCCACCCTGGCGACAGTGCCATTAGTGAACTAAAAAGCAAGACAGTTGCCTTGTGAACCCTGTATGTGGCACAGATTATTGCAGACAGAGCACCATTAGTCTATTAAATGAAGCGCAATAGGTTTTGTACAGCTGGTATTCTGAAGTCATGTATTTGATGGTGCGTTGATTTCCAAAAGTGAAGAAATAGGAGAATCAGTAAAATAAAATATTGTCTAAGATCACACAATTAGTCCAGGTTTTGTGGTTTCACCTTGTACAAATCTGCTACTAAATGTCTCTCCTCCTTCGAGCCCTTTCCTCTGCAGGGAGGGCTCAGAGAGGTGTTGGGAGAAGAATGAGGGATGCAGTGAGTGTGTGAGTGCACCTTTACTTCTGCTCATGCATGGACGAGTATGAAGAAGGCAATGAGCTCCTGCAGTGCAGGGAAGTGAGTAAATGTTGTAGGGTGCTCCTGGAGGAAGCGTTGGGAGGCTGCACCAAATTAATGCAGAGAGGAGAATGAGGGGTGTAGGGAACTCCTGTAATGAGTGTTGTGAGGGGTGCAGGGAGCTCCTCCAGGGAGAGAGGGATGGGGGCACAGTGCTCCTTCTGGGAGATCAATGAGTGGTGCAAGGAGCTCCTTGGTGAGAGCTGTGATGGGTGCAGGGAGCTTGTGCAGTGTTGTGAGTTTGTGCAGGGAAGAGAGGAAGGAGTGCTGTGGTTTGCTGTAGAGTGGAGAGTGGGGGGTGCTGTGAGTATTTGAACATGCAGCAGGGTCCCTGCAGAAAGTTTTGCTAGGATTTTGTGTCAGGTATGCTCTAAAAAATATAACACAAACCTGGTGCAAAACCTTTAGAAATCCAGGCCCAGGTGTTTTAGCACAAAGTACAGCAAATAGTTAAGTCCTTGTGGTTTACTTTTTAGGATTACTAGCAGGCTATGAGTTTGAATCCTGGCAGAATCAATTCAGGCTTTCAGCATTCTGATGTTCATAAAATAAATGACAATAGCAAACACCCTCCGATAGATTAAACGTGCCTATACAAAGCTGGACTATTCTGAGGGAGTAGTTTCCATTAATTTAAGGCTGAAAAGAAATGATTGCACGTAAAATAAAGTGCTACAGTAATGCCGCAAAAAGTGCAACTGGGTGTCGCAAAATTTAAATTTTTGTGTTCTGAATAGTGGATCGAAATGTCAGTGATTTTCTTTGTAACTCTTTTCCACTTCAGACACAGCACAGATTGCTCTGTGTCCTGTATGTCCTCCAGCATGGAGAATTTTGCATTGAGGAGGTGCTGCAGCATCTGGTACCATAAGCTCCTAGAGGTAGAGGATAGGGAAAAACAAACAGGTGAGGGGGTCGTTGCATTATTTTCTGGTGATAAGTGATAAATCGTGCAGTGGTTAATCTCTGGCTCATATTTTAATATTCATTTTCATATTGCCTATATTTTATTTCGGTAATTCCAAGCCAAATCTGGAATTTCCTTGTTAATATCTTTTTTTATTTATGAGTTAAAACGCCTTACACTTCACTCCTTCATTCCCACCATTCCTCATTCTAACATAGACCTCTCCCTTTCCCCTTTTTAGCCTTTGTCCCTAATAATTCCTACCTTTACACCTTCTGCTTTTTGCCAAACGTGTTATTTCCACAATCACCTCCCCTTAACGTATCCATTTCTCTTTTTCATTTTAAATAAACTCTTTCCTTATGCAAAACTCTACCCTTACCATTAACCTTAACCCCTGTCACTTATTTGTACCCCTCCTGATTTGTGTCGTCTTTTGTGATCAATAATAGTTACTGAGAGGCATGGGGAGCAGTTCGAGTTAAGGCTTCACTCCAGGTTTCCTGTTAGCCCCAGAAGTTGTGGCCACAACCGCGGCGGTCCGACCGCCACCGTGACCCAGACCGCCAGGGTCATAATGACACCCTAAGTGTATCCCTTTTAACGGATGAGAAACCCGCATAAAACACATTTAAGGTCTCATAGCTTGTAATTGAGTTGTGTTAAGTGCAAAAGATTTTACGCTTAAAGCTATAAACAATTATATTACATATTTTTTTATGTGGTAACAGAACCCTGCATATGGCCACAACCAATTATACTATAGACTGAAAGAGATCCTCTTACCATGGGTCGGAGTTCATCGTAAGGCTGTGACCTATGATCTCCCAATTTTCAGGTGAGTCCCGCTTATAGCCATAATCAATGACCTCGCTGTAATATGTGACTACTTTGTATTTATTGCTTAACTGTGCACTTTTATTTATTGCTTAACTGTGTACTTATTAGTGTAGTGGGACATGTTCAATGTTGCACGCATTCCCTGTATGGCTCCTTGTCGTTTTCTGCTTTAGAGCTTTAGTATTTATGAATTCTAAATTCCATGTGACATCGGTGTCTTCGGGTTCTGGAGCCTAGTGTGAAGGCAGTTGGAGGTTGGTTCTGGACCTGTGAGGGTGTCAATGTCTGTCGTGGATCCAACTAATAAACTTCAACTAAATAACTTACACTGGAGTGTGAGTGGAATCTCTTGCTTCTATTACTGCCTCAGCATACTACATTTTGGTACCAGGAGTGGGGTAGACTTTGTTTGGATCCACCGACCTGCCAGATGTGTACTCATCGGCGATTTCCTGTGTTCCTGACTCAGGGAAAATTTCGACATCGGCGTTGTCTTACTCGCCTCGTCCGCTTCATGTTTTGATAAGGTGAGCCTTCTTTGGAGAACAGAAAACGGCATAGTGCTCAAGCGTTTTTTCTTATCTCGGAGCGTGTGGCATTCTGTGCGCGTGTCTAGCGCATTTCAAAAGAGGAAAGAAGAAAGAGGAAGTGCGCGAGCGCGATTAAGCCGCGTTGCTCAGCAACGACGGCGTGAGCTCGTGCACAACGACGGCGTGCACACGTGCGCACTCATTCATAAAAAAACTCTCAATGTGAGACGCGTGCGCGACACGCCCATTTTATGCTGCTCGAGTTGCCCAGCAACCAGATCTTGGAGTCACGCTATTCTCTGGAGATGCTTTGTTTCTGTATTTGACGCTTTGTTTCTGTATTTTCTGCATTTAAAACGTCTGTTTGGCCGACAGCTCCGTGTTTGCGGATTTTGACAGATTTGGTTGCAGCTTATACAGACTACCACTAGGAAGTGCCACTTACATTGAGAATGGAACATTTATAACAAATGGAACACTTATAACGATATAAAAAGTATGTAAAAAAAATAATAACAATAATCTTATATATATATTCTTCTAATGTGATTGAAATACATTTGAAGGTTCGTACATTTTATTTATTTATTTTTATTCTGCTAATTAAGCGTTCTTATTTCCAAAAACATGTCAACGAGCCAACTAGTAGAGCAACCGCCTCCTTTCCTGCAAAAAGCTGGGAAGCCAGAAATAAAGTGGAATGAGTGGCTTAGAATTTTTGAAAATTATCTATCGGCGATAGATGCTATGAGATATCCACCAGTTAGAAAACTGTCTCTTCTTTTTAACCATCTTGGAACTGCTGGTCAACGTGTGTTTGACAACTTGCCAACTATTCCGCCAACCGTGGGCGAGGACATAATTTGGGACGTCTACATTGAAGGAAAAGAGAGACTCAAAAAACAATATTCAGATGACTCAAATGATCTGCTTGAGAAGTTTAATTTTTCTATGTGCAGACAATCTGCTGACGAGTCGGTTGATGAATACTTGGCTAATTTACGGGTGCTTGCAGCTGGGTGTGATTTTGGAAACATAGTAGATACATATTTGAGAGACCAATTTGTTTTTCATTGCCATTCAAAGAAGATACAAGAACGTCTTTTGGCTTGTCGCAACCCATCTTTAGATGAAGTGGTGGATTTAGCGAAGGCCATCGAGAGATCTATTCTTACTTCTAGAGTTGTGAGTGGACAGGGAGCAGTGTGTGTGCCAAATGAACAAATGAATGTTGGACAGATAAGTGATGAACTAGGAGTAAATTATGTTAAAGAAAGATTGTTTAAACAAAAGAAAGTTCTCTCTCAAACAGTTAGGTTTTGTTACCGTTGTGGTTCCCACAATCACATTGGCAACAACCCTACCTGTCCTGCAACTGGAAAAAAATGTTTGAAGTGTCAGAAAATAGGCCACTTTCAGGCAGTCTGTAGACAGACGAGCTCTAATGTTAATTCTGGGAACAAGGTGAGAATCAGTAATGTGTACACGCCTGACTGTGATGAATTAGCCCATTGTTCAGGCAGTCTTTCCAACATGGTTCTCACAGTCAATCTTCCAAGTGATAATGTAAAAAATTGTAACATGGAACATGTCATGGGTCCATTTTGTGAAGCTGTAATAGACTCTAAGGCAGTGCTGGTTATAGCTGATTCTGGAGCACCAGTTACTATTTTAGGTGATAAAACTTTCTTTCATTTGTGGGAAGGTAAACAAAAGTTGGAATCTGCGGACATTGCACCTAAAGCGTTTGGGGATCAAGACATTGATTTGCTAGGATTTTTCCATGCTTCTTTGGAGATTTTAGGAAGATCGGTGTATACAAAAATTTATGTAGCTGTAAAAGGGAGAAACATTGTGGGGTGGAAAGACCTAGGACTGTTGGGAATTATATTATGCCCTGGTCAAGAGAATCCCATTATCTTAAGTCAGAGGCCTCTTCTCAGTGATGGTAATTCGGTTTTACATATCACACCCAACAAGGGAGTTCCTGAACACTTTACCTTGAAGTTTCCAGATATCTTTGCTAATAAAGTGGGTACAGTTAAGGGGTTTGAACACACCATTAGACTCAAAGATGGAGCCATCCCAGTTTCACAGAAAGTTAGACCTGTTCCTTTATCTATCAGAGATCAACTTAAAGCTTTGCTTGATAAATTAGTTTCTGACAATATAATTGCCCCTACTAATGCCTCTGAGTGGGTTTCTCCTGTTGTGGTTACGAAAAAAAAAGATTGGTGACCTTAGGCTATGTGTTGATTTGATATCACTTAATAAGAACATTCTGGTAGATTGCCATCCTCTACCCCACATACAAGAACTTATAACCACTTTGTGAAATTCTAAATTATTTTCTACCCTAGACTTGCATTCAGCTTCCCATCAAATTCCCCTTAGTGAAGAATCTCAGGAATTGACTACGTTCATTACCCCTTATGGAGCTTTTAAGTTCCTCAGATTACCTTTTGGCCTAGCTACAGCTGCTAGCGTATTTCAGAAAATGATGGATACATTGCTTGGTCAAATCAAAGATGTTTGTGCATTCCAGGACGATATTTTAATACACACTGAAACCATTGAAAAACACGAAGAAGTTTTAGATATAGGCCCTCATTCTGACCCTGGCGGTCGGCGGAGAGGCGGCGGTCGGACCGCGAACAGACCGGCGGTATTAAAAATGGCATTCTGACCCTGGCGGGAACCGCCAACACAGCCCGCCAACTTAACACTCCGACCGCCACAGCGGTACAAACAAACAGCGCGGCGGTTCCCGCCAACAGCCCGGCGGCAGACAAAGTACCGCCCACCCTATTACGACCCACCAATCTGCCACCTTTTCCGGGGCGGGAGCACCGCCGATAAGAACACGGCGGAAACAGACTACGAACGGGAAAACGCTCACCTCTACGCACTCCACGCGAGATTCCGGCAGTATGGAGCCAGAGTTACAGGTCATCCCCGCACTCCTATTCCTCCTCATATACCAGGAGCACGCCCGGCGGCGCGGAAGACATCGGTGAGTACTGCACCTACGACACAGGGGAGGGAAAAGATTACCGGCACACACCCACCCACCCACACCCACTACAACACACACATCAATGCATTCCCACAGATCACTGTCACAACCCACAAACCACCCCCCTCCGAAATAATGCAAAGGCCAAAAGAAGAGATCATAAACGGCCAGATATATTGAAATATGGACACCAGTAATCCAAATAAATAAATAAACTATGTACAAAATATATACAGCTACTAAATGTAGTCCAACCACTGTCCGTGGATCACAGGGGTCCTGTGCAAAGGGGCAAGGCCCAGTCCCACGACAAGAACTCCACGGAGAGAACACTGCAGGGGCATCAGAAAGAAAATAGGACAGGCACCTCAGGGGGAAGGGAAGGGGGGGCACCTCAGCCACTTGAGTACACGACGCCAGATCCACGAGGGGACTCCATGACCACTGGCCCATCCTGGGGAGTGCAAAGCCACAGTCCATACAGTCCATACAGTGGGTGGCCTGCCCACTGGGCCATCCTGGGGAGAGCAAAGCCACAGTCCATACAGTCCATACAGTGGGTGGCCTGCCCACTGGGCCATCCTGGGGAGAGCAAAGCCACAGTCCATACAGTCCATACAGTGGGTGGCCTGCCCACTGGGCCATCCTGGGGAGAGCAAAGCCACAGTCCATACAGTCCATAACAGACCCCACTGCCACTGGAGGAGGCAAGTTGGCCAGAGGACATCCTGCAGCCCTGCCCGAGATAGATCCTGCCCTGCCACGTCTGCCAAAGGGCCAGCGGTTCTTGCCCTGAAGGGCCCAGTTCAGCGGTTCTTGAGACGGCGGGGCCCAGTTCAGCGGTTCTTGAGACGGCGGGGCCCAGTTCAGCGGTTCTTGCCTTGAAGGGCCCAGTTCAGCGGTTCTTGAGACGGCGGGGCCCAGTTCAGCGGTTCTTGAGACGGCGGGGCCCAGTTCAGCGGTTCTTGAGACGGCGGGGCCCAGTTCAGCGGTTCTTGCCTTGAAGGGCCCAGTTCAGCGGTTCTTGAGACGGCGGGGCCCAGTTCAGCGGTTCTTGCCTTGAAGGGCCCAGTTCAGCGGTTCTTGCCTTGAAGGGCCCAGTTCAGCGGTTCTTGCCTTGAAGGGCCCAGATCAGCGGTTCTTGAGACGGCGGGCCCAGTTCAGCGGTTCTTGCCTTGAAGGGCCCAGTTCAGCGGTTCTTGAGACGGCGGGGCCCAGTTCAGCGGTTCTTGCCTTGAAGGGCCCAGTTCAGCGGTTCTTGAGACGGCGGGGCCCAGTTCAGCGGTTCTTGCCTTGAAGGGCCCAGTTCAGCGGTTCTTGAGACGGCGGGGCCCAGTTCAGCGGTTCTTGCCTTGAAGGGCCCAGTTCAGCGGTTCTTGAGACGGCGGGCCCAGTTCAGCGGTTCTTGCCTTGAAGGGCCCAGTTCAGCGGTTCTTGAGACGGCGGGCCCAGTTCAGCGGTTCTTGCCTTGAAGGGCCCAGTTCAGCGGTTCTTGAGACGGCGGGCCCAGTTCAGCGGTTCTTGCCTTGAAGGGCCCAGTTCAGCGGTTCTTGAGACGGCGGGGCCCAGTTCAGCGGTTCTTGCCCTGAAGGGCCCAGTTCAGCGGTTCTGGAGACGGCGGGGCCCAGTTCAGCGGTTCTTGAGACGGCGGGGCCCAGTTCAGCGGTTCTTGAGACGGCGGACGGTCTATGGCCAACTGCTAATTGCCTGGTGGTGCCCTCCTGGGCAGCGGGGATGGTGCTCCTTCACTGCCCACCTGGGCTGTGGGTGGTGGGGCCCTCCTGGCCAGCTGGGCTGGGTCCTCCCTGGGCAGCGGCTATGGGGGTGGTGGGCTCTCCCGGGGCAGCTGTGCCGGTTCCTCCCGGGGCAGCGGCTATGGGGGTTGTGGGCTCCTCCTGGGCAGCAGGCCTGCTGCCTGACCTCTCCAACTTGCTGCCCTTGCCCTCCTTAGTCGTCGGCCTGTGGTCCTTGCCTCCCTTTGGAGCTGTGGCTGGTGACTGTCTCTGGGTGGTGTCCGGGGGGGATGTAGAAGGCGGGCTCCTGCGGCGCCCCTTCCGCCTTCTGCTCCTCTTCCCAGGGGGTGGGCTGGCTGTCCCCTTGCTGCTGGGCGAAGATCCAGACATGCGGGCTGGCGGGCTCCAATACCCCTGCACCCTTGTCAAGGGGGCTGCAGGGCTGGTGGTGGCTGAGGTGCTCTTCTTACCCCGACGAGAAGGAGGGGGGGGCTCAGGGTCAGGAAAGAAGTTAGTAGTGGCGAGGAAGAGCTTCTTGGGACAATGGAGAGTGGTAGGTACAGTGGGAATGGGAGTGGAGGGAGAGGATGTGGTTGTAGGTGAGTCACGTTTGCTGTCTTTGGGTGCAGGTGCAGGAGGGATAGGCTGTCGTGAGGTGGATGGCTGTTGGGTGGGTGGGTGGCTGCGTTTGTGTGGTGTGGAAGAGGGGGTGACAGACACAGTGGGAGAGGACACAGGGGACGTGTAAATGGCAGTGGGGATGGTGACTGCACGTGTGCGGACTGGAGTGGAGGGTGTGCTGGTGATGGAAACACTGGCTGATGGTGAGGTGAATGGAGGTGTGAGTGTAGACGTCACAGGGAGGGAGGAGGGAGACGAGGAGGTGGGGGTCACAGAGGTGGTAGTGACTGTTGGCATGTCTGCATCGGAATGTTGCGTGTGTGAATGTCTGTGTGATCTGTGGTGCTTATGTTTGGATGAGCTTCTCTTGGGTGTTGAGGTGTGTGCAGGCTGGTCTGATGGTGTGGGTGGGACAGGCAGAGGAACAGGAGACTGGGAGGAGGGAGTTAGTAGAGGCAGGCAGGAGACAGGGACAATGGCTGCCGTCAGTGCTGAGGCCAGAGCCTGGAACGATCGCTGATGGGCAGCCTGACCCGAATGAATGCCCTCCAGGTACGCATTGCTGCGATGAACCTCCCTCTCCACCCCCTGGATGGCATTCAAAAGGGTAGTCTGCCCAACAATGAGCGTTCGGAGGAGGTCAATGACCTCCTCACTGAGGGCAGCGGGGGTAACAGGGGCAGGGCCTGAGGTGCCTGGGGCGAAGGAGATGCCCGGCTTCCTGGCAGAGCGGGCACGGGGCGAACGCGGAGGGGCTGCTGGGAGGGCGGAGATGGTGCGCTGGGTGGCGGCTGTACCTGTAATGGCGGGGGGCACGGATGGTGCCACCCCCGCAAGGGAGCCCCCTTCCGAGGACGTGTCCGTGTCGCTGCAGGCTCCAGTCGTCCCCGTCGTGGAGCTCCCCTCGCCCTCCGTCTCACTGGTCCAGTCTGACTCTGTGGCATGGCCCTCCTGGGCCATGTGAGATGCAGCTCCCTCCTGCCCCGATGCCACTTCTCCTCCGCCTGATGATGCTGATGCACACAAGCACAGAAAGACAAACAAAAAGGGGGGGGGAGAGAGAAATAAAGGGATATTGAGTACATGGATCTCCGGTACAGTTAGCGGACATGACAGACACAGATGCCCCCTGCACTAAGTTGCGCACTTGGGGTCCGCTACGCATTCCGTGGAACATGCCCTACACGCCTAGAGTTGTCAACTGCACCCATGGATGACACGGCCCAGGGATGGCTGTACTGACACACTACTGAGGGTGGTGGCTGGGGACACAGGGGCTTACGGGGGTGCCCAGCCTACAGATATCGCCCTGGCCTAGGGGGACCCACAGCCCTCCTCCCCCACCCAGACACCTCCACTGCACGACAACAGAGTAGATGATGCTTGTACTCACCCCCTTGTGTCTGCTGTGCTGCCCTCACGCGCCCATCCAAATCAGGGTAGGCCACCGCCAGGATCCGGAACATCAGGGGGCTCAGTTGACGGCAGGCACCCCGCCTACGTTGGGAGGCCATCCCCAGCAGAGACTCGGCGGTCTTCTTGGTCCCGCGGCGGATGTCCTCCCACCTCTTGCGGCAGTGGGTGCCCCGTCGATGGTGGACCCCCAGGCCCCGGACTTCCTTGGCGATGGCACGCCAAATCCCGATCTTCTCATGGGCGCGGACCTATGTGACACGTACAGGGAGGGAGAAATACCACGTTCAAGTTACTCAGCATTTTCCTTTCCAGTGGCCCAACGCCCCCCATCCCCGCCAGGCCCCCCGCCAGGCCCCCCGCCATGCCCAACATGCCCCCCATCCCCGCCAGGCCCCCCGCCAGGCCCCCCGCCATGCCCAACATGCCCCCCATCCCCGCCAGGCCCCCCGCCAGGCCCCCCGCCATGCCCAACATGCCCCCCATCCCCGCCAGGCCCCCCGCCAGGCCCCCCGCCATGCCCAACATGCCCCCCATCCCCGCCAGGCCCCCCGCCAGGCCCCCCGCCATGCCCAACATGCCCCCCATCCCCGCCAGGCCCCCCGCCAGGCCCCCCGCCATGCCCAACATGCACCCCATCCCCGCCAGGCCCCCCGCCAGGCCCCCCGCCAGCCCCAACATGAACCCCATCCCCGCCAGGCCCCCCGCCAGCCCCAACATGCACCCCATCCCCGCCAGGCCCCCCTCCAGCCCCAACATGCACCCCATCCCCGCCAGGCCCCCCGCCAGGCCCCCCGCCATGCCCAACATGCCCCCCATCCCCGCCAGGCCCCCCGCCAGGCCCCCCGCCATGCCCAACATGCCCCCCATCCCCGCCAGGCCCCCAAGCCAGCCAGTGGCCCCAAATCCAGATAGAATTAAACTCACTTATTGGTCTGGAGGACCGTAGAGTAGCGCATACTGGGGGAGGACCCCATCCACAAGTTTCTCCAACTCCTCTCCAGTGAAGGCAGGGGCCCTTTCCCCAGTCGCAGCAGCCATTGTCCCTTCCAGACCGAGGTCACAGCAACACTTGCAGTATAGGTCCTCTCCTGTGAAAGTTCAAGTCGCAAGTGGATAAGTAGATAGAAAATGGCGGTCACGTCCGCGGCGGTGCGTACCGCGGCGGTGCGTCCCGCCACCGCCGGCGCCCTTCGCCATTGGCTCCTGAAACCCATAGGCTTCAATGTTAACCAATGCGGCTTCGCGCCGCGGTCTTGGCCCGCCGCCCGCCGCGGTGTGCCACGCCAGCGCATTGACCTCACATCCCATTGTCACACTTCACAGGTCAGGCAGCCGCCATTTCCAGGGCCCACATGGCTCAATTTCAACTGCGTCACACAGGCCTAGGCCTTGCATAGCCACTCATACACGCCATTCACTGCATAGAGAATCGTATACTGTGCTAGCTGTGAGTACGTACCTGTGGGTTGCCTGACTGTGTGCTCCATGTTGTCCTTCCTAGGCACCGTCCGCTGGGTTGGGCGAGGAGACGGATGAATCCTCCCGTGTACCGACCGCTGGTGGACCTGTCGACAATGGAAGAACGCCACATTATCATGACCTACCGTCTTAACCGTGCCACTATCCATGAACTGTGTGCCCGGCTGGAGCCCGACCTGATGTCCCCCATCCGCCAACCCACAGGGATTCCCCCTCTGGTGCAGGTCATGTCAGTACTCCATTTCTTGGCAAGTGGGTAATTTCAGACAACCGTGGGAATTGCTTCTGGGATGTCTCAGCCCATGTTTTCAAAGGTGTTATCCAGAGTGTTGTCTGCCCTGATGAAATCCGTGAGGAACTACATCATTTTCCCTGAGGTGGGCGAACTGGCTACAGTGAAGGGTGATTTCTACGCCCTTGGACATATTCCCAACGTAATTGGTGCCATTGATGGGACCCATGTGGCTTTGGTTCCCCCAAGAGACAGGGAGCAGGTGTACAGGAACAGAAAAAGTTACCATTCAATGAACATCCAGGTGGTGTGTTTGGCTGACCAGTACATCTCGCATGTAAATGCCAAATTCCCAGGGTCAGTGCATGACGCCTACATCCTCAGGAATAGCAGCATCCCTTACGTGATGGAACAGCTACAGAGACACCGTGTATGGCTAGTGGGGGACTCTGGGTACCCCAACCTGTCGTGGCTACTGACCCCAGTAAGGAATCCCCGGACCAGGGCAGAGGAACGGTACAATGAGGCCCATGGGCGTACTAGGAGGGTGATCGAACGCACCTTTGGCCTCCTAAAGGCCAGGTTTCGCTGCCTGCATATGACCGGTGGATCCCTAATGTACTCACCTAAGAAGGTGTGTCACATCATCGTGGCCTGCTGCATGCTTCACAACCTGGCTTTGCGCCGCCAGGTGCCTTTCCTGCAGGAGGATGGTCGAGACGGTGGTGTTGTGGCAGCGGTGGAACCTGAGGAGAGTGACGAGGAGGAAGACGACGGGGCTGAAACAGACAACAGGGACAGAATCATTGAACAGTACTTCCAATAGGACACAGGTAACATTTCAAAGATAATTTAGTAAATGTTAACTACTCTCCAGCATCTCTGCTGCCTGTCTATTTGCCCCAGTGTATGATGACTGAGTTTTGGCTTTTCCCTCCCTATTTCAGATCTGGGGTCCCCACTACGAGTCCTGTGCTTCGTTTCCCCATGGACTACAGCTTTGTGGCAGCTGTTTGTTGACTTCACCATGTACAAGGACATATTTGCACTGTCATGTCAATTACAATCTATTGAAATCACAGCCAGACTCCTGATATTTTGGTGCAAAATAGGTGTTTATTGAAGTGCTCAAAATGGGATGGGTGGTTTCAAGTGGGTGGGGGCTATGGTGAAGGAATGTCCATGGCAGAGTCCAGAGTAACAGTCACACAGGTGCATTGTCCAGAGGCCTGTGGAGAGATGGAGCATGGGCAGTTCGAGGATGGACAGGGTGACAATGTGGGACAGTGGGATGACATCAGGTGGTATCCATTGCTGGCGGGGGTCTTGACATCCTACTCTGTCTTGCGAGATCTCAGGGCCCTCTTGCGGGGTGGTTCTTCTCCTGCAGGAGGTGGGGGTCTGGTGGGCTGCTGCTGTGCGGGGGCCTCCTGTCCACTAGCGCCGGCGGAGGTGGATGGCTGTTCTTGGTCCCGGCTAGTGGCAGGGGCCCTTGGGTGTTGTTCAGTGTCCGCCCTGCTGTTTACGAGGTCCTGCAGCAGCCCTACCATGGTAACCAGGGTGGTGTTGATGGCTCGGATGTCCTCCCTGTACCCCCGATAGTGTTCCTCCTGCAGCACCTGGATCTCCTGGAACCGGGCCAGTACCGTCGCCATCGTCTCCTGGGAGCGGTTGTATGCTCCCATGATGGTGGTGAGGACCTCGTGGAGAGTGGGTTCCCTGGGCCTCTCCTCCCCCCCCTGTCGCACAGCTGCCCGCCGAGTTGCCCTGTTTCCCTGGGCCTCTGCCCCCTGGCCGGTGTGCCCACTACCACTGCCCCCAGGTCCCTGTTGTTGTTGGGGTGGTGGGTTATCCTGGGTGCCCTGTAGTGGTAGACACACCGCAGATTGACGCGCCCTGGAGACAGAGGCATGGGCCCGCTGGGTGGGAGCTGTGCTGGTGTTCCCAGAGGGGTTAGGGTCTATAGTGGCCTGTGCCTGTGTGAGGGGAACCGACTGTCCAGAGGTCCCCGATGGTCCGGGCTGGTCATCGGTGTCCAGATCGACAGAGCTGCTGTCATCGCTGACGGCCTCTTGGGTGGGGGGTGTGGATAATTCTGGCCCCTCCGCCGCGGTGTGTTGACGGTCGGGTCCTGCAGGGGTATAGAGGTATGGTTATAGTTTCAATGTGTGGCATATGGGTGTATCTGTGGGTTCCCGTGTCCCCAAGTGCTGGCATTCGTGTATTGGGGCTTTGGTGAGGGTGGCTTGTGGGGGGGATGTGTATATGCATTGGGCATGCTTTGGTGATGGGTGTCCATGCTTAGTGGACGCATGCAGGCCTAGGTTTTGGGATGTGTGGGTTGTGATGGTGAGACATTGGCGGGGAATAGGTGTGCTGGGGGTGGGGGTGAGGATGGTGGTGGGGGTGAGGATGGTGGTGGGGGTGAGGGTGGGGGTGAGGATGGTGGTGGGGGTGAGGGTGGGGGTGAGGATGGGGGTGGGGGTGAGGGTGGGGTTCGAGGATGGGGGTGAGGGTTGGGGTCTGATTTGGCATGCAGGTGGGGGGGAAGCAGTATTGAAGCTTCAACTTACCAGTATCCATTCCTCCGCCGACTCCTGCGAGGCCGTCAGGATGCAGGATGTTCAAGACTTCCTCCTCCCATGATGTGAATTGTGGGGGTTGAGGTGGGGGTCCTCCGCCAGTCTTCTGCACGGCGATGTTGTGCCTGGATACCATGGAACGCACCTTCCCCCGTAGGTCGTTCCATCGCTTCCTGATGTCTTCCCGATTTCTGGGGTGCTGTCCCACTGCGTTCACCCTGTCGACAATCCTCTGCCATAGCTCCGTCCTCCGGGCAATGCTGGTGTATTGGACCTGTGTGCCGAACAGCTGGGGCTCTACACGAACGATTTCCTCCACCATAACCCTGAGTTCTTCGTCTGTGAAGCGGGGTTGTCTTTGGGGTGCCATGGGGTGGTGTGTATGATGTGTGGGGTGGAGTATGTGTATTTAAGTGAGTTGAGTGTGGTGGTGTGTGTTGTTTTGTGTGTGGATAGTGTGTGGGTGATGGTGTTGAGTGGCTGTGGCTGTTATGTTTTGGATGCTGGTGTCTCGCTCTTGCCTTCTTTACGATTTTGTAAGCGTAGGGGTTTGTGGGTGATGTGGGTGGGTGTTTTATATTGTATTGTGTGTGTGGGAGTGGTGTGTGTATGTGTATCAGGTGTGTGGGATTCAAATCGTCCAATGTGGGTGAGTTTTGTTCGTTGGTGGGTATTCTGACCGCGCCGGTGTGTCCCGCCAATGGAATACCGCGTTTGAATGACCGCCGCGTGGATTCGTGGGTCGTAATGGGATGGGCGTATTTCTGTTGGCGTGGCGGTGGAGGTTTGGTCACCTCCACCTTTCCGCCGACCGCTGGTCTGGCGGTCTGTTGTGGCGGTCGGATTTTCGGAGGTTTGCCTTCTGCGGGTCAGAATGACCGTGGCGGGTTTCCGCGACCGCGGCGGGATTATGGAGGATTTCTGACCGGCGGTAGGCGCCTTTTACCGCCGAGGTCAGAATGACCACCATAGTGTTTAGCATCCTTCAGAGTTGTGGCCTGACTATCAAAACTGAGAAATGTAAATTCTTGGTTGAAAGTGTGGACTATCTTGGCCATTCTATTTCAGCTGAGGGCATCAAACCCAAAATGTGTAATTTGGAAGCCATAAAGAAGGCTTCTCCTCCGTCCAACAAAGATGAACTACGTTCCTTTCTTGGACTCTGTGAGTATTATTCGAGGTTTGTGTCTGGTTTTGCCTTAGATCCCCCTTAGATCACTGTTAAAGAAGGGTAGCAAATATGTTTGGGACAAACAGTTAGATGATTCCTTTGAGCACATCAAACAAGTGCTGTTGTCTGCACCCACATTGAAATCTTTCATCCCCACTGCCACGTCATTTATCACAGTGGATGCTAGTCTCAAAGGACTAGGAGCGGTGTTTGGACAATGGCTTAACAGCCAGGAACATACAGTTGCATTCGCTTCCAGGACACTTTCTCATGCTGAAAGCAACTACAGCACTATTGAGAGGGAAGCCCTGGCTTGTGTCTGGGCTGTCCAAAAGTTTAGAACATACATATGGGGAACCCATTTTGAGATTTACACCGATCACAAACCACTAGTGTATTTAATGAGTGGTAATGGTCTTGGTAAAGCCTCTGCCCGACTTGCAAGATTGTTTTCCAAATTACAAGAGTATAACCTTGAGGTGAAGTATGTTCAAGGTGGGAAAAATATTAGAGCAGATTGTTTATCCAGACTACCCCTACCACACTCTACTGATTCAAATGACGACCAAGACAAAGAATGTGTAGTGGGTGCTTTAGATCTTGTCTCTGCATCTGATGGTTTGTTTACACAGGAAGAATGGAAATTAGCCATGTCTAATGACACCTTACTATCTCAGGTTTTACATTACATTAGACATGGTTGGCCTAATAATAAAAAATACTGTGGTGAAATGAACACATACAAACAGATAGCCGTGGAATTATCTTGTGAAAATGGATTCTGGATGAGAGGTTCTGTCTGTGTTCCACCTAGTGTATTGAGTCGAGGTCTAAACTTCTTAACTAACAAATTGGGCAAATCGGATGTAACATTGAATGATTTGAGAAACCAAGTATTAAGGAAACAACTTAAGCAAAAGGAGAATTATGATTCCAGGAACAAGGTTAAGGAAACTGAGTTAAATGTTCATGATTGGGTGTTAATTAAAAAACCTCAGAGAGTTTCTAAAGGAGAATCAAAATACTCACTTCCTGTCAAAATTCTGAAAGTAACTAAGGCTTCGGTTCTATTGGATGGCAGAGGGTGGTGGAACAGAAAAAGTGTCATTCCTATTTCTGCCAGACAGGCTGACATTTTCAACGAGGTATATGCTAATAGGGAGGTAGACATCTCTAGTCATGCTTTGTTTCATGAGGTTCCATATACAAATTTGACCTAGTCAAGTAGTGAAGACAGATCGCAAGCTAATGCTCTGAATGTCTCTGGTGAGAGTGAAGTGTTCCCTCAAATGTTCCACGATAATTGCAGCAGGGATGTTCTTAGCTCTTCAGGTTTGGAAAATACACAAAGTAAACGAATGACTAAGATGCCTTCCAAATTTAACGATTTTGTTTTGGAATAATTTTTGTGTTTTTTTATTTCTTTACTATGTTATTGTTGTGAAGGGGAAGATGATGTAATATGTGACTACTTTGTATTTATTGCTTAACTGTGCACTTTTATTTATTTCTTAACTGTGTACTTATTAATGTGGTGGGACATGTTCAATGTTACATGCATTCCCTGTATGGCTCCTTGTCGTTTTCTGCTTTAGAGCTTTAGTATTTATGAATTCTAAATTCCATGTGACATTGGTGCCTTCGGGTTTTGGAGCCTAGTGTGAAGGCAGTTGGAGGTTGGCTCTGGACCTGTGAGGGTGTCGATGTCTGTCGTGGATCCAACTAATAAACTTCAACTAAATAACTTACAGTGGAGTGTGAGTGGAATCTCTTGCTTCTATTACTGCCTCTGCATACTACACTCGCACTCTTCAAGTGGCTTTGTTTAATTTGATGAGGCAGCTCCTTATGGTGAGGAGAAGTGAGCTAATACGCTTCAATTCACCTCTCAGTGGTGAGATATTTGGGGTGCCCTTTTTGGAGGGAATTATGGCTAAGCATTTTCTCTGATGGTGTCTAGTTGTTTGGAAAAGGGAAGAAAACAGAGACGTTTAATGTTCACACTTTCTCTAGGGTGTATCCTTTGTTGGCTATATTTTGGGGGAAAAAGAAAATCAGGGAAGAGTTTCCTTATTGAAAAAATGATTTTTTTCTGTTAAGGAATAGGGTTAAAGCCAGCATGGATCCTTCTGTTAGTATATAAACCCTGCAGAGAAGAAGGCTCATTTCTGTGGAACAGACGATGGCAAAACACAGCTAGACGTAGAGAAACATATACCCTTCCTCATCTAGAAAGGGGAGAGTGTCTGATTTAATAAAAAGCCATTCTGCTAAGACAAATTCAGCCTGTTATCGCAGTATGTCTGAAAAACAGAAATAGGTGATGGGTATATCAATTTCAGAGGCCTTTCAGAAACAGTTAGAAGATCGAGGAAGAGCCAACTACTGGCAAGGTCAGATTTGTCACAGATGTATGGCACTTCTAATTCATCTGTTTCTTCCTCCTTTTTCTTTCCAAATTATGATGATGGTACAGGTGGGATGGAGTTAGGAGTACCTATGGGAATAATATATCAAAAAGTAGGGATTGAAGAGCTTAATAAACTATATGTTTGCAAATATATAACTACCATTAAATGGAGAACAGCCTTCAAACAGTGGTGATTGTTTTAGACAATTTAACAAGCCAATGATTCAAAAGATTCCAAATTAATTATGCAGTCCAGGCTCTTCTCAAAAGGAAGCGAAGACATCCAGAGAAGGCGTTGTTTCCAAGTTTTGTGGAGGGGCTAATTCTTTGGTGAAGGGAGGCATGACACTACCTCAGAAACTGGTGGTGAGTTTGTAGTACCCTGAATTGGTGATATAATGGGTGTAAGGATTCTAGAGGGGAATGGAAAAACAACTTTGAAATAGGAGCTGCAAGAGAAGAGGAAGTGCCTGGATGTGCCTTATCTGCCTGCCCAATGTGGATGGGGCATTTATATAAATAAACCAGAGTTCATACACATTCTCAGTTAATCCCTTGATTACAGGTTCCTTTGCTGCAAATCTCACTGGACGATCAGTAAAGCTTCTAACTGATGATATTATCGTTTCAGACTCAGTTGTTAAGAAAGCAGAGTTTTTTTAGAAGAACATATTCAGGACTAAATCTTGCAATGAGAGCAGAAATTGATTAATTCTATACATTGTAACTTTTAGTGAAAGATTTCCAGTTCTTGTCTATAACAGTTCAAGGGGTAAACAATGCCTTGCGCTGTTGGTGGCAATAGAAACCAAGGCCAAGTATTTGCTGGACATTACATTTGATAATTGAAGACTACTTCACTGGCAGCAAGTAGGATGGTAACTGCATGGAGGCAGCTTTAGCTGAGAAGTTTGGGTGTAGTTACAGTCCAGAAAGCCCATTCAATAAAAATGCCATTTACAGGTGACAAGTTGTTTGGTGAGGAACTTGTGAACATGATCCACAAGCCCTTCAAGAATCACAAACACTGAAATATCAAACAAGAAAGTATGGCTGGAGTAAGAACCCTTATGAAAATTCCTGGATAAAAGAGATGAAACATCAGCCAATATGTTTCAGCTCAAGCAGCCGAGAAATGTATCTAATGGTGCTAAGAGTAATCTGGGGCTCAGAGTTCTACAGGAAAGGTTGGGAGATGGTTAAAGATGTTTCAGAAGATATGGTTGGAAACAATCATGTACCAGTGGGTAACTCGGGTAATATCCGTAGGATATTACTTAGAGTTTCGGGATCATCGTCCAGTCAATCAATCCCTTCCAATCCCTGTTCCAATGAACTTCAGTAAGAGAACAGCTTGACAGGAGCATGTATTCTACTAGACAAGAAGGTAATGTTACTGGTCCAAAAGGAGGTGCAAAGGCAGGGACTCATTGGTGTTCCTAGTTGAAAAATCACCAAGGGATTACCTGGAAAACGTGATTGTGTACCTCAGTACAACTCACTCCAAAATGAATAGTCTTCAGCTAGTGATTTATTTTGTGCCAGAAGGAGATTATCTTGAATCAATAGATCTACAAGATGTCTACCTTCATGTGCCAATAACGAGAGAAATGCAGAAGTGCCTGAGCTTTGCAGTGGAGGTGCTCATTGCATTGGCAGTTTAAAGTTTATTTTTCAATTCAACCTGGAATCTTCTTCCACACTTTTCACCCAAATATTAGCACCAGTGTTGGCAATATTGCACAAGCAAAACATTCAAGTTCATCCATATCTTGACCATCTACTCATTGTTTCTCTCTCCCAGGTAATCATAGGTCAGATATCAGCCAAAGTACTAGAGGAGTGTGGGTTTCTATTCAGTTTCAAAAAATGATGCTCTACCACTCATAGAGTCTGATATACACAGGAACCTAGTTCTGAACCAATTTGAGACTGATCTGTCTTTTCCCAGGCAGAAAAAGGAAGGTAGTCCAGAACCTGAATTGGTTGCTACAGGAGAGGTTTCAGCCAGGGGGTTTGTACAAGTTCAGATTGATAGGGTAGGTGCAACCTGTCAAATATTGAAAGATACTGAAACTGAATTTAATTTTAATAGGTTTTTGTTTGTTTGTTGTGGACAGCACACCTAATTGCAGTTCCCTGGGCCTGTCTGCATTTGGGCCACTGGTTCATCATATATACTTCAGCACTGGAAGACGGCATCACAGAACCTGGAAACCATGATTCAGGTTATAATTGTTTTAAGAGATCCGCTTCAGTGGTGGTTGGAAAGTCAAAATTTACAGGGGCCTGGGAAGAGTTCTCCTGAGATCACATATCCCAGTAGTGATTACCACAGATACCAGCAAGAAGTGTTCAGAAGCAGCATTGTGGTCGAGGATAGACCAGGGATGGTGGTCAGTTGAAGAGAACACCCATTCTTTGATTTGGGAGAAGCTAATGGCAGTTTGGAAGATTCTTCAGATATTTGAAAAATGAGTTAAGGGGACACAATTGATCATAAGAACAGACAATTCAGTAACAATGTCCTAAATGAAGAGCCAATTTGGGAATGTTTTGAAAACTTTGAACCTAGTGGTGCAGAGAATTTGGAGTTGGACCAAAAAGAATCTTTTATCTCTCAATTCATACCCATGCAAAAGACAATGTGGTGGTAGGTACCCTGAGCAGAGGGTTTTCATTATCCCAAAATCTCGGGCTAGTAGTGAACATTTGTTAGGGTATTTGCAGGAGTTTGGGGAATCTGACAATATATCTGTTTGCATATTACCTGTTTGCAGATCTACAGAATGCTCTGCCATCCCAGTTCTTCTCCAGGTTTCAGAACCCATCAGCCGTGGGAGTGGATGATTTCCATGCTGTTGTCCAAATTATATGCATTCCCTTCTATCCCCCTAATTCCTAATTTAATATTGAGAATTCAGAGGGAAGACACAAAAGTGCTCTCAATATGTTCATAGTGGCCATGGAAATAACTCCTATGGGTAATGCTAGTGGGTCGTGTGGTTCCCTACTCTCCAGCTGTATCCCTTGAATCCCCCTCTGATGCCCCTAGAATGGCTTCAGAGGCTCTTGTGATTTTGAAGGTTGAAAGGGAGGGGCTTAGGAAGTTAAGCCATTCTCTTTCAGTTTCAAATACTATTCAGATTGCTGGGAGGAAATCCACATGAAAGACATATAATCAGCTTTGGGCCTCATTTTCAAGCTGGTGTGTTCATAAGGATTTGCCACCTGTGTCTTGTGTCCTCCAGAGGATATCTTAAAGCTCCTGCTGGATGAATTCAATAATGTTTGGTCGATTGGAACCTTAAAATTACAGTTAGCTGCTATAAAGGTGTTTCTCTCTCCATGAGGGTCCCCTTTATGATGTTGAGAGTTAGCCCTAGAGACACTTTAAGGATTTTGAGATCTTAAGCTCTAAGGTAAGGAATACATTTCCAGTTTGGGTTTTAGTGTGGAATTTGGGTGCATTACAGAAAGTAAATTTTGAGTCATTAAAATATATTTCTCTCAAGCTTTTGTCATTGACATTAGTCTTCTTGGTGGCCACGGATTCCGTCATATGTTTGGGAGAACTAAGTACATTGAAGTCTAAACCTCTTTATCTGAGAATTTGTGATGATTGCATTGTTTTGAGATTGGGACCAAACTTTGTACTGAAAGGTAATTATGTATTTAACAGAACACTAGAAATACTGTTCACAGTGTTATATTCAAAAGAGCACGAAGTATTATTGCATTTGTTGGATGTGGTCGGAGCAGTCAAACTCTATGTGGCCAGATCAACTGATTTCGAAAAAAGTGATTCCTTATTGGTAAATGTTGGCCTTCCTGATAGAGGGGGGAAATCAGCACTGTCCACCTTAGATCGGTGGATTAAGGAGGTGGTTTCCGTTGATGATTCTAACTCAGGATGTGATCTTCTAGGCTCTGCATGAGCTCATTCTACAAAGGGAGTAGCTGTCTTGTGGGTGGAATGGAATGGATCCTCTATTACAAGATTGATTGTAATCACTACAGATTGATTTGGCCCAAGGAATTTAACTAAAATGTTCATATAAGGATTTCAAGTTCAGCCAATGTATCATGAATGGTCTTGATGGTAAGTACCCGGTCATTTGTTTTCAATTAAATTTAATTTGCATTATGATTCCTATTCTTTTTATAAAACCATTTTTATTTGGCATGTCTGCATTAGTAAGAACTTGGAAGAGGAATATGGATCAGGAGGTAATGTCAAGATTACTCCCCAGTAATATTGATTACTCAGAATCGACATATCTTGTGTCAGTAATCACCATCCCACTCTCCCACCCTAAATAGATTGGGGGAGTAGATGGGAGCAAGATACAACCAGACATGATGAAATCATAATTTCCTTTAATAATTAAAGGGGGTGGTGGTTTGAGGAGAAGAAGGAAAGAATGATGCTTGGGACGTCCGTCCACTGAGAGGTGAGCTGCATTAGTAAGTACTGGGAGGAGGAATGTGGAATTGGAGTATTAAAGGTTACCAGCAAGTAATCTTGATACTAATCAGCCATTTTGCAGGCACTATTCCTTGAATAACTGCTCTTCCCATATTATTGTTCCCTCGCCTTTGTCTCTAGTCATGATTTCTAGGCAGACATTTAACAGATATTAATACGTACAGCGTAAAAAAATAAATACATTGCGATTTGTGGTACATTAATGATGTATTCAAAATAATTGAGCCACATCCTACTCCCCCCTTTTATGTTCTTAACTTGGGTTGGTTGCTGCTACTTCCAGGACACACACAATTCTTTACCAGATGTCTGATGGACTGCGATGGGGGTGGGGGCCCAGTGGCAGCATCCCACAGAGCATTTTGCAGTTCATTCACCTGTTGAAGTGCATAAAAAAGTAAGGGAATTGTGTCAAAGTAATCAATTGGAAGAGCATTCTTCTATGTTATGAAAGCTCAGTTTGTTAATGTTATCACTGCAGATGTCTATTTGTTTAATTAGCCACAGAGCTGAATTCTGGTTAGTTCATAGGGGAATTGTGACATGTATTTCTAGTGCTACAAGGCCCCATACTGCAACAGAAAGCTTGTGAATATGTAAGTCATTGTTTAGAAATTGCATTACATGCATTGTAAGATAGGCTGTCACAAAATGTACAAAGAGAGTAAGGCACTAACGCTTTGCAGAGGATTTGTGTCACAAAAAGGATGCAAACCCATCCCAACGCAAGCCAGGAATTATGTTGGAAAGTTGCCCAGTATAATGCAGAGTAGTGCTATGCATTACTTTGTGTTACTTTATGTCAAGGGAGTATACTATGGTTGGTACATGCGCATTCCTATGCAACCACTCATAGGTTTTGTCACAAACCTCTATCTTCTAACATTGATAGACATGGATTTGCACCACAAACATATGCCTCCTCAAGGCTGGCATAATAGTGGAGCAACTTTCAAAAGTCACCACATTTTGAATGTGTGCCTCATATAGAGCTCATATGCAATGTGGGAAAAGTATCAAAGCATAGTGTTTGTGCTGAGAGGGCCCCCTTCTAGTACAAAACCTATGCTTGATATCGCACAGCACTATGGTGCATGTGTGTGTGCTGGTGCAAGCTAGCCTAAAGTGTGCCAGTGCAGGGACAGAGGGAAACAGCTCCTTATCTTGCTAGACATAGCTTTGGTTTATTCTCTCTTTCACACAAAGCAGAATATCAAATTTGGGTGTGTGAAAAGTTAGCAAATCTATACTTTAGTGTTTAACATAAAACATGTGTGTTAAAAATATATATTTTTCGAGTAATACACAATCAGACCGTACCTAGTGCAAGTTTTTTTTCCATATGTTTCCAACAGGTGGACTCCCAAACTCAGCCGAAACACCCTTGCATTACCTCGCAAAAAAGAAAAAAATCTTTGATACCATAAAGCCTCAATTGACTGCCTCAATTAAAGCCATATACTGGCTGCCAGGCAGCCTTTAGATTTGCTGCACAAACAATTGCACACCTTTATATTTCGTTCAGGTAGGAGGCACCCTGGCAAGCAGGCCTGTTTCTTCTTTCTCTGTTTGTTGCTCCAATGATTTCGCCTTTCAGTGAGAGGCTCCTGAAGGTTGTCATTATCTGGTTTTAAACAAAAAGTAGCAGAACTGGTATTGCAAAATCAGAAAAGAGTGGGAACTTTGTTCCTAATAGAGCGACTCTCCTCAACCACTGAGGTCAAGCTTCTCGTGCCTCATTGAGTGCCAGTGTTCCCCCACTCACATTTACTGGGACTGGAAACAACAGACTGGCTGGAAAATACAGCAGGTAAATCACAGTAGGAAAAGGCTGCATGGTAGCCCGGACCACTTCCATAGCCCCTCACCGAACCTCATACAAGGCACAGGCAGCAGTATACCACCACCAGCCATTGTCAACCCCTCCTTCCATCACCCTTCGCCCATTCATAATATCAAGTACTATTTAAACAGAAACTAAACAAATAAATTATAGATTCTGTCATAAGGTTTGAGCAATAATTCGAATTAATGCTGCAGTTCTCCAAAACATGTCTGCTTTCCTTATCCCAAGTAATTTCTGACTTATGCAAATTGTGTCTTGGGTGCTTTATGGTCTGTTGTACAGAGAAGGTAGTGTGGCTTTTTCCTTCCAAAGAGGCTGTTTTGTGGTTGATTGGATGCACTCTCTGGCCTTGTAGATGTCATAATCCTTGAATTTGCACCTCCAAAAGGTAGATGCCTTCATATCTGTTCACCTTCTTGGCCTTGTATTGTATGTGATTCGAACTGTATATTCACTAACTCCTCCACAAATGGCAGGTATTGGCTTGTCTGCCCTTACACATCTCTTCTACACCCAAGAGCAAGCTCAGGTACACACTTCATTATGAAAGAGTTTCAGCAGTTTCAGCAATATCCACACATCAAAACACTTCATATATAGGCCAGAGTGCACTCACACATTTCTTCACATCACTTAGAATGCTTAGAATTGAATACTTAAGCAACCTGTTATTCATTTTCTCTTGAAGTTCACGGAAAAGCAAAGCAACAATACTTATTAAAAGCATAACTCTGGTCCTGACTTCTGGCAAGACATAACTCCCTATATCTGTTCCACAGCAAACACACACTGTTCAAACTATGGCACCCCAAGGAGTAGCGTGCTATTCCTTCACAAATGAGCTCTGCCATCTCAATATCGAAATGAAGCATTTATAAACACAACTACCATAGAGTACAACATTCTCGAAACCTACAGCACTGCAAGGTCATAATAATGGCAAAACAGAGCTAGGCAAATCTTTGTTGGCATAACCTATGTCGCCCTTTTATAAACTTACTTACAGACTTTACTGAGACTCTGATTCAAAGTTGTGTATTCCAATCCCCTCGCAAGTGGATGTCTGCACAAGGATTGGAATTCTGAGTTGTGGATCAATTACCACACTCTGTAATTTTCTCTTAAAACTGGAGTTTGTTTTCTCGATACAACACAAAGATGGGCTGATGAGGTTTATTCCGGTGTGTTGGGGCAATTCTACATTTTCCCTATTTATATCCACCATGCCTTGGGCAGCGAAGATGAGTGACAGAAGCCCTCTTTATAGTCCTGTCCACCTTAGGGTGATATTTCCCTAAACTCTTTGCCTTCCCCCCTCCTATTTTTGCTGCTCTTGTTTTTGTTAGCCTCAAGACTCTGCGCACTTTACTACCTCTAACCAGTGCTAAAGTGCTTGTGCTCTCTCCCCAAAATATGGTAAAATTAGATTGTACTCAATTGGCACATTTAATGTACTTGTAAGTCCCTAGTAAAGTCGTACCACATGTACCCATGGGCTGTAAATTACAGGCTAATACCGGGCCTGCAGCACTGATTTTGTCACTCTTTTAAGTAGTCCTGTAAAACATGTCTCAAGCCTGACATTGTAACCTGTGGGTGCAGTTTTAAACTGCCATTTTGACCTGGTAAAATAAACATTTTGTCAGGCCTAAACGTTGCTTTTTAATACATGTAAGACACCCCTCGGGTAGGCCCTAAACAGCCCAGAGGGTACAGTGCAGTGTATTTAAAAGGTTGGAAATGTACTTTTAGGTTCTACATGTCCTGGTATTGAAAAACTCTTACATTTGTTTTTCACTCCTGCAGGGCATACCTCACCCAAAGGATGATACCAGGTTTCCTCATTACATTTGATATCTTTTAGTTGGGAGCAGATAGGCAGCTCAAGTTTGGTGTCCAAAGAATTGTCATTAAAAATCCTTTTTAATGGTAAAGTCATGGTTCTGAAAATACCACTTTTAAAAAGTTGGCATTTTCTTGTCCTAACCCTTCAGTGCCTGCAGCCTGTTCCTGGGTCACATGATTAGGTTAAGCTGGCAGTTGGCCCTTTTGTATTGCTGCTCCCAGACAGTGAGGGAAAGGAAAGATGGGGGTTAGCAGGCTAGGCCACTCTGATCATCTACTACACTTGCACATCACAAAAGCTCGGCCTGGACATAGTCATAGTGGGTTTATCACTAGTGTGTGTGTCCCCACACAATCTGAGCAGGGAAAACAGGACAGCTGATACCTCAGGGGATGGAAATCTTCAGAATCTTCTCCTACTTCAAAGTGGGCACCAGGTATAAATATTGAGCTCTGAGACCCAACTCTTCTGTGCACATACAGCCCGTGGAGGACTCAGAAGAAGGGCGGCTGTGCTGCTTTGCTGCAAGAAGGACTGCCAATCTGCTGCCCTCCTGTGCTGCTCTGTTACCCTGTTGCCCGCCTGCCTCAGTGAGAAGGAGTGGAACTGAAGTGTCAACCCAGGACCACCATGCATGACGCCAAATGCTAGTTGGCTGGCTTCTTGACCACAGCCTCAGGTACAAAAAGCTCCAACCGCCTTGCTCCCAGCACCCAGACTCCGTCTGCTGTGTATCATACACCCCCAAGTGGTGACTCCTCAGAACAGGATGCTGGGAAGTGGGCCTGAAGGAGCTCTGCCAGCCCACCTGTGGTCCTGTTAGCAGAACTGATGTAGTGTGACACATTGCCTCCCAAAAGTTTGCATCGGAGCTGTCGCATTAGGCACCGTCTCATAGAACTTTGCATCAGAACCACTGTGCAACACATCCTTGACGTAGGACATTGCATTGCATCCCACAGGCACATTGAAACTGCTGCTGTGTGATGCATCCTCAATGTAGGCCTTCGCACCACAAGTCCCTCATCAAAAGCATCCTCTACAACGATTCAGGACTCCACATCCAAAGCCCCGTAATTTCTTCAGAACCAGCTGGTGTGCAGGACTTGGGATCCCAATCTTGCAGCTTTCTGGAACTGACACTGCACAATGAATCTCTACACCAGGACCTCGCATTGTCTCGGCTGGCGGATGCATTCTCAACAGGATCTCTCAATGCTCTGCATCCTGGTTTCTGTGGCTGGCCTGCACTCCATCGAAAATTGGCCTGAACTTGTGACTTTGTCCGGCACAACCAGATAACTACAGTTTGTGCTCTGTACTTTTTGGCTTAATTTAAAATTGCATATCACGAGTTCTACTGACTGGATGATGTAATTTTGGTCTTAAATTATTTATTCAATTTTACTCTATTTTTCTAAATTGGTGTGGGATTTTTCTTGCGTTCTGTTTCACTTTATTGCTGTGGGAATTGCTGCATAATTACATTACACATTGGCTCTAAGTTAAGCCAGACTGATCTGTGCTAAGCTGTCAGAGGGTTGAGCACAGGTTAGTTTGGCGCTGCTTGTGACTTCACTCTGACAAGGATTGTGGGTGCTACTTGAGTAGGGTTTCACTCCCCTCAACCAGTAATTCAATTTGTTACTCCTGCCCTCAATAGAGTAGGACGACCATCCGTGTGACTTGGCAACACCTGGGCTGCCAGATCAGCTGTTTAAACCCTCAGAGCCAACAGAGACTCTACCAGTGCAAACATGGCCCTTCCACCAACTCTAACTAGAGCAGCAAGTTTGGTAGGGTGGAAGCACACAGTTATTGTGATGCTCCCTCTCCATCAAACTCAAAATGAGGCCCCTCATTTCACTTCTGTCTCTGCTCCTGGTGCTGTGAACCTGACAGCATGCGATATATGGTGTTGAAGAAAATACCAAGAATGGGTCTAATAATGCATCATTCTTTAGAGAGTAGGATAGGCTAGGGGGAATTTAGGCATACTTGACTGAGGTCAGGAGAAGAGAAACAGGGCAGGGCTGCAACCCATCAACTATCAAACTATATACAGTTTTACATTTAGCAAAACACAAACTAGTATACATATACACAAACCAGATATTAAAAGCACCACTTAAATGTCAACAACTATGGCATTACAAGTTGTCTCTTAAAGCTATTAAGGCCTCTTTTACTTCAGGTTATGTTTCCTAAGCCTCCAACTCCTCACGGCCTCTATTTCAGGCAGTCTACGGTGTCACCAATCTGCCTCTTGCCAAAATCACTATTCCCTCTCACAGGTTGTTTGTGAGAATTTGACCTCTTTTTTCCTATGAGAAGATCTAGAGATCAAGATCTGATTGTATCCCCCACCTTCCGGTTCCATTCTGTTTCATGCAGCATAATTACAAGCCTTTGCTCTTTTTGACCCTTATTTAACAACTTTCCCAATGATTAAGGAAGAGAAGGCTTACTTTTTGTTTACCTCACAAATGTTGGGCTCCCCAGATGACGTTTGTCTAGTCAGGACTCTAAATTTGTTACACTTGCTTTTACTGTCATCTTTAACACCTATTTTCATCTGTCATTGTTGCTAGTCTTTTAAAGAAATCAAGCTTGGTCACCAGGGCAGGTGGTAATTATAGGCTCATCCCTCTTTTGCCAGTAGTTACTAAAATTGGTGAGACGTTCTGGCTGGCCAGCTTTCTAAACATCTTGAATAGCACCAATTAGTAGATGCTAGCCAGATGAGTTTAAAACCTGGTTTAGGCAATGGGACTGCCAATGTGGCATATTGCATGAGGCCAGACAAGATTACAATGATTACAGTTTTACCTGTCTTATCGTGCTGTCGCAGTTTGGTCCTTCTGTTGACCTCAAAAGGGGGATCTCGAAGAAAAGCCTTCTTATTCTGTGACATTAAAGCTTGTTTTGTTAATGCCACCATAATTTCTAGATTGAACGGTTCCAGTGTTGCTGCATTGGCCTTCCAGATTCATCTATTTACAAGCTTCAAGGCATTTAAAATATCAGAGCATAACTTGTCACAAAGTTCCTACTCTTTTGTTGCTTCCTCTATTTGAAATGCACTCCATTTTGCCCTGTTCAAAATAGAGAAACATTCAGCAAGACTCCTAAAATGCATTTATGCTATTAATTAACTTTATTTTCCTTCTGATGCTGTTAGTGAGTTCAATGCCAAGACACCTGAGGGCATTTATTGCACTTTTTAAGTAATATCTCAGTTTATATCTTCATTATGTAGGTTTTCCATACAGTTAGCAGGGGCCCTCAGGTGCTGAACGCAGGGTTGGCAGCACTTTTAGAAGAAATGGAACAGAAAGTCTGGATTATGACTCTTTCCTTTGGTGATGGCATATTGTCACTTTAGAAATAGCTCAGGTGTTTGGCCCTTCATCAATGGTAGACTGAGAGATAGCCAAGCTGTAAGGCATCTGGCCATATTATTTATGTCTAACCAGAGTTATACCCCTTCTGATTTAAGCAAACACCTCTATGATCAGTTTCTCAGAGTGCATTGTAAAACAGATGTAGAATTTGCTTCGACCCTTACACTGAAATGGGCAAAGGATATGGTCCTTTAGGAGCAGTAGTTATTAGTACATCTCTGAATCTGTGGGTACCCATACGAGCATATAATTTAGAGGGCATTTTTCAAGCTGTCTTTCTTCTTACACACTGGCTTACATTTGATTTGGAAGGAACAAATGCAGCAAAATCTTATTGTAATAATATACTACTATTTTATACTCCCACACATCTTCTGATAAAAATGGTACCTCTCTTGTGCTGGTAAGCCTACTGCCCGCTGCAGGAAAAGGCCCAAAACGCAACATGGATCCATCACATTTTTCCACTCAAAACTGACGTTTTTTTTGCAAAGTGGGTAGCTGTGGATTTTGGACCCTAACTCAGCCGGCACCTACGGAAACCTAGCAAGCCTGTAAATTTTGTAAAAGAAAACCGAGGATGGTGTGACTTGTGTGGCTCTCACCAGGTTGGTTTACCCAGAATCCAGTGCAAACCTCAAACTTTGAGTAAACAAAATGCAAATTTTCCTCATGTTTCTATAGTGGAAAGTTCTGAAATTTGCAGGGAGCCACAAACTTCCTTCCACCCAGCATTCTTGTAAGTCTTCTGATAAAAATGCTACCTCACTTGTGTGGCTGGGCCTAGTGCACATGACAGGCAAGCATCAAACTAAGGTCAATGGAAGTCTTGTGGAATGACTCTCATTGGCCCTTGTTTGATTTGTGCCTGTTGGAGACACTAAGGGGGTCATTACAACGTTGGCGGTAAAAGCCGCTTACCGCCGTGCAGAAGACCGCCAATACACCGTGGAATTCCGCCACAGCTATTATGACCCACATCTCGGAATCCGCCGAAATTCAGACACCCACACAAGTCCGCCACACCAAAGGTCAGTGATAAACTGGCGAAAACAAATCCTCCACCGTCACGCCAACAGAAACACGCCCATGCTATTACGACCCACGAATCCACGCGACGGGCTTTCAACCGCGGTATTCCATTGGCGGTACACACCGCCGCGCTCAAAATACACACACATCTCCAAAACACCGCCACATTGGACAATTCAAAATACACACACCTGATACACATACACCACTCCCACACACCCAACACAATATAAAACACACACCCACATCACCCACAAACCCCTACGACCAAAAATTAGAGACGAAGGCGACAGAGAGAGAGCACAGCAATAGACAACCCCACCACACAGAGGCACACAACACCATCACCCACACAACATCCACGCACAAAACACACCACACCACTACACATCACCACACTCATCACCACATACACCACCCCACACATCACCTACACCACCCCATGGCACGCCAAAGACACCCCAGGTTTTCGGAGGAGGAGCTCAGGGTTATGGTGGAGGAAATCGTACAGGTAGAGCCACAGCTATTTGGATCACCGGTGCAGCACACCTCTATAGCTAGAAGGATGGAGCTATGGCGAAGAATCGTGGACAGGGTCAATGCAGTGGGACAGCACCCAAGAAATTGGGAGGACATCAGGAAGAGGTGGAACGACTTACGGGGGAAGGTGCGTTCCGTGGTCTCCAGGCACAGCATCGTGATTCAGCAGACTGGCGGCGGACCCCCACCTTCTCCCCCACAACTAACAACTTGGGAGGAACAGGTCTTGACCATCATGCATCCTGAGGGCCTTGGAGGAGTTGGTGGAGGAAAGGACACTGGTAAGTCAAATCTTAACTATCATATCCCCCACCCTACCTGCATGCTATCACACTCCCCCACCCTCACCCCCTCCCCTATCACTCCAACTCCTCACTAATGTACTAATAACACAAACCACCCATCCCAACACCAAGCCCTGCATGACACAACAAAGCATGGACACCCAGCACTAAAGCATGCCCTCTGCACATACCCATATCAACCCCTAACCTTCATCACACAAGCCACCACACAGGAATGCTAGCACTGGGGTACACGCTCACCCACCCATTGCACACTATGACACACACATATGCAATAATCATGCTTTTATACTCCTGCAGGACCACTACGTAACGTCACCAGACAGGAGGGTCCAGACATCTCTACCCCACCCACAGAAGAGGCCCACAGTGATGACAGCAGCTCTGGCCAACTGGATCCAAATGACCAGCCCGGACCATCGTGGGCCTCGGGACAGTCGGGTCCCCTAGCACAGGCACAGCCCAACACTGACCTTCCACCCTCAGGTAACACCAGCACAGCACCCACCCAGCGGGCCCATACCTCCGTACCCAGGACACGTCAATCAGCTGTGTGTCCACCACAAAAAGGGAACCCAGGATAACCCACCACCCCAACAACAACAGGGACCTGGGGGCAGTGGTATTGGGCACACGGTCCAGGGGACGGAGGCACAGGAACACAGGGGAACTGGGAGGGCTGCTGTGCGACAGGGGGCGGACAGGCCAAGGGAACCCACTCTCCACGAGGCCCTCTCCAACATCATGGGAGCATACCACCACTCCCAGGAGACGATGGCTACGGTCCTGGCCAGTTTCAGGAGACCCAGCGCCTGCAGGAGGAACAGTATTTGGGCTTCAGGGAGGAGCTCAGAACCATCAGCTCCGCCCTGGGCACCATCGTAGGGGTACTGAAGGACATACAGAAGACCATGAGGGACACCGTGGCACTCCAAGGGGCCCCTGACACTAGCCTGGACGATGAACTGCCCACCACCTCCGCCGGCGCTAGTGGACAGGACGCCCCGCCACAGGACCACCACACCAGCACCCCACCCCCTGCAGACGGAGAACCACCCCGCAAGCGGTCCCTGAGATCCAGGAACAGGACAGAGCAAGATGGCAAGACCCCCGCCAGCAAATGAGACCACCCTGATTGTCATCCCACTGTCCCACTTTGTTACCCTGTCCATATTGGAACTGCCCCAGCTCCACTTCCTATGCCCATATGTGCAGTGCACCTGTGAGACTAATAGACTGGACTCTGCCATGGACATTCCTCTACCATCACCCATCACCATTTTGCCACCCCCTCCAATAATTAGCACTTCAATAAACACCCTTGAACCACAAAACAATCTGGAGTCAGTCTGCGATTTTGAAAATGTGTATTATCTATGACAATGACAAAATCCGTTCGAAAATGTAATGTCAAAATACCTATGTCATACATCACAAGCCCATGAAGGATGCAAGCAGATGACACACGTTGGTAACCACACCTGTGAAACCGTAATGGAAATGTACAACTCAGTTACCAAATACTGCTGCAAAGACAGGATAGAGGTAGAAGTGTGAAAGTAAATGTAATAGTAAAAAGATTGTTCTCACCTGTGTGTCATTGGAAATATTGCTGTATGACAGAGTCCCTGTTGTCAATGTCTTCTTTCTCTGCTTCCTCCTCATCACTGTCCACAGGCTCCACAGCTGCCACAACACCGTCATCTGGACCATCCTCCTGCAGAAAAGGCACCTGGCGTCGCAAAGCAAGATTGTGAAGCATAGAGCAGGCGATGATGATCTGGCACACATTCCTTGGTGAGTAGAATAGGGATCCACCTGTCATATGGAGGCACCTGAACCTGGCCTTCAGGAGGCCGAAGGTGCGTTCGATCACCCTCCTAGTCCGCCCATGGGCCTCATTGTAGCGTTCCTCTGCCCTGGTCCTGGGATTCCTCACTGGGGTCAATAGCCATGACAGGTTGGGGTAACCAGAGTCCCCTAATAGCCACACCCGGTGCCTCTGGAGTTGACCCATCACATAAGGGATGCTGCTATCCCACAGGATGTAGGGCGTCATGCACTGAGCCAGGGAACATAGCATTTACCTGCGAGATGTACTGGTCTGTCAAACATACCATCTGTACATTCATCGAATGATAACTCTACCGGTTCCTGTACACCTGTTCACTCCTGTGGGGAGGGACCAAAGCCACATGGGTCCCATCAATGGCACCTATGATGTTAGGGATATGTCCAAGGGCATAGAAGTCACCTTTAACTGTAGCCAAATCTTCCACCTGAGGGAAAACGATGTAGCTCCTCACGTGTTTCAGCAGGGCAGATAACACTCTGGACAACACGTTGGAAAACATAGGCTGGGACATCCATGATGCCATGGCCACTGTTGTATGAAATGACCCACTTGCTAGGAAATGGAGCACTGATAGCACCTGCACTTGAGGGGGGATTCCTGTGGGATGGCGGATTGGTGACATGAGTTCTGGCTCCAACCGGGTACACAGTTCCTGGATTGTGGCACGGTCAAAACTGTAGGTGATGATTAAATGTCGCTCCTCCATTGTCAACAGGTCCACCAGCGGTCGGTACACCAGAGGATTCCGCCATCTCCTCACATGTCCCAGCTGACGGTGCCTAGGAAGGACAACAGCGACCACAGAGTCAAGCAACTCAGAGGTATGTACCCACAGCTACACAGAACATGACACAAAATACAAAAATCTTCCTGTATGTGTGTTGAGTCCAGGCCTAGGTATGTGTGACGCAGTTGTAAATGAAGCCATGTGGGCCCCTGAAATGGCGGATGCCTGACCTCTAAAGTGGGACAATGGGATGTGAGGTAACTGCGCTGGCGTTGTACACCGTCGCGGTAGGCGGTCGTAGACCGCGGCGCAATGCTGCATTGGTTAACATTGGACCCTATGGGTCCCAGGAGCCAATGACGAAGTGCGCCGGCGGTGATGATACGCACCGCCGCGGACGTCACCGCCGCGGACGTCACCGCCATTTTCTATCTGTTTAATCACTCGATACCTGATCTTCGACAGGAGAGGACCTACACTGCAAGTGCTGCTGTGACCTCGGTCTGGAGGAGACAATGGCACGTGCGTCTGGGGAAAGGGCCCCTGCCTTCACTGCACAGGAGTTGGAAAATCTCGTGGACGGGGTCCTCCCCCAGTACACGCTACTCCACGGTCCTCCAGACCAACAGGTGAGTACATAGGGTGCAAGTTGTATGGGCTATGCCTCGGTGGAGAGGGCTGGATGTAAGTAGGAAGGGGGCAGAGTTCTGCAAGCATGAAGGAGTGTGATTGCATGTGCCACATGGCAAGGGCAAGGATGTGGGCCACTCACTTCGACGGTGCAGTTGCTAATGACTTCTCTTCTTCCCCTGTACATGTCATGTAGGTCAGCGCCCACCAGAAGCAGGATATTTGGCATGCCATCGCCAAGGACGTCCGGACCCTGGGGGTCCACCAGAGACGGAGCACCCACTGCCGTAAAAGATGGGAGGACATTCGCCGCTGGAGCAAGAAGACGCTAGAGGCTCAGCTGGGGATGGCCTCCCAACATGGGAGGGGTGCCCGTCGCACCATGACCCCCCTGATGTTCCAGATCCTGGCGGTGGCCTACCCTGAGTTGGATGGGCGCATGAGGGCATCACAGCAGACACAAGGGGGTGAGTACACTCTCATTCTGCTGACTTTGCGCGCAGTGGAGGGTTCTGGGTGAGGGAGGAGGGCTGTGGGTTTCCCTAGGCCAGGGCGAGTTCCGTAGGCTAGGCCCCTCCGGAATGCAGGCCATGTGCCACTCCACCCCACCTCTGTAGAGTGCCATGGAACAGGTATACATGCCCCTGTGTCATCTATGTGGGCAGATGACACTCATAGCCATGTAGGCCATATCCCAGGAACTGCATCTGTAGAGGCTAAGAACACGGCGTAGTGCAGGGCGCTGCTGTGTCTGTATTGTCCGCCAACGGTAGCGGTAAGCCATGCACTCAACCTGTCTTTCTTCTGTTTCCCCACCCCTTTTTGTGCTCTCCCTGTTCTTTTGTGCATCAGCATCATCAGGCGGGGGTACAGTGGCACCGGAGCACGAGGGGGCTGCATCCCACATGGCCATGGAGGGCCACACCACGGACTCAGAATACACCAGTGGGACGGAGGGCGAGGGGAGCTTCACGTCGGTCACCGGATCTGCAACCAGCGACACGGACTCGTCCTCCGATGGGAGCTCCCTTGTGGTGGCGGCACCATCTGTGCCCCCCACTTCTACAGGTACAGCCACCCCCCCACCCACCAGCACTGCCCCTCCCCCAGCCCCTCAGCCTTCGCTCCGTGCCCGCTCATCCAGGAGGGTGGGCATCATCTTCGCCCCAGGCACCTCAGCCCCTGCCCCTGTCACCCCTGCTGCCCTCAGTGAGGAGGCCATTGACCTCCTCAGGTCACTCACTGTTGGGCAGTCTACCATTGTGAATGCCATCCATGGTGTAGAAAGGGAGTTGCAACACACAAATGCATTTCTGGAGTGCATTCATTCTTGTCAGGCTGCCCATCATCGAACCCTGCAATCTCTGGCCTTAGCACTGATGGCAGCCATTGTTCCTGTGTCTAGCCTCCCCCTTCCAACTTCCTCCACCAAGACCCAATCCCCTGTACCCCAGCCTATCCCAAGCACACCATCAGACCAGCCTGCACACATGTCAACACACAAGGGCAGCTCAGGCAAACATAGGCACCACACATCCCACAGGCACTCACACAAGCATCACCCACATACAGACACAGCAACATCCACTGCCTCCACTGTGTCCCCCTCCTCGTCGTATCCCTCCTCCCTCCCAGTGTCGTCTACACTCTCACCTGCATGCACTACCACTACAGCCACTAGGACTCGCACCAGAACACCCAGCACCACACCCCACTCACCTGCACTCACCCCCCCCACTACCATTTACACGTCCCCTGTGTCCTCTCCCAGTGTGTCTGTGACGCCCCCTCCCAAAGTACACAAATGCGGGCACACACACACCCAACATCCATCCACCTCACGACAGCCTCCAGAACATGCACCTGCACCCAAATCATCTAAAGTTACACCTCCTACAACCACCTCCTCTTCCTCCACTCCCAGACCCCCTCCAGCTACCTGTCCCAGTGTTCGTCAGAAACTTTTCCTGAGCAACCTTGACCTCTGTCCCACCACCCCCCCCCTCCAATTCATAGGTCCCGTACTAGCACCTCAGCCAAAAAAAAAAGTCTGGTACCAGTTGTGCCTGTTAGAGGTATGTGGAGTGCACCGGGCACCAGGGCAGCCAGTGTGACATGGAGCCAAAGCACTGCCAGTCCACCCCCTGTGAAGCACCAGAAGTTGGACAGTGCCCGACGGGAGAGGGGGAAGACTCCTGCCGGCAAAGCCGCTCACAAGGGTCCCGGGGGAGTGTCGAGTCAGCTGTGACTCGTCACTGGTCGGGAGACCACCGCTACCGTCAGTGCCCAGGAGGGCAGCACTATCGTCACTGGTCCGGAGACCACCGCCAGAGTCAGTGCCCAGGAGGGCAGCACTATCGTCACTGGTCCGGAGACCACCACCAGCGTCAGTGCCCAGGAGGGCAGCACTATCGTCACTGGTCCGGAGACCACCACCAGAGTCAGTGTCCAGGAGGGCAGCACTATTGTCACTGGTCCGGAGACCACCCCAGAGTCAGTTCCCAGGAGGGCAGCACTATCGTCACTGGTCCGGAGACCACCGCCAGCGTCAGTGCCCAGGAGGGCAGCACTGTCGTCACTGGTCCGGAGATCACCGCCAGAGTCAGTTCCCAGGAGGGCAGCACTATCGTCACTGGTCCGGAGACCACCGCCAGAGTCACTTCCCAGGAGGGCAGCACTATCGTCAATGGTCTGGAGACCACCGCCAGCGTCAGTGCCCAGCAGGGCCCCGGCAGCCACAGCCCCGCTAGCCAATGAGGGACCGCCATGCCACACACCGCTGCACAGGTCAGAGACAGCAAAGTCAAGCCCCGCTGAACAGGGCAAGCACCGCTGAACAGGGCAAGCACCGCTGAACAGGGCAAAGACCGCCATGGCAAGCACCGCTGAACAGGGCAAGCACCGCTGAACAGGGCAAAGACCGCCATGGCAAGCACCGCTGCGCAGGGCAAGCACCGCTGAACAGGGCAAGCACTGCTGAACAGGGCAAAGACCGCCATGGCAAGCACCGCTGAACAGGGCAAGCACCGCCAACTCAAGCATCGTTAGCCCATGTGCGGATGGGACAGTGACGGAACTGGGACTGTCACAGGGAGTGTGATGCACTCTGGGCACCAGTCCCCCTCCAGAACCAGTGGAGAACAGCATCCACTACCTGAGTCCTTAACAGGATGAAGCACTCTGGGCACCAGTCCCCCTACAGAACCAGTGGAGAACAGCATCCACTACCTGAGTCCTTAACAGGATGGAGCACTCTGGGCACCAGTCCCCCTCCAGACCCAGTGGAGACTGTTATCCACTTGAGAGTCTGTGGCTTTGCACTCCCCAGGACCAATCAGTGGGCAAACCACCCACTGTAGAGACTTGCGAGACTGTGGCTTGGCACTCCCCAGGATGGTACAGTGGGCAAACCACCCACTGTAGAGACTTGAGAGACTGTGGCTTGGCACTCCCCAGGATAAAGCAGTGGGCAAACCACCCACTGTAGAGACTTGAGAGACTGTGGCTTTGCACTCCCCAGGATAAAGCAGTGGGCAAACCACCCACTGTAGAGACTTGAGAGACTGTGGCTTTGTACTCCCCAGGATGGTACAGTGGGCCAACCACCCACTGTAGAGACTTGAGAGACTGTGGCTTGGCACGCCCCAGGATGGTACAGTGGGAAACCACCCACTGTAGAGACTTGAGAGACTGTGGCTTTGCACTCCCCAGGATAAAGCAGTGGGCAAACCACCCACTGTAGAGACTTGAGAGACTGTGGCTTTGCACTCCCCAGGATGGTACAGTGGGCAAACCACTCACTGTAGAGACTTGAGAGACTGTGGCTTGGCACTCCCCAGGATGGTACAGTGGGCAAACCACCCACTGTAGAGACTTGAGAGACTGTGGCTTGGCACTCCCCAGGATAAAGCAGTGGGCAAACCACCCACTGTAGAGACTTGAGAGACTGTGGCTTTGCACTCCCCAGGATAAAGCAGTGGGCAAACCACCCACTGTAGAGACTTGAGAGACTGTGGCTTTGCACTCCCCAGGATGGTACAGTGGGCAAACCACCCACTGTAGAGACTTGAGAGACTGTGGCTTTGCACTCCCCAGGATAAAGCAGTGGGCAAACCACCCACTGGAGGAACTTGAGAGACTGTGGCTTTGCACTCCCCAGGATACATCAATGGGCATGGAGACCCGTCGTGGATCTGGCGTGGTGCTGTCATCCGGCAGAGGTGCCCCCCCTTCCCTTCCCCTTGAGGTGCCTGTTGTATTTCTATCTGATGCCACTGCAGTGTTCTCTCCGTTTCTGGACAGATATCGTGTGTGAGCCTCGCCCATGCATTTTGGGCCCAGTGGTCCAAGGACATTGAATTGTGCATACCTGCACTACTAATCGTGATGTATATATTTGGAATGTGTATATATTTATGTATATATGAGCATACTCTATTTTGACACATTACAATGGTTGTACTCATTTCCTTTTGTCTTTGCATTCTTCCGGGGGGGTTGGGGGTTGTTACTATGATGTTTGGAAATGCATTGTTGTGTGTGTTGTAGTGGGTGAGGGTCGGGGTGGGGCTGGGGGTGTTGCGTGTGTGTGTCCCTGACTTTTGCCTCCCCTATGTCGTAGGTGCAGTACTCACTGTTGTCTTCGGCGCCGCCATTGCTGATGTTCGTAGAGGGGCAGGAAGACAATCGCAGGGAGTATTTGAGGTTCCGGCTCCATGGTGCCCTCCTTCCTCGTGGAGTGTGTTAAGGTGAGCGTTTTCCCATTGCAAAAGCTGTTTCCGCCGTATTTTTATCCACTGTGAATCCGCCCTGGAAAAGGTGGCGGATTGGCCTGTTGTAATACTGTGGGCGGTACTTAGTCTTCCGCCTATCTGTTGGCGGTGACCGCCGCGCTGCTTGTCTGTACCGCCGTGGCGGTCCGAGTGTTAAAGTGGCTGTCTATGTTGGCGGTTTCCGCCACGGTCATAATTCCCTTTTTTTTTTTCGCCGGGCTGTTTGTGGTTTTACCGCAGCTTTAACACCGTCCGCCAGGGTTGTAATGACCCCCTAAGTCTAGTCACACAAGCGGGGTAGCCTTTTTATCAGGACAAGTGGTGAAATGCTCAGTGGTAGGAATTTTGGGGATTCCTGCTGATTCCGAAAGTTTACGTCATAGAAATTCAAGGAAAATGTGCACTTTTAGGAAAGGTTTGTGATTTTCAGGGCATTGTGGGTAAGAAAACTTACTCACATGAGGCATACCACTTTGGACTTCCCTGTATGTCTAGTTTTCAAAAATGGCTCGGTTTTGTAGGTTTTCCCAGGTGGCAGCTGACCCGAGCCCAAGAAGTCCATCCATTCAGTAGAGAAGTAGGGCAATATTGGAACTTACCAATATGCTATCCATATGTATAAAAAAAGCATCCAAAATCAAAATTTCCCTCCTTGCCAAAAAGATGGGGATGCCTTAGTCCCCAGTGGAGCAGAAAGACTGTTGGGATCAAATTGGAGGTGGAGGCTAGGCCCAATGTGTGGGCGGATGGGAAGGCGACTCCCACACTTTTTAGCAATTTCAATAAAATCCCTGGTATCTAGTGGGCTTTCTGTCCCTTCCACTGGGGACGATTGGAGATAAAGTCCTCTTATCTGCTCCCTGGGGGACAGAAAGACTATTGCAGGTCATTAGAGGGGTGGGGTTAGGTCCAATGCCTAAGCAGGCCACCCCAGACACATTTCTCCACAAAAAAATCCTTGGTGTCTGGTGAGCTTTCTGCCACCCCTGGGGGCAGATTGGAAGTAGCAACCCCCAATCTACCCCCAGAAGGGCAGAAACAAATTTGGCTCTGGGGGGGGAGAGGGAAGCATTAGCCCCCTGCCAAGGAGTGCCACTCCCCCTCCAAATATAATCCCTGGTGGTCTAGTGGGCTTTCTGCCCCCCGTCGGGGCGGACTAGACGAAAACACCTCCTAACTGCTCCCGACAAGGTGGGGGTGGGGGCAGAAAGAGTGCTGGTGGTTGTATGTATGGGTTGGGGCTAGGCCCGATGCCTGGCAGGGCCACTCCCACTGAGTTTGCTGAAAAATAAATCCCTGGTGTCCAGTTGGCTTTCTGCCTCCCCCTCGAAGGCAGATTGGAGATAGCAACAAAGACTTTGTGCCTCGGGGGGCAGGGGGAACATTAGGACGTGGCGAGGGGACCGCTCCACCTCTCAAAATATAGTCATTGAGGTCTAGTGGTGGATCCCTCCTTGGGGATTGCCCTCCTGCGGTTATCCCTGAGCAGGGATCCACTGGAGAATGGTACAATTGAAAAGGGGAGATTCCCCCCACTGTCCAATGATATCTCTCCCATGCAAATCCGTGCTGGGGGACCTGAGATATGCCCTGAGCACAGATGTAACTGAAAGTAAATGAGCCGATCGACTCATATTACTTTCACTTCCTGTGTAAGGATGTTGGTGAGCCATACGCAATCGTCATTACACAGCGAAAAAAACAGTCTCAGGTGCTGGGAAAGCTCTTCCCCACCTCCCGAGACTTAAAAAAACTAAAGGAAATCCCTTTGGTGTCCGACCAGAGTAGTTTCCTGTTTCGTGTGCGAGGACAGCTTGGCGTCATCCTCAGCATATGAGCACTGGTGCGGAGGATGGGGCGGAGTCATCCTCTGCACCAAAGTGGTTGTCGTGTAGTCTGTTTTTTTTCTCAAGGGTGGTGTCTAGGCAGAGGAAGTTCACCAGTGCTCTCCTTGTCTAGGCATTGCATCACTTTATCTGTCCTCTTCAAGCTTGTGTAGTTTGGCTGTTAAAATGCTTGACAACCCCTATTCTGCTGTCACACAAAGCCGGGATCTGTCAAAAGCAGTATAATTCTGATACAGAGTATAATAGGCTCCAATGCAAAAGCATTGCACAATGAAAACACAACTTTGTGCACTACGTGTTCCTGTGTTACAATGACAAACTAGCTACCAAGTTACCTTCCTTGTGTCTCTCTTATGCCCCATTTAAGGGTGTCCTTTTTGCTACTCCAGGCAGAGAAATTTGAATAATTACTATAGACATTTAGTACATTTAGGAACAACCATAACAGAGAACATGGCAATTCTTCTGAAATAAATTTTAGAGAAATTTGTAGCAAATTTTATAATGTTTATTTTCCCAGAAGGATTTAATAAGAACATTGATATTTTAGTGGATTTGACACTGAATGTGCTGGTGGCTTCAGAAAAGAAATTAATGCATTTTTTGTTATTATAAAACAATTTTTTATTATAACATGATATTAAGTGGCATGTATTCTGGTTCTGTTGGAGTGGTCTCTTTGCAGGACATTGACCATCAGCTACACATTCTATGTGTCCTAGAGATTGAAGGAATACTTGTATTCATATTTGCTAGACCACAATTTGTTGCAAGGTAATTTCGATGCAACCTTTTTTGCCACTTCTTTAGGCCTGATAGGTTCCTGCATGGATTTAGCTCAGTCATCTCATATGAGAACTGCTTAACGTAGAATGCCATTTTGCTATTGTATTTTGATTTAGGATAGCACAGATTTGTGTAAGAGACTTTAACAGACAGTAACATTGCCAGCTGATTAGCACTAACTCATTCAAGCTGAAGCGGAATGGAAGATGCATTAGGAAACAAGCCTGGGACTTGCCAGTCACATAAGACTAAATCAGGTGTGTTAACCCTCTCAGCCAAGACCTGTACATGTGTGCGACCTCAAACAAGCATATGATGCAATATCTTGAAGATTAGTGAGTGCACTGAAAAAGTCAAACTACTAAACCTTCGAGGGTGGGGTGTCAAGGAAAGGAAAAGGGGTGTGGCCAATCACAGTATGTACCCTCACTAAGCAATATCCAAATTACAATGAATATACATGACAGGAATATATAAATGTGAAGTTTCCGCCAAAAGTATTACCTACGTAATCAGGACCTAGATGCCTGTGTTGTCTCAGAGAGGTCAGGACACAGGAATTGCAAACAAATTTAAGGAAAAGCCTCACACACGACACTGGGTTTCATGTTTCCATGTTCATCCAAAATGTTTCTAGTGATGAATGGGCTCTCTGTGTTTGCAAGGAATTATTTTTTTGGGAAAAGGGTGTAGGATTTGAAAATGTTGGCTCCTTCCTAACGTATTTCCTTTAAGTGCAGGGGATGCAACAAGATGGATAAAAATACAAAATGTTTAAGCCTTGAGATGGCCCCACAATGAGGTCCCTGGCTTTCTCAGGAGAGGGATCCCTAGTACTCTATCCTCATACACACTCAACTTCAACCACCATTCATACAGTGGAGAATTAGTAATCCATTTTCTCCTGGGAAATACTCGCATTTTCTGTGGCATTCATATGGTCCTGGAGTACATAAAATAAAATAAAATTGAGAAAACACATAACATGCAACATACAAAACAAGAAGTGTTCTCTGTTCTTGTCACATACATATTGCTGTTTGTGTGCCACTGCAAAACATCACTTTTGATAGAAAAAAAAAACATCACAAGACCCAGGAAACCAGGTTATGTAGACATATAATGAAGGGGGAGCATGCCGAAAAAGCCTCAATCATCCTGTCTTACGCTACAGTTGTGGGGTGATGGGTGCCCCATGGACGAACATATGAGTGGATTCTTATAGTCACACTGTAGAAGATTATAAAACATAAAGTGTCAGGTAAAACATTATCGATAACAAAACAGTTACAAATCCTACATGTTTGGTGCCCCATATTTACTTCATCAAAGGTATCACCCTGCCATAATACCAAATATGCGTGGATGTCCTCTGAATGTTGCTGCCCCTCAGAGAAATACACACTTAAAAGCATTTCAATCATTCACCGGTGTGCATCCTTGCGTGACCTTCTGTGACGCATCCTCACAACCCGGTTGTACGACGGAACACCGACTTCCGAAACAACGAGTGCCTTAACAACGAGGTCGGAACACCGACCTCATTGTTACTACTAATGCCTTTACCACGAATGCCTTAACAACGATATTTCGTTGTAAAGGCATTCCTGATAAAAGCATTAGTAATAGGCACCATTGATCCTGCATCCCTCACCCCAACCCCCCAACCCCACCCCACCCCAAAACCTAAAACCCCCTGACCCCCACCCCCTCCCCAAAACCAAAAACGCCCCACCCCCCAACCCCACCCCAAAACCTAAAACGCCCCACCCCCCAACCCCACCCCAAAACCTAAAACCCCCTGACCCCCCTCCCCAAAACCAAAAACACCCCACCCCAAAACCTAAAATCCCCTGACCCCCACCCCCTCCCCAAAACCAAAAACGCCCCACCCCCCAACCCCACCCCAAAACCTAAAATCCCCTGACCCCCCACCCCGCCCCTAAACGAAAAACACCCCACCCCCCCAACCCCACCCCAAAACCTAAAACCACCTGACCCCCCACCACCTCCCCAAAACCAAAAACGCCCCACCCCCCCAACCCCACCCCAAAACCTAAAACCCCCTGACCCCCCACCCCCTCCCCAAAACCTAAAACCCCCCACTTACCTTAGTCGTCACCTCATCACCTGCGTCGTCCTCCTTAGCCGACTCCCTTGTTTGTACCTTAACCACGCATGTTCGTTGTTCGGGACATGTGTAGTTAAGGCACAAAATAACTAAGTCGTGGTTAAAGAAAGCGTTGTTCCGCTTTCGTTAACCACAACTTCGTTATAAAAACTTCGGCATAATGGACGTTTCCCTCACAACCCTAGGGGCTACTGGGAAATGTAGTCTCATTTTGTCCTGGGTCGCTCTCCCAGCAGAAGCTCACTTGAGCTACCGCACAATGCTAAGATATGATGGGAATTGTTCTGTGTCTGGAGTCTTGGCTCAAAGTGTGTGATTTAGTGATGTTTTGTGTCGCTCATTGTATACACTGGAAATACCTAATATTTACGGGTTTTTTCTTCAGACACCTAGAAGAGCCAATTTGGAAATGTCACAAGCGGTGTGGATTTTAATCAGAGGGATTCTGGCATTATATCCTATTCTATACAGACTACATAAAATGTGCATATCTGACACTGTCTGCCCAAAGTCTTTTGGAGCTGTCAAAATCTTCTTAGGTGGAAGGATTATTGTCAGTACTCCTTAGGCATCATTCATGGGGATCATGCCAAGCATTCGGGTTAAGTTGAATTGTAGTCACAGGATTTTGTCATTCAGGCCATGAATTTTTGTTTTAAGGAGGTACACCCACCTTTGTTCTTTATTCAAAAGAACCAGTAGTGCATTTGTGTGTTGGTTGGTTGCTACCCCCTCAAGGTCCACCCATCTCAGGCCACTTTCTCTAAATGTTTTTTCTTTTAGAAAGACGTTTGTCATTTTGATCGCACTTCTCTTACACCTGCTATTACTATGATGATTGCTAATACTGCTACATACTTTTGTGTAAGGCCATACCCACGTATCTTAGTTGGCATGCACAGGTAATCGTGTAGATGACATTCTCACTATTGCGGTTAGTGTGAGCCTTCATTATCCAGGGTTTCCTTGTGCCTAGGTCTACTTCTTTGATGGTCATTGTAAGTTAATAGACTGAACATCTACCACATGGGCAGTGGCCTCTCGCACAGGCAGCGGGCCCAATAATGTGTTGGGTGCTGTTGGGGTTGGTGGACAGTAGTTTTGTGTGGACTAACGCACCTGATATTCTTACTGTTTAAAAAAAGGGTGGTTCGGTGTACTGTCCGTTTTTTTACAATACTCTAGTGTTTTGAGATATTTTCTTCACTTTGTTAGAAACAGAGGAGAAGGTAGCCACACGCATTATTCTGTCTGAAGACTATTCTGGATGGATTTCCACCTCTGAATCTATGTTATTATAGCCTACCCTCTTTTTTACACGCTTTGCAATTCTGCTTGGATATTGGTGGGCTCTAAGCTTAGTAGTCAAAACAGTAAACTGCATCGTCTGTCCTAATGTTGGAGCAAATGTGGTGGATCTGTAAAAACTGCCCAAAAGGGAGATTCTCACGGATAGCTCATGGCTGGAAACTGTTCAAAGCAGAGGAGGCCATACTTATTAGTCGGTTTTTCAAATCCCTTATTTTCAAATTTGCCCTCCTAGGACTGAAAACGTACCTTTGGTGAGTAGTCAAGCAGCAGCGCCTTTCCGAAGATGGAATTAAAAATATGTCATAAACTCATTGTCATTCCATGAAGGAATTTTTTTAGCACTGGCAAAATGGTTCGTTGTCTTGAAGCAACTTAGCAAAAACTGGCTCTAAAGTGCTTTGTATTGAAATCCTAAGAAGCTGCTTTTTAGTTGTCAAATAGCTAATTCACCTTCATGAGCTCTCTCAGTAGCCTATTAACCATTGCCAGATTCACTAATCAGTAGCCTATAAACAATAACAAATCATTGTTAGCTGTATTTGTATCAGAATTGACCAATATCTTTAGTTATTACTGTTTTCTTGTAGTTGGCTCTAAGGATAGCTCTACTCAAGGCCGGACTGGTAGTATCGGTCATCGGGTGTTTCCCTGGGAGGCTGGAAAGGTGCGGGCGCTTCTGTTACTGGTGGACAGTTGTGCAGCAGTTTTAAAAGCACTGCAAAGTTCCTTGTATATACAACAGTTTTCAGGCAACAACAGAAGTGCCAAGGTAACTCTGGTGATTAAGGTATCTGCTAAAAAGAGATTGGAGTTTTGTCTAGTGGCAGTTTTGACTCATCTAAGGTAGCGCAGAGGGTTATATGCCTGCTGCAAAGAACGTGTACTTTGCAGATCACAGAACAGTATTTTATGTGCAGTGCTAAATGTTTACTGCTTTTGTCACAGATATCCTTTTGTTCTGTGCAGTTGATAAACCTCCAAGCTGCATTGTAGTTGTCAGCCTCCTTCGCTATGTACCCTATGGGTGCTGGTCTGACAAAATTTGCCAGGGCTGCCCTAGCTGCACCTCATTGTTTGAAGTGTAAGCCCTGCCTTCATTGGGTGCCCTGTTAAAACTTAACACACCACACTCAGTGCGGATTCCAACAGCACTACCTTGCTGGGCTTCTCTTGGTCTACCAATCACATGCGGTACTCACTGCGCACTATGGCGTAGCAGCGTACACCACATTATTTTCCTGCAAGTCGCAACTTAAGTTAGGGAACCTGAGGACTCCGAAGTCGACAGCTCATTGTGCCAGCAGTTAGGCAAACAGAACTAATTATACCAAATGGAGCAAATTATAAAAGTAACTGTCTTTCTGGATCGCAAGCGGTTGCTGCTAATTAGGGTGCGCAGGGATTTCACAAACACTGCGGTTTCGACAGCGGCGCGCGCGCGCGCCCGGCGCCGACTTAATTGCTTCTCACGCATCCTTGCCAATTAGACGGAACGGGATCTCTCGCTCTGGAGGCTGGCCTCGGTGGCGCAGTGCACCTGCCGCGCAGCCGCTTTCTGCCCAACTGTTCTTTTATTTGCCGAGAGCCTTTTCATTAATTACTACTTTTATTCAACAAATTAAAGTGAATTAGACAAAGCCGACATTTGCCAACATTTTTTCAAGGTATCCATGTAGTTTGATTCTGGGCTCGGGATAGGACCTTCAGTGTACAAACTGAACTATCTGATACAGGCGTCCCTCCTGGCGTGTCTCAGAGCGTCACAGGCTGTATTACACAACTATTCTAAGTCTCAACATCCTGTATGCTCGTTGCATCATCATGCCGACAAACAAGTACCAAAAAGACAGTTGCCAGAATTTGAACCTATGGGTGGTACATAGACTTCTGCAGAAGACGTATTAACCCATTCAGTTATTTTGTCAGTTGATTAACGTCTGGAAAAGCGACATGTCGAGTATGTTTGCTGTGTATTAAAACAGGGTTTGTGCAGAATGTACCTGCTTTAGACATTTACATGATACAGCACAACATAAACGCACCACAGAGAGAGTTGTGCGCACGAGCTGCACCCAGGCTCGTTCAAAGTAGGTATAGAAATGCTTGATCTATAACAGATTTTTGGGATACATGCTAAAATGTCAGTCAATAACATCGACCTACAGATTTAGCTACTGCAATATATCCTCAAGGTAATCATATGTAATAAAATATAGATTTACTATTCTTACCTCTACGCCTCCTGTATTGGCTACGTGCTTGTAGTCAATATTCGGAAATCGATACAAGTGCCGGTTGATATTAAAAACGCACTAACTTGATAAAAGACCCAATGTACTTGCCATTAAAATCTGGCATCGGGTTTAGCTCTTCCGCACCTACTCAGGACGTTTTAGTTGTAAATGAAGGTTATAGACGAAGATATAATTCTTTGCAATAGCACAGAAGCTAATCAAGGCAGAAATATGAATACCCCGATGCTAAGACACGGTGCCTCAGAAATGACAAGAGACTTACCACAAAATAAAGCACTCACTGAAGGGCAGAGTGACATGCTGTGCTGGCTGCAGCCAGTACATGCACCCATTAACCACACCCAGCACAGTGCCCAGCATGGAAATGGAAGAGCCAAATGAGGGATCCGAGAGAAGAGTGGCTCTGGAGTGATCACAATAACATTCCAGGTTCCTTAAATATTACTTTACTCACTTTAGAGGTAAAATAAGCTGGTTTACCATCAGAGGTGACGTAGACATACCTAAAAGTAGAAGGGTAAAGGCATGGCAGTGAGTTGGTGTGACTCCAAATGCTCCAGAGAGAAAAGGGAAGGCCTTTAAGTGGAGCGGGTACCGGGTGGGTCTCAGACCTGGCAGTAATTAAAAACTGACTTTGAAACAGGTTCCTATCATGCCCTTTATTTAAGTCCTTAACTTTACAGGCAAAAACTTTAACAAATTTCTTAACAATGACAGTAAAAAACCCTTAAGGTAATTGTTGTAGTTTGAGGGCAGGGTCTTCACAAAAGGGGCTGAAACTAGTCAGGTAGGTAGGAGGTAAGTTCTTCATTTTATGTTAGGCCCTTGGGTTACAGCTCGAGCTTGATGGCACCTGTTAGGGCTTCATTCTCCCTCAAGCTGTAATCAACTCGCAGGCTTCGCCCAGGACACAGGCACCAACATTCCCTGCATCATCCCATACTCACAAAATTAAAACTCAACATTCACCAGCATGTCCAGTCTACCCATGCATAGTCAGACACACCATGTCACCACATCATCCCCTTTACTTACACAAAGGTCAATCCAGATTTCACATTTACTTCATGGTTCGTTCCCTAAGATTATTCATTTTTTCCAGTTGTTGTGCTTCTTTTTTTATGCAACATATAACTCTTGAATAGTGCACACGATGTACTGAGTTACCTTCAGGTGCCTGGGTGACCTCAGTTGAGGGTGTTTGTTTATGATGGGGTCATGATTGAGAGCTCAGGAACTGAGGCTGAAGGCAGCTTAAATTTCTCAGTGCCCCTCATTGGATCGTAAAGGTGCTCAGGCTACATGCTCATGCAATCCTTGGCCTCGCTGCAGAGCTAACAGAGCGATGATCTCATATGTGGCGCTTGTAATTGTGTTTCTATGGGAAAGTGTGAGAAAGAGGCACACAATTATTGATAATGCTAAAGGAAAAGAAAGTGCAGGTGAGTGGGTGAATTGTGTGGAAAGGTGAAGAGGAGATGAAAGGAAGCATGTGTAGAAGAACAGAGTGAAACGATGATGCTGAACAGGTAAACAATGTAGATAGAGGATATTCTCAAAAATGTCTGGAGAAAAGGGGTGTAAGTGTCTACCACAGTGAGAGACTGCAGATTAAAGTGGTGTGAAGGGGAGAACGTGAGTGATTGAGACACTCCGAAGACCACTACTCCATCCAATGTCTTTAGTATTGTTGAATTCACAGTCTACTTTTTTCAGAATTGAGACAGGTTCTGGTATCATTATTCACAGCAAAATCCTTGTTATCTATTTATTTGATACTTTAAGAAAGCATTGTCAAAACCAGTAGGCTTGTTTTAGGTTTTGCTATTGTTGTGTTAGATGTCTGGATGCATTTTCAAAAATCTCACAGAGGAAGCTAGATACTGCCTCTTGAAAGGCATTCCTAATTATGCTTCTTTGGCCATTACCCTTTTAGAGACCCTCAACCTTTGTCATCCTCCATATAACCACTGGCTTGGACAGGGCTATTGCTAAGGTGAACAAGTTACAAAAGATTTATTTTTGTCTCTTACCCATTTTCCTGTGCCATGAGTTTCCTATCGTGATCTGGGAAATATCAGAGTGAAGAATATTGAGATAATATTTCGTTAAAGTAAGTGAAATTAAATAGTTTAAAATAAAAGGTGGTAACAGGAGGAATACAGGGTCCCCAAAGGGTAGTTGATTAATGGAATATATTCCTTTTGAAATGCTAACTGAAGTGTTTTAAACAATATCTTGTTGGTAAACAGAATTACCATAACTTTAACTGTTCGTAAAATGTTTTAGACAATAGATGAATTTATATTTGATTAGAAATCCAGCTCAACTTGTGGTGCTGCATCAGTGGAGCCCAGGCCTCCTGGTCCCAAAAAGGTGTCATAATCATTGGGTCACACTCTGCATCTCCAGGGTATGGTTTAGCAATATTCACTAACCACTTGATGTAGTACGAGCGCATGGTGAAAAATTATCCATTCTCTATAATATTTATTTATCTTTCAAATTAATTTTCAGAAATTGTCTTCTATGGGGACTGGTTGGGGGATGGGTGGTCCTCTGGGCAATCAAAAATGACATATTCTTCAGCAGTCACTTTATTATTGAACCTTGAGCCAAGCACCACGTGAACTACTTTAGCACTTAACCCTATGGGAGGAGAAATGGAGCAATCCAAGGCTTGCTCAAGCAGGCGGTGTGGGAGAGAACCTTAGAACTCTGCAAAACACACAATAACAGCTTAGAAATCAATGTCCAGCGACTGCCTTGACCTTGCATGAAAAGGTATCTGTAAGGAAATGCCTCCTTGGCATGGTTACCCCCCTGACTTTTTGCCTTTGCTGATGCTAAGTTATGATTTGAAAGTGTGCTGGGACCCTGCTAACCAGGCCCCAGCACCAGTGTTCTTTCCCTAAACTGTACTTTTGTCTCCACAATTGGCACAACCCTGGCACTCAGGTAAGTCCCTTGTAACTGGTACCCTGGTACCAAGGGCCCTGATGCCAGGGAAGGTCTCTAAGGGCTGTAGACTGTCTTATGCCACCCTAGGGACCCCTCACTCAGCACAAAAACACTGCTTCACAGCTTGTGTGTGCTGGTGGGGAGAAAACAACTAAGTCGACATGGCACTCCCCTCAGAGTGCCATACCAACCTCACACTGCCTGTGGCATAGGTAAGTCACCCCTCTAGCAGGCCTTACAGCCGTAAGGCAGGGTGCACTATACCACAGGTGAGGGCATATGTGCATGTGCACTATGCCCCTACAGTGTCTAAGCAAAACCTTAGACATTGTAAATGCAGGATAGCCATAAGAGTATATGGTCTGGGAGTCTGTCAAACACGAACTCCACAGCACCATAATGGCTACACTGAAAATTGGGAAGTTTGGTATCAAACTTCTCAGCACAATAAATGCACACTGATGCCAGTGTGCAAGTTATTGTAAAATACACCCAGAGGGCATCTTAGAGATGCCCTCTGAAAACATACCCAACTTCCAGTGGTGGCTGACTAGTTTTTGCCAGCCTGCCACACATCAGACATGTTGCTGGCCACATGGGGAGAGTGCCTTTGTCACTCTGTGGCCAGGAACAAAGCCTGTACTGGGTGGAGGTGCTTCTCACCTCCCCCTGCAAGAACTGTAACACCTGGTGGTGAGCCTCAAAGCCTCACCCCCTTTATTACAGTGCCACAGGGCATCCCAGCTAGTGGAGATGCCCGTCCCTCCGGCCACTGCCCCCACTTTTGGCAGCAAGGCTGGAGGAGATAATGAGAAAAACAAGGAGGAGTCACCCCCCAGTCAGGACAGCCCCTGAGGTGTCCTGAGCTGAGGTGACTCTTACTTTTAGAAATCCTCCATCTTGTGGATGGAGGATTCCCCCAATAGGATTAGGGATGTGCCCCCCTCCCCACAGGGAGGAGGCACAAAGAGGGTGTAGCCACCCTCAAGGACAGTAGCCATTGGCTACTGCCCTCCCAGACCTAAACACACCCCTAAATTTAGTATTTAGGGCCCCCCAAAACTTAGGAAACTAGATTCCTGCAACCTAAAGAAGAAGAAGGACTGCTGACCTGAAGCCCTGCGGTGAAGACCGAGATGACAACTGTTTTGGCCCCAGCCCTACCGGCCTGTCTCCCAACTTCGAAGAAAACTGCAACAACGACGCATCCGACAGGGACCAGCAACCTCTGAAGCCTCAGAGGACTGCACTGCACCCAAGGACCAAGAAACTCCTGTGAACAGCGGCTCTGTTCAACCATCTGCAACTTTCTTGCAACAAAGATACAACTTCAAGGACTTCACGTTTCCCGCCGGAAGCGTGAGACTTTCTACTCTGCACCTGACGCCCCCGGCTCGACCTGCAGAAAACCAACACTACAGGGAGGACTCCCCGGCGACTGCGAGCCCGTGAGTAGCCAGAGCTGTCCCCCCTGAGCCCCCACAGCAACGCTTGCAGAGGAAATCCAGAGGCTCCCCCTGACCGCGACTGCCTGTAACAAGGGACCCAACGCCTGGAACCAACACTGCACCCGCAGCCCCCAGGACCGAAAGGAACCAAACTCCAGTGCAGGAGCGACCCCCAGGTAACCCTCTTCCTAGCCCAGGTGGTGGCTACCCTGAGGAGCCCCCCCGTGCCTGCCTGCATCGTTGAAGAGACCCCCGGGTCTCCCCATTCCTTTCAATACCAAACCCGACGCCTGTTTGCACTCTGCACCCGGCCGCCCCTGTGCCGCTGAGGGTGTACTTTCTGTGCCTGCATGTGTCCCCCCCGGTGCCCTACAAAACCCCCCTGGTCTGCCCTCCGAGGACGCGGGGACTTACCTGCTGGCAGACTGGAACCGGGGCACCCTTGTTCTCCATTGAAGCCTATATGTTTTGGGCACCTCTTTGACCTCTGCACCTGACCGGCCCTGAGCTGCTGGTGTGGTAACTTTGGAGTTGCCTTGAACCCCCAACGGTGGGCTGCCTTGGACCCAACTTTGAACCCTGTAAGTGTTTTACTTACTGTGAACTTAACAATTACTTACCTCCCCCAGGCACTGTTGATTTTTGCAGTGTCCGCTTTTAAATTAGCTCATTGCCATTTTTGTCAAAACTGTACATGCTATTGTGATTATTCAAAATTCCTAGAATACCTGAAAGAAATACCTTTCATTTGAAGTATTACTTGTAAATCTTGAACCTGTGGTTCTTAAAATAAACTAAGAAAATATATTTTTCTATATAAAAACCTATTGGCCTGGAGTAAGTCTTTGAGTGTGTGTTCCACATTTATTGCCTGTGTGTGTACAACAAATGCTTAACACTACCCTCTGATAAGCCTACTGCTCAACCACACTACCACAAAATAGAGCATTAGAATTATCTCTTTTTGCCACTATCTTACCTCTAAGGGGAACCCTTGGACTCTGTGCCCACTATTTCTTACTTTGAAATAGTATATACAGAGCCAACTTCCTACAGTATCTTAATCTATGCAGATCAAAAAACTACGTGTGAAAAAAAGAATGCAAATGTAGGGAAGGATAATTAAGCAAGCCAAAAACAGGGTTTACACAAACAGTAGACCTTCTTACTGACATAGGGTTTTCACTTTAACTCCGTCTGCCCACAAACTTGGAAAAGGAGGTGCAACCAGTTAGTCTAGTTGGAAATGATGGTCACTGGACTCCTTCCCCGTTGTTGTTTTTGTCAGGCTAAATTGTATGGAAGGCTAGGGTTAATCTATTTCTGCATTGTTTAGCTTAACAAATACTTCCATAGATCCTTCACAGTCCTGGCAGCTCCAAATGCGCGCACTCCCACACAGAGCCAATTTTGCGGTCCAGCAGTTGGCTAAGTGCAGGGCAGGTGCTTCAGTACACTGATCTGTTCTGAGGACCCTCACTGCTTCCTTGGGCCCAAACATAAACCCACCATCCAAAATGGATGGAGAACCCACTTCAGAACACCATGGGCGATCTTTACGAGGAGAGGCCACAAGAGGCAGAGCAGGAGTTCCAGAGTTGTGTCCTGTGCCCAAACGTGATACCCCACGCCCGGTGGTAACAATGGGAGGATAACTTCAGCCAGAAATACGTTCCAAACCACTGAATGCAGTTAGGTTATTATCTAAACCACCAAACTTCAAGTCCTTATAAGAGACGCCTTGGCTCATTGATGTCGGGGCACCCTACGGGTGTTCTTTCATTACTCATTGACCGAGATTGACATCTCTCATCCTGGCGTTTTTAAATACATCTCTTCTGAATGGGACTTCAATGTGTGTGTGAGTGAACGTTAAGGTCAAACAGCGTGTGATGTCACATCCACTGCCCCTGGGCTTTTGGTGAATTGATGTTCATGGGTGGGATTGCAGTCTCTGATGTTTATAATGTGAAGCGCCCTTTAGTGCGGGCCAGCCTTTAGTCTTTCTTCCTGATCACCATCAGTGTGGCTGTTGGTAGACAGTTGTAGAATGCTAACACCTCCTTATGCCTCTATTGTTGGTGCTGCAGCCTGGAGGCAAGCAGTGCTTAGTTTGAGCCAGTGGTTGCCGTTGGCAGCCACCTGCACTCATTTTTGGGAGCTTGTAGTTATTTTTCCTCATCAAATATTTATAGACAGAAAAATACTTCAAGGGAAAATAATGAGGAAGTGAAAGGTGGAAAAAACATCATAAAGGGATAAGACTAAAACGAGCAAGAGTGGGATACAGGGGCAAGGAGTTTGGGGTAGTGGAGTAAAGAGGCATGAGGTGAATTCACAACTTCACAGCCTTGGTATTTCTGCGGGCTGATATTTAATAGCGCTGGTCACGGACTTCTGAGCAGATCTCTGGGCACCAGCACTCATTCTTTTACAAATTAAGAACTGGAGACAACCCTGCAGTGAGGAGAATCACTTTACACAACGGTTGAGTCTGGAAGACAGCTTGAGAAGGAGGCATGAAAGCAGAACCCAGCCTTTATCTGAAGTTGCAGACAGTCTATGCACTGCCTCTATCTGTTGTACCTGTACAAAAGTGGAGACCTGTGGACCCATTAATCTACATTCTCACTGACCACAAAATGGGTGGTTTACAGAGTACCCAGAGGAATGCTGTGCAGCCATCACTGCTATCTGCTCCCCAGAGGTGAGGTGAGATCCCCTGAAGTTCGATCCAGATAAAGAGTTTTTTCCTGTCCTGAAGCGAATGGAAGTACCATGTCTGAGAGAAGATCTAAGAAGTCAGCTAGGAAGAGCTGACAGGCAGCATGGATAAGAAGGGGTAGACTCTGGACCTGAGGGTCCTTCCCCTAGAGACTCTTGTGAACTTGATTGCTGTGCTCCCAGATCTGATTCTGCCACAGTTGCAAATGCAGAGGATCCACTGTGCTTACTCAAAGTACACTCAAGTGGATCACGCCACAAAGTAAACTGCTGCGAAGTCTGTGGCACTTGCTTGAAATGTGCCCAGATGGACTCTGAAGCTGTTAGTGGGTAGCATTCATTTACAGCGTGCCCAGCCAGACTGCACCTGTTAACCTGATTGCTGCTGAGCCCTTGGCACATCCCAGAATTGTGGCTAAATGGACTCTGGAGCAGGTAGTCCAAAGCACTTACCTAAATAGTGCCCAAGGGAGCTATGTCATCGCAACCCTGAATGTGGCATACCTAAGGTGCTGAACCGAAGTGCAGCCATTGGACTGTGACGCCACTGCTGAATCTGTAAAGTGCCTTGAAGTGGCCCAACTGTTGCAAGCTGCACTTAAGAACTGAAGCAGACTGCATCGCCTTTACCTGGACCCTAGTACCTTCCACTGGAGTTACTGATTCACCAGCAAGCACATGTGGAAGAAGGACCCTCTGATTACCAGTGATCTCCAACTTCCCATTGACTTACTGTGCACCTGGAAGAAGGCTGACTCTCTGAAGTCAGTCTGAAATCCTGAACGTGACCGCCTAGCCCAGGCCTACCGAAAAGTGAGAGACTTAGCACCCACCTTACCTGAAGGCATTGCAACTGTATCTGAGACCTAAACTAGACTTGCCATATTCTATTGAAGAGAAGAGGTGAATGGTGAGTGTTGCAAGACCCTTGCCTGAGGCACGGTGGCTCTGTGCTGGAGATCCAGATTGCATTTTGAAGTGTATTAAAGTATCTTTTTTAAATAAAAGAAACACACTAGGCTGAACAATCATATATTATGTTTCTGGGTGTTTGTTAAGTGGTGAGCTCCTTCAGAAGCATGTGACTGTTCACTAATGCTGCCACTGAGAGTCAAGTGAAGAACTGGGTGTGCTTGGCACAATCTGCAAAGCCATAGAAAAATGGACCCCGGGACAGTGAGGCAAATTATGCTAGCCCCCACTAGTGGGTCCCAGTAGCCCCTGCTTACCCCGTGCCCCCTGACCCCGAATAGGGACTGACTTGGAGTGATGCTGAGAGTGTCCTGAAAGAGCACAGGAGGCTACACTTGAAAGGAAAGGAATCCGTCCCTGCCCACTTCCACACACACTAGAAACTGAAATGTGACTGCAGTGCTAGACCCGGGGAAAGGGGGAGGAAGGTTCCATGTCTCACTCCCAAGTGAGACAACGGAAAGGGTGAGCCACCCTATCTACTAGACCCCAGACCCTATGTAACATAAACATCTCTGAGAAACTTTGAGTAATATTCCAGGTCCTGCTTCCCAGGTCGAACAAAGGGATCAGGCAGGTGCGGTTTCTCTTTTACGGCTAAAGGGCTGTGCCCCTCTGAATTTGCTATACATTCATATAAAAAATAATAAATAGATCGATTTGTTTAGAGATACTATCATATCTCTAAACAAATCAATGCATTTAAGTCTGAGCTGTCTGTCTCAAGCTGCCTGCCCCACCTTGCTTTGAAGCACGAGACGGAAGCCAGGCAGTAAATCAACTTTCTACACTGTGACGCACGACGTCATTGTGGTCTATGCAGGTATCCACTATAGGCCAGTGATGATTTTAGCGTTATAGTTTTGGGCGTCAGAGTCTTCATCCCTGCGTGAGGGCAGTCATCTGTCATTAACAGTCATAGATCCCACCCTTTACCCATTTGTCATGCAGTAGGAATGGAAGCAAGCACGTGTGATTTAATGCCTTGTCTTCGGTAACAGTAAGTGTTCTAATGCTAATCTTGTGTTATTTTTGTAGTACTGAGACCCCTTGTCACAGTAACCTCCCCCATGTGACACCCCAGGCCCTGGCTGCAGATCGCTGGCTCCTTTAGAAGTAGAGCTACTGTATTTGTTCCTCGGGAAACCGTTCCAAAAGACGAGCAGGGATATTACTCCCTTGCGAAATGGATCCAAATATTCGAGTCAAGCAGAGAAATACGTGCTTACATTAAAGGCAGTAAAGGCAGTTAACTGCTGTATGACGTTAAAACGACCCCTATCTTCATGCCCTTAATGCCACAGACATAGATTGATATAAGAACAATGAATGTTAAAATGTGTGTAATTTGTGTCAGCCATTTAGTTCCCCTTATTTCACGTTTTACTTCATGTTGCATTCCCCAAGAGAGTTAGCTGTTTCATCATGCTGTGTTTCTGTGCATTGTATTACTCTTGCATAGTACATACTTTGAATAGTGCCAGGTGTTTATGAGGGGATTTGATTGAGAGCTCTGCTGCTGAGGGTGAAGGCAAAGCAAAGTGCCTGACAGTGGGTTGGTCTCTCTGCAGAGCACACAGATCAACGGTCATGTATTCCAGTTGCAAATTAAATTCAGTGTAAATGTGTGTGAAGGGGTGCGTAGATGTGAAAATATTTAGAAGGCAAAAGCAAAATGAAATAAACTGCTTAAATGTGAATGAGTGCAGTGTATGTTTGGGATGATAAAATGAGGGAGATGCAAGGGAGTGCATTCGGGGGAGAGGGAAAAGAAAGTGCTGACAAGGAAAGAGATGGAGGTTGAAAATGTGCAGATGGATGATATGTGAAAAGAAAAAAGACATACATATCTACCGTAAAGCATACATAATTGAAGGCCATACACCTTCCATAGGCCTTAATAACATTTATTCCACAGTCTAACAATTTCAGAATTGAAACATTTCCAATGTTAATTATTTATAACTAATCATGTTACTCATTTATCTTACACAGATAACAACCATTGACAAAGCCAATAGTACTGACAGGTTTTAGGTGTTTGTCAGTTGTTGTGTTATATTTATGGATGCAATAACATCTCAGAGAGAAACCAAAATGCAGGCCAGGTGGCACACTATGGGAATCTCAGAAATTTGTTTTACATCTTCCCTTTTAGAGAGCCCCCACTTTTTTCATCCCACTTAAAGATCTGTCTGCACATATTTCTGTATGATTGATTTCAGCCAGCTGATGCTGCATGCAGTGCAAGACACTGGGCAAGCACACACTTTAAACCACCTGAAGTTGTTGCACTGTAAAATTTGCACATAAAAGTAAATGTTGAACATAATAATGCAGTAAGATATGGGGCAGTTTTGAGTGTGTTTAATATTTCAAGACTATACGTTCCCACTGCTTTATAAACCTTGCTTTCTCACTAAATTCAATTGCTTTCAAATGCACCATTTGTAAAAAAAAATCAATTTTTTCTTGGGAGGAGGACTCACTTCGAACCCCATGTTTCTCAATTAAGCTTGGTCGCTTCACTCACTATATAAAAATCATACCCAACTTTTACGCCTCACCACTTTCAAATGTCACCAGCAGCCACTGGGATCAGGGCAGCCTCAGCTAAGCCCTCCGTTTTGAGTAGCTCTGCACACACAAGAATTCAAATAGGTAGCTATACTCATCCAGTACAACACACATATGCTTCAATCACACCTTTCCTCAAAAATACAAAACTGAACCTACATTCCACACCCACGCCCCACATGGATGCAGCAAAGGATATGCCTGAGGTAGTCCAGCAGACCCTTTACTGGGAGACACCACTAGGCATCAGGCACAAAGGGCCTGACCCTTCCACCATTGCCAGTCTCCCTCACCTCTGTGAGAGGACATCAGCCACTCTCCATATGAGGAAAGCACAATGAGTGCCTGTCCTGGGGGTCTTCATCCATTGCACGAGGTACTGTCGGTAAACACACATGATCACCGTGTTCCCTGGGGAAAAGATAGAAGAAAAACCCGCAGAGACATGTAAGGAGTGGAACGTAGGGCGGGAATGTACGTTCTCCAGAGCAGCCTATAAGTCTTATGTTTTATATTGTCGGTATGCAGAACTATTTTAAAATACGCTAATCAGCACTCATTTAAGGATCAGCATGAAACTGGTGATACCGTTTACCTGTACCCGGGTAGACAAGCTAAGCAATCTACAAATTGCTCATTCATTCATTCACGTACATGAAAAGCATACAATGCCTCATTCTCTCTTCTACTCTTTTTCCCTTTTACCAGCTCTCTTCCTTCCCCCTACACTATCCATCCCCCTTCCCTACTGACACAAACTCCCAATTGACTCCAAGGTCATTTATGAGATTCGCTAATGACAGTCGTGCTGCTTTGCATCACATTGCAAATTAAGCATATCTAATCTAACCTAGTGCCACCAACAACTCAATTTTCCAATTTAAACAGAAAAAAATTATCAAAGAAATGTGATTTAATACTATCTTTGTATTGAACCCTCTTTGTCATCTTCAGGTGAATCATTGCATTGAAGAAGCTGAAATTTAAATCGTTCTTTGGCAATTTAGAATATCTTGGACACCGATTATGAAGCCTTTATGGATCAGTCGTATAAGAACGAAAAATAATAAAATAAAGGCACCAGTTTTCCAAAATCAAATATATGACTAAGTTCACCCGATAGAGAACAGCTGCTCACATTAAATATATACGCACAGTACAAAAATGGGCATAACGACGCAATTATTCTTGAAAAGAGATTAAGGGCTTTACCATTGTAAGAAAAAAAAAACTCTTCTCTACAGCAAATGACTTTTGGTGTACACCACCAAAGTTGTGTTTGTGTCAAAGTCGGTGAAGCCAAGAATATGGTTGACAGGAGGTGGATCATGTGATTGCCAACTAACCATCTGTATAGACCATCATAATCCAGCCACAGCCGTGCATCACTCCATTTTTTGAAACAGTTTCATCTGGAGGAGACAATGTTGGCGAGTCTATGGTCACAAGAACGACGTCAATAATTCCAAGGAAGCCCCCAAAATCAGCTCTGGATAACTGTGCCCCTGCAGAACCTTCAAATCTAAAGCCTTGTATGGACAAGATCCCGACTGTCATGCTTTGAAAGGAAGAACCAGTGGTCTTGGCAACCTGCTTGGGGCAGTCAGGAGAGCTTATCCTTGCTGGCAGTGCTGATGCTGTTGTAGCGACTGTGATCCTGGGTACCCAGCCTGATGCTCATCCGATAGGCGGCTTTCACAGAAGTGTGCCCTCTGATGAGGCGTACTAGTTTGCATGGACCATCATTGCAGCGGCAAGAGAAAAAGTCTGGATAGGGAAAGGATAAGATGTCTCCCCATCGCTGGGGCACCATCTGAAGTATGAAGGTGATGAAGACAGTGAGATTGGAACTAATATATTCCAGCGTTTCCTTCCTTTCCAGTAGCCGAAAACAGTGGGTTGACTTGTGAGGCACGTGATGTAGATGAAAGAGGCCCCCCGTCAGCCTATGTTGCTGGAAGTTGGTCTGTGATGCATGCACGAGAAGTTCTACTAAATCTACAATGGCCACTGCTTTTAGCGTACAATTGCGCTGTCTTGGTGCTCCTTATTACACTTGTGACAACATCTGAGAGTCATATTTGTGAGAAATTGCAGGTGATGCTGGGGTGTGACTTGGCTTCTCTAGATTGAACCTGGTGTCCCAATATGCTGGGTAGGGCTGGCACCTAGGTTTTCTATTTCATGCCCACCATACACCCTTCAGTTGAATAGTAATGGATAAGCTAAATCTGGCATGTTTGCCCTTTTGAACATGATTGGCAAGACCCAGGAGAATGATGTTTTGAGGCCTGCTCCAACCATAAGTTGTCCCATTGATCCGGCGGACCATTTGAATCACTTTCTTCATTCTCTAACCTGCCTGGGAGACTAAAACCGAGACACTGACAAATTACATCGGCCTCCTAAGAGCAGATCAGAGAATGTTTTTAGACAGAGTGAAAGCAATGGAAAGAACTGGTGCCTGGAGTTGGCGACCTTTGAAGTCAGGTTCCTTTATCGGCAAGAATGAATCAGATATCTTAAATTCAGAACCATGGATGCTGAAGGCCAGGGCCACAGGAGTAGCATTAGAACTGTCAGCATGCTGAAGTGGGCTGAGGAGTCCAAAGTTGAATTGTTCTTAGAGTGCTGGTTGCCAACAATGCAATACTGAGTGGTCTTGAAGCTTTTTGCATGAGGAGGGACCTTAGCAAGGCTCATCCACCCCACCTGCTACTAGGTGCTCCTTCCAAATGAATCATATGTAGCTAAACTGCTGAACTACCCCGACCCTGGCATTATTTTGTAGGAAACCCAACGGTATGGTGCCAAGAATGAAGTCAAGAGTTTTGGAACTAGTAACAAAAGGGGAAGACTCTTCTACAAGAAGATATCAGCACACATGCAACACAGAGTTTGTCAATTTTAGAAGAGGTGGTGTGTGGGCCTCTGCCAGCTGGGTTGAGAAGAAGAGACTGGTAGGTCAACCTAAGATAAAGAACCAATCAGGGTTGCTTTCTAAGGCCACCGATTAGGGGGTGTGCTTTCAGGTGACTTTAAGTAGTGGCAGTGGGAATTAGTCGGTGCCTCACAACTTGATTTGCTGTAAGGTGAAAGATATTCAGACACAAATTCATATGCATCACCAATTTCAGAGACATTTCTGCGAAGACTTCTCAAGGATTTTACAAACCATTACAGTAATAACCAAGAACAAGGTATTTGTCAAGCTTGAGTGATGGGCTGTGGTTCTGATGAGGATCTTTTTTCCTCCCTCTCTTTCTCACATCGATAGGTAGGTAAAATACATGCAAATCAAACAGAGAGTAAGAAGCGAAAGGAACAAGTTGTGAGAAAACATCTGCTTCTTGGTTTCAGCAAGGCGAAGACAGACTCAGTATTGAAGGAGTCTTTAGAGTGAGAAATATATATGTGCCCCTCCACTCCTCTTTACACAAGAAATTGGCACAACAGGGTACCTGTCAGAAATTCTGTTTAACTTTTAACTAGTCAGTCACAACCATCACTGTGCAGATTATGTCTATATATATATATATATATATATATATATATAGATATATATATATATATATATCTATATAGATATATATATATATATATATCTATATATATATATATATATATATATATATATATATATAAATATATACACACACACACATGCAATATATATATATATATATACACACACATATACACACATATATATTTCACACATATCAGAGCCAAATATAGGCAAGAAACCAATAGCCACGTCAGAAAATATGGAGCAATATTACCAAGTCATTATCATCACATCGATATGTTGAAGAGATGTTACTGGCAAGCACAACCTGACCATGGTCATTTCTTGCCAACCAGAAGCAAACTGTAAGGCCATGACATTTTCACCTTAGGACAACAACATAGAACTGCCTTAACAATCTACATACAGGGAGACATGAGGTTCAAATATGTCTTAATGTCATAACACATTGGTTGGAATCTGAGGATGCCAGGAGAGGCAGTAATTATAGGAAATAAAGAACAAGAACACGACAGCCAGATGACCATCTCTCAGCCCAGTAAACACGAAGGAACTAGAACGAGGGAAAAAACAGGAAAAGTGCAGAGAGCAATAATGGTGATGAACTAATCAAATCTGGAAGCAAATTAACTGGTGCAAAAAGTTGCTAGGAAGCTTCTACATGTTAACCATGAGCCTAAATAGTCCTTCTACCTTCGCTGTCCCAGGAGTGGTGTGCTCAACCCTGAAGTGAATACTCAGATGGGTTAGCGGTCTAGATCATGCTGCTAAGTTCAAGCCAATTTGATAGCTCCATCTTTTGGTTCTCGCTGATGCTTCTGGGATCTGTAGTCTGACCTGTCCTTTCTCCAAATAACCAGGTTTTCTCATGATATTCCTTACTGTTTTTTTTGTGATATTGACCCAACCTTATTCATATTCCTTGCACTATCTTTCATTTGGGTTCAGAAGATGATTCTTCACGCAGATCCAGTAGTCGGACATTCTGATTTCAATCAACTGTTTATTTTAGCGACAGATGCATCATCATTTGCAATTGGTGTTATTTTGTCACAGCATTCTTCTCCCAGCCTCGTTCCACTACAGAATTAAATTATACCACCCCTGATTGGGAGTTGTTAGTGATGAAAGAAGCATTCACACATTGGAGACAGCACTTAGAAGGCTGAGAACACTGTCACTGTATAGACCAACCAAAAGGACCTGAAGTTTTTAAAGTCAATCAAGTACACTAATGGCAGGCATACCCGATGGTGCTAGTTTTTTACTGATTTATAAATCAAATCACATATCGGCCTGGAAATTGCCAAGTTAAAGCTAACTTATTGAAATGGGGAGAAAATCACAATATTGAAAATAAATCACCTTCATCTATTTTGTCAACAAGGCCTGAACTAAAAGAGAAAGTGAATCTAGTTAGTGAGGAAATAAGAGCAGAACAAGAGAAGATCAATAAGCAAGAATTGATCCAAGAAAAGGCTGAGGTAAGAAGGAAACAAAATGGGCTATTGTTTCATAACAACAAGGATTTTCAACAAAAGATCCTGCTTTTGTGTAATGATTCCCACATAGCTGAGCACTCAGGAATCAGAAAAGACTTGATAACTGATCACAAAACTATTCTGATGTGAAAGACTGCAACATTCTGTTAAAGATCAAATCAGGAAATGTGCCACTGGTGTACAGGCTAAGAATGGTTGTACGAAGCCTGTGGGCCTCTTGCCGCCTGTGCCCATTCCTAGGTCGTAGATATCTATGGAGGTTTTGTGAGGTTGCTTAAGTGTCAAGATTGTACTTTGTTATGGGTAGTGATTGACTACTATTCAAATCTGTCACACTTCGTTCCACTAGAAGTTACTCACAGTACCTGAACTATTCAGCCAGTTACTGAAACAGATAGCTAGATTATAAGGGTTACCAGAAATAATCATATCAGATAGGGACTCACAGTTTAGTATACGATTTTGGAACACACTATTGAACAGATTAGGTATTATCAGTTTCATCTAGTTATCATTCACAGACAGACCATCAGATTGAACATTTGAATTAGGCTTTTACCTAATATCTCCATTGCTTCATTTTGGGACATCATAATGACTGGGTTTCATGGGCGCTATTAGCCGAATTTGCTTACATTACGTCACTACATAGTATGTTAGGATTTTTATATTTTCTTTACACCTAGGGGTTTCACCCTATAGTATGTCTTGCTTCATATAAAACCATAAAAATACTATCAGTGCAAACTGAAACTTAGTAAATTGTCCGAAATTCATGAGTCTGCTATTTCAGATATCAGAAATGCTAAATTAGAGTACAACACATATGAAGATATAAATACTACTGGGGCACTGAACTTTCAAGTAGGAGAAAAAGCTTAGCTGTCCACAGCTCCAAGTACACATCCAAATATTGCACCATACTTTTGAGGCCCATCCCAATAGTGCAAAGAACAGGCAGGGTAGCAGTGAAATTAAAATTGACTAGTAAATATAGTATGCACACATTTTTCCTGTTTCCAAAGCAAAAAAAGCACTAGGAAAACACAATTTCAAAACCACTTTGGTACAGGCACAAGGACGCCCTGGACATGAGGTAGAGGCCATATTTGATAGCAAGTGTTAATGAGCAGCTTTACAGTATTTTGTACACTGGACAGAATATGATGCATTAGAACAACCTGGGAGCCAGTCTCATTTGTACATTCACCCCATCCTATAAAATAGTTCCACAAGGCACCTCCTTATAAACCAGCTCCTCCAGTTAGAACTGGGGAGTTTGCTGGGGGGTTGCGTCTGGAATCAGGGACTCAAGAGGCCTGAAACTAGTAATAAGATAGAAAGATTCACTCACAAAAAGACATCACCCCACTGGTGACACATAATGGGGCCAGGCGAAAAGAGGTGGAGGGCTGTGTTTTGGTGGCTGAGAAGGAGGAACTGGCAGGCCAATCTGAGATGAAGACCCAAATCAGGATGGCACTTGGAGACCAAAGAATAGGGTAGGTGTTTCTAGGTGTCTGTAAGTAGCAGCATAAGGAATTAGTCTGTTCCTTGCAACTTGCTTTGATGAAAGGGTGCCACTTTGCTCAGTTTGTACATCACTAGCGTTCCCACACCTGCCTCGTTTTTTGCCCTTCCTCTTTGTGTTTCCTTTCTTTAGGTTTTGTGACATGTCTATTTTCTTTGGCATTTACCTTTCGCTGTCTATCCTGCTGTCTCTTGTGGTCTTGAACTCAGAGATACTCTCCTTTTACTGTCAAGGTTTGTCAACAACCAGTGACCTGGAGCATGGTTTTAGTATGCTACTCTTTGAGATTGTTTTGTGGTGGTTGCCTTAACATCAGCAACTAAAGTATATTCGATGTTCTCAAGACCCCACTGCTCTACTCTTCACTGTACCACAACCTGTCGAATCCCTGTAGATGAGAGCCGCAGCAGTGGTGTTTTCCCTCTCTTCTCTTGCTTATCCCCTTTACATTCTGTCGAGGTGCAGGCAGTGAGATTTTGACATTGGCTTTCCAGTCCTCCCAGCAGCATTTGCAAATCTATTGGCAGGTGATTCCTTCATGGTTGGTACTGCAAGGTTCTAATATTTCGTAACTACACAATAGCAGTCAAGAAAATACTCTTTCTGAAATGCAGGTCCAGTATATGTAGCTTTCCCAACCAAGCTCAAAATTGTGTTAAGCGGTAAGGCTTTGTTCTTCACTGAAGCATCAGATTTCAGGAAATGGCAGGAATAACACACAGACTTCAAAGATTTTGCCCAACAAACCCAATCCCAAGAGTGTCACCGAAACTGAAGTTCCAGAAAATAAATAATAGACATTGCAGACTCTAACCAACATACATTGAGTAATCAACAGCAGCTATTTCAGCAGTGAATGCATTGAAAATGACAGGTGCATCAGCTAGTGACTCCAGTAATTGAGCATTGTTGAGTAGGGTTAACATGGAAAATTCAACTGTCAACAAATGGAAGGACACTGAGATCACTGCCATGCCTTCTGAACATACACGTTGACTGCCCACCAGTTGCTAGCCTGCTTGGCTGGGGAAGAATGTGTCTTGATTGTTTGCTGTTGCTTGTTTGGCTGCTTGACTGGGTAATCACACCCAGAACTGTTTGGAAATAAAGCTGTGTCTATGTTGGATTTTATTCATTGTGGGTATGAGAGGTTTGTTGCGTGGGATCAAATACCACCCCCCTCTTTGAGATTAGTTGATTTTTTTTGTTTCCTCTCTGTATTGATTATTGGATCCAACCTTACTCATTGCAATTAGCATCCTGCAAAGCCATAGCTAGCTAGATAGCTTAATATTTGGGTTGGACTGCTAGCCAGAGTAGATAGAGGTTGTTTGATAGTCGGTGCCATTATTAGCTTTTATTACAGTTTAAATCAGTGCTTCTCAAACATTTTAGAGCCACAACCCAATTTTTAGAATGACAAACATTTGCGACCCACCCAGCTTTAAAGGACTTGAGGTGGACAATATTTTAATGTAACTAAAGGATGGAGTGGTAGTGCACTGTCATTTACAGACAGTACACTTTCAGTGAAATGGACACTAAATCTGCACAGACATACAGTTGTACTGATAAAACTATATTGCACACAAATGATAATGTGTAGAAATCGGGTTTAAGTGACAGTTTGACATTTGTGCATGACCAAGTAAAGTGTCTTGATTTTTTTTAACCTGTTAAAGTCGTTTTCGTCACACTTCAAAATTGGAGAAAAAATAATTTTGCTTTTTGCTTTCCTAACTGCTGAATGTGTACAGTTCATTTACAGGAATTTACATGTTGTGTGTTACAAACAAGTAACATTCTACAGCCTTTCCGTTCACACGCCCTTTACCCCAGCAAGATTGTCACATAATTAATTTACTTTTTCTTTCTGTGACTGCAAAGACTACAAAAATCACCACGTAAAAAAATTAGAAGCAATATGTCAGAAAACATACCCTTACTTTGAAACGTAGCAAATGTGACGAGGTCAATACAGAATTTAAAGGCATCTTTACTTATTGATTGGATTTTCGTGACTCACCAAAAATTCTCTTGCGACCCATCAGTTTGGGAAACACTGGTTTCAGTAGTTATTGGGTGGCCAGTTTGTTTGCACTGAGTGGTTTTCAAAACATTTATTTTTTTATTCAGGAGACCAAAGTATAGAAGGTTACAAAAAAGATGGCAAGGAAAATGTTATACCCTGGTTTTCTGCCTTACACCAGGGTGTGCGGGTATTTGTGAAATCAGAAGTGAAAATTATCAGCACTTGATGCTGAGTTTGTGTCATAAAAATAATGCAAATCCAGGTCAAAATGCTTGTTTGGGATTTACTTTCCAATGTAAATCCTGATTTAAATTGAAAAGTTCCCTAAATGGTCTTCTTCGCATCCCGGGGGCGTTCTATTTAGTGGTACATGGTCGTTTCCATGCAACCATTCATGGGTTTTGATGCAATTCCTATCTATTAACATTGGTAGATGGAAATTTGCACCAAAAACTACTCGCAGCCGGCGCAATGAGTGAAAAACCTGTCTCAGCACTTTTCAAATCTGTATGTGTGCTGCATGTCCAGCACACATACAAAGTGGAAACATTATTAAATCATGATTTTTACTGCAAGAGTCTCCTTCTAGTACAAAACCTACGCTTGACAGAACGCACACACCACTGCACTATAGTGCAAGAGGGTGCATGGGCGCATGGCAGCCAAAACTGTGTTTGTGCTGGGGGAGAGAAAAACAGCGTCTTGTCGCTAGATATGGCGCTGTTTCCATGTTCCCTACTGAGGCAACACAGCAGAGCAACTATGGTTTCTGTCCTTCCTCGTGCCAAAAATTAGTAAATCTGCCCCCACAAATCTCCTTGAAGTAGAGAAGGCATCTACAAACATTTGGGGTTTTGTTATTGTGTGTGGGACATAAACAAAGGAAAAAAAATCTTTATGTGTCACAAGTGAGTGACATTTCAATTTGCCTCAGTTTAAAGCTGAAGGAGTGTTGGAAGCACAGAACGACTTGCCGTAGTCTATGCGTAGCAGAACTCAGCAAGATCAACTGATTGTTGTTAAATTTGCAAGTAGTCTTGCCACAAAAGTTACCCGCCAAACGACGCTTTGAGTATGAACGACCAGTGACTTGATAAGACACGCTCTGCGTGGATATGCATAGTTGTGACAACCAATAGCGCTGTTCTGAATGCATTTGGGCATTATTGTTTCTAGCCCCAGTTTCCATGGTTATTTTGTCTTAGTGCGCCCGGGCTCAAACACCACCGAGAGAGTGATATCCGGTAGAAGCACTTGGAAGGCTGTAAGGAGAAATCATGCCGCAAGCTATTGCGGGGCATGCGATCATTGCAGAGCTCTTTATTAGGTTAAATGAATTGTATGTTAAATTAAATCATTCTGATTATGCTAAGTGCTAAAATAGGCATGTCTTCTCCTCCCAGCGGATTGATATAATGCAGTGTTTCCTCCAAACTGAGCTGTGTTTAGAAGATCCTGCTGCTTTCCATCGTTTAAGCCATTGAGGAACAGATGTACTTCTCTGTCCAGATTGTAGCAATTGGCATCATTCCATTAGGGTATTTTCCCTTTGCCAGTGCTTAAAAAAAAGGAAAAAAAGGGGCAGGGCCCTCATCAGGAGGACCCTGCAGCTTGCATCACCCATGGCACCTGCAACACTGCCGAAGACGGTACCAACACAACTACTAACCATCACACTCCTACAGGTGTGACAATTCAGACTAATCCAGGTCCCCAAAGGTATATGAATGGCTTGGATGGCAGTTATTAGTCATTTTAATGTACATTTAATAATTAAACAAGTGCTGTTGTGCTCATCTCTAAATTAGACAGACAGCGCCACCATATGGCAGACTGTCATAAGTGCCCGTGTCCACAGTTAAGTGCTGGTACCGAGCGCCAGAAACTACCAGCTCAAGTTAGGCAGTGATCCAGGTGCTCATTACCATTTTCAAAATGCATAATTTTTCTCTGCAGTGGTGAGGGCATTCAATGTATATGCAAACTCTGAAGACAGCTCAGTTGGCTAACAACCCACTGCACCGCTATAGGTCTCATGAAGAAAGACGAATGCTTTCTAAATTGTGAAGTTTGTTTTGGGTGTCTCACTGAGCAGGGTAGCTCATCCTTGGTTGCCGCAATTCTATGGCGAGCTGTGTATTGCTGACACGTTATAGGTACAAATTGTGTCATGCACACCTCACCATTTACCTCTCCAAGGTTAATACAATTAAGGATATTGGGTTGGATAATATGGACATCTATTTGTGGCACCTAGAAGCCCAGGTGGGAGGTACGCATTATAGTAAAACAGTATTTCTATATTAAAATTTAGTAACACCAAAGTATGTATGACATACAATAACAGGTTATTTCACATATGTAGAAAAATGCAGTGATTTGAGCATTTTCTTTATTTGAATCTGACTTTTTTCCCACACATCTGCAATGGTATTGGCTAATGTATCAATAAAATAAATACAGGCATTGCCATAGAAAAGGGCTGTTCTACATAAGGAGGGCCATATCCATGCCAACGTTTCTAGATAACCACTGCATATGTAAATATATTTACTAAGATTCATTGTGTGTGGATTTATCCTCTGATGAGATCCTGAAACTCTGGCATAGATCTGACCCTCTTGGGCCTGCGGTGACTACCCTGACATAGAACAAGGTGGTAAGAGAAGTTTTGGGGGTTTTAGCCAATAAAATGGGTACACCCATTGACCCTACACTTGCTCATAAGAACCAGTGATGTAACCCTAATTGCTACACAATTTATATTTGCTTAGTATCAATCGGTGCTTATAGTAGCAGAGAGCAACTATCATATTTACCTTAACTTTCTCTTAAAATTGGATTTTTGATGCCTGTTATTTGTTAGTAACACATTAATTATACGACTTTAGAAAGTACAGAAAAAAAATAATTTTGATATATGTAAATATTTTTTATTTTAGTCCTCATTACCGCTAGATTTAGCTCACTTTTCTGTGCCCTTTCATACCGTAAGTAGCTGAACACCTAAGATATTTTGCAGACACTTGGGTCTCATACTTCCCATGACAACCAGCAAATTCAAAGATAATAATAGGACTGCCAAACATGCTTTTTTGCCAGACCTCTTCTCTCAGTCCCATCCAGTTTATGAAGGGTTGTCAAAATTCATATTTTAAATTTTCTTTTCCCAAACATTGAGGGACATATTTACAAAATTGTCACCCAATGCAGTAGATAAAAATGTTGCACTGTGTTGTGTGACAGGGAAGGAGAAGGAGAGTGCCATATGTACAGATATATGTCACTTTCCTCCCCTCTCCCTAGCGCCCGCACAGAATTTTGCTGCAGAGCGCCATGCACACACCTGCGTGAGTCTAGCACAGGGTTCACTTCCAGTGCAAAATACCATGCCTAGACAACTTTTAAAACTTTTCCTGCTTTGTATGTGTGCTGTACAGTTGTTAGTAGATAGGGTTTTGTGTCAAAAGGCATGGGTGGTTGCATGGAAACGCTCACGTACCACCCATGTAATGCATGCATTAAAGCAGCATAATGCAAAGCAATTCTTTGCGTTATTTTTAGGCAACTTTCCGGCACAAAACAATGTCTTCCTTGATTTCATATCTTGCATTTCTATTTCCATGTCCAGGTCTGAAAAGCACACCAAGAAAATACCTGTATAAATTTGAACCTGGATATATTTCCTCTTGTCTTCTCAGACAAAGGTGTACAATAGATTAGCCCAGTGTCATTTAGCAAATCCCCCCTATTGTAATATCCCATCATCTTTAGGCTGAAATTTCATACATTCTGATGTATCTGGAGATAGTCAGATAAGAGGCGTTCTGCTGTAGGATGTTACCCTATCTAGCCCCAATGCTGTACCAAACACTCGCCAACTCTCCTAGTACCTTTAGGCAGACCTTTTTGAAGTATTTTGGCTCACCAAATTACTATACATAAGGCTCCTTGCTGGCATATATCTGTACTCATGTCTTCATACAGGTGAACCCTACTTTTTTGGGGAGGCAATAAATACTCTGCAGTTTTTGAACCTGAAAGCCCAGTAATATGGGGATAAATCTGGATCCTGTAATTCCCCTTTGTCAATTTTCGTTCTTACTTTTTATCCACAATAACCCGTTACCTTTAAATGCCCTGCTAAATCTGCCTATACTACCTTTGATTTTTTGTGTCTTTTCTCTCAAATTTCAACATCATTCAGCTAAATAAGAAATATGTTTTAATAAGACTGCACATCTTTATTATAATAACCTGCTCAAAGAATGCTAGGTGGAGGCTTTTTAAGTTGTTTAATTAGGATATGAATTTATTTAGAAACCATAAGTTGTTGTCAGGAAGTTCCTCTAGATTCTGTGTGATGACGATCCCTAAATATTTGAATTCCCTTGTTGTTGTTCTTCCCTCCAGTCTACCATTGTAAGACATAGGCCCTCATTATGACATTGGCGGTAAATCCTGCTTATCGCCGCGGTGACAGCCGCCAACATATCGCCGTGGTGGCGAATATCCGTTCGCCATATTATGACACACACACACACACCAATTCAACAGAATACTGCCACATACACAAATCCGCCAGCCCAAAGGTCAGTGCTAAAGTGGCAGTACCAACACCCATACCGTTACCCCAACAGAATAACACCCACCACATTATGACCCACGGAATCACCATGGCGGACATTCAGTGGCGGTAAACCATTGGTGATACAAACCACTGCACTCAGGATGGACACCCACATACAAAACAACACCACATTGGCCAATACTAAAAACACACACCTGACACTCATACACACACCACACACACCCACAGCACTATAAAACACACACCCACATTACCCTCAACCATTTACAAACAACAATTACTGCTATGAGATTGACACAAACAGCACAGAGACAACTAGACACACACACCACATACACCCATACATCCCTCACACACACCACATCACACACCCCACCACATTACTCAACACACTCTCACCAACACACACCACACAACACCAATGTCCCCACAAAGGCACCCCGTTTCACTGATGAGGAGTTAAGAGTCATGGTGGAGGAAATAGTCAGGGTAGAGCCACGGCTGTTTGGAGCACAGATACAGCAGATATCCATTGCCAGGAAGATGGAGCTATGGCGGAGAATCGTGGACAGAGTGAACGTCAGGGGACAGCATCCAAGAACAAGGGACAACATCAGGAAGAGGTGGAACGACCTACTGGTGAAGGTACATTCTGTGGCAGCAAGTCACCAGCTCGCCATACAGAGGACTGGCGGTGGACCCCCACCTCTTCAACCACAGCTCACAGCACAGGAGGAGCAAGTCTTGGCATTACTGCATCCTGAGGGACTCGCTGGAGTAGCGGAGGACTGGACACTGGTAAGTCAACATTTACCACATATCACCCCCCAAACCTGCATGTCATCACACCCCCTCACCCTCACACCCATCACTCCACTCCACCCCCTACACTGCACCAACACAGATGACTAACCCCAATGCCAAGCCCTGCATGCCATACCAATGCATGGACAACCCTCTCAGCCCTGCATGGACATCCACCACCAGAGCATGCACAGCATAGGGAATCTAACAATCCCACAATACATCACCATACAGAATCAAAGGTGGCAGGGCAACAACAGTGATAGAGGGGAAGCCAGGGATGAACAATATGTCACAGGCATGAAGCATAATACATCACTTACATCCCCACAGGTGCCCCAGCCAATGTCAGCGGAGAGGAGGTGCCACGACTATCCAATCTCCCAACAGAAGATGCCCCCAGTGATGACAGTAACTCTGAACTTCAGGATCTGGACCACCAACCTAGCCTATCAGGGACCACTGGACAGTCGGTCACCCAAGGCCATGCACAGTCCATCACAGAGCCTCCCCCATCAGTATCCAACACCACAGCACTCACCCAGTGTACCCGCACCTCTGTCCCCAGGACACGTCAATCAGCAGTGTGCCCACCTGTACAGGGGCCCCAGTCCACACCTCATACCCAAGACAATCAGGGACCTGGGGTCAGTGGCAGTGGGCACACCATTCAGGGGACAGAGGAACAGGCCAACAGGGACACTGGGAGGACCGCTGTGCGCTAGGGGGAGGACATGCCCAGGGAACCGACTCTCCAGGAGGCACTCACCAAGATCCTGAGAGCCTACCAACATTCCCAGGACATGATGGGCCAGATCCTTGACAACGTGCAGGAGAACAGGTGGCTGCAGGAGGAACAGTATCAGGGGATCAGGGAGGACTTGCAGGCCATTGACACCACCTTGATCTCCATAGCAGGGGTGCTGGCAGACATAGCCAACTTCATGAGAGAGGCAACAACACAGCAGCGGGCCCCTACCACTAGCGAGTCCATTGACCAGCCCTCCACTTCCACAACAGCTAGTGGGCAGGAGGCCCCGCCACAGGACCCATAGGCCACCAGCACCCCTCCCCCTGCAGAAGGTGAACCACCCCTCAAACGTTCCCTGTGAGCCAGACAGAAGCCAGAGACACATGCCAAGACCACCGCCAGAAAATGAGACTCTCCTGATTGCCCCACTTGTGTTCCACACAGTCATCCTGTCCACTTTGAACTGCCTTTGATCCCCTTCCTTTGGCCCCTTGGACACTGGACCTGTGCTACAAACAGACTGCAACAGTGCCCTGGACTTTCCTCCATCATCACCCCATTTCCATTGCATTTTTCCCTCAATTTTATAGCACTACAATAAACACCCTTGAACACAACTTGCCTACTAGTATTTTATGTTTTGAAAATGTGCATTTATGGAAACAGTCACATTTAGTGCAAATGATCTGAACACTGTGAGAGCATAGAAATAAGGACATGTAGCTGTCTGCAGTAATCACATCAGTACACAGTTTTTATCTCACCAACATCTGTAAAATGACAAGCCATAGGTGACAGTAAGTTCTGGTGCAATGGAAGTTAATGCCATCATGCTACAGCCACACAGAATACATCAATAGTCAGAGGAATGGTCAGTTGCACTGTCTCACCTATGTGTCATTGGAAGTATTGATGGATAACTGATGTTCTGTTGGCCTCATCCTCAGCCTCCTCACCCTCACTGTTATCATGGTCCACTGCTGCCACAGGGGCATCTCCAGTCTCCTCCTCCTGCAGAAAGGGTGCATGCCATCTGAGGGCCAGGTTGTGCAACATGCAGCATGCCACTACTATCTGGCAGACCTACCCGGGTGAGTAGAACAGGGATCCACCTGTCAGATGCAGGCATCTGAACCTGGCCTTCAGGAGCCCGATGGTCCTCTCGGTGGTCCTTTTGGTTCACCCATGTGCCTCATTATAAAGTTCCTCAGCCCCTGTCCTGGCATTCCTCACAGGGGTCAGCAGCCATGATAGGTTTGGGTAGCCAGAGTCACCTGCAATTATTGAGGGACAACATTTAGCCTCACACAATGATTTGGGGATGACACCTGAAGGAATACACTAACATGCAGTGGGTAGGAACCAGGCTCACCTATTAGCCACAACCTGTGCCTCTGTAGTTGGGCGATCACATTTGTGATGCTGCTATTCCTCAGAACAAAGGCATCATGCACCAACCCAGGATACTTAGCATTGACGTGGGAGATGTACTGGTCTTCCAGGCACAACATTTGCACATTCAGTAAGTGGAAACTCTTCTGATTCCTGAACACCTCTTCATTCTGGTGGTGGGGGGGGGGGACTAACGCAATATGTGTACAGTCAGTGGCCCCAACAGTATTGGCTATATGTCCCATTGCATAGAATCCGGCCTTCACAGTGGCCAGATCTTCCACCCGGGGGAAAGCTATGTAGCTGCACATGTGATTCACCAGGGCAGACAAAACTCTTGACAGCACAATTGAAAACATTGGCTGTGACATTCCTGCTGCCAAGCCCACTGTCACTTGGAAAGAACCAGTTTCCAGGAAATGGAGCACTGATAGCACTTGCACAAGAGAGGGGATCCCAGTCGGATGACGGATAGCAGATATCAGGTCAGGCTCCAATTGTGCACACAGCTCTGTGATTGTGGCCCTGTCCAGTCTATAGATGAGTATTATGTGCCTGTCTTCCAGTGTAGCCAAGTCCACAAGGAGTCAGTACACGGGGGTATGTCTCCTCCTATTTATCCACAGCGGTAGGTATCTAAGGGACACAAGACTGAGTAGGCCATCACAGTTTTAGCAATGGAACCCCAACCTCCGTGTACATAGTGCATTTATGTGATAGGACAGTGGTAATGGTGAGTTATGTGCTAATTTAGGCTGCGACACAGTTAAGGTTGATATGACCGTTGTCCACCACCATGAAATGGCGACCGTCTGTCCTGTATGGAGGGACAGGTGGAAGTGAGGTAAGTCTGCAAACGTTGGGCGTCGTGACTGAAGGCTGTCTTGCACTGCCGTGCAATTCCTCATTGGATAGTATGGGGCTCTATGGAGTACAGTGGCCAATGGGGATGTGCGCTGGCGGTAACGGTGTACACCGTCGCGGACGTGACTGCCATTTTCTATCTGATTCCTCACTTGTTTCCTGACCTTCAACAGGAGAACACCTACACTGCTTGTGCTGCTGTGACCTGTGTCTGGAGCCTACCATGGCCCGTGTGACCGGGGAAAGGACCCCTGCATTTATTTCGGAGGAGTTGGAGTGATTGGTGGATGGTGTCCTACCCCATTACGGACTGCTGTATAGGGCTCCAGACCAACAGGTGAGTACACCTAGGGCACGATGCATGTGTGAAGGATGCATGGAGATGTGTGTGGAAGCATCGTGTCTTTGGGGGGGATGTCTTGTGGTGGTGTACACGGTGTGCGTCAGCCAATGTGTGTGCCAATGGTGACGGAAATGGGGTTGTGGGCCATATGTGTGACAGGTTGGATTGTATGTGTAATGTTGTCCTCCTGACTATATTACCTCTTCAGGTCAGCGCTCATCAAAAGAAGGGATTATGGTGTGCCATTGCAAAGGACTTATGGACCCTGGGGGTCTATGGCAGATGGAGCACCCACTATAGGAAACTGTGGGAGGACCTGGGACACTGGGCACGGAAGATCACGGAGGCCCAGCTGGGAATGGCCTCCCAACGAGGAAGGGGTGCCCATCGGAACCTGACCCCCCTGATAGCCTGCATACTAGCAGGGGCATACCCAGAGCTGGATGGTCGCTTGAGGGAATCACAGCAGCCAAAAGGGGGTGAGTACAGTGGGCATTAGTACAATAAATGGCAGGTGGCATGGGATCTGGGTGGTGGATGTGAGTTAGTGGGTGCCCGTAAGGCCAGGCCAGACATTGCAGCATGATTCATCTCTAGGGTAATGGATATATGGCAAATGCAGGTAACCTAGCTTGTTAGCATTCCATGTCAGTCAGGGCTTTGTGGGTACCAGGAGGGGTGCAGTTGGGTGTGTGTGGCCCTCATCTTGCCATGGCATCTAGCCAAATCACTGGCAGTGCAATGTATAGTGTTCAAGCCTGATCCCTGTGTGTGATGGTGCTGTGTATGCCAACTGTGGTGTTGGTTCAGTAATTGACCCAGTGTTTCCTTTTTCTCTCTCCCCCCTATTTTCTTCTATCATCCTGTCCATGTGTGCATTAGCATCATCTGGCGGAGGAGCAGGGGCACGGGTGACAGAGGGAGCTGCATCCTACAGGACCCTGGAGGCAGAGTCCACCGACGCCGAGGGAACCAGTAGGACGGAGGGCGAGGGGAGCACCACAGCGGACACAGGAGGTGACAACACAGACTCAGATACCTCCTGCAATGGAAGCTTCCTGGTGGTGGCGGACACCTCTGTGACCACCCCAGCTGCAGGTACAGCCGCCACCCCCCATACCAGCACCACCCTTCCAGTAGCCCCTCAGCGAGTTGCCTGCGCCCGCTCACCCAGGAGGGTGGGCATCTCCTTCGCCCTAGGCACCTCAGGCCCTGCTCCAGTGAGCCCTGCTGCCCTGAGTGAGGCAGCTATTGAGCTCCTGAGATCCATCTCTTTAGGGCAGTCAACCATTGTGAATGCCACCCAGGGGCTGGCATCCCAGCTGCAGCAATGCAATGCATTCCTGGAAGGCATTCACAGTGGATTGGCAGCCCAACAGAGATCAATTCAGGCTCTGGCCTCCTCTCTGATGGCAGCCATTGTCCCTGTTCCTACCGTCCCTCCTCCAACTATCACTTTCCAGTCCCAGTCTCCTCAACCCCAGCCCATCCCATGCACACATACAGACGAGCATGCACACAAGACAACACTCAAGAGTGGCACAGTCAAACACAGGCACCACGCTTCATCCCACAAGCACTCACGCAAACACCAGACAATTACAGACACAACCACATCCACTGCCTCCACTGTCTCCCCCTCCTACTGATCCTCCCCTCCCTCACAATCTTATCCACACTCACACCTGCATGCGCTGCATCAACATCCACCACCAGCATCACCACACCAAGCAGCACACACACCTCCCTAGCAGACCACCTCAACATCCATGCAGGTGTCCCTTGTGTCTTCTCCCACCCTGTCTGTCCCCCCTCCTAAAGGACACAAACGCAAGCACTCACACACCCAACAGTCATCCACCTCACATCAGCACACTGCCCATGCACCTGCACCCAAATCCAGCAGACATACACCTCCCACAACCACTCCCTCAAACTCCACTCCCATTCTTCCTCCCTCATCCCACCCCACTGTCCCTAAGAAGCTTTTCCTTGCCCAACTTGACCTCTTCCCTCCCCCTCCCCACATCCTGCCTGTAAGAGCAGGGTCCCAATGACCCAGCCTGCACCTCAGCCAAACAGTCCAGGCGGACAGTGGTGGCACCACCTACTTGTGGTGGCAAGTCAGTGAAGGATCCCACTCCACCAGCCAGGAAGGTTAAGGATCCCACACCTCCTGCCACGAAGGGGAAGGAGCCTGCACCTCCTGCCATGAAGGGGAAGAAGCCCTCGACTCCTGCCCAAAAGGCTAAGGAACACGCACAACCTGCCATGAAGGGGAAGAAGCCCTCAACCCCTCCCAGGAAGGGTAAGGATCCAACGCCTCCTGCCATGAAGGGGAAGAAGCCCTCGACCCCAGAGGAGGCTATCAGGGTGACAACACCACCAGTGGTCAAGGGCCCCCCACCACCAGCTAAGGAAGTGCATCCCTCACCTCCAGCAGAGGCTGCCCAGGAGGCACCTCTACCTGCCACCACAATTCAGCCCTCACCTGCAGCAGAGGCTGCCCAGGAGGCACCTCCACCTTCCACCACAGTTCAGCCCTGACCTCCAGCAGAGGCTACCCAGGAGGCACCTTCACCTGCTGACACTGTGCAGCCCTCACCTCCAGATGACACAGTGCAGCCATCACCACCAGTGGAAGCCATGTAGCCCACCCTCCAGGGACTGCTGTACAAGGGGCCCCCTCCAGGAGCAGTGGGCATGTTCCCCACCTGAAAGATAGTGACCTTGCACTCCCCAGGGCAGAGAAATGGGTATGTAGACCCCTCCAGAACCAGTGGGAAAGCCACCCACTCCAGAGACTGTGGCCTTGAACTCCCCAGCACAGAGTAATGGGCATGGAGCCCCCTCCAGAACCTGTGAGAAAGTCACCCACTCCAGAGACTGTGGCCTTGCACTCCACAGCACAGAGGAATGGGCATGGAGCCCCCTCCAGAACCTGTGGGAAAGTCACCCACTCCAGAGACTGTGGCCTTGCACTCCCCAGCACAGAGTAATGGGCAAGGAGCCCCCTCCAGAACCTGTGGGAAAGTCACCCACTCCAGAGACTGTGGCCTTGCACTCCCCAGCACAGAGATGTGGGCATGGAGCCCCCTCCAGAACCAGTGGTCTTGTTTTCGTATTCGGTTGAGATGCCCCCTAACCCCCCAACTCCCTCAAATGCCTGCCCACTTGAAAACTGATACCCCTGCAGAGTTCTATCCAGATGAAGTCAGGATTCGAGTTGGGCCTTGGACTGTGCCCTGTGGCCATGTGGGCCCTTAGTACATTGAACTGGGCATTGGCCCTTTGTGTACATTTGTACATATCTGTTTCTCGTACAATTGGTTTATTTGGTAGCTGTTTATATCAATACATTCTCATTACTGCATTCTTTTTGTCCTTGCATTATTCTGCCGTTTATCGTGTGCCATTGTTTTTCGTCTGCAACTGATTGTGTGTATGGTGTGTGTGTTAGGTGTGTGGCGTGCGTGTGTGTGTCACTCTTGTTTTCCTCCCTCCCTTGTGTGCTAGGCAGCTGTTCTCACCGCCGTCGTCTTCGTCGGTGTTGGTGTTCCAGGTGGAGCATGACGTAGATGAGCATTGAGAAGACTTGCAGTTCCGGTCCCATGGCGGCGTTGTTCTTCCCTGTGTTTCCGATGGTGAGTCTTTGCTTTTCTGTTCAGTGTTTCCGCCAGGCTTTTGATGGCATTGGTGCCGCCCTGGAAATCGTGGCGGATTGAAGGGTCAAAATATGGTGGGTGATACTTTGTCTTCCACCTGGCTTTTGTTGGCTACCACTGTGGTGAATGTTGTTAACGCCCTGGCGGTTGATGTGGTACATTGGCTGTCTATGGGAGTTTTCGCAGCCAAGGTCATAATTTTACGCTAATTACCACCAGCCTGTTGGTGGTATTACTGCCTCTTTATCACTCACCGCCAGGGTCATAATGAGGGCCATAATCTCCGTTTTATCCTCATTTAACTGATATCCTTAAAAGGTCTCAAACTTACTTTCTAGTCTCTCTATAAGTGCTCTGGTCTTGTATTTAGCTGAAATATCAATGACTTAATCATCAGTGTAACACACTAGCTTCCTACTGTACCCCAGATATTCAAAGCCTTAATATTGGGATGCCTCCTTATTAGCTGTGCTACTGGCCCAATATAGTGGCCAATATGCGGTGGCAATAGGCGAAATCACTGCTGTGTGCCTCTCTGAATTCTTATTTTCTCCATGAGATTTCCTTTAACCCAAACCTTGGCTCTTTGATCTCTATACAATGATTTAATTGCTTGAAAGAAATTAGCATTTATTCAAGAGTTGCTTAAACATTCCCATAAGTAGATCACATTGACCCCATCAACCTCAAGGCTGAAGCTAACATTATTGCTGCTAATGATGTTTTTAAAGGACTCCACAAGATCAACTCCCACCAGTATATATATAAGATCATGTAGCTGCTTTCCAGGAATGAAACCCTTTTGTTCTTTTTGAACCACGTTCTCGATGATTGAGAATAATCTTTTTTCCAATATTCCAACAAACACTTTGGGGGTCATTCCAACTTTGGCGGGCGGCGGAGGCCGCCCGCCAAAGTTCCGCCGCCAGAAGACCGCACCGCGGTCAAAAGACCGCGGCGGTCATTCTGGCTTTCCCGCTGGGCTGGCGGGCGACCGCCAAAAGGCCACCCGCCCGCCCAGCGGGAAAACACCAGCAACGAGGATGCCGGCTCCGAATGGAGCCGGCGGAGTTGCTGGTGTGCGACGGGTGCAGTTGCACCCGTCGCGATTTTCAGTGTCTGCCAAGCAGACACTGAAAATCAATGTGGGGCCCTGTTAGGGGGCCCCTGCAGTGCCCATGCTGGTGGCATGGGCACTGCAGGGGCCCCCAGGGGCCCCACGACACCCGTTCCCGCCAGCCTGGTTCTGGCGGTGAAAACCGCCAGAACCAGGCTGGCGGGAAGGGGGTCGGAATCCCCATGGCTGCGCTGCTTGCAGCGCCGCCGTGGAGGATTCACACGGGCAGCGGGAAACCGGCGGGAAACTGCCGGCTTCCCTTTTCTGACCGCGGCTTTACCGCCGCGGTCAGAATTGCCCCTGATGCACCGCCAGCCTGTTGGCGGTGCATCCTCCAACCCCGGCCCTGGCGGTCCATGACCGCCAGGGTCGGAATGACCCCCTTTGTGATCTGAGTTAAGCAGGGAAATTGGTCTGTACGTGCCACACCTCTTTGGATTCTTGTTGGATTTAAGTATCAAAGTGATAATGATCTCTTCCAATTAGATGGGACTGCATTTTCCTGTAATAGTATCTTGTTGAACAATTCTTTCCAGACTGACATAATTTCTTCACTTAGGTGGTCATTACAACCGTGGCGGTCGGTCTTAAAGCGGCGGTAAGACTGCCAACAGGCCGGCGGAAAAAAAATTGGAATCACGACCACGGCGGAAACCGCCAACAAAGACAGCCACTTTAACACTCCGACCGCCACGGCGGTACAAACAAACAGCTTGGCGGTCACCGCCAACAGACAGGCGGAAGACAATGTACCGCCCGCAGTATCACAACCTACCAATCCGCCACCTGTTCCGGGGCGGATTCACCGCAAACAAAAACACGGCGGAAACAGGACTTTGAAGGGAAAACGCTCACCTCTACACACCCCACGAGGAATCTGGACGCCATGGAACGCGAACTCCACATCTTGCCAGCCCTTATCTTCTTGCTCCTCTACCAGGAGCACGAACGCCGGCGGCGAAGACCACGGTGAGTACTGCACCTACGACACAGGGGAGGGGGAGGGAAAAGAGAGTGACACACACACGCAACACCCCCATCCCCACCCTCACCCACGACAACACACACACTAATACAGCATGATATATAACAGTTACACTCCCCAACCCCCCTTGGAAGAATGCAAGGACAAAAGGAAATTAGTGTAACCATTGTAATATATTAAAATCCAGTACGCAAAAATATATATATATACACTATAAACAAAATATACACCAAGAATAGTAGTCCAGGTAGTGCTCCATTGAAGTCCGTGGAACACTGGGACCACACGGTATGGGCGAGGCCCACACTAAATCCCCGAAATGACGGAGAGAACACTGCAGGGGCATCAGATAGCAATAAAACAGGCACCTCAGGGGGAAGGGAAAGGGGGAACACCCCAACCGGTTGAGTGCACAACGCCAAATCCACGCGGGGCCACATGCCCACTGTTCCATCCTGGGGAGTGCAAAGCCTCAGTCTCTCAAGTCTCCACAGTTGGTGGATTGCCCACTGTGCAATTCTAGGGAGAGCAAAGCCACAGTCTCTCAAGTCTCTACAGTGGGTGGTTTGCCCACTGTTCCATCCTGGGGAGTGCAAAGCCACAGTCTCTCAAGTCTCTACAGTGGGTGGTTTGCCCACTGTTCCATCCTGGGGAGTGCAAAGCCACAGTCTCTCCAAGTGGATAACAGTCTCCACTGGTTCTGGAGGGGGCATTGTGCCCAGAGTGCTTCATCCTGCCAAGGACAGAGGTGGTGGATGTGATACTCCACTGGTTCTGGAGGGGACATTGTGCCCAGAGTGCTTCATCCTGCCAAGGACAGAGGTAGTGGATGTGATACTCCACTGGTTCTGGAGGGGGCTTTGTGCCCAGAGTGCTTCATCCTGCCAAGGACAGAGGTAGTGGATGTTTGTCTCCACTGGTTCTGAAGGGGGCTTTGTGCCGAGAGTGCTTCATCCTGCCAAGGACAGAGGTAGTGGATGTTTGTCTCCACTGGTTCTGGAAGGGGCTTTGTGCCCAGAGTGCTTCATCCTGCCAAGGACAGAGGTAGTGGATGCGATACTCCACTGGTTCTGGAGGGGGCTTTGTGCCCAGAGTGCTTCATCCTGCCAAGGACAGAGGTAGTGGATGTGATACTCCACTGGTTCTGGAGGGGGCTTTGTGCCCAGAGTGCTTCATCCTGCCAAGGACAGAGGTAGTGGATGTGATACTCCACTGGTTCTGGAGGGGGCTTTGTGCCAGAGTGCTTCATCCTGCCAAGGACAGAGGTAGTGGATGTTTGTCTCCACTGGTTCTGGAGGGGGCTTTGTGCCCAGAGTGCTTCCTCCTGTCCTGCCAAGGACAGAGGTAGTGGGTGTGATACTCCACTGGTTCTGGAGGGGGCTTTGTGCCCAGAGTGCTTCATCCTGCCAAGGACAGGGGTAGTGGATGTTTGTCTCCACTGGTTCTGGAGGTGGCTTTGTGCCCAGAGTGCTTTATCCTGCCAAGGACAGAGGTAGTGGATGCGATACCCCACTGGTTCTGGAGGGGGCTTTGTGCCCAGAGTGCTTCATCCTGCTCGTGACGGACTCAGTAGCGTCAGTGCCTTTGGCGCTCATGGGCCAGCGGTGCTTGTTGCGGCGGTGTCATTGGCAGTGGTGCATGTTGTGGCGGTGCCCTGTTCAGCGGTGCTTGTTGCGGCGGTGCCCTGTTCAGTGGTGCTTGTGGCGGCGGTGCCCTGTTCAGCAGTGCTTGTGGCGGATGTGCCTTGTTCAGCGGTGCTTGTGGCGGAGGGGTCCTTTGCAGTGACTCAGCTGCTGGCGGTCATGTCTGGCCCAGCGGGCTGGTGCTGGCGGTCCTTCATGGCCCAGCGGGGCTGGTGCTGGCGGTCCTGTCTGGCCCAGCGGGGCTGGTGCTGGCGGTCCTTCATGGCCCAGCGGGGCTGGTGCTGGCGGTCCTGTCCTGGGCATCAGGGCTGGTGCTGGCAGTCCTGTCCTGGGCAGCAGGGCTGGTGCTGGTGCTGGCGGTGGCCTCCTGGGCAGCAGGGCTGGTGCTGGCGGTGGCCTCCTGGGCAGCGTGGGCGGGTGGCGGTGGCTTGTTGGGCAGCGGGGATGATGGCGGTGGCCTCCTGGGCAGCGGGGCTGGTGCTGGCGGTGGCCTCCTGGGCAGCTGGGCGGGTGGCGGTGGCCTCCTGGGCAGTGGGGATGATGGCGGTGGCCTCCTGGGCAGCGGGGCTGGTGCTGGCGGTGGCCTCCTGGGCAGCGGGGATGATGACGGTCTTCTCCGCCGTGCTGCTCTTCCCAGACTTGCTGACTTTCTTGTGGCCCTTCCCCACCTTGGAAGGTGTCGCAGCTGACTCCACACTCCCACCTGTACCCCTCCTGGGTGAGCGGGCACGGGGCAAAGGCTGAGGGGCCGCTGGGAGGGCGGTGCTGGTAGGGGGGGTGGCGGCTGTACCTGTTGATGGGGGTGGCACAGATGTTGTCGCCACCACAAGGGAGCTCCCATCAGAGGATGAGTCCGTGTCACTGGTGTCAGCTCCTGTCCCCGCCGTGGAGCTCCCCTCGCCCTCCGTCCCACTGGTGAACTCCGAGTACATAGCCTCGCCCTCCAGGGCCATGTGGGATTCAGCTCCCTCCTGCTCCGGTGCCACTGCTCCTCCGCCTGATGATGCTAATGCACACAAGAACAGTGAGACCACAAAAAGGGGGGGGGGACAGAAGAAAGACATGTTGAGTGCATGCATTACCGCTACCGTTGGCGGGCACGACAGACACAGAAGCCCCCTGCACTATGCCACGCACTTGGGCTCCACTGTTCAATCCCTGGGACATGGCCTACAAGGCTATGGCCGACATCTGCACACATGGATGACACAGGATCCTGACTAGGTGAACTTGGCACTGTACACAGGTGGGGTGGGGTGCCACAGGGTCTGCCAGAACAAGGAGACCCTGGCCTAGGAAAACCCACAGCCCACCTCCCCCACTCAGACACCTCCACTGCGTGCAAAATCAGCAGAATGAGCGTGTACTCACCCCCTTGTGGCTGCTGTGATGCCCTCAAGCGCCCATCCTACTCGAGGTACGCCACCGCCAGGATCCTGAACATCAGGAGGGTCATGGTGCGACGGGCACCCCTCCCACGTTGGGAGGCCATCCCCAGCTGGGCCACCGCCGTCTTCTTGCTCCAGCGGTGAATGTCCTCCCATCTCTTACGGCAGTGGGTGCTCCGTCTGTGGTGGACCCCCAGGGTTCGGACTTCCTTGGCGATGGCACGCCAAATATCCTTTTTCTGGTGGGCGCTGACCTACATGAATTGTACAGTGGGAAAAGAAAAGTTATTACCAACTGCACCGTTACAGTCATTGGCCCCCATCCCTACCCTTGCCATGTGGCACATGCACTCACCGTCGTTTCATGCACGCCTCAATCTCTCCCCCCCATCTTTCATCCACCCCACTGCACACAGGCATAGGCCATACAGCATGCTCCCAGTGTACTTTCCTGTTTGTCTGGAGGACCGTAGAGTAGCGTGTACTGGGGGAGGACCCCATCCACGCGTTTCTCCAACTCCTCCGATGTGAAGGCAGGGGCCCTTTCCCCAGACGCCCAAGCCATTGTCTCTTCCAGACCGAGGTCACAGCAGCACTTGCAGTATAGGTCCTCTCCCGTCGAAGATCAGGTATCAAGTGATTGAACAGATAGAAAATGGCGGTCACGTCCGTGGCGGTGCGTACCGTCACCGCCGGCGTACATCGTCATTGGCTCCTGGGACCCATAGGGTCCAATGTTAACCAATGCAGAATTGCGCCGCGGTGTTTGACCGCCTTCCGCGACGGTGTACAACGCCAGCGCAGTTACATCACATCCCATTGTCCCTCTTTACAGGTCAGGCAGCCGCCATTTCAGGGGCCCACATGGCTTAATTTTTACCTGCGTCACAAATACCTAGGCCTTGCCTCAACACTCATACAGGCCAAATTTCGGATTATGATTCATGTTCTGTGTAAGCTGTGGATACGTACTTCTGAGTTGGTTAACTCTGTGCTCGCTGTTGTCCTTCATAGGCACCGTCCGTTGGGACATGTGAGGAGATGGCGGCATCCTCCGGTGTACAGACTGCTGGTGGACCTGTTGACAATGAAGGAAAGACATGTGATCATCACCTACAGGCTTGATCGTGCCACAATCCTGGAACTGTGTGCTCAGCTGGAGCCAGACCTGATGTCAGCTATCCGCCATCCCACAGGAATCCCCCCTCAAGTGCAGGTGCTATCAGTACTCCATTTCCTTGCAAGTGGGCAATTTCAAACAACAGTGGCCATAGCATCAGGGATGTCCCAGCCGATGTTTTCCAACGTGTTGTCCAGAGTGTTGTCTGCCCTGCTGAAACACATGCGGAGCTACATCTTTTTCCCTCAGGTGGAGGATTTGCCTACAGTGAAAGGTGACTTCTATGCCCTGGGACATATCCCCAACATCATAGGTGCCATTGATGGGACACATGTGGCTTTGGCATCCCCCGCAGGAGTGAAGAGATGTACAGAAACAGGAAGAGTTATCATTCGATGAATGTGCAGATGGTGTGTTTGGCAGACCAGTACATCTCCCTTGTGAATGCCAAATTCCCTGGCTCAGTGCATGACGCTTACATCCTGCGGAATAGCAGCATCCCTTATGTGATGGGTCAACTCCAGAGGCACCGTGTGTGGCTATTAGGTGAGCACCTGGAAGCATGTCAGTGGGAATGGTTGTCTGGGTCTGGGGATATCCCTACAGGTTAGTGTGTGTCTAACAGTTGTCCCTCGCCATTTGCAGGTGACTCTGGTTATCCCAACCTGTCATGGCTACTGACCCCAGTGAGGAATCCCAGGACAAGGGCAGAGGAACGCTACAATGAGGCCCATGGGTGAACACAGCGGATAATAGAGCGGACCTTCGGCCTCCTGAAGGCCAGGTTCAGGTGCCTCCATAGGACAGGTGGATCCCTATTCTACTCACCAAAGAAGGTGTGCCAGATCATCGTGGCCTGCTGTATGCTTCATAACTTAGCTTTGCGACAACAGGTGTCTTTTCTGCAGGAGGATGGTCCAGAAGGCGGTGTTGTTGCAGCTGTGGAGCCTGTGGACAGTGAAGACGAGGAAGAAGAAGAAGAGGACATCAACAACAGGACCTCTGTGATCCTGCAATACTTCCAGTGAGACACAGGTAAGAATAGAAACCTGCCTACCACATGTACTTTAACACTACTACCTCTCTACTGTCTGTTGTTTTCACTCAGTGTGTGGTCACTGAGTTGTCACTTTCCCTTATGATTTCACAGATGTGGGTCCCACTGTGAGACATCTGCTGTGTTTCCTCATGGACTAGAGCTGTGTGACATAGGTATGTTGACATTACATTTGAAAGAGCATTTTGACACTGTAATTGCTAATACACTATTTCGAAATGACAGACTGATTCAAGATTGTTTTGTGCTTCAAGGGTGTTTATTTAAGTGCTCAATGTTGGAGGGGGTTGTATAATGGTGAGGGATGATGGTGGAGGAATGTCCATGGCAGAGTCTAGTCTATTAGTCTCACAGGTGCATTGCCCATATGAGCATAGGAAGTGGAGCTGGGGCAGTTTGAGGATGGACAGGGTGACAAAGTGGGACAGAAGGATGACATTCAGGGTGGTCTCATTTCTTGGCAGGGGTCTTGGCATCGTTTTCTGTCTTTGTCCTGGATCTCAGGGGCCGTTTGCGGGGTGGTTCTCCCTCTGCAGGGCGTGGGGTGCTGGTGTGGTGGTCCTGTGGCGGGTTGTCCTGTCCAGTAGCGCCGGCAGAGGTGGTGGGCAGTTCATCGTCGAGGCTAGTGTCAGGGGCCCCTTGTTGTGCCACAGTGTCCCTCCTGGTGTTGAGTACTTCCTTCAGCACCCCTACGATGGTGCCCAGGGTGGAATTGATGGATCTGACTTCCTCCCTGAAACCCAAATACTGTTCCTCCTGCAGGCGCTGGGTCTCCTGAAACTTGGCCAGTACTGTTGTCATCGTATCCTGGGAGTGGTGGTAGGCTCCCATGATGTTGGAGAGGGCCTCGTGGAGAGTGGGTTCCTTTTGCCTGTCCTCCCCCTGTCGCACAACAGCCCTCCCAGTTCCCCTGTTTCCCTGGGCCTCTGTCCCCTGAACGGTGTGCCCACTACCACCGCCCCCAGGTCCCTGTTGTTGTTGGGGTGGTGGGTTAGCCTGGGTTCCCTGTAGTGGTGGACACACTGCTGATTGACGTGTCATGGGGCAGAGGTATGGGCCCGCTAGGTGGGTGCTGTGCTGGTGTTTCAATAGGGGGGAAGCTCTGTGGTGGCCTGTGACTGTGTCAGGGGAACCGACTGTCCAGACGTCCCCGATGGTCCGGGCTGGTCATCTAGATCCAGTTGGACAGAGTGGCCGTCATCACTGTGGGCCACTTCTGTTGGTGGTGTGGACATGTGTGGACCCTCCTGTCTGGTGATGTTGGGTAGGGGTCCTGCAGGGGTATAAAAGGATGTTTATTACATCTGTGTGTGCTATGGTGTGCAATAGGTGGGTGACCGTGTACCCCAGTGCTTGCATTCCTGTGTGGGACCTTGTGTGATGGTGGTTTAGGGGGGTGTATGGGTATGTGCAGTGGCCATGCATTGGTGATGGGTGTCCATGCTTTGTTATTGCATGCAGGGCCTGGTGTTGGGATGTGTGGTTTGTGACACTGGGACATTTGTGAGGAGTTGGAGTGATGGGGGTGAGGACGAGGGTGGGGGTAGGTGATAGCATGCAGGTAGGGTGGGGGATGTAATAGTTAAGATTTTACTTACCAGAGTCCATTCCTCCATCTACTCCTGTGAGGCCCTCAGGATGCAGAATCGCCAAGACGTGCTCCTCTTATGTAGTTAGTTGTGGGGGAGTAGGTGGGGGTCCGCCGCCAGTCCGCTGAACCGCAAGGTGGTGTCTTGAGACCACGGAACACACCTTCCCCCGTAGGTCATTCCACCTCTTCCTGATGTTATCCCTATTTCTTGGGTGCTGTCCCACTGCGTTGACCCTGTCCACTATTCTTCACCATAGCTCCATCTTCCTAGCTATGGAGGTGTGCTGCACCTGTGCTCCGAATAGCTGTGGCTCTACCCGGACGATTTCCTCCACTATGACCCTGAGCTCCTCCTCAGAGAACCTGGGGTGTCTTTGCCGTGCCATGGGGTGGTGTGGGTGATGTGTGGGGTAGTGTGTGTAGTGATAAGTGGGGTGATATTTAGTGGTGTGTTGTGTGAGGTGCGTGGAAATTCTGTGGGTGATGGTATTGTGCGCCTGTGGATGCTTGGTAGTTATTTGTGGTGTCTCTCTCTGGCCTTCTCTCGGTGATTCTGGTCATAGAGGTTTGTGGGTGATGTGGGGGTGTGTTTTATATTGTAATGGGTGTGTGGGAGTGGTGTGTGTATGTGTATCAGGTGTGTGTATTTCGAATTGTCCAATGTGGCTGTGTTTTGTAAAAGTGTGTGTATTTTGAGTGCGGCGGTGTGTACCGCCATTGGAATACCGCGGTTGAAAGACCGCCGCGTTGATTCGTGTGTCATGATAGTGTGGGCGTATTTCTTTTGGCGTGACGGTGGAGGTTTTGTTTTCGCCAGTTTATCACTGACCTTTGGTGTGACGGACTTGTGTGGGTGTCTGAATTTTTGCGGATTCCGAGCTGTGGGTCATAATAGCTGTGGCGGATTTCCGCGGTGGTGGCAGTGTGTTGGCGGTCTTTTGCACAGCGGTAAGCGGCTTTTACCGCCAATGTTGTAATGAGGGCCTTAGTGTTTTATGTAATTCCCCAGAATGCCATCTGGTCCAGTCTTTTTCTTATTTTTCAGTTTCATTATGGCACTTCTTATTCCTGCTTCTGTAATCTCTCGGCTCTTGGATCTCTGGATCTAGCATGGGTAGCTGTGCATTTTTTATAAACTTTGTTTTATTGATTTTCATGCAAGAAACAGACAGTTTCTCACAAAAACAGCAAAACAGGCAGTGCAAAAGTCCCAAGTACAAAATAGGAGAGTCCCCACATCACCATTACATGATGTCTCAATGTTGAATAGCATTGTATATGGGAACATGGGTACTAGAAGAATGCATTATTGGAATTAGGGCTGATTTAGAGTTTGGTGGATGGGTTACTCTGTCACAAATGTGACTGACATCACACCTGCCATAATATGATCTCCATAGGCTACAATGGGATTGTAATATGGCGGACGGGTTATCCGTAACCCCACCCTCCAAACTCTAAATCAGGCCCTTAGTATTTTACACGATCCATGTCATTGAGCTAGGTTCGTAACAGGAAATTCATCACTTGGCTGTCACATTGGCTGTACAATATCACACACATTACACAGAAGTGACACCCTACAATCTGAGCTGGAATCCCCCTCGTCATTGGATTTGTCGAGAAGTAACCCCCACGTCATGATGGGATCCGCAGCCCCTTTGTCAGAGTGGGAAAGGCACATGTGGCTCTTCTCCACCACCCCCCATTCAAGCAGATCCCTCAGCCATAAGAATGCCAGCCAACCAATGGCTACTCGCCATTCAGCTAGCAGAATAGCAAGCTGGGTGAGCCTATAAAGAACCTTTTGCCCCCTGGATCTTGCCACTACTCCCAAGAGGCAGACCAGTGGGGGTCAGAGGGACCACTATGCCTATAGCCTCCACAATCCCAGGCACCACATCCCTCCAGAACCCCAAGGCCCACCTCCCTCCAGAACCCCAAGACCCCATTGGAGGCCCAAGGTTAGATGCAATAAGTTGGTCCCCAGCTCCCCGCATGACATACATCTTGCCGCCCTAGAGGGTACCACCCTGTTCAGCCGACTAGAAGTCACACAGGTGCAGTGTAGAAAATTTAAATGTAATAATTTAAATCTATGGTTACAAGGCACTGTGTGCCCAGTCAAAATCGACAATGGGCTCCTCCAGCTCCCTCTCCCAGGCCCAACTTCTGGTATTTTGTAACCACTTACTAAGTTCCAGGAGACCTGCTGTTCCCTTCTCGAGCACCTACCTTTTGATAGAAATACAACATTTCGTAATATTCAACACTGTCTCATCTCGTTTAAGGTCATAAAATGTTGATGGATAACCACAAAGTGATCTATGGTTCTCCATGGCCTTGATTACAAATTAGTCTCTTGTTATTTTCTAGATCAAAACATCCTTAGGCCACCAAATAATTTCGTTTTCTTTGGCCCTCCATTGCACCACATTTCTTCCTATTTCTAGCCAGACAACACGTGTTTGACTGATAAAGTTCCTCCCCTGCTTCGGGTTCTATAGACAATTTAATGATTAAAAACAAGAAAAGCGGAAACAAGAGTGAGGAAGAATAAAAAATATATGCATATATTAATTGCTGTGAATACATATATTCAAGGGAATTATGATTACAAGTGTACAATTCCATATGTATTCAATTATAGCAAAGAAAATAGGTTGTCTCGTTAATTCTCTATTAACAAACAATAAGTAAATGTTGCAAAGCAGCTTTTATTCAAATTGTGAAGTTCCACCTGTGATATTAAATAAACTTTATTTGACCTACAAAATAGGTTTATGTTGAGCTAATAGGCTGACGTCTGACTCTTTGACAGGCCCACGATTTATTATTCACAGGGAACAGTTTTAAAGCCTAATTAATTGTTTGAACGTGAATAAAGAATCCCTTGCCGATTACAGTAACAGTGATTAATCATATGCAAATATTCACCTTAAATCTGGTGATAGGTATTATTGTGTACCTGAGACTCAATGTAGAAGGACCTGCACACATTGTATAGTGGTCAGAACATTGTATACAGTCATTGATTTAGAAAAAACTTCTTATAAAGAATAACTGAAGAATAAAATAAATTAATTTTCATATGTCATCTACTGAGATGTTACTTGCTCAGGCTTTCTAATGCAGAGGTATTCCCCATTTAGATAGACCTTGCAGGCCCATGCCTCTGACAGCAGGAGCTATCCCATAGGTTACAAAGGTCTTAAAGGCAAAAGTCCCAGACACCGGATGTATGACCTCACAGGGTCAGGCTCTAGATAGCAAAGACAGAGAACAGGACTGACAATATTCAGCATGAGACTAACTATGAGAGGAAGCGATCATCTGTATTGAATATTTATCCTTGTAAAATGTTTTTTTAAGTTATATTTGTTATTTGTCGCTGGGAAAAACATGCGTCTTGCTGTTTGTCGTGCTCTTTTCTTAAATTATGCCTAGGAGCTGGAAGAGCAGGGTTGGACTGAGATAGAAAATCGACTCAGGCACCAACATAAAAGTGCCTGCTTTAGTGAATCAGATATCTGAAGAATTGCCTAACCTGTGGAAATGGGGGAAGTTTTTATCTTGTAAAGACATTCTGTATATGTTTTGAAAAGTATGGAGACTGCATGCATGAGATCTTGCTGCAGGCAAAGTTTGTAGAGATATAAGGGAAACCAATTGTAACAAGCATTTGTAATGCAATGGGTCTCATGTTTGCTCGAGTTAGAGCTATTAGCGTTGTAAATTCCTAACTGGACTTTTCTTGCGGCATAAATTGAAAATGAAAAGTAAAACAGTTGACATAAGCAAGTCAATTCAAGGTGCCACAGCCGCCGTGAGCGCGAATGAGAGACACAAAAGGAAAAAGAAGTTCGCTCTCAGTCGCACGTATCGGCAATCGTGCAATTATCCTTGTAACAGGGTCGCTGGCCAAGGTGGTAACAAAACTGCCCTAAGAAGGGCCAAACCAATGATAACAAAGGATTTTTGAAAGGCAAGCCCATGAACGAGTGATAGTGATGGCCATGCGGTGGGCGTGGTGAGAAGCCTACAGATAGATTACAACACGTCAGAGCACATGCGCGCTCAACCTAAAAGCCGGCCACAAGACCATAAAAGAGACCCACTAACGGCTATACCCCGTCCCTTACAATTACATGTTAGACCAGCCGTTTTTACACTCCCAGATTGTCCAAGAGGCCAATCCAACTCTGGGGAAGGCAGATGGCACGCTTTCAGTACAGCCACCGTGTACTTTGGGTGGCAGTAAAACAAATGATAGACCAAGAGAAAAATTATTCAGTGTGGCCCACATTGCTGACTTGTGGTTCATCGCTTTCAAGACTCACTGTTTGGGTGGTAGCTAAGAATCTATGTAGGTTTGTCATATAATTGTGTAACCAAATAGGCAGTGACACAGAACATCCTAACAACAAAATTATGTTTTTGGGATCCTGTGCAAATCCATACCAGAGAGACACGATTTTGAAGGAATGTAGGCACTAGCACACCTGGAAACAAGAATGCATTAATAACTTGGGAGAGCCCTTGTGTGAAAGACCCATGTGAATTCCTGTTTACCACTATGGAAAGACATTTATGCATGCATAACTGTATATAGTGCCCATTTCCAGCGAGGTGCATGTAAAGGTTTGTGACAACCCAGAGACACGTACATATAAGGGATTCACAGACTTTCTATGGTATCTCTCGAATCTTATAACCTCCATAAAACTACCTTGGGTGACTCACAAACATGACTTTACACACATTAAAAGGGTCATCTCCGAGGATAAATTAATCTTACACTTTGAAATGCCTTTGTGAATGGGACCCTCAAATGTTATTGTTTTTATTCTGCGACTTTCTGCCACTTAACAAGCTCCCTGAAACAACCACCGTGAATGTGGCTCCCTACAAATGAATGCACTTAAGCCCATGGGAAGAACCAGCGGCTTCGCTACACTTCACTCACGCCAGTGACATCCCATTCTGTTTAATCACCAGTTGCTCTTATTGTGCACATCTGACAGCCTGGTAATTAAACAGTCACCCTCGATCTCGTTTAGAACTCGTAATAAACGAAAAGAAAGACTCCAATTAATTGTTGGTCATCCCGATGATGAGGCTGCCGGGGGAGAAAGTGAGTGGGCTTCTCAGCGTGGAAGGCTGACCCCTGGAGTAAGTGATGCTGTCACAAACGTTTGCGTGCTGAAACCTGGGCTGATGAGGGGGCGTTTTTACTGAGTGGTACCCAGGGATGCTCTCGCTGTTGCTCTCTGGGGTGTCAGTCATCTTGCAGGGCAGAGTGAGGTAGCAGAAGGAACATATCCGCAACCATCTATGCTTTGCTGGCATGATTTTTATACGCTGTATGACCCTTCATCCTGTCCCAATCTCACTGCTATGCTGCCCTACCAGACCTTCTTTTGGGATAGAATGTCGACAGCATAATTTAGGTTAGGCTGCCTACATGGCCTTCTTCTGTAGTAGATTGTCTATCTTGCCTTCTGGGATAATCTGAATACTTAGCATTCTGAGGTACATTTTGTGCACTCTGTCTTCTAAGGTAGAATGCCCCTTTCAGGTAGTGGTGTAGACTGTATCTACCTGGTCTGCTTCTGGGGTAGACTATCTACCTGGTCTAACTCTGGCGTAGACTGTCCACCTGATTTTCTTCTGGGATAGTGTTGGCCTTGGCCCTGTTTGCAGGGCCATCCCCAAATATTTTATCTTCACTCCTATTTTTGAGGAATTTGTTTTTGTTGGCTTTAGGGCTCTGTGCACTTTAACACTGCTAACCAGTGCTAAACTGCTTGTGCTCTTTCCTGAAAACATGGCAGAATTGGCTTATACCATAATTGACATTTTCAATTTACTTATACGTCTCTAGTAAAGTGGTACTACATGTGCCCAGGGCCTGTAAATTAAATGCTACTATTGGGCTTGTAGCACTGATTGTGCCACCCGTTTAAGTAGGCCTTTAAACATGTCTCAGGCCTGTCATTGGAGCCTCTGTGTGCAATTTAAACTGCCATTTGGATCTCGCAAAATAAACATTTTGCCAGGTCCAAACGTTACTTTTTAATGAACACAATTCACCCCTGGGGTAGGCCATGGACAGCTCTAAGTGCAGGATGCAGTATATTTAAAAAGTTGGACATGTACTTTTAAGTTTTAGAGGTTCTGGTAGTGAAAAACTCTCAAATTAATTTTTCACTGCTTCAAGGCCTACGTCTCCCCTAGAATAACATGGTAACTACCTTATTACATTTTATAAGTGATATATCTAAATAGGAACAGGTGACCCCTTCGAGTCTGGTGTCTCTGGAATAACAATATAAAATCTTTACGTATGATGAAGTTGGATTTTAAATTGCTATTCTGAAAATGCCTCATTTAGAAAGTTGGCATTTTCCTGCCTTAGCCATTTAGTGCCTGTAGCCTGTACCTGGGTCACATGACTGGATTTAGCTGACAACTGAGCTTTGTGTATTGTCATGCCACGGGTTGCAGAGCTGCCCGCAGCTCACCCCACTGCCTCTCTTGCATTCCGATCGATGCAGCGTGACGCTTCTGTACTTGTCTGCAGCCTAGAGGGTTCTCTGCCAGGTGGCCCTTTCTCACCCGGCTCACCAGATGTGTTTGCAGTGTTCCTCTCACTGTAGTTCTCCTTCCCAAAATTCCTAGAAAGGGATTTTTATTTTCCCTATCCTTCATGGTGGCTCTGCTATGCATTTTTTTCTAATATTTCCCAATCCACTATGGCAGTCTTGTTTCTTCCTTGATGTCACTTCCTGTTTTACAATATTAAAGGAGCATGAATACCTTCCTATTTGCGTTTCAACACTCTTCGCTCCTGCTGGTGTTTCCACACTCTTGTTGATCTTCCTTCCAGAAATTCTTCAGTTTCGTCTCCAGGTTTTATCTCTTCCAGCTTTTCAAGTTCCATGCTGGTCTAGGTCCTTAAGGCAGTCCTGGGTTCTCAGCCCCCTCTTCCAGTATTGGGTTCTGGTCCTCTCCTTGCCACTTAGAAGTCTCCCTTCGTCATCAGAGGTTTTTTCCTTTGGGATTTTGTCCTCTTGAGGGCTCCTTCTGGAGGGCACTAGATGTCTAGGTGTTACCAGTGTTGGCGGCATGGTGGTTGCCAGAAGGGGTCACCCTTAACTCTGGCAAACGAAGACAGTCAAGACCTGGACACACAGATCTTCCCATTGCTCCAAGCCTGCAGCTAGAAGCACATAATTTGAGGAACCTGACGTATTCTTCCTAGACAGCTACACATTATAGGGAGCTTAGGTGAGCCTGGATTGGCCATCACTGGCAGGATGGGAGGGAGGAGCAGGGCACAGCCCCACTTTCATTTGAATTGACAGTGTCTTGCTTTAACACAAAGGGCTGCAGACCCCCTGCAGTTAGTCTGGGGGCAGTACATGAGAGGCCAGATGACTGGGCACTTCAAAGGAAACTTCTAGAAGCTTCCCCCCCCCTTCAAAGGCAAAACTAGGTATAAATACTGGACCTCAGACATCAACTTTTCAGTACACTTCTGGACCTGTGTATACTCTGCCAACAAGGACTGCTGTGTGGCTGAAGGACTGGCACTCTGCTGGACTATTGTCTTGGTGTGCTACGGCTTTGCTGGTCTGCTGCCCTGTTGCCTAGGAATGGAGAACCGGACCTGTAAAATCTTCCTGAATCCAGGACCCCAGAGTGACTCCAAGGGCTAGTCTGCTGGCTTCATGATCTGAGCCTCGAGGACATAAAAGGCTCCCCAGAATCCTACACCAGCCCAGGTACCGCAAGTTTCTAACCCTCAAGTGGTGCCTCTCAGGTCTTGGACACTAGGTGGGGCTCAAGGGGCATTGAAATCAAGCTTTTGGGGTCTTAGTGACCGTGAACATGCCCTTTCGCACTGAGATGTTGTTGCTTGCACCGCAAATCAGTGCAAGCTCCATCAGCAATACTGTTAGCACTGCAGCATCAACTGTTTGTGAGGACTGCCAACGCGAAGCTCCAGCAACAGCCACCCGCAATGCCGTCTGGCTTTTCATACTTCGCCGACAGCCTCCCACAATGTTGTTGCTGCTCCTCGCAGGCCTCTTCAACACGAACAGCACTCTTGGCATGAACTTGAGAAGCTATACCTTCAAAGGTACTCCCCTGGGACTATATCCGACATGCGCCCTATTGTGCTGAGCCTGAAATATTGACTTTGACCCTGTCCAGTGGGACCACAGAGCTGTGGTTAGTGCTTTGTGCTTTTAAGAGCTATTTTACACTTTGTGTCTTTAAAAATTCATAACTCCAGTTTAATTGACTGGATTTTTGTTGTTTTAATTTTGTATTATTTGTTAAATTTTGCTGTATTTTTCGAACCTGGTGTGAGATCTTTTTGTTCTGTGTTTTCACTGGATTACTGTTTGAAGTCTTGCACAAATACTTTACACATTGCCTCTAAGTTAAGTCTGACTGCTCTGTGCCAAGCTACCTGAGCACAGGTTAATTTACGGGTTTGGTTGTGCCTTACCCTGACAAGGATTGTGTTTGCTGCTTGATCAGGGCTCACACCCCAGTCAACCAGTAGTCCAATGTCTCAGAGATAGATTGTCCAAATGACCTTCTTCTGGGGAAGACTGTCCACCTTGCATTCTCTTGAAGATTATCCAAGAGGAAGTCTTAAGGGGAAAACTGTGTACCAAGCCTTCTTCATGATGGGCTTTCCTCCAGCCCTCTCCCTGTTAGACTGTCCACCAGACTCTCTTCTTTAGTAGTTTGTACCAATTGTCTGTTGGGGTATACTGTGCAACTGGCCTTCTTATATTGTGGATTGTGCATCTGTGAACTGTAAATGCTGTCAACTGTACAAATTGCCTTATTCTCTGCTAGATTGTTCATCTGGCATCAGGAGTAAACTCCACTTTACTGCACAGGTCCTTTGGTTGCATGTCCAACTAGCCTTCTTCAGGGGTGAACTTGTTCATGCAGGGCAGGTGGAGGAGAAGTATTGTCAGAAAAACCATGCAGGATATAAAAACGCACCATGATCTTTTCGGTGCCCTTTCTCAGTCTCCAAACACATTGCTCCTGGTGTGAATCTCTCCTTTCTTCACTTACATTACCAGAGCCCTCAAGTCGGTGAAAGAAGCACGACACAAGCCATTGTTCTTCACCCTGCAGCGCTCCAGTCCCACCACTGGCTGGAGCAGTCCTTTAAAAGGGTCCTCTGATTGACTACAACCTTACTGAGCCCCACAAATAGAGCCTGATTGTCATTTTTGTCCATCAAGCATTTCATGGGAAATAGGTGGCTGAGAGAAATGGATGCCAGTTTTTAAAGGTCAACAACCACTGCTTCTATCTCCAAAGTCACAGGGGTTATGGCAGTAGGTATTACAGGAAAACAAAGACACAGGAAAGACAGTACTTAATTTGGACTGTAGCTTGAGTGCATCACAAACATTTCTATTTTGTGTCCACACTTCTGATTAGTGCCTTGTGTTTCTGACTAGTTTTTCCTTGTGTCTTCCTCCAGCTTTGTATTCTCAGCGTTTCCAGCCCTTCTGGTTTTTCTGGAGGTTTTTTTTGCCATTGGCTTTTTTCCTAATTCAGTAGTGGTCCTTTTTCTTGGTCCTCTGCTAGTGTGGGTTTTTCCCTGTTGCCACAGTGGCTTCAAGAAGGGATCGCCCTGTCTTCAACATCAAGGTTTTCAGAATCCAAAGTACACCACCACAACTGGCCATCAACATTGCCTTGTAGATTCATGCTGTGGTACTCTTCTCCCATCCCCTGCCTTGTAGTCATGATGTGGTACCCTCTCCCATCCCCTGCCTTGTAGTCATGAAGTGGTACTCTCTCCCATCCCCTGCCTTGTAGTCATGATGTGGTACCCTCTCCCATCCCCTGCCTTGATGAGTCAAACTGTGGTACTCTTCTATCATCTCTTGCCTTGCAATGCCACACTGCGGTACTCTTCTCACACCCCCTTCATTGCAGAATCATACTGTGGTACTCTTCTCTCACCTCCTACTTTGTAGAGCCATGCTGTTGTACTCTTCTCTCACCCTCTGCCTTGTACAGTCATGCTGTGGTACTCATCTCTCACCCCTCCCTTGCAAAGTCATGAAGTGGTCCTCTTCTGTTATCTCCTTCCTTGTAGAGCCACGCTGTGGTATTTTTGCCTCATCCCTTGCCTTGTAGAGAGCCATGCTGTGATACTCTTCTTTCAATCTTTGCCAAGAATTGCCATGCAATAGTAGTTTTCTCTCATCCTCTGCCTTCAGTTTATGGATCTTGGCTTGATTGAAGGGGCGCAGTTCAATGAAAGACAAGTGAGACTCTAAACAATATGGTCCTGGTCAGCCTCACTTCTGTGCCATCCACAGGAAACAAAAAACACAACACTATAGTAAGAGGTTGCTCCTTCGCCACACTGTCCACATTTCTCCCGAATACCTTACTCCTAAACCATCAGTGCTGTCACTGACTGCCTCCCTCTGGGAGTATCTTGAACACTTCCATGTTTCCAGAGCAATTGTGTAAGTGGTTGACAGTGCCAGTGGGACTGTGTGATTCTGCAACTGATGCATTTTTACCATAATTATTGATTTACAGCACTTGGGACATAATCCATGATCTGTTCCAAGGGTTGCAGATTTCCTCAAACACTGGCCCTGATTTAGATGTCGGTGGAGGGGAATACTCCGTCACAAACATGACGAATATCCCATCCGCTGTATTAAGATCCCATGATTTCCTATGTTGATCCTAATACGGCAGATGGGATATCGACATTTAATTCAGGCCCATAGTTTCCAGTTCAGACAGATCAACACTTACCAAGAAAGGAGCACGTGTAGTTGTACAGCGGCAGGGCCTTTGCAGATGTTAACTGGTGACCTTTCAGTTGCTGATTATTTATTCAAGTGTTAAACTGATTCCTGCCATGTGAACCTCTTGTGCTGCACTATTGATAGCTGTCTTTATCTACAGCCCTCCCTCATTTCCGCCCTTCTTTTCACTCTCTCCTTCCTAGCCCCTTCCACTGCCTCTCTATTCCCTCCCTTCTGCCTCTCATCCGTCCTATTCGCCTTTCTCCCTCTGCATCCTTATTTCCTGCCCCTTTTCTTTTTGCACGCTCCTTGCCTCTTTTATACCTCACTGCCTCATTTCTTCCTTCGCTCATTCTGCTCCGTTTTCCTCTCCTCTCTTTTCTACACTTCACTCTCTCATTTTCTTTAATCTCTTTCCTGACCCCTTTCCCCCCTTATCTTCTACTCCATCCGTACCTCTTCTTCACCCCCTTCTCCACAAAGTGTAGTCACAAAGCCGGGCCGCTCACAGGCTCTGCGTTTCAACATCCTGTCAGTGCAGCGACTGAAAGAACTGAAGCAAGTGCGAGGCGCTCTGGGCCCCCTCTGCCCTCTGGTCCCAGGTGCCATTGAACCGGCTGCATCACTGATAGCTGAGCCCACCGAGACAAGAGGAAACGCTCCTGAGCGGGGAAGATGATATTCAATGGCGCATCTGCAGGTACTGGAATCCGTGAAGGTGGCGTGGCCTTTCACTGGCAAAGCTCGCCTGCTGGTCTCTAAACCTGCAGTGATCCAGAGAGGGTAAAATTAGAACCCAAACCAACAGACAGTGCCGAAGAATTCGCAAAGAAGACAGGAAAATGCTGAACGAAAGCAAGGGCCAGATGTATCAAAGGGTTTTACCCATTCTGTGTCAATGGGAAAATGCTTTGGTACATATGCCCCCAAGTGACTGACAACACCCGAAGAAATCCACATTGTTGTTAAGCGAAGTTGAGGAAAGGCCATAAAGATCCCTAGGTCTTCAACTGAGAGGGTTGAGTCCACAGCACTGTTTTTTTAGGATGGGAATTTAATTTTCCATTATTAGACGTTGGCCCAGAGCAAGAGAGAACACCCATTTGCAATGCAATGGGTCTCGCATATTTCAAACAGGTTAATTGTTATCTTTTGACAGCAAAAACAAAAGAAAACATGAGAAGAAACTGAGAAAAAACGACTCTGCAAAAAAAAAAAATAGTTAGCTTTAAAATATAAAACTTTGCAATTTTGTGCTTGCTGGGCACTTTTTTGCCAGTCACAAGACTTCTGTTTGCGGGGCACTTAAAGTTAAAAACAACTTATATTACCTCGATCACGTCAGGAGCAGCGGATGGGCACTAATAAAGTTGCATCAATTAGTGCTTAATCCCTGGTCCACACAGAGCAAGGGAAGTGATGGCAGACATGCCTTGATGAATTACGAGGCTGTAAAGAAGAGTGCCACGCAAACCAACAAATGGTGAGCAACAGAGGGTCTCCAAGCCCTTTACTGAACACAACAGAGTCTCTCATACGAGAAGCATGTGCAAACGCATGCACTTGCAGGCTCGACCCTAGAAAGGCAGAAAAAGGGTAAAGAAGAAGAAAGATAATGGCTGAAATACTGTGACATATGGAAAAGCAGGGGTGTAAAAGAACATGCAAGTGCGAGATAAAAGGGCAGAGAATGTTGCTGGATACCAAGGCTGTCTGTCTTGTTTCCACTGCATCTCTCATTCATTCACCACCAGGGCCCGTATTGAGAGTACAGTGCACTTTCCTTGTTTGCACAATGGCGCACTTTTCTAAAAGTGCACCAGGTGCAAACAGGGACAGTGCACTGTATTATAAAGAATGCACTGCCTTCAAGACAGCTGCAACTTGCGCTGCCCAGTGCACTCAAGTAAATACAGAACAGCCGTTTAAAGCTGTCCCATGTTTCACAGTGCAAGCGGCAACCCACCTGCACTTTCAAGAGAGGAGAGAGATCCCCTTGCAGGCGGGTGTAGTGAGTGACTGCACTGGCCTGCAAGGGGACATCTGGGGTGTCCATGGGACGCACTTTCTCTCCTCTAGAGGGCTGCCCTTAGGAGGTTCACTGAAAGTGCACCACCATTTTGTGAGCCACTTTTAGTGCGCCTCCTTAAGGCATGTTTGCCTATGTTCCACATCCATAATACGGTGCGGGTGCAGAGGCAAAGGGATTCCCTTATTTGCAAGCAGCTACTTCCACATGCAAATGAGGGAACGCCATCTTATGATGGCACGGGCACAACATGTTCAGTCAGCGCTATCAGTATTACAGAAGGGGGTGCAAAAGCATCTGCGCCCCCTCTGTAATACCACTGTGCCATGGAGGGAACACAAAGTAGTTACACATGCACATTGCAGCTCCAGGTTGGTGGATGAAAGATAATTGAGGTGGAATGAAGAAGACTCAGCCTTGGTATTTGATAACTCTAATATTCTGCAAGCAGGCCTAAGGCTTCTGAGAAAAAACTTTGGGCACATATTATTTCACAAATAAAGGCCTGGAAAACATGCACATATTTAAATACCAAAATAGAATGCAAGAAGTGAAAGAAACCTGCCATTGGTTGCAGGTGGTGAGCACCAACCCGCAGTTTTGAATATGAGGAGTTATTCACCAGACTTCAATCCGGACCAAGAGAGAGAAGGGCAGAAAAGTGCAAGAGAAAGATAGGAAAATAGTGACAAAGGGAAAAAGCAAGGATGAAAAAGAACCTGCAGGAGGGAGCCAAAGAGACAAGAAGTGTAGATTTGTGAAAGGAAGGCATATAGACTAGACAGCCTTGGTTTTCTGTAACATGGGCATTCGGCAATATTGACGTTGGGTTCCTAAAAAAACTTTGGACCTCTCCACTCATGTTTTACAAACTAAGCACTAGGTTCACCCGCAGCCAGATACAGAACTGTGCGACCAGGAGGATAGCCCCGCCTTCAAAAATATGTGTCTTGGGAAGATTCCAGATCCTAAGGGGTGTTTCATGTGCAGCTGAGCAAACACTGACACTGCGTAAGAGAGAGGCTTATTACAGGAGGTCAGCTGAGCTTTGGGAACATATGTGAGGTGTCAAGTATAGGATTTTAAGCTCCACTTTACTTCACTATCCCAGGCAAGTGCAAACGGGACTATAAAGCATCGGGCGACTTCAACAGGTTTTGATTCAATGTTGGAGTAGTTAGTCCATTTAACCAGGCAACCTTTAATGAATACCCAACTGGAGCACACGGAAGGTAGGGGATTTCCTAATACGCTGCAACAGTGTGTGGCAATTTTTTCTTCTGTACACGAACACTGCTTTTGAGGTACTAATGCTGCATTGTGCCACATTTTATTTCACATTTGCGTAAGGAAGTAACCCTAAATTGCTGTCCAGCAACTCCTCTTTTAAAAGCTACTCACTATCTGAACCCACACCCTTATTCTGAACCAAATCCCACTACTGAAAACATAACAATTCAGGCAGGCAGGCGTTTGATTGACACCTGCCAAAACTCGGGGGCAACTTCGGAATATTGGGATGGAAGATTAGACCCTGCACTCGACTGAATTTTTACCTAAATTAGCAGTTTTCTTCTTCAAACTGCTTCCTTTCTTTTCTCTTAGTCGCACAGTTTGATTTGGCTAGTGGCGATGTTTAGTGTTTTACAAAGGTCTGAAATAAATAAATAATAATTGAACTGGTAGGTAGAGAAGGGACTCCTAGGCAGAGGATAGCATGTCAAAATATGGCAGTCACTGACATGAACATATATTGTCTCTCTTGCGAAAGTAAGTGTACATAGGGAAGAATAGATTTACTATTCTTAACACCACAGCTAGTTTCCTTGATGATGTGTTGACAGTCATTGTTGAGTCAAGGTAGCCTTTTTGCTGCCTAACCTTGCATCCAAATAAAAAGGCTGGAATGCGCCGTATCTACAAGATATGGCACAATCCTGTCCTTTTGCTCTGCGCTAGCGCATAAATTGCTGCCATGCACAGGCCCCAAAAAAAAACATAAAAATGTTACTAGACCTGTAGGTAGAGTAGCCTGAATAATCTACTCAACCTGACTGTAATGTACTTGACCTGGAAACGGGTCTCAAATTGTGTGATCCTAGGCAAATATTGTATTTTACAGTCGCCTTTTTGTTTATTCTCACATATGAGTGCACCTTGAAATATGTGAATTCAGCATTTCTGTTGCAAAAAAATCCTCTTTTGTTTTATTAAATACACTAAATGTTTGCTCCATGTATAATAAATCTAGCTCACATATAGGGTATACATGATCCAAGCATGACTTGCCTCTTAATTTACTAATATCTTTGCCATCAGGGCAGGAGTGTATCTCAGTTTATGTTTAAACACTCACTCGTAATAAATATATTACTAAAGCATGATGTGGTAGCACACTGTCATTTACAGACAGTAAATTTCCAAGAAATGTCAAAAAACCTTCCCACTAACTTGCAGCTTTACTGATAAAACTATAAAATGTAATAACAATAATCTGTAAAAATTGGGTTTCAGAAACATTTATCATTTGCACACCACCAAGTAAAGTGTTCTGACTTTTTTTCATCCTATTAAAATATTTTTTTTATCACACAGAAGCACAAAAAATGGTCTTTCACAGCTACTGAAATATATTTTGAAATGTTTGTAAAGTTGACTTAGTTATATAAATGTTGTGTGTTAGGAAAAAGCTGATACCAAATGCCTTTCACTTCACCTAAGTCAGACAGTTCACCTTACAAACTCCTAGAACTCTGCAGTCACAAGGAAAAGTATTTCCATTGCATGAAGACAAACTGACATTTGACCTCTGTCTCTGAACACAGAGCAAATGTGACAAAAATAAGCTTTAAAGGCATTTTAATTGCTAATTCAATTTCTGACTGAAAAGAACACCTGTTCTTTGTCCACTCCAGAAGGGTCCAATGGAATAAAAAAATAGCTGTGGTGGAGTAGATTTTCAAGCCCTGCATGCACCAAACACAGACACCCTTTCACCATGGTACAAGGGTGCCTGCATTGCAGGGATGATTGTCTTTGTGCAGGAAGGAACACCTTCCTTAAAAAAAAAAAATCATGAGAGTCGTTTTCCTCTATTTGTGCTGCAAATTGCAGCACACATAGAAAGTGGGAAAAAAGGGGAGAAATCCAGATATTTTCCCTCGTTGCACAACCCTTAGGTCACCCCTGTGGTGGCGTAGGCTTTTGAAAATTTCCCAGGTTTACGAATCCTTGTAAATCTGGAATTGCCCGGCATCCTTGGCGTAGTTTCCCCTGTCTTTTTGCCTCTATCGCCTGCATTTTTTTAAAGTGTCCTGGATTTCGCTTTTGCTGGTTTTTGGTACTCTGGGCACTTTACCACTGCTGATCAGTGCTAAAGTGCAAGTGCTCCCTCTGTAAATTGTGGTTATGATTGGGTAATCATGATTGGCATATTTGATCTAAATGTAAGTCACTAGTGAAAAGCACTGTGTGCCCAGGGCTGGTAAATAAAATGCTACTAGTGGGCCTGCACCACTGATTGTGCCATCCACATGAGTAGCCCTGCAAAAATGGGCCAGACCTGCCCCTGCAGTGTCTGTGAGTGCAGTATTAAACTGCCATATCAACCTGGCATGCGCATCCCCTTGCCAGGCCCCACACATTCCCTTTTTAATACATGTGAGACATCCCTAAGGCAGGCCCAGGGTAGCCCTATGGGCAGGGTGCAGTGTATGTAAAAGGTAGAACATGTAGTTGTGTGTTTTTCATGTACTAATAGTAAAATACTGCTAGACGCATGACTCACTATTGCAAAGCCTATCTCTCCCATAGGTTATCATTGGAGCTGCCTTGTAACACCATACAAGTGTAGCTTTCAATTGGGAATGGATAGAGATTTGGAGTTTGGGTTTCCTGAACTCAGAATTTAAAGATACATATTTTAATGAAGATGTTTTTTTAATTGTGTTTGAAAATGTCACTTTTAGAAAGTGGGTGTTTTTTTTTGGCTTTACCCTTCTGTATCTCTGCCTGCCTGTGGAATTAACATCTGGTTTAGACTGATAGGGGCTAGTCTTGCATACACTCTAGACAGTCACACAAAGGGAGCTGAGGTGTGCCCTGAATATCTTGATAGCCCCTCAACTAGCTGATGGGTCTTCCTGAGCTAGAATGGTGGGATGAGTTGTCACTGACACCTGGCTAGGGCCGCGCCTGTCCTCTCACAATGCTGTCTCCACCCCCCTTGAGTGCACCTGGAACCAGGCCAGGGCCCGGCAGGATCTTGTGAACAACAAAGACTTTCCTTTGAAGTATGCCTACTTTAAAGGCAGAAAGGCGTATAAGTATTGAACCTAAAACCCCAGACTTTTAGAACACTTATAGATCAAGAGGAGACTCTGCCAAGGAAAGAGCTGAAGAGCAGTAAGGAGGAATACTGCCCCATTACTGTCTGCTGCTTTGTTGGGTTGGCCGGCAGTTGCTGCTTCTGTTAGGCAAGGACTAAGACTGGATTTTGCTGTGTATCCTGCTTGTGAAGGTTCTCTGAGGGCTTGTGTGTGCTTGCCTCCTGTTGGGAGTCTCAAGGACAGAAAAGACTTCACCTGCAGCACCCCTTAACAACACTGCTAGGAGTTATAACCTATCAAGTGGTGTCCATTCCAGTCCTGAGCCCTTGGCAGTTGTGCCTGCTGTAAAGATCTATAAAATTGACGCATTGCCCTTCCAGAGCCTGTGTTTCCAATGCAACACCACTGTGTGGGAGAAGTTTCCCTGCTTCACCACTGGTGGCTGAAGAAATCGATGCAGTGCCTGTGAGTGGCACAAAGAATCACCACCACCCGAGTCCAGCGCCCATGTCTCTGATGCCTGAGACCCCTGTGCTGACTCCGATGCAGGCCCTGCTGTGCCACCGAAACAATCAACCCATCGTTGGACCGCAGCTGAGGAAATCGATGTAGTGCCTGTTTGCTACCGCCGAATTGACCTTCAGCACATCTGAATCTCCACACATCACACCTGTGCACCCAAGTTTCCAATGCAGCGACCTTGAAAGGCACTGCCTCAGAACTCGACGCCTCGCTTCCCCTTACAGTCCGGATGCAACGCAACAACTCTCCTGCGTGCAGCAGAATTGACGCATCACCTCCTTGTGGACTAAGGAACTGACGCATCCCTGTGCTTTTTTGACGCTTTTTTCCTTTTTGGCTGTTTCAGCTTTGAATTTTGACACACCAAAAGGTTCTGTGTGTAACATCCCTGAATCCATAGAGTTCTATAGACAGAATTATTTAAACCTTTAAAGAGTGATATTTTGAGTTCTGTAAGTTCGATTTTTGTCGTTCTGGTCTTGGTTGGTTTAGGTAAAGACTGTTTATTCCCTAAACTGGTGTGTTGTCCATTTGTAGTGTTTTCACTGTGTCTCTTTGTGTGTTATGTATAACTGCTTTACAGATTGCCTGTGAGACAAACCTGACTAAGCTACCCTGGAGGTGAGCAGGGGTTATCTTAGTTGTGTAATCCCCTTACCCTGACTAGATGGAAAGGTCCCTACTTGGACAGGGTGCAAGCCACTGCCAACCAGAGATGCCCTCTTTCTAACAATGGCTGTTGTGTGGGAAGACCCACCACTACACCCATAGAATGCCTCTTTGACGCAAAGTAAGGAAATGCTGCAACTTGTGCTGCATTGCCTTACTTCATATCTACAAGGCCATGAAAAACCACCCAAAGTGGGTTTGCGTGGCCTTGCAGATATGGGCATGCAGCCTGCACCGCCGTTGCGCCACAAAAGGTGGTGCACCAGCAGCGCAAGCTGCTAGTAAATAAGCCTATTATTTTTTTGCACTGGGCAGAGCTTCAATTATGTCCTGGATGTTAATACTTTAGTGGCTGGAGTTGAGTGAAGTAAAATTTGCTATTGGCTCCTTTTTCTGTTCCCCGGCTCCATGCTCCTCAGTTACAAGCTGACAATGAGCCCAAGCACTCCTCTGACACCCCGTGTTACCAGTAGATTTTGTGATGCGAAGAGTGACATTTAATATCTTGCTCTATAACAGAAACTGCATCCTAGTCACTGCTGGAACCCAGAAAGCCTCTGCATTGCTAATTCCTGGCAGTAAGCATGGCCAAATATCTTTACATTTTCAGGGATGAGTAGAACGGATGGCTTCTTTTTGTAATGTTTCAATGTTTCCATCTCTACCAATGGTAGAAGAGAATGGTGCTGGGGCTGGTTTTGTAAGGATAGGATGAGAGGTCAGGGTCCGCTAACCCTGCTTGGGAGGGCTAGTGTCCTAAGATCTGAAGTGTGAGGAAAGATTTTTGTAGAACTGAGTGTGTGCAGTGATTCTGGATTACAAAGCCAGGTAAAGCAATAACTGAGTCTGTGGGTTCAGCCTTAAAGAGCACCAATATAGGGCAAATTATTGATGTTCTGGAACACAAGACCTGATTGAGTAAGAAGTGAGCTTGAGGGTGGAGTTTTTAAGCACAATATTAAGAGGGTACATTTTGCAGGTCCTGGATGGTGGAACTAGGTTCTGCCAGGACTGAGCTTCAGGCTGGTTCTATAAGGAAGGGATTTTATAGCCGGGTCAGTAAGTGATAGCAGAGGAGTCCAGGTCAGGGATGGAGGATGTCGGAAGGTCCTAAAAGACAAAGCAGGAGAGCTGGTCCTATGGGGACTGAGTAAAAGCCAGGCTCTTTAAAGAATGTGTTGTGAGAAGAAACTCAATTTAAGAGTCTGAGGGCAGGTTCCATCAAACATGAAGTGTGACAACAAGTTTTTAAAGGAATGCACTCAAAGTTCAGGGCCAGTGAGCAACAACGTCTACAAGCAATGTAGGCCCTGATTTACAAAAGACTTGCGTTGCCCTTGCATCACACAAAGTGATGAAATGTAAAGCAAGATCATTAGTGGGATTTACAAAGCCACAAAGCCACCTTGCACAAATTGCTGCTTTGTGTTACTCTGCACTGAGAAGGTATTCCATGGGTGGAGCATGGGCGTTTCCATGCATCCACTTACGGATTCTGACGCAATCCTAGACTTACTAAGGTTTGTAAACCTGTGATTGTGTCAAAATTATGTGCCTTAATGAGGAGATATATCTTTATTCCTCTTTGTTATTTCCTCTTTTTACATGTGATGCATTCTGAAACACATGTAGAAAGAGGAAAATGCCTAAAAGGATTTTTTGTACAGGAAGGCGTGCCTTCCTGCACAAAAACAATCCTGCCTGTTACACAGGTACTCTTGTACTATAGTGCAAGGATACCTGCATTAGCACTGGGTAACACTTGGACCCAGACTTACTAACATTTGATGTAGCGCAACGCAGCAAGAAAACTTGATGTGCTGCATCAAATGGAAAGAGGAGAAAAGTGGCATATATAAGATATGGTAAATTCCTGCTCTCTCTTTGTGACTGAGTGCAGTCTATCGCAAAAGCAGGTACCCTTGCTCCATGGGGCAAGGGTTCCTGTGTTAAAGGTAGTGTTGTTTTTGTGCCGGAAGGGACACCTTTCTGCACTTAAACAATCCTCAAAGGCATTTTGCTGTTTCTATGTGTCCTGTGGAACGCAGCACATGAAGAAAGAGGAAATAATGAAGAGAAATAAAGATGTTTTTCCTTGTTATGTCTCTGTTGGGATCGCGTAGCATTTTGACGCCATCCCTGATTTACATGCCTGAGTAAATCTGGGATTGCACAAATATTCATTGGCGGATGTTTGGGAATGCTCACACTCCATTCATGGAGCACATTCCCCACGCATATCTAAAGTCTGTGTGGTGTTAAGGAAGGGACAAGGTGTGAGTAGGCTCTCTACAGATTGAGCTTGAAGTTGGTTTTGTAACTGCTAAGTTTTGGGGCAGGTTCTGTAACAACTGAGCATGAAGAGAAAGTAGGTTAAGTAAGGAACAAAGGCCCTCTTTATGACATTGGCAGTAAATCCCACTTACCACCATGCTGACTGCCGCCAACATACCGCCACCGTGGCAGATATCTGTTCACCATATTATGACACACACACACCAATCCGTCACTATTCAGCCACAGACACAAGTCCGCCACACCAAAGTTCAGAGATAAACTGGCGGTATCAAAACCCACACCGTTATGCCACGAATCACCACAGTGGACATTCAACAGCGGTAAACCATTGGCGGTACATACCGCCACACTAAAAATACACACACACAAACAAAACAGCACCACATTGGACAATTCAAACAACACACACCTGACACCCATATACACACCACACCCACACAACTATAAAACATACACCCACACTACCCACAACCCTTTACGACTACAAATAATTGCCACCAGATAGAGACAGCAAGACCACTCACACAACCAGAGCCACATACCACCATCACCTATACACCTTCCACGCATCTTACATCACACACCCAACACATCACTCTACACACCCTCACCCTCACCCACACTACTCACACAGCACCCATGGCACCACAACGACACCCCAGATTCTCTGAGGAGGAGCTAAGGCTCATGGTGGAGGAAATCATCCGGGTAGAGCCACAGCTATTTGGAGCACAGATGCAGCAAATATCCATTGCAAGGCAAATGGAGCTATGGCGGGGATCGTGGACAGGGTCAATGCCGTGGGACAGCACCCCAGACCAATGGACGACATCAGGAAGAGGTGGAACGACCTACGGGGGAAGGTGCGTTCCATAGCAGCAAGACACCAACTAGCTGTACAGAGGACTAGCGGTGGACCCTCACCTCCTCCCCCACGTCTAACAACATGGGAGGAGCACGTCTTGGCAATCATGCACCCTGAGGCCCTGGCAGGAGTAGCAGGAGAACTGGACTCTGGGAAGTCAACTCTCTACTACTACTACCCCCCTACCTGCATGCCATCACATACCCCCACCCTCACTCCCATCACTCCACCACTACCCACACATCCCACCATCACATCTCACCCATCCCAATGCCAAGCCCTGCATGCACCACCAATACATGGACACCACTCACAGACCTGCATGGACACCTATCACCAAAGCATGCACACTGGAGAGAATTAGCTAGCCCACCACATACCAACTCACACAAGTTAAAGCTGCCAGGGCAAATATAACCTAAAAGGGCAACCTGTGGTGATGAAGAGGAATATTATGAAGGCAATGAAATATTTCCAGACCAGAACGTGGTAGATGCTTCTTCCAAAAAGGTTTATTTCAGTATAACACAGCAGGATACAGAAACTTCACCCACACCAAGAGCAGGCTCTCTTCACCAACAGCCATATGGAACCTCACACCAATGTTCCAGGCAAAAGCCAAGAGCGCCCACAAATGGGGGTGGGGGGCAGGAACATACCATAATAGCACTTTCAAAGATACAATGTTACAACAGAAAGGAAATAAGACTAAAACTAATTAACATTATAGAAAACAAAATACTACAATACCTTCCTTTCCATAAAAAAAAAAAAAAGAATATTTAAGAAGAAGAATCACTGAAGTTTAACAACTCTATTGAGATTCCAAATGCGACCATCGTCAACCTTAACAGACCCCTTGAACAGTTTAATAACCTTAAATACTTTACTAAAGTGAGAAGCTCCAGCATTTTTTTTCCCAGGCAACTTAATCTTGACCAAATTCCCAACTTGCACATCACTCTCTTTTACAGATTTGCGACGGTCATGAATTCTCTTTCTTCTATTCTGAAGATATTTGTCTTTTTCAAAAGCAAGTGACTTCTGAAGTTCATAATCATAATCTTCCTTAATGTACTTTTTCACTCAGGCAGGACACACTTTAGTGTGAGGAACACACTTTCTCAATAAAACAAAAGGGGATTGGCTCATACTTGAATGTGGAGTGAATCTATATTCTACCACTTAGGACTTAATTATCAACTCCCGATTAGCACCCATTTGTTTAGCTAACTGTATAGTTTCCTTCAAAGTTCTTTTAAAGCGTTCCATAATTCCGTTTGATTCTGGGTGATATAAAGCGCATTTCTTATGAACAATACCTCTTGCAGACAAGAAGTCACACATAAGTTTAGAGGTAAACTGGACCCCATTATCTGAAAGAATGAATCTTGGATTACCCTCCCTGCCAAACACCTCTGAAAGAAAGTTCACTACTGTCTTAGTTGTAATCTCAGTAGTTATTAAAATCTCAGGCCAATGGGACAACATATCCATAAGGACTAAAACATACTTGGAAACAGCCCCACAGGAAATCGGACCCATGATATCAATGGACACTTCTTCCCACACCTCCTTAGGAATTTCTTTTAGAACCAAATGTTTGGTTCTAGGCTTCAGCGCCTTATCTGAAAACTTGCAATCAACACAATCTCTCACCTTCCTTTCCAAGAGAACATCCATCCCAGGACACCAATAAGTGCATCTCGTCCTCTCTTTCATTTTAGATATCCCCTGATGACCAGAATGAGCAAGGTTTATGAGTTGTTCATGTAAAGTAGATGGAGGAGTTAGTCTAGCACCCCTCAACAACAGACCGTTCTGAACAGAAAGTTCCACCGAAACCTTCTTGAAAGACATATTATCCTTTTCACAATCAGTTAATACCTTGTTAGACAATAGTAGGTTTTTAACTTTTAATAATTCTTCATCCTTACTGAATTCATCCAACCAAACCTTTTCGGAAATGCAACACTCCGTTACCATACAAACCTTAACCTCATCATCAGTCCACCATGAATCATCAATAAAATCATCATCAGCAACTACCGAGTCCATCCTGGAGAAGCAATCCGCTGTCCTGTTTTTGCATCCAGGAACACATTGAACTTCAAAATGAAAATCCTGTAAGCCTACAACCCACTTACAAATGCGAGATGAAATATTATCAAGTCCCTTTCTCTCAAAAACTTCTTGAAAGGGCTTATGATCTGTATACACATAGAAATGTACTCCCCAAAGAAATTGCTTGAACTTTCTGACAGCCCAAAATATGGCTAATGCTTCCTTCTCTATTGTAAAATACTTGAACTCTGCACCACGTAGACTGCATGAAGCAAACGCTATAGTATTCTCTTTGCCATTGTTGAACTGTTTCAAAACACAACCCAATCCTTTCTCCGAAGCGTCCGTAACAAGACAACAAGGCAAACCTGGCTGAAAACTACTAAGAGATTGAGCAGAAGACAACTCATTTTTCAAGTCAAGAAATTCCTCCTCACATTCATTTGTCCATAGAAATTCTGAACCCTTCTTCAGGAGATTTCTAATGGAGCACGACATTTTAGCAAAATTCGGGACATACCTTTGACCCTGCTTGCAGGTACGTCGTTCCCCGCTCCGCCCTCCGCGCCACCTCCTCTCCTGCTACCTTTTTTTCCCTGCTGCTGCGTCCCCTGCGTCCCCTCCCACCTCCCCCCTCCTCACCTCTTCGTTAGGCTTTTATCCCCGCCGCTGCATCCCCTGTGGCCCCTCCCACCTCCCCCCTCCTTCTCACCTCTTCGTTAGGCTTTTCTCCCCGCCGCTGCATCCTCTGCGGCCCGCCCCCCAGCCCTCTCATTGGACAGGCCCTCCCACCTCCCAGCTGCCACTCCCACCCTCCGCTCCTCTTATGGCAGCCGCGGCGCGCTAGCAGGGAGCAACCTTTGACCCTGCTTGCAGGTAGGTCGCTCCCCGCTCCGCCCTCCGAGCCACCTCCTCTCCCGCTACCTTTTTTCCACGCCGCTGCATCCCCTGCGCCCCCTCCCGCCTCCCGCCTCCTTCTCACCTCTTCGTTAGGCTTTTCTCCCCGCAGCTGTGTCCCCTGCGGCCCCGCCCCCCAGCCCTCTCATTGGACAGGCCCTCCCGCATCCCAGCTGCCACTCCCACCCTCCCCTCCTCTTATGGCAGCCGCGGCGCGCCAAAGGCAAGCCCGTCTGCGCCCGTCCGTGCCTGGACCACGCCCAGCGCCAGAACCCCAGGCCCTCTCAGACACACCTACTCCCCCCTCACCCTCCACTGTCTCAACCCAGGCCCCCGCCCCACATGCACCACATCTAGCCCCACACACACTCATAGCCCCTTCACCTGCCACACCTGCCACTTCTCCTGCTCGTCATCCCTCACACCACACACCAACCATAGCGACCCCACCTTCAACAAACACAACACCCCCAACACAAGACTCACCCACCCTGCCCCCACCAACCAACCCCGCAGCACACCAGCCCACAACCAGAACCCACCCCGCAACAACACCCTCACGCACCACACCAACGCCACTCACCACCTGAACTGCCTGCTCCTCAACATCCGCTCCCTTTACAAACATGCCATAGAACTCTGGGACCTCATCACATCACACTCACCTGACATCGCCTTCCTCACGGAAACCTGGACCAACCCCTCCTCAGAACCCGACATAGCCATAGCCACCCCCAAAGGATACAAACTCCAACACAAAGACCGCTCCAACAGGCCAGGCGGTGGCATCGCCATCCTACACAGAGACACCATCAAAGTCACCACCAGCTCCCAAGACACTATCGGCAACACTGAACACATGCACTTCCTCATCCACATCAACAACAACTCCACCCTCAGAGGTACACTAATCTACAGACCACCCGGACTACGCCACGCCTTCTGCGACACCATCGCCAACAGCATCAGCCCGTACGCCCTCACCTCCACAGACTACATCATCCTCGGTGATTTCAACTTTCACTTAGAAAACCCACAAGACCACAACACTACTTCCCTCATGGACAACCTCAACAACCTCGGACTCAAACAACTGGTCACCGCACCCACCCACTCAGCAGGACACACGCTGGACGCAATCTTCACCTCAAGCCAACACATAGCCTACACCCACATCACCAAACTCCTCTGGACTGACCACCGCTGCATCCACTTCTCCTTCACTAAACCCCCCACACACTACCATCAACACACCACACCCTACCGCATGTGGGACAGGATCCCCACTAAACTCCCAACTGGCCCATAACCCGCCCCCCCACACCAACGACCCCAACGCAGGAGCACACAACCTCTCCAAATGGATCACTACCTGCGCAGACACACTAGCCCCTCTCAGAAAACCCATCCCCACCCGCAACATCAAGAATGCCCCATGGTTCACCCCTGAACTCCAAGACTCCAAGCGCAAATGCCGCCAAGCTGAGAAAATATGGAGACTAGAACCTTCCTCAACCAACTTCTCCACCCTCAAAACCACCATTCGCACCCATCACCAACTCATACGCACCGCCAAAAGAGATCACTACAAGACACGCCTTGACAACAACTCTCAAAACAGCAAAGAACTCTTCACCATCATCAATGAACTTGCCAAACCCAAAGCCAGCAACATAGACCCCCCACACACACAGCCCCTATGTGATGCCCTTTCCAACCACTTCCTCCACAAAATCCTGGACATCCACAACAGCTTCATACCACACACACCCACCACACATACCCCTCACTCACCGAACTCGACCCCCACTCAAGACCCCCCACCACACTATCCACATGGACCCCCACCACACACGAAGAAACCGAAAAAACCATGAACTCCATCCACTCCGGTTCCCCCTCCGACCCCTGTCCACACCGCATCTACAACAAAGCTAGCCCTACCATCGCCCCCATACTCTACAACATAATCAACTCCTCTTTCGACTCCGCCACCTACCCAGACCCCTGGAAGCACGCGGAAATTACCGCTCTCCTAAAAACAAAACAAGTCGACCATGGAGATCCTCTCCAACTACCACCCCATCTCCCTCCTCCCTTTCCCCGCCAAGGTTGCAGAGAAATTAGTCAACACCCGCCTATCCCACTTCCTTGAAGCAACCAACACCCTTGACCCCTCACAATCTGGGTTCCGCAAGAACCACAGCACAGAAACCGCCCTCATCGCATGCACTGACGACATCAGGACCAAAGTCAACAAAGGCGAGACCGTCGCACTCATCCTCCTAGACCTCTCCGCAGCTTTTGACACCGTCTGCCACCACACACTCCGCAGATGCCTCCACAACATAGGAATCCGCCACAAAGCCTTAGACTGGCTCACCTCCTTCCTCACCGACCAGACCCAGAGAGTCCGCCTTCCGCCCTTCCACTCCAACACAACCAAGATCACCTACGGAGTCCCCCAAGGGTCCTCCCTCAGCCCCACACTCTTCAACATCTACATGATCCCCCTAGCCAACATCCTCCGAGCACACGGAATCACTATCCTCTCCTACGTTAATGACACCCAACTCATCATCTCCCTCACCCGCAACCCCACCACTGCCAAAAACAACCTACACGCTGCTCTCCTATACACCGCCAACTGGATGACCACTAACCACCTCAAGCTCAACTCAAACAAAACCGAGATCATCATCTTCGGCCCCAACAAAACCACATGGGATGACTCCTGGTGGCCCACCGCCCTAAGCCCCGCACCCACCCCGCAACCCACGCATGCAACCTCAGCATCATCCTCGACCCCTCCCTCTCCATGACACAGCAAATCAATGCTCTAACCTCCTCCTGCTTCCACACACTCCGCACTCTAAAAAAATCCTTCAAATGGATCCCCCCAGAAACCAGAAAAACAGTCACCCACGCACTCATCAGCAGCAGACTGGACTACGGTAACGCCCTCTACGCCGGCACCACACTCAAACTCAAACGCAAACTCCAAAGAATCCAGAACACAGCTGTGCGCCTCGTCCTTGGCCTCCCCGCCACGAACGTATCTCACCACACCTCAAATCCCTTCACTGGCTCCCCATAGACAAGAGAATCACATTCAAGATCCTCATTCACACACACAAATCCCTCCACAACACCGGCCCAACCTACCTCAATGAAAGAGTAAACTTCCACACTCCCACACGCAACCTCCAATCAGCCGACTCGCCCTAGCCACAGTCCCCCGCATCCAGCACACCACCACAGGAGGCAGGCCTTTCTCCTACCTCGCCCCCAAAACCTGGAAATCCCTCCCCACCGACCTTCGCAAAACCAAAGACCTACTGGTCTTCAGAAAGAACCTCAAGACATGACTGTTCGACCAGTGACCCTCCCTGCCCCCCCCCCCGATTCCTCCCCAGTGCCTTGAGACCCTCACGGGTGAGTAGCGCGCTCTACAAAAATTTTTGATTGATTGATACCTGGAATAAAACTCTGCCATGCCTAAAAAAAACTTGTATATCATCCTTTTTTTTTGGAGTAGACAAATTCACAATAGCCTTAACCAACTCTTCCTTAGGCTTGACACCACAGATATTTCATGCCCTAAGTAAACAATTTACGACTTCAGAAATTTGCATTTTTCCCTTTTCAGAGTCACACCTTTAGATCTAAACACATGAAGAACTTCTCTGACTTTTCCTTCATGTTGTTCACGTGTCTCGGTGAAAACCAGAACATCGTCTTGAAAAAAAAAAACACCATATATGTCACCGAGAATATCATTCATTAATCTTTGAAATACAGCTGCTGCAGAGCAAATACCAAACGGCATCCGGTTGAATTTATACACGCCAAACGTTGTGATGAAAGAAGTAAGCAATTTGGATTCCTCACACAGTTGCACTTGATGATAAGCAGAAGTTAAATCAAACTTTGCATTACCTAATGAACTGACCATTTCAGTAATATTAGGCAATGGAAATTTATCTTCCCCAATCTCCTTATTTAAATTGCATAAATCAACACACAGCCTAATATCACCTGTTTTTTAGTAGCAACGACTTTGGAGCAATCCATTGTGCTGCTTCCACTTCCTCAATTATGCCATCGCCCTGTAACTTCTGAAGTTAATTTTTTACTTTGTTTCATACACTTATATGAACATTCCTGACTTTGCAAACAATAGGTTTGGCATCACTCTTCAAAACAATGTAGTGCATATACCCCTTGACACATCCCACCTTGGAGCTAAAAACATCCGGAACCTCCCCCATCAAGTCATTTTCAAAATCAGAAACTCTCTGAACCCAACCATGCTGCTCAGATTCAGAAATCTTCTGAACCTGAACCTGTGGCTCAGAATTAGGGTTAAAAATGATACCCAACTCCTTTTGTTGCGGCCAGCTCAAAATGATATCACCAATAACAGGAACCTTACCATACGTCTTATTACCTTTGAATTGAATAGATGCTTCAAACTAACCTTTCAACTCTATAGGTTTCCCTCCATAGCTGTACGGAGAAACATCGGGGTCATGAAGAGTGACTTTGCCATTGAATAACATCTCGTAATCTTTCACTGAGACCAATGATAATTTGGCTCCTGAGTCCATCATCATTTGAACACTAACTCCATTTAGTTCAACAACATCTGAAGGATAGTCACAACGAACTACAGAAACACATTTAACATCATTAACAACTTGTAAAATGAAGTCATGGTCAGAATCATCACACTCAACTTCACTCACTTTAACATTAGTCCTTGAAGATGCCTTACAATATTTCACAAAGTGCCCCTTTTTCTCACATCTATTACAAGTGGCCACTAAATCAGGACAAACTTTGTTGTTGGCTAAATGTGAAGAAGAACCACATCTAAAACATATCAATTTTGCTTTCACATTAACATTTTGTTTGTTTTTTGGTTTTGTGTCCAACTTTTGTACAGATGTAGAAGTTATCTTCGATTTCTTTAAATCTTCGATGCAAGCCTCCGAATGCTCAATTTGCTTAGCAATCAGCAACACTGCATCTAAAGTAGGGGCGCTCTTAGACCAGAGTGCTTCTCTTACTTTATCACTTTTACATTCGAGCATGAACTGGTCACAAATGCGTTCATCAACACTATCACCAAAATTGCAACGTGCAGCTAGTTTACGTAGATTGGTGACAAAATCTTCTACTAATTCTTCATCGTTCTGTTTACATTTGCCAAAGTAGAACCTTTGAAGTATAATGGAAATTTTCGGCAAATAATGTCTTTAATAAAGTGATTTCAAACTCATTCAAAGAAGTGTCTCCTTCAGCTCTGTCTGAAAAGTTAATCGCAGGAAGGGTCTCTAAAACCTCCTGACCCTCCGCACCAAGGCAATGTTGAAGCACAGACGTCTTCCTTTCTGCCGACAAATTGCTTCCACAAACTTTGAGGTAAGTCAAAAAAACTTTCTTTCATTTAGGCCAAGCAATAGGAGGATCACCAGGAACAGAAAGAAAGAAAGGTGGAGGTGTAATGTCCTGCATACCAAAATATTTTTAAAAAACAGGCAATAAAGAATTGTAGAAAATGTTGTGAACCCTGAACACTAGTACAAGATTAAACAACCTGCAAGGAAAAATTAATATTAGAGTCTACACATTGCTAAATAGCATTGTTTAAAAACGTATGTAGGAAATATATAATGTCAGAACAAATAGAAGCGTAAATCAGGGCGTAAAAGTATAATAAAACTCGATGTGTAGCTTGATCACCGCATGAGAAGTGTTGCCAAGAAACCTAGAAGAGTTTCAGCAACAAACGCTGAAAATGTGAACGAAGACATTGAGGAATAGCCACATGGAGTGTTCCCCATTAAGATGCACTAGCAACGAAGAAGAGAGGAGCGTCCATGAGTTTGGCAATGCGCTGGGAGAGAAGAACGAGGAAGGTTGCTAGGCAACGCTCGGCGTCCGTGGAGCGCTGACTAATGGTTAACCAGCTAAAATAGTTACCCAGCAACGCTCAGATCCTTCTGAGCATTGACACACTGGAATGTGCGAGTAGTGTTGCCAGGCAACGCCCAGCGTCCCAGGAGCGCTGATGTCAGTGGAAACAGTGCGTGAATGGTTACCCAGCAACGCTCAGATCGTTCTAAGCACTCACACGCTGGAATGCACGAGGAATGTTGCCGGGCAACACCCAGCGTCCACAGAAAGCTGACGAAGGCTTAATACTGTTGAATAGCGAGGAGAGTTGCTAGGCAATTAGGACACTCGCACGAAATAACGAAAACAAAATGAGAAATCGCTGATACAAAGTGACGCGATTCTCGATAGCATTAAAAAACAATGCAGTACAAGCGAGCAAATAACAGTACCTCAAAATATAGATGCGTTGAAGTTTCTGAAAGTCCACAAACAGAGAATCCGGTTCCCAGTTCACTTGTCGCCAAAATGTGGTGATGAAGGGGAATATTATGAAGGCAATGAAATATTTCCAGACCAGAACATGGTAGATGCTTCTTCCAAAAAGGTTTATTTCAGTATAACACAGCAGGATACAGAAACTTCACCCACACCAAGAGCAGGCTCTCTTCACCAACTGCCATATGGAACCTCACACCAATGTTCCAGGCAAAAGCCAAGAGCGCCCACAAATTGGGAGGGGGGGCAGGAACATACCATAATAGCACTTTCAAAGATACAATATTACAACAGAAAGGAAATAAGACTAAAACTAATAAACATTATAGAAAAGGAAATACTACACAACCCACCCATGCACAAAATGACACACACAGAAACAATAACACTGCATTTACATCCCCGCAGGTATCCCAGCCAATGTCACTGGAGAAGAGGTGCCAGCATTAGCCAGTCCCCCCATGGAAGAGGCCTACAGTGATGACAGCGACTCGTCTCGCCTGGATCTGGATGACCAACCTGGCCCATCAGGGACCTCCGGACAGTCGGTTACCCAGGCACAGTCACACACCACCACAAAGCCTCCCCGTCTGGAAACACCACCACAGCACCCACCCAGCGTACTCACACCTCTGTCCCAGGACACATCAATCAGCAGTGTGTCCAACACTTCAGGGACCCCTGGGCACCCCCCATACCCAAGACAATCAGGGACCTGGGGTCAGTGGCAGTGGGCACACGGTTCAGGGGACAGAGGCACAGGACAACAGGGAAGCTGGGAGGACTGCTGTGCACCAGGGGGAGGGCAGGCCCAGGGAACCGACTCTCCAGGAGGCACTCACTGAGCTCCTGGGAGCATACCAACATTCCCAGGATACGCTGGGCCAGATCCTGGCCAACGTGCAGGAGAACAGGCGGCTGCAGGAGGTACAGTACCAGGGGATCAGGGAGGACTTACAGGCCCTCAACACCACCCTGGTCTCCATTGCAGAGGTGCTGGCAGACATGGCAAACATTATGAGGGAGGCAGCCTCACAACAGTGGGCCCCTGCCACTAGCCGGACAATTGAACAACCTTCCACCTCCGCTGCCGCTAGTGGACAGGAGGACCCACCACAGGACTAACAGGCCACCACACCCCGCAAACGTTCCCTGCAATCCAGACAGAAGCCAAAGACAATTGCCAAGACCCCCTCCATAAAATAAGACTCTACTGATTGTCACCCTTGTGTCCCACTCTGTCACCCTGTCCACCCTGAACTGCCATTGCTCCCCTTCCTATGCCCCCTTGGACAATGCACCTGTGCTAGAAATAGACTGAAACTATACCCTGGACTTTCCTCCATCGTCACCCCAGCCCATTGCACTTCCCCCTTTTCAACTTAGCAATGCAATAAACACCATTTGAAAAAATACTAGTATGGAGTATGTCCAATTATTTAACTATGTATTCATTTAACATGGTTCAAACATTGCAATTCAACTGTACAGTAATGTGCACATAGGATAGACCTGTAGTTGGCTTCAGTGAACACACCAGGAGCGATAGTTGGGCACCAACATCTGCAAAAAGAGTTACCAAATGGTACAGTGAGTGGGCATAGAAGTGAGAAATCACAGCCTGCCAGTGACAATCTCAAACAAGAAAATTACAATGAAATGTGAAGTACCACTTTTTTACCTGTGTGTCATTGTAAATATTGGTGAATCACTGCAGTTCTGTTGTCCTCATCCTCTGCCTTCTCATCTTCACTGTCCACAGGGTCCACTGCTGCCACAAGGGCATCTCCAGCCTCCTCCTCCTGCAGAAAAGGCACAAGGCGTCTCAAGGCAAGGTTATACAACATGCAGCATGCAACGATTATCTGGCAGACCTTCTTGGGTGAGTAGCACATGGAGCCACCTATTATATGGAGGCACCAAAACCTGGCCTTCAGGAGGCCGAAGGTACGTTCAATGATCCTTCTGGTTTGCCCATGTGCCTCATTGTAACGTTCCTCTGCCCTTGTCCTGGGATTCCTCACAGGGGTCAGGAGCCATGATAGGTTGGGGTAACCAGAGTCACCTGCAAATATCGAGGGACAACATTTAGCCACACACTATCCCTTATGGCCCACATCATACCCATACACCAACATTCACTGGGTGGGAACCAGGGCTCACCTATTAGCCACACACTGTGCCTCATTAGTTGGCCCATCACATTTGGGATGCTGCTATTCCTCAGGATATAGGCATCATGAACAGACCCAGGATACTTCACATTGACGTGGGAGATGTACTGGTCCGCCAGGCACACCATCTGGACATTGATTGAATGAAAACTCTTTAGATTTCTGTATACCTGTTCATTTTGCCGGGGGAACGACAAATGCAGTATGTGTTCCATCAATCGCCTCAATTATGTTGGGGATATGTCCCATTGCACAGTAATCGGCCTTCACTGTGGCCAAATCATCCACTTGGGGGAAAACAATGTAGCTGCACATGTGTTCAATCAGGGCAGACAACACTCTGGTAAGCACTATTGAGAACATTGACTGTGACATTCCTGCTGCCAAGCCCGCTGTCACTTGGAAAGAACCAGTTGCCAGGAAATGGAGCACAGATAGGACTTGCACAAGAGGGGGCTATCCTAGTGGGGTGACGGATAGAAGATTTCAGGTCAGGCTCCAGTTGGGCACACAGCTCCGTGATTGTGGCCCTGTCAAGTCTGTAAGTGAGGATAATGTGCCTGTCCTCCATTGATGCCAAGCCTACCAGGGGTCTGTACATGGGGGTATGTCTCCATCTCCTATTTATCTGCAGCGGTTGCAATATAGAGGGCAAAAGAGTGAGGAGGCCGTCATAAACTGTACATTGTAGCCACAACAGTACAATGCATGATGTCATTTTGAAATGTATATGTGGCATTTGTCCAGATTGTACAATTGTGAACTGTGACGCATTTGTAATCCAGGGCCTGCCCCCCCTGAATTACGTCCACCTGTCCTGTGTGGATGGACAGATGGAAGTGAGGGAATTCTGCTGACATGTGCGCCGTTGCGGGAGGCGGCCGTGAACTTCCGTGCCATGCCTCACTGGATAATATTGGCCCTTATGGGTTACAGTGGGCAATGGAGATGTACACCGGCGGTGACGGTATGCACCGCCGTGGACATCACTGCCATTTTCTATCTGTTCACTCAATTGCTACCTGGCCTTTAACACGAGAGGACCTTCACTTCATGTGCTGCTGTGACCTGTGTCTGGAACCTACCATGGCTCGTGTGACTGGGGAAAGGGCCCCTGTCTTCATCTTTGGAGCTTGGAGCGACTGGTGGATGGGATCCTACCCCAGTACCGACTGCTGTATGGTCCTCCAGACCAACAGGTGAGTACACTGTGAGCACGATGCATGTAGCATGAATGCATGGAGTGGTGTATGTGAAGGCCTCGTGTGGGGGGGGTTGGTGGATATCCCCTGGGCGACGTGCAGCTTGTGTGTTAGGCCATGTCTGTGCAAATGGGGATGGGAAGAGGTATGGTAGGCCATGAGTGTAACAGGCAGGACAGTCTGACTAATACCTTTCCCTGTGTGTATTTTCTCTGCAAGTCTGCACCCATCAAAAGAAGGGTATATGGCTTGACATTGCCAAGGACGTGCAGACCATGGGGGTCTACGGCAGGCAGAGCACCCACTGTAAGAAATGGTAGGAGGACCTGAGACGCTGGGCACGGAAGACGGCGGAGGACCAGCTGGGGATGGCCTCCCAGTGAGGAAGGGGTGCCCATCGAACCCTGACCCGCCTGATGGCCCGCATACTGGCGGTGGCCTATCCAGAGGTGGATGGGAGCTTGAGGGCATCACAGCAGCCACAAGGGGGGTGAGTAAAGTGCCCATCATTACAACTTACGCATGGTAGTGTGTTATCTGGGTGGGGGATGTGTGTCTGTGGGTGCCCCTAGACCAGGCCTGACATTGCAGAGTAGGTCCCATTTTGGGCAGGGTTCAGATGTGATATTCCTCCTACCTAGCTAGTAGGCATCCACTACTGGGCAGGGCTGTGTGGATCCCAGGTATGCTGCAGTTGGTGGTATGTGTCCCTCCCCATGCCCTGGTGACTAGCATTGTTACTGGAAGTGCACTCCATGGTGCGCAGGGCTGTTCACTGTGTGTGAGGTTGCTGTGTACACCAACAGTGGTGTTGGTGCAGCCATTGACCAAGTGTTTCCTTTGTCTCTTCCCCCCCCCTTTTTGTTTTGTCATCCTGTCCTTATGTGCATTAGCATCATCTGGCGGAGGAGCAGAGGCCCTGGTGACGGAGGGAGCGGCATCCCACAGGACCCAGGAGGCAAAGTCCACCGACGGTGAGGGCACCAGTGGGACGGAGGGTGAGGTGAGCACCACAGCGGAGACTGGAGGGGACAGTCCGGACACAGATACCTCCTCCGATAGAAGCTCACTGGTGGTGGCGGACACCTCTGTGCCCACACCAGCTACAGGTACAGCCGCCGCCCCCGTACCAGCACCACCCTCCCAGCAGCCCCTCTGCGAGTTTCCCGCTCACTCAGGAGGGTGGGCATCTCCTTCGCACCAGACAACTCAGGCCCTGCCCCAGGGAGTCCTGCTGCCCTGAGTGGGAAGGCTATTGACCTCCTGTGATCCATCTCTGTTGGACAGTCAACCATTGTGAATGCCACCCAGGGGCTCACAGCCCAAATGCATCAAACCAATGCATTTCTGGAGGGCATTCACACTGGCTTGGCGGCCCAACAGAGATCAATCCACGCTCTGGCCTCCTCTCTGATGGCAGTCATTGTACTGTTTCCACCCTCCCCCTCCAACTTCCTCTACCCAATCCCATTCCCCTCAACCTATCCCAAGCACATAGGTAGACCAGCATGCGCACAAGACAACACACAAGCGTGGTTCAGGCAAACACAAGCACCACACTTCATCCCACAGGCACTCACACAAACACCATCCAGATGCAGACATACCAACATCCACTGCCTCCACTGTGTCCCCCTCCTCCTCCTCCTCCTCCATTTCCCTCCCAGTTGCGTCTCCACTCACACCTGCATGCACTACACCATCATCCACTACCAGCATCACCACCACACCTAGCATAACACACACCCCACTGGTAGACACCACCCCAACAGCCATGCACACGTCTCCTGTGTCCTCTCCCACTGTGTCTGTGCCCCCCCTCCCAAGGTACAAAAACGCAAGCACTCAGACACCCAACAGCCATCCACCTCACAACATCATCCAGCCCATGAACCTGCATCCAAACACAGCAGACAGAAACCTCCCACAACCACTCCCTCTTCCTCCACTCCCATACCTTCTTCCTCTTTCCACCCCAATGTCCCTACAAAGTTTTTCCTCTCCACCATTGATCTCTTCCCAACCCCTTGCCCCCTGTCCAACACGTCTGGCCAGGGTGGCTAAAACCCAGGCAAGCACCTCAGCCTCCCAGTCCACGGGCCCAATAGTGTCCACAGCAACTTCTGGTGGTAAAGGATCCAGGCCACCAGCTAGCCTCACGGAAAGGGTGCCTGCCCCAAATGCTGCCAGGAAGGGCAAGGAGCCATCCCCACCTGCTGCCAGGAAGGGCAAGGAGCCATCCTCAGCTGCTTCCAGGAAGGGCAAGGGGCCTGCACCAGAAGACAGGAAGGAGAAGGGGCCTGGTGCAGGGACTCAGTCAGATCCCCCACCACCAACCATGGTTGTGCAGCCATCCGAGGCTGCAGGGGATGGGCTGGAGCTTCCCCCCCACAACCAGCAGCAGCACCGCCACAAGCAGTGGGCAGCCGTTCGAGGCTGCAGGGGATGGGCTAGAGCTTCCCCCACAACTGCCACCAGCAGCACCACCACCAGCAGTGGGCAGCCATCCGAGGCTGCAGGGGATGGGCTGGAGCTTCCCCCCACAACCACCACCAGCAGCAGCACCGCCACCAGCAGTGGGCAGGTGTCCGAGGCTGTAGTGGATGTGCTGGAGTTTCCCTCAACAACCACCAGCAGCAGCACCACCGCCACCAGCAGTGGGCAGCCGTCTGAGGCTGCAGGGGATGGGCTAGAGCTTCCCCCCACAACCACCAGCAGCAGCACCACTGCCACTACTGAGCAGCCGTCACCGCCCACGGACATTCATTAGACGTGCATCCATGGGCTGTTGTGCGGCCTGCCCCATGCAAATCCTGTGGGTATGACACCCAGCTGAGAGACTTTGACCTTGCACTCCCCAGGATCAGAAGCACTGGGCACGATGCCCCCTCCAGAACCAGTGGGTATGGCACCCACTCACTCCATCCTCCCCAGGATGAAGATCACAGGGCATGATGCCCCCTCCAGGACCAGTTGGTATGGCACCCACTCACCCCATCCTCCCCAGGATGAAGATCACAGGGCACGATGCCCCCTCCAGAACCAATGGGTATGGCACTCAGTCACCCCATCCTCGCCAGGATGAAGGTCACAGGGCATGATGCCCCATCCAGAACCTACAAGTCACCTACTCGAGAGACTGTGACCTCGCACTCCCCAAGGCCAAGCACACGGCATGTTTCCCACTCCAAATAATGTGGGCAAGTCACCCACTTGAGAGACTGTGGCCTTGCACTCCCCAGGACAAAGAGCAATGAGCATGTTGTCCCCTCCAGGACCAGTGGTGTTGTTCCATCTGCCGGCTGAGGTGCCTGCCTATTTTCCAACTGATGCCCCTGCAGTGTTCTCTCTGTGTTGTTGCAGGAGACAAGTGGGGCCCTGGAATTTGTGATGTGGCCCTGTGGCCCACGCATGTTGAGGACTGGGCTGTGTCCCTTGATTTGTACATATGTATATACCTTTAGATTTGATGTACGTATTTTTGATGTATTTATATTATTACACTCACTTTCATCTATTCGTGTTGTCCTTGCATTATTCCTGAGGGGTACTGAGTAATTATGTTTTATTACTTCATCTGATTGTGTGTATGGTGTTGGGGGTGGGGAGGGTGTTGTGCGTGTGTGTGTCACTCTCTTTTTTCTCCCCCCTCCCCTGTGTGCTAGGTGTACTGCTACACACCGTGGTTGTCTTCGCCGTCGTTGGTGTTTGTGGTGGAGCAGGACGTAGAAGGTTATTGGGAAGAACTGCAGCTCGGGCTCCATGGCGGCGTGGTTCTTCCCTGTGTCTCCAAAGGTGAGTTGTTTCCCTTCTGACATGTGTTTCTGCCAGGCGTTTGATGTCATTGGTACCGCCCCGGAACAGTTGGCGTATTGCAGGGTCTTAATACGGTGGGCGGAACATTGACTTCCGCCAGGCTGCAGGTGGCTACCACCGTGGTGCCTGTTGTTTCCGCCCTGGCAGTCGGTGTGGTAAAGTGGCTGTCTATCTGAGCTCTTTCCGCAATTATCATAATTTGGCGGTAGTTACCACCGGCCTGTTGGTGGTATTACCGCCACTTTATCACCGACCGCCAGGGTTGTAATGAGGGCCAAAGTAATGTGTAAGGGCTGATTCGGTATGTTATAGACAGTAAAGGTAGTGTATGAAAGTAATAAAGTGCATGTGCAGGTCATGCAGTGACCGTCATGTAAGAATATTGTACAAAGTCTGGTATCTGCTGCTACCTAAATACATTTTATCATTCCAAATAGGTTGCTGTGCTGCGTTTTAAATGTGATCCCTGCCTGATTTTTTGTGACAACACAAATGCTACATCCTTTTATTGTGGAACTCTCCTTCTTTATTGTGGCAAGTTTGCAGTGCCATTCCTGCTTGCAATTTCCTGATATAGGTAAAATTCCAAGAGTTTGGGACAGTGACATGAAAGAGGAGAAGATTGTTGCAGGAGCAAATCATAGACAACCCACCAATAAGGCCACATGATTGTTGTACTCTGACTGGTTTGGGTTTTCAACCTGGCAGTGCCTGAACGGGATGGTGGCAGAGTACCCAGGCTCCATTTAGATCAGAGTGTCATGTTACACATGGGAGTCCATTGAACTCCCTAAAGGTTACTCAGTGTATGGTCCAGTGTGCTCATTCCTCTCACTGAAGTCTACAACACTTAGCCACAATTTGGGCGAATGGTTACTTCTATGATAGGACAGGCTGGGAGTCAAAGCCTAATGCCAGCTGCGGACATGGATCCAACTCAAAGCCAGATGCGGGCAGTCCCAGCAGACAGCAGCAAGCAGGTCTATTCCTGTAGGATTCTCTTGCTTCTTGGGAAGGTTACTTGGAGTAGGTCCCTACACTGTAGGTAGGAGGTAGAACAAGTTGGTAAGTTGAGTTAAATTTTCTCTTCATTTGAATTTGTTTATAAGATGCTTTTAACAACTAAACATCGGCAAAATAAATATATTTGTATAGTCGAAAAGATGGTAACGAGCGACATTTAGATATTTTTCTTTTACTAGGCTGGGGGTCAGGTAAATCAGACTGGTGGTGGTAGCTTTCACATAAGGGTATGAAGAATGGCAGTGCTGAAGCACAATAGACAGAGCCATGAGATAGTTTAAGAATGGGGGTGCATTAAAGGAAAGACAACAAATGTGTGGTAGGATATGGGTGGGTGGTATCATGGAATTTAAGAAGTATAATCAAGTGGGTGAGTGAAAGTACAGAGTTTCACAAGGACAGAGAGATGAGTGGATGGAAGGACACAGGCATTTATGAACAGCCACAAAGCATAAAAATAGGAACAAAAGATGGAATGAAGAGGTTTCTAGTGAAGAGATTCAAGAAAGGGAAGATATGGCCAAAGAAGAGGATTCTTGAAAGGAAAGCAATAAAATAGTATGAAGAGGAGGGAATAGGATGAGCAGGAAACGAAAGAAGGAGAGTGATGTAATAATAGTGATGTAACAGGACACAATTGGCTTTAGCAGCTTGTGTGTGTAGACTTGAAAGTGCAAGTCGAGAAAGTGATAGCCCGGTCCTAGATTACAGCCGGCCTGTGAGCAGAAATGGATTAGGGATTTATGTTGCTGACTTTTCTTAATAACAAAATAAAAAGGATTTTCAGTTTAAAGGCTAAGGATTAGGAACGTGGACAAAGAGAATCTCTCTGAACAGACGTCCAAGAATGAAAACGCAACATACTGTGGTATCCTTCAGGAGAAAGGGAAACACAGCTTTGAATTGTCTGCATACAAGTGAGAAGATGGATCTGAGAAGGATATAACGGGAGTTGAAGAGGATGTGCAGATATGGGCAGAAAGAATGGGCCAGGGGTGGAGCCCTTGGAGATGCCAGAGAGCGAAAGGAGAGGGTGAGAGGTTTGGCCAGCTCAAGAAGAGTGACCAGAAAGATCAGCAGACTAAGGATAGCGATGGGGCATTAGTTTTTAAGGGCAGCCCTAGGGATGTAAGGGAACAGGGTAGTGACATAGACAGACAGTGATGCCATTTTTCTCATCACCACAGACAGTAGTGATGAAGAAAATGGCATCATCTCACATTGATTATGGGGGTCTTGGAGAGGACCGAGACATTTTACTGAAGAGTGATGACATAGAGAGTCTTGCGTCCTCTCTTAATAGTCTTAGCTAACTTTACCTTATCAGAACCATACAAAGAGGCTGTGCAGGTTTTGTCACAGTGCAATAACACCACTTAAAGCTGACTGGACATGTATAAAATAATACGTGTGTTTATTCATCTTTTCTGTTGTCTATGAATATGCCTCACATTCCGTATGACTAGTTCTACAACGGATGCCTGCCCCCGGAGGCCGGCGCCACCTACTCCTCTTGTGTGGTGTAATTAGATCCCGACAGATGTTCTATCTGCCGTGTTCCTCCTACGTGGTGTTACCGCGCTGACTCTCGCTGACCCTAACTGCGCCACGCTCTCTTCATGAAGTGTTCAGTCGCGAAAAAATAAAACGAAAGAAAAATCAACCAAACAAAAAAGAAAATAACGCCGAAGCTAATTAGGACCGAAGTGTACAGTGTTTCTGCGCTCAGCCCACACGACGTCCTGTGCCGGGGCCTCAGTGTGCGGCCCATTCATCTGTGGCTGGGAGTCAAATGGGGCTAATGTTCCCGCAGGAGGACATGCTTTGTAGCAGGCCCTCCCCTGCCGCGCAACCAGCACCCTGCTCATGGGGGGCACTCCCTGCAGCTGCAGAGACTCGAAACCCAAAACCCTGTTTTCTGTGCACAGTGGAAGCAGATCAAAAGAGCATCAGTTGAGTTTGCCCAGCAGGACAATGAAAATAATGTTTTAATTACTAACGGGTAATCTCCCTCACTTATAGCTCTATTTGTCATGATTACAGTCATTAGTTTTAAGGTAAGGATTGACCTTCTTGAGACATGAAAAAAATCAGGAAAGCTGTGAAAAGGCCCACCCACCCAAAGGCACACCCACACAGCCAGGACTACCCACCCCTGCTGGGCACCGTGAAGAGGATATTTTACCAGCATTCATCCTGGAATACCAAGCAAAAATGGTGGCCAGATACAAAAATGGTGGACGATACTTATTGACTGGCACGAGGATGAGTAGTACTAGGGGTAATGGAACTTATGCCACCAACACCAATGTTCTTTCTATTATTCTTTCTATTATTCATCAAATATTGCAGTCTGTAATGGTGCACAAATGTATCTAGAGAAACTCAGGTGGCTGCTCTAGAAATTAGTCACAGTGGACCACCTCTAGCTTCAGCCCACGAGGCTGTCATTCCCCAAGAGGCTGCAATTTTTGAAGGAAGGGGGGCATTTGTCAAAGAATAGACCAACACAATTGTACATCTTATCCATGTACTCATCCTTACTGAGGAAGCTATTTGCCTTGCCCTCTTTTTCTGAACGTGACAAATATGTTTTTTGAGCTCCTAAACAACAGACCTCTTAACATCCAACAAATGCCAATTTTGTTCTTGTGGAGAGACATGAAAACCAGGCAGAAATGAATCTTAGTTCTATGCAAAGCAAAGTCTGCCTTAGGAAAAAAAGTACTGTCTGACCCACCCCATCATCTTGATGTAACTAGTTGTCGACATAGAAGAACACTGATCTCACCAATCTTTCCACCAGATGTAATTACTACCAAAAAACACTATTTTCATGATCATGAATTGAATGTCTACTGATAAATTGTCGAAAAGGATTGCACCTAAGGCCATTCAATACCAAAGGCAAGTTCCAAGGAGGTAAAAAAAGGTCTTACAGAAGGCCTAAAAAAAGGAGAAACTCTCTAGCAGATACAATGCTAAATCACTATTGCCTTTAAGATTTACCCAAAGATTCAAATTTCTCTGATAGCTGGCCATTGTGAACTGAGAATAGAAATTGTCTGGGTATCTCAATAGGGAAGTTTTCCATGAAAGTGCCCAATGAGGTTGAGGTTGAACTGAAATTAATTTATACAGGAAGAGCCATGATTGTCAAAATCAGAATGGATTTCAACTACCTGTTTTTTTACTGTAATCTGGATAACAACTTGGGCATCAGAGAAAATAGGGATGATACATAGACAATTTCCGTGGCCACATCATTCTCAATACATGCAATGTTCATGCTCCGATTAGTAGACTCAGAAAAAAAAGGGTTTTACGCATTGAAAGGAGAGGAAAACAGTTCCACGTACGGCACTCCAAACCTCTTACAAAAGCTCAGAAATGCTTCCTGAGACATAGGGCCTGATTTAGATATTGGCTGAAGAGTTGCTCCGTCACAACGGTGACTGATATCTTGTCTGCTAAAATCTAAATCCCATGATATCCTATGGGATTTAGGTTTCGGTGGACAGGATATCAGTCACCGTAGTGACGGAGTAACTTGTCGGCCAATTTCTAAATCAGGCCCATAGTCATTTCCTGAGAAGGAGGAAAAATCCTACTCAATCGGTCCTCTTGAAGATTCTGTAATCTCTATGTAGGTACCACCAACAGTGATAACACATGGGATTCACTGGATCAGTTGTATCATTATTAGCTAGGTATTTGGATTGTGTGCTCACTTGATTGCTTATATAGGCTTTTGTAGTTATGTTGTCTGATCTGAAGACTACCATAACTCTAAAAGTGTTCAAATTGTTGGTAACTCCCTCTAGTTAGAAGAACAACAGCTCTCCGCTAATGACTACTTGGCTTAGAACGACAATGACCCTACGGTGGATATGAATTTTTAACTTTTACATGTTCTGGCTGTGAAAAACTCTTAACTTTGTTTTTCCCTACTACAAGACCTGCCTCTCCCATGGGATAATATTGGGTTGCCTTAATGCATTTAATAAGTGATAACTTTCAATTGGAGCAAGTAGGTATTTTGAGTTTTGTGTCTACAGAATTGTAATTTAAACCCTCTTTAATGGTAAAGTTAAATTTTAATTCACAATTCTGATATGCCACTTTTAGAAAGTTGGTGATTTCCTTTCCCAACCATTTGTGCCTGCAGTCTGTTTCCTGGATCACATTATTAAGTGTAGCTGGCAGTTGATCTTTGTGTATTGCTCCCAGACAGTGAGACAAAGGGGTAATAGGTGTTGACACAATGAGCCATCTCTGACTTGATGAGAGGAAGGAACTGTCACCTACCACACTTGCACATGACAACGGCTCTGCCATACTTACAAAGGGTCTGGCACTGGTATTTTATGTCTCCAGACAAGCTTGGGCCAAGGCAGGGAGTTCGGAAATTGTAAGCACCTCTGGGGGAGGAAACCTCCAGAACCTTCTTCTACTTAAAAACTAGCACCAGGTACAAATAGTGGACCTCAGATTCAACTCTTCAGTACACTTCTGGACCCATGGAATCCTCAGAGGGACTGCTGTGCTGCTCTGCAAGAAGGACTGCCACTCTGTTCTCCTGCTGCCTGAGTGAGAAGGACTGGACCTGCATCTTGATCGAGGACCACCAGAGTGACTCCAATGGGTAGTTGGCTGGCCTCCTGATCAGAGCCTCAGGGACAGAGACAGAAAAGGCTTCAACCATCTTGAGACCAGCACCTGGACTTTACTTGCTGTGAGTCTTGCCCTCAGTGTGGTTCCACCCCAGTCCTCAACCCTTGGAAGTGGGCCTGAAGGTGCTCCACCAGCCAAGCTGTTGTCCTTTAGGCAAAACTGATGCAGTACGATGCCTCTCTTCGCAGCTCTGCTTGGAACCACCATTGTGCGACTCATCTCAAACACAGGACATCACATCAGAGCCTGCAGCTTCCTCAGAACAGTTGTTGTGCAATGCATCCTTGATGCAAGTCTTCACATTGCATTACCCTCATCAATGGCATCTAAGACAATGACATAGGACTTGCATCATAGCCGCACAGCTTCTTCTGAACTGCTGCTGCCTGACGCATCCTCGATGCAGGACTTTGCATCACAAGCCCCTCATCAACAACACCCTTGTCAATGGTGCAGGGCTCATTGCAGCCCCACAGTTCCTCGGAACCACCGCTATACAATACATGTTTGATGTGGGATGTCACAGCAGTCTGCAAACCAGGATTTAAGGTACTTAGTTCAGCGGGACTAACTTGGTCCCTGGTCAGCCTCAACCTGTGACTTTGTCCCGGTTTGGCAAAATCAGATAACCACAGTTGAAGCTTTGTGCTTTTAGGCACTATTTTTCTCTAAATCTTTAAAATTGCATAGCTCCAGATCTACTGGTTGTATTTTTGCAATTTGTGTCTCAAATAATTTATTAAAATATACACTATTGTTCTAAATTGGTGTTTTTATTTTCTTGTGTATGTGTTTTAATTTTATTACTATTTGAAGTGCTGCATAAATACCTTACATATTGCCTCTAACTTAAGCCTGCCTGCTTATGCCAAGCTACTAGAGAGTTAAGCACAGGTTAGTTTGGGGCTTGCTTGTGACTTCACCCTAGCAGTAATTATGGTTGCCGCTTGAGAAGGGTTTCAGCCACCCTCAACCAGTAGAAGTTTCCAACACTTTCATATGTCCTTCACCCTCAACAAGTCCTTCACAGGAGCTATCTTTTTCTATAATAGAGATGACAGAAGTCAACAAAAAGGTTCTGCTCTGGGCGGTGGAAGGAGTATTCCGTTGATGTCTGTTTGAAATTTGTCCCCGATATATATGAATTTTTGTATTGGAGCCAATTTGCATTTTGGAAGGTTCAAAAGAAAACCATGAACATGCACATGCAGCCTTCACTGCTGTCACTGAGCATTGAGTAGGTAATTGTCTAGGTAATGGGATATTCACCAGTCCTGTAGATAGAGAAGAGTTACCACTTGAGTCACAACTTTTGTGAAGACTTTCAGGTCTAACTTGAGGCCAAATGGCAGGACTCTGGACTGATAATGATGCTTCTATATGCAAAATCAGAAGCACTTGTGATGGCCAACAGAAATTGAAACATGGAAATAGACACCATGCAGATCCTAGGTCACCTTGAAGAACCCTAGAAGAATGAGGGGGATAATTTTCATCAAGAACATTTTGTTTGAACTTTTTTTTTTTTTTTCACTTGGTGTACATATAAAAACAACCATCGTAGTTCAAATGCATTGTTAACTTCATGATGACCGTCAGTGTATAGCGGAAAACAGGAAAATTATATTTGGATTCAGAGAGAGGCATTGTCGATGCAACTTACACATCGTCTAAACAAGTTCAGACTCATCAATCTACCCCCAATCAACAAACTGAGGGAGGTCATAAAACACTAATAACAGCTACAGGGAGAGTAAGGGAAAGGGAGAGCAAAGAAGTAAATTGATAAAAGAAGGAAAGCAACCCACTCTGGTTGTTCCCTGGATTGCCGGTGTTTCACAACAGCTTCCAGAGCACTCCATGATGTTCGTGGTCCGCAGTGTCCTCTGGGGATCACCTGTCCTTTGCATACCAAAGAAGTGCATCATTCTTAGTCGCAGATAAGGTCAATGTAGCAGATGTGGTGAGAGTATTTTACTCTGTTTGGTCAGTCACGTGAAATAGAAAGCCATCCTCCTTTTTACCTCACCTATATGAGTTACGTAGTTGTGCATCAGGTCTCAGTTCGGTAGGATGTAGAGCCTTCCTTACCCTGGGCACGAGCCAGAGTGTCTAAGTATGTCATCACTGCCATGAATTGGAAGGCTCCAGAGGAGGTCCAAATTAATGCCAGAAGATATTGTAAAATTGTTGTCAGCTGGATCCACTTGTAACGGTCACTGCCCTTGCCGGGCTAGGACAATGGGTAATTCCAGAAGCTAAGAGGGATAGGAAGATTCCCCTCTGCTCCCAGATGTGCACCGAGATGGGCTGTGTGCTTACCGGCTTCCAGCCTCCTGTGTCCCTCTCCAAAGGGATGTCTGCTGTTGAAGTCTCACACTTCATGCCGCCAGCCTGTGGGCATTGCTCGTGGAGCTGAAACTCTGTTGGGGCCCTGTTGGCGGAATTGCACTATTTGCACCCACCTGAGGCATGAAGCAGCTCCGTGCATTCTGGCCTCTGGTGTGTCTCCAGGCTGGCTTCCAGGAGCAGCATGCAGCGACACTTCCAGGCTGGCCTGTCCTTGGTGTACTGGAGCAGGGTCTTTGTCGGACAGCTGCTGCCTTTCACGTAGAACACCCCACCTCTCCTTACCTATAGGGCAGTCAGGGCATCATCCCTTAGTTGCAGAGAGGTAATAGGCTGGCTCCCCCATCTTGTGAATGGCTGGAGCCCCTCAGATGGCAGGGAGACGGCTGGATGTCACAGCCTCACTGGGAACTATATTAGAGTACTGCCATCTTTCTCGGGCACCAAGCTGGGCCCACAGAGCCTTCAATTTGATTGATACTGTCCTTACCCACTAACCCAGAACCTTCATATCCAGTACCAACCAAAATCTTCCCATATCTTGGTCACCAGGAGTATAATGGAGTAGAAGCTGGTTCTCTTTTCTCACTCGTGGACTGGAATGATCACTCTCTTCACCAGAAAATACTGAATTGCTAGTGACAGCGTTTCTCGCATGTCCATGCAATGTGGCCACTCAGTAACTCCTGGGTATGGAGGGGCATTCCTAAACTTGATTGGATTACCTGAATTAATTATCTGGAGAGGCAACACATCTCAGTTAACTTCTTCATAGGACCAGGAAATGCTGGATACACCCTCAAAGCTGTAACTCTTGGCCAACATCTGCATAGTCAGGACCTTGAGTACTTACGTGCAAGCCTCTTTTTGTTTCTGCTGATGACCCTCAGGTAAGCTCTTTCCCATAAATTTGATAGTCAGCTCCAGAGATTGATGCCTTCTTGACTGTTGATAAAAAGACGATTGATCCCCTGAGACATTCAAAGCAGTAGGCTGACTTTCCGTAAATGAAGATTAATTATTTTTCTCTTTGAAGAGCTTGTGAATTTTGTCTTCCAACTCAGCATCAAACAATGGACTTTGTTTAAATGTCATTCTGGTTCCAGAGACTTCTGCACTGAATCTGTATGTTGGTCTTTAAATGCAAGACTATACTTTGGTGCCTCCAAAGCTCTACTGGCCAATGCAGAAGCTCCGATAATATGGAAGGAAATGTCTGACGAACATTCCATTTGCATTTGCATGGCTTCAAGATATGTGAACACTCAGTGGCTTTTTCTATAGCCTTAAATAGTTGCCTGACATCAGAAATCAATGATTAAAAGAGCAAGAGTAGTCTATTTTTTATCAATTGGTTTGATATTTGATGGTATATTCTTCTGCAAAAGAAGTATGCCCCACCAGACTTCCCACTAATGTATAAATTTGGAATGGAATCTGTCAGAACTCACTCCATATCAGTAAGATAATACAGCCAGGCCATACCAAAGTGCATATTCATCTTGTTAAGATCTTTACACTTCATCAAAGTCATATCAATAGCATAAGAATGAATAGACTGTCCTAATTTAGGTGAACACTGACTGTCTCAAAAGTGAACCAGAGGAAGTGCTAGGATCCTCATTTTCCTGAAGCACTATATAGTCTTCAATGTGCGCCAAAATGTCTGGAAACCTTTGTGTATATATTTATTCTAACACCAAACCTAGAGAAACACTCACCTTATTTATTTCTCTGTGTTCACATGAAATCTGGATAAATCTATGCCTTCAGAAATGGTGGATCATTTCCATCTTTCCCACAGAATATCTCTCATTGCACCGACCCTTCCTCCAAAACCCGGCAGGGAAGGACCTTTGTCCATGATTATATCACAGAGTCAAGCCCGGTAGGATTCTGAGATAAACAAATCAAAATACAGCAATCCTCCTCTCAGGAGATACATGAAAAACCAGGAAGGATAGCATCTATATGGTGTAGCATCTTTACGGTGCACAGCAGCGGTGGATGGGTCATTCTTCATAGCTTTTTTGCTGTCTTTTTCCTGCCACCTCCAGGAGGTGGGATTTACTTAAAACATTAATGAATGGGATGAAGCAGAAGAAAGTGGAGGTAATGGTGGTAAATGTACTTGACTGGTTGACCGTGCATTTGAGTGTTGCATACAGTCCAGTTTTTGCAACAGTAGGGAAAGGGTTGGACTTCTGAAGGGTTACATTTACTATTCCCTACTGTGTAACTGTAGGGAACGTGTTAGATTTCGGAAAAGTAGAAGGGTAAATTTACTGTTCCCACTCTAGTCTGTTCAATAGTAGGGAACGAGCTGGACTTTGGAGTGGTTAAAATTACTATTCCCACTCCAGTTGAAGGCTCTGGCTGAAACACGTTACCATGATTGCACTCAAAACTTTGTGTATTAAACTAAGTAAACTAAATAATAAAAAAAGAACTAACTAAATACATTTTTTCTCATCCAGCGACTTAGTGGTGCTGCTTGCTCTATCTGCTGCCTCAAGCTGCTTGTTTGCTGTTGGAAGAGATGATGTCAATAGGTTTCTCATTGTAATATATATAGAATTTAAAAAACACAGAAATTCACTTAAAAAAACCAAAGGTTACAGGGATTTCATAGTTAGGCTCCCATCTTAAGTGTACAAAACCATAGAAATTCACCAGTTATAGTTAGAATTATCTCATGTAACTATAACTCGTTCCCTGAGGTAACTATAACTCATGCCCCCGCCATGCACAGTATTTTTGCAAAAAATGTTACTGCAAAAAACTCATTGATATTATCAATGATGTTAGCAAAGATGTCATGAGTACCATATTTGTGGGGTAATTAGTAGTACATGGCGAGGGCATGAGTTATAGTTACCTTAGGGCATGAGTTAGGGCATGGGCAGTCCCTGTGGCCAACCCGTATAACAACCAAACGCTGCATGGCCCCCCTCCTCAGGCTGATATTGGCCCTGGGGATCCCATTCCCCAGGGCCCAGTGTAAATATTTAATTTTTTTGGGGGGTTAGGGGTGTTGCGTGCCATCCCTGGCCGATCTGAGCCCCAGGGATCTGATCCCCCAGGGCCTGGCCTAAACACTTAATTTTTGGGGGATATGAGGGCCCCCCTGCCTAGTCTGATCTGGGCCCCAAGGACCCCATATCCTGGGGCCCGGCCATGTGGCCTGGGTGTCCCCCAGGGGACCCAGTCTCAATGTTGGGGACCATGGTGGGAGCCTGAAGGTCCCCATGCTCCCAGCTGGCTCACTACTTCCTGTGGGAGCCAGCATTGCTGTCACAGAGAGGGAGCTGTTTAAGCAGCTCCCTCTCTCTGAGAGCAGTTTCCTCTGTGTGCCCGCTTGCATCTCCACGAGCAGACAGAGGAAACTCCACTCCGATGAAGAGTGTTTGCTATGACTTGGCGGCAGCTTCAAAGCTGCCACCAAGTCATAGCAAACAGCTATGTCTCAGGGGTGGGCAACCTGGGACATAGCAGGAGCTGGCCTGGGGGTGGTGGTCCCCAGGGCCATCAGCGGCTCGATGAGGGGGGACCATGGCCCCCTTCCAACATAGAATAGCCCAGGGGATGTGGTGGTCCCTAGGGCTGCAGGGGTCTGTTACGGGCCCCCTTTCTATTTTTTACACTTTGCCCAGGGGAGGTGGTGGTCCCAGGGGCAGCGGTGGGTGGGGGGTAGAGCCCCCGCTTAATATTTGCTTCATACCCTGGGAAGATGGTGGTCCCCGGGGCAGCTTGGGTGGGTGGGCACCCCACCACATTAAAATAACAAGGCCCCCCAGGTCCTGGCCCTGCCGGGGCTTCATTAAAAAACAACCAGAAATTGGCTGAACAAACCTGGATTCTGGAAGTGTAGTAGTTGAAAAGCTTGCACAATTGACATAAACAAGAAAGAGTATCTCATAGAAAATGGGCAAGCTAAAATGATTAAACATCACATCAAATGTAGAAGTTGCAACACCGTGTATGTATTCGAATGTTCCTGTGGATTGAAATATGTTGGAAGCACGGTTTGTGAAACAAGAAAAAGGTTTTTGGAGCTCATCCAGGCAACTATCAATTTTGATAGGAGTTACTCGGTGGCCAAACATATGGAGGTGGAGCATCAAAGTTAATGACAGCAACTCTAGTACTGTGTAATAGATTATGTGCCAAAAATGGAATGAGGAGGCGACAGAGAAAAGCAACTCTGGCAGAGAGAGTTCAGACATACATTGGAAATGCAAACTCTGACCCCTCTGGGATTGAACTCTGACGAAGAACTATATGTACATTTATCATAGTAAATTTTATTTTTTATGAATTATTGACTTTGGGCTCCCTTATCACATGCATGCTTTATGCAATGGTACTGATGATATTTTAATTGTGGTTCCAAAGGGTGGAAATGCACACATTTAGGATATGGGAATGAAGAGCAGCAGTTGCATTATTGAGTCTTATGTTTTAGTCCTACTTGATGGTATGTATGTTTTTATGAGGACATATTTCTATTTATATGTGAGGGGTCCAGAGTTTCTGTTTAAAGAAAAAGGGGTATTATAAGCTACATAGGATCACATATATTCTAACATCAGGGTATGAGTTTAGTGGATTCTCTGGGTAATCCTAATAATTTAGGGATTAGGCAATGCAATATTTGGGGTTTATAGGTAGAGCTCTCATGGCCAATAATATACGAGTGGTGTATGAAGAGGGGAATGGCAAGGTACTAGAGAATAATACTAGTTACTCATAGTAGTTTGTTCTATCATATCCCAATGTATGGGCACTGGTGCCCTGAATTGTTGCCCACCAATTCATACTATGTCAGAAGGCAATTAATATGACAGTAAGGGAAGGTCATATTTCGAGCAAGCAAATGGACCTGTCATTATTAAAGAACATGGAAGCCAACCCAATAGTCGTACACCTATTCAGACAACATTGAGTATCATTGGATTACCAGGGTCAGGAGTTAGCCATCATGGCGGGTCAGCTGATAAACACAGTGTAAGCTTCTCATTGTAACTGGCTTTAGAATCAGGGGTGGATGCAATATCTGAGTAAATGTGTAGTGTGGAATTGACAATATAATATATAATTTATCCTATATCCAATCTGTTTTTACAGACAACATTATGTACAACATGGTTTTGCTGAGCGATATAATATGCATACATGTTTCACACCTAATAACGTATCAATGAGGTTATGGGAGAATTGAAATAAAAATGTAGCTTGGGGAGTGATACTATGTATACCAGAATGCATTGTAATCATGCGCTAGCAAGAGACCAAGAATTGTATAAACAGAGCATAACTCTTACTATATGGATCTGGTTTACAATCTTTTTTTATGCAGAAATGTAATTACATTTATATTGACTAGACCTTAACCCCTTTGCTGCCAGGCCTTTCCCCCTCAGGTGCCAGGCCTTATTTGTGGCCATTTGGGGCAGTTCGCACTTAGACCCTCACAACTTTTTGTCCACATCGGCTACCCATGCCAAATTTGTGTCCTTTTTTCCAACATCCTAGGGATTCTAGAGGTACCCAGAGGTTGTGGGTTCCCCTGGAGGAGACCAAGAAATTAGCCAAAATACAGCTAAAATTAGTTTTTTTTTTAAAGAAAGTGGGGAAAAAGGGCTACAGAAGAAAGCTTGTGTTTTTTACCTGAAAACGGCATCAACAAAGGGTTTGTGGTGCTAAAATCACCATCTTCACAGCATTCAGAAACAGGCAGACTTGAATCAGAAAACCAAATTTTTCAACACAATTTTAGCATTTTACTGGGACATACACCATTTTTACTATTTTTGTGCTTTCAGACTCCTTCCAGTTAGTGCCAGAAATGGGTGTGAAACCAATGCTGGATCCCAGACAGCTAAACATTTCCGAAAAGTAGAAAAAATTATGAATTCAGCAAGGGGTCATTTGTGTAGATCATTCAAGGTTTTCTTACAGAAAGTAACAGCTAACATAAAAAAATATATTGAAATTGAGGTGAAAAAAGAGCTATTTCTGTCCACGTTTTCTTCTATAGCTTTTTCCAGCTATGGAATTTTTTTTAAAGCAATATACTGTTACGTCTGCTGGACTCTTCTGTTTGTGGGGATATATAGGGCTTGTGGGTTCATCAAGAACCCTAGGTACCCATAGCCAATAAATGAGCTGCACCTGGCAATGGGTTTTCATTGTATACCGGGATACAGCAATTCATTTGGTGAAATATAAAGAATGAAAAATAGGTATCAAGGAAACCTTTGTATTTTCAAAATGGGCACAGGATAAGGTGCAGTGGCTATTTGCACATCTCTGGATTCCGGGGTCCCCATCAGGGGCGGCTCCTCCATAAGGGCTGATGAGTGTTCCCCCTCCCGCCAGCAGCGGCAGCTGCAAAACCTTTCAAGGAAAACAATAATAAACTATGTTTATTATCATTTTTTTTTAAAGGGGCAGGGTGACAGGGGTGACGTGTACAGTACTCCCCCTCACTGCGCATATATGTTTGGCCGGCCGTCTCAGGCTGGCCAAACACACATGCGCACAGGGCTCTCTCCAGCCCAGCAACATTGCTGCTGGGCTGGAGAGAGCCTGCACAGCCTCCGAGTCTGTCTGGGAGCACCCTGGCTGGGCGCTCCCAGACAATGTCAGGATTGGCCGCAGGGCAGGCTGGGAGCCTGTGCCTGCAGCGCCAGTGAGACAGAGGAGCAGAGGAGCGGCGTGGCCTGTGAGCGGAGGTAAGTGTTTGCTTGTGTTAAATTATTTTTTATAGACATGTAGAGAAAGACAAGGGGCAATAACATTTATTCTTCTATTCTATGTTCCCCCAAGTCCCCCGATAAAAATGGTACCTCACTTGCGTGGTAAGCCTAAGGTGTGCGACATGATACGCAACATGGACACATCACATTTTTACATTGAAATCTGCTGTGTTTTTTGGAAAGTGCCTAGCTGTGGATTTTGGCCTCTAGCTCAGCCGGCACCTAGGAAACCCTACCAAACATGTGCATTTTTTAAAACTAGACACCTAGGGAAATCCAGGATGGGATGAGATGACTTCTGGGGCTCTCTCACCAGGTTCTGTTACCCAGAATCCTTTGCAAACTCAAGCTTTGGCAAAAAAACACTTTTTCCGCACATTTTGGTGATAGAAAGTTCTGGAGTCTGCGAAACCCACAAATTTCCTTTTACCCAGCATTCCCTTAAGTCTCCCTATAAAAATGGTACCTCACTTGTGTTGGTAGGCCTAGTGCCCGTGACAGGAAACACCCCAAAACGCAACATGGGCACATCAAATTTTTACGTTGATAACTGCCGTGTTTTTTAAAAGTGCCTAGCTGTGGATTTTGGTCTCTAGCTCAGCCGGCAACTAGGAAAACCCACCAAACCTGTGCATTTTTAAAAACTAGACACTTAGGGGAACCCAGGATGGGGTAACTTGTGGCACTCTCACCAGGTTCTGTTACCCAGAATCCTTTGCAAACCTCAAAATCTTGGCAAAAAACACTTTTCCCTCACATTTTGGTGATAGAAAGTTCTGGAATCAAAGAGTAGCCACACATCTCCTTCCACCCAGCATTCCCCCAAGTCTCCTGATAAAAATGGTGCCTCACTTATGTGTGTAGGCCTAGCGCCCACAACAGGAAATGCCCCAAAACACAATGTGGACACGTCACATTTTCCCAAAGAAAACTGACCTGTTTTTTGCAAAGTGCCTAGCTGTGGATTTTGGCCTCCAGCTCATCCAGCACCTAGGAAAACCTAGCAAACCTGGACATTTCTAAAAAACTAGACAAGTAGGGGAACCCAGCATGGGGTAACTTGTGGTGCTCTCACCAGTTTCTGTTACCCGGAATTTTTAGCAAACTTCAAAATTTGGCAAAGAAAGCAATTTTTTCTCACATTTCGGTGCTGCAAAGTTCTGGAATCAGAGGAGAGCCACAAACTTCGTTCTACCCAGCATTCCCCCAGGGCTCCAAATAAAAATGGTACCTCACTTGTGTGGGTAGGCCTAGTGCCCGCGACAGGAATTGCCCCAAAACACTATGTGGAAACATCAAAATTATCAAGTAGAAAACTACCTGTTTTTGCGGTGGGGACACCTGTGTTTTTGGTCCTGGGCTCAGCAGCCATCTAGGGAAACCTACCAAACCTAAACATTTCTGAAAACTAGACATCTGACAGAGTCCAGGGAGGTGTGACTTGTGTGGATCTCCCAGTGTTTTTTTGTTACCCAGGATCCTCAGCAAACCTCAAATTTAGATAAAAAATCTAATTTTTCCCACATTTCTTTGTGGGATCTCGGCACTGGCACAAATTTCCTACCACCCAACATTCCCCTCAGTCTCCTGGTAAAAATGATACCTCACTTGTGTAGGTGGACCAAGTGCCTGTGACAGGGAAAAGCCGAAAAAATGTCGGAAATGAGGGGGAACCAAAGCAGGTCCAAAAGGGCAGTTTGGGGAAAAAGGTTTTTAGGCTGACAACAGGGCAGACGTTTTATAGGTATAGATGTGACAATGCTGGGTGGTAGGAATTTTGTAGATTCCTGCACATTCCGTAAGGTTCCATTGCAAAAATGTGGGAAAAATGTGTGATTACAAGCAAAGTTGGAGATTTGTAGAGCATTGTGGGTAAGAAAATGGTGCAGGTGCATTTGAAGCACACCACCTTGGACTTACCCAGATGTTTCGTTTTCAGATGTGTCTAGGTCTTGTAGATATTTCTACATGGCAGCGTCCCAAAGTCCAAAAAGTGCAGCCCTCACCATTCCAAGTTGGACGATTTTGAGAGTTAGCCAAGCTCTCATGGCCCAAATGTAAAACCAAAACCCCAATCAAATGTCCTCTTGCTTGCCATGGGATAAGATGTTTTAGTGCACGGGGGAGAGCTGAAAGACTGTTACCCACTTCAGTTGGGGTGGGGGCATAGCCATGCCCATACTGGTTGGTAGCCACCACCCCACTATTTATTTTTACTTCCCTGGCATCTAGTAGCCTTCTGCCCCCCACCCCCCGGGGAGTGGATCAGGGGGTAACTGCCCCATCTGCCCACTGGTGGGAAGAACAACTTTGTCCCCATTTATTTGGGGTGGGGGTATGGCCATACCCTGACTCTCTTTTTTTTAAAAAAACCAATCTTCCCTGGTCTCTGGTGGGCTTTCTGCCCCTTGTGGGGCAGATGGGCCTTACAAAGATAGGCTGATCTGCCCCCAAGGGGGGCAGAAATGGCCAACAGTAATGTGCCCCCTTGGGAAGCGACCCTTGCCCAAGGGGCTGCCCCTGCAAACAAAACACACACACACACACCAATCCCTGGTGCCCAAGTGGTTTCTGCCCCCTGGGGGGGGCAGAGCGGCCTAATAGAAATAGGCTAAACTGCCCCCAAGGGGGGCAGAAATGGCATAAAATAAATTTGCCTTCCAGGGGAGCGACCCTTGCATGAAACTGGGGCAAAAATAATAAAATCTCTGGTGTCTAGTGGTTTCTGTCCCCTTTGGGGGCAGATTGGCCTAAGAAAAATAGGCCGATCTGCTCCCAAGGTGGGATGAAATGTCCTAAAATAAAATTGCCCCCCAGGGGAGCGACCCTTGCCCCCAGGTGGGGCAGAAAAGGCCTAATTATAAATTGCCCCCCTGGGGAGCGGCCCTTGCCAAAGGGGCCACTCACCCTATGCATAAATAAAAACAAAAAAAAAACAACAACAAAAATCCTGGTGTCTAGTGGGCATTTCTGCCGCCCGATCGGTTCACGATCGGGCTGCAGAAATGCTCAAAGAGATATCAATGGAAAGGAAAAGCCTTTCCTTTCTTTTAATGCCTCTCCCTGCCCCCACCCCCAGGATCTGAAGAGAAATGCAAAGCATTTCTCTTTTGATCGCGCTGGAAGCTAAGCTTCCAGCACGATGGGGGGCCTCTGATGAGATAAGCGCGTGACGTCACTGGGGGGAACGGGGGGTCAAGGGTGAAAGGGGAAGCAATTCCCCTCCATCCCTGCCCATAGGAGGGGGATGTGAGGCCCTCGAGGGGAACGCTAGCGCTTAACGCTAGCACGTAACCACCTCGTCCAGGGCACCCGAAGGGTTAAATCACATGAGACAGCCTTTTTATGTGGATTATCTTTGTATTATTAGAGCACTGTGTCACTATTTGTATATAAACACTAATGATGGACTAGTAAAGTATACTTGTGATCAAGGTCCAGGTGACCGAAATGCGTCGAGTAGTTTTCCTGTCAGACGGTGTGCGTCCCAAATGAATCAAAATATTTGCAGCTACCCTACAGTGCTATTTACTTCCTTTGGAATGAAGAAAATGGCAATTTGCCTATATATATATATATATATATTACCTATTGATGGTTGTAAGTAGGTTATTATAGTTAGAACCATGTTTCCACAGGAAAAGCGTTTTTTGACTTGCCTAAACCTTTGGCACCGTTTGACGAATCTTCACAAATCTTTCCAAAAAAAATGTTGCAGTGATTCTTGTTGCGCATGAAAAGTTTCTGGTTGATCCATCAAGCGGGGGCTGAGAAAAAGTGGGCTCAAAAAAGGTTGCATTTCCTATGGGAATCTGTTCAGTAGTTATTGAAAAATGTAGGGAAATTCAAATTTGTATATCTCTGGCTGCGAAGTATTTGCAAACAAAGACGAGCTTGTGCAGGGTAATGCACAGCTCTGATTGACTGCCAACACTTCAAACCAGGAAGTGTTGGCAGCCATCTTGGGACTTGGCTTGAGCCGAGTCCCAGAAAAAATTAAAGGGGCCAGGGTAGAGACACCCTGAACTCTTAGCACTTGTGAGGGGGGGTCCCAGAGGTGCACCCCCGAGATCAAAATAGGATTTTTAATATTTTTTTGCCACGAGTTTGCGATGTTCATGACAACAACAAAAAAGCACAGACTCCTGTCAAGTCCCGGCGGTATTAAAAATGTATTGTGGGTGGCATAATGGGCCCCCACAGCTTCAGGGACCACCACCTCCCTGGAGATTTTTTTTTTATATGGGGGGCCCGTGGGCCCCCGCGCCCAGGGGACCACCACCCGCCGGGGCTTCTATTGTATAATATGCGGGGGCCGTGGCACCCACAGCTGCACTGGGGACCCCACCTCCCCATGGCTGCCTTATTTAAAATATATGGGGGGACTCATGGCCCCCCTGTGCCCTGGGGACCACAACTCCTATGGCAAAGTGTAAAAAAAAGAAAGACCCCCAGGGATCACCCGCCCCAGGGCTATGTCCAGTTTGAGGGGGCCCATGCTGCTCCCCTTTGTGGAGCCACTGATGGCCCTGGGGACTACCACCCCCTAGGGCCAGCTTCTGCTATGTCCCGTCGTGCTCACCTCTGGGACATAGCCGTTTACTGTGGCTTGGCTGCAGCCACAGCAACTTTAAAGCAAGTCCCGCTGCCAAATACAAAGTTTTATCTCTGTCTCCTGCACGTGTGCAGGGGACAGAGATGAAATGCTTCAACAAGCACGGAGCTGCTGTCAAAGCAGCTCTGTGCTTGCTGAAGCAATGGCACTGCAAGGGAAGACTTAAGGCTTGTGCCAGGTAGCCCATAAAGGGCATTTTATTTATTTATGTTGTTTTTTACTTTAAAAGAAATATATATAAGGACCGCGGGGGAGCCCTTTAAGCTTCCCCCACAGGGCCAGATAGCCTGTAAAGGGCTTTTGATTAATTAATTTTTTTAAATAAATAATATGAAAGCCCATAAACGGCTAGAAAAAAAAAATTATTGAATAAAGCCCTGTAGCTCAGTGTAAAGGTCAAGCTGGACTAATTTCAATTTAAAAAAAATATATTTTATTTTAAAAAAAAAATACTTTTTTTTATTTTAAATTTGAGACAAATAACTTATTCTAAGTATATCAGACATCAACGCCTAAAAAACTCTACCTGTCTCCCACTTTCTTTCTCTCTCTCTGTGTCTCTTTCAATCAACTCTCCCACTCACACACCCACTCAGATACTCATGCACCCACTCACACAGTCACGCATCCACTCACAGACCCACTCAGACCCTCATGCACTCACTCACAGCCCCAGTCAGACTCTCATGCACCCAGACAGTTACGCACTCACTCACACACCCACTCAACTGTCACACACCCACTCACACACCCACTGACACCCTGATGCACCCACTCACAGACCTGCGCACATACTGATGCATCCATGAAAACACCCTCACACCCAGACAGACACTCTAACAGTCACTCTTACCCCCAGATAAAGCCTCTCACGCAAATTTTCACAACCACAGAGGCCGCGGCTAACTTCCACCGTGCATGTGCAAGGGGCCATGCACAACATCAGGTTGGGTAGTTAGGGGGGTTTGCTGCTGAGACTGGCTGCAGGCCAGCCCTTGTGGGCAACCCCTAGCGCGCGGAGGAGAAGGCAGTGCATGGTGAAAAGTTCGGTGCTTATAGGGGGTTGGCCTCAGGGCCGGGCTGCAGGCCAAGTTACTATAGCTTGCGGCTTTGCAATGCACAGCTAATTACTCCACATATTATATCACTGATCGCATATTCTATGCCATCTTTTATATTCTCACTGCAACATTTGCAATAAACATATTGATGAGACAATTGTGTGAGGCGAGTTATACTTATCTTAGGGCACAAGTTTTAATTACTTGAAAGAACTCTAACTATAACTGCTGAATTTCTATGGTTTTGTACGAGTCAATTTAGGAGCTAACAATAACGTCCCTGTGACCTTTGTTTTTTTCAGTGAACATATATATATAAAAACCTAATGGCAGTCGCCAGTATGGAGTTAGAGTTAGGACCTAGTTTCCATAACAAAGCATTTTTCGATTTGCCTATATTGTTGGCAATGTTTGACGAATCTTCACCAAAGTTTCCAAAAAAAGTGCCCCGGTGATTCTTGTTGCACACAGAAAGTTTCAGGGTGATCTGTCAAGGAGGGACCAAGAAAAAGGAGTGGTCAAAATAGTTGAGTTTCCCATGTTAATTCGCATAGGATCTTTAGTCATGACTACAGCCTGAACTACTGGACAGAATTACACAACATTTGGTAGAAAGCTAGCTTTTGGTACACAGATTACGCTTTCGCTTATTTGGTGAAAATCCATTCAGTCCTTTAGGAAATATTAAAGGGAAAACAAATTTGTATATCTGGGCTGGCAATAATTTTGCAATGATTGCAACATATTCGCGAATGCATGCAATAATGGAGATACTCTGATTGGCTGGCGTTGCGCTGTCTAGAAAGTTGTGGCCGCCATCTTAGGGAACAGGTTACAGTCCCCAGGGTTGAAATTTGAGATGGAAAGTGGAATAAGGGGTTAGGGTTACCCTAGCCCCAGGGATGTTATACAGGACACTATAGTGGCCTAATTATGACCTTAAAATATTTTTTGTCAAGTGCTGCAATAATTGTGAATAACTTGCAATGCTAAACACGGCCCCCTGTGTAATGTTGCAACGTCTTTACGAGTATTGGTGACAACAACAAAAAATACAGTCATCTACTCAGACAGTGAGGCACCCAGGTAGAGTCCCACTGAGACGCTCATGCAAGCACTCACAGACCCACTCAGACACTGACACACCCACTCACAGACACACAGACACTGACACATCCACTCACAGACCCACTCAGGCACTGATGCACCCGCTCACAGACCCAGTGAGGGACTTTTGCACACATGCATAGACCCACTCAGAGACTCATGCACCCACTCACAGACCCACTCAGACCTTCATGCACACACTCATATACCCACTTAGATCCTCACACACCCACTCACAGACCCACTCAGACCCTCACACACACACACTCACAGACCCACTCAGATGCTGATGCACCCACTGACAGACTCACTCAGACACTGACACACCCACTCAGATACCCGCTCAGATTGTGAACCATAGAAATTAACTTAAAAAACATGAAGGTTACAGGGATGTTATAGTTAGGAAATATAATTTTTTTTAAACATAGAAATTCACTGAAAAACCAATAGGTTAGAGGGATGTTGTAGATAGGAAATAGAATTTAAAAAACCCTAGAATTTAACTGAAAAAAACAAAGGTTACAGGGACGTTATAGTTAGGTTCTGAATTTACTAGTGCAAAACCATAGAAATTCACCTGTTACAGTTAGAGTTAGCTAAAACAAAACTATAGCTTGTGCACTAAGGTAACTATAACTCTCGCCCTCGCCATGCCTGCAAATTACCCAACAAATTACGACATTTGTGACATTTATGATAGCATCATTGATAATATCAATATAATATTTGCATTAAAATGTTTGTCAAAAAAACTGTGCATGGCGGGGCCTCGAGCCATGTAGGGGAAGTGAGGTGATCCTAGTATGAGATCAACAACAGAGTTAGACACAAAACAGGGTCTATAGCGTAACAGCAGGAGTAAAAGGAGTAGAGTAGATGGGTTTTCTGCTGCCTAATTAATGGTATTATATAGAATTCTGTTCACACTTAAACGCAAATATTGTGACGCTTCATCCTGCAACAATGGTGAGGGACTGGGAAGAGGAGTGTGAAAGAAGGCCTAAGAGGGAATGATATCCCCCTGCCTGTGCTTGAAGAGTCAGTAGTTAATTGTTTCACTGGAATCAAATCCTCACTGGATTAATTACGCCAGCCTTTTAGAAAATGTACTTGATGCCTGTGACATCTAAACTTCATCCACGGTATGGTGCTCATTACAGCCCAATAACTTCAGGCACCGCAAAGTCCCAGATCGAAGCAATTCCTGCAATGCAAATCAGCAAATCGCTGTGTCAGTGCAGAGGAGAGACTCACTTACTCCTCAAAAAGATGCATCTGGTGTGAGTCATGCTCTGGTGATAAGGACTCAGCGAGACACCGGTGGGAGAGGGCCCTCCTCTTCTTGAAGACGCGCTGTCTAGGCAGTCTTTGACACTGTTGGCATGGGGGGAGGGGGGTCAACAAGCTGCTCCACTGGGCGCACCTCCACATGTCAATGTCACCTTAGCACATGATGCTGCTCTCAGAGAGGAAGGTTCAAGAGAGAGCTCTGATGAGATACTTCTCAGCGAGGTTGCCACTTTTTCTGCAAGTTGAACAAGAAACGTGACAGCTTCTTGCTCGGGGACGCGTTTGGGGATCTTGGACAAGCGAACATGTGGGGATCTAGGCTTAGAATGCACTAGGCCAAATCTCCCACTAAATCAGGCTGACTTAGTACACCTCAAATACAGTAGAATAGCATAGAGAAGATACACCAAGGATAGCTATTTGCGGGCAGTACCGGCCCATTTAAAGCACTGAGTGCTAGGTATGTAGTGTCAGTACTTTTCAATTCATTTGAACAGTATTAATTAATTGTATTTGACACTCTAACATCAAACACAAAAATGTGAAACCCAGACAGCGGGTGTGGCCAAAAAGATGGCTGTCTAGATGAGTTTGAGGGCCCATTCAGAATCTGACTGAAATCCTGCCATCCACCCGTGCCTTAAACCCTCCAAATAGTGGCACAGATTCGGCGAACTCTGTGGAGCTGGAAAGGTGCGGGACTGGGTCTGGTGTAGGGGTCTGCACAACTACCGATGCCTGAGACCTGGACATGTGAGGCAGCAGGAGGATGGTGCCGGTGGCCTGCGAACGTGCCTGACCAGAATACCTGACTTAACACAGCGATCCCCGAGAATGAGAGCCTATCCCGGAGACCGGGGGACATTGGAGCACAGACCCTCGACATAGAGACACAGGACCCCGAGCTATCCCATCTGCCTGCCTTGCCGTGCCACTGCGGAAGAGCTGGGCCCGGGGAGGAGGCCCAAGTGAGGACGTGGCTCCAGCGGGACAGGCGCGGCCTGTGCTTCTGGTTGGCGCTGCTGCTAGGGCTGTGCGTGGCAGTACTCTGACCTCTGGATGCACTCCGGAGTATATCTTCCTCCCGAGCCCCTCCCCTTGGGCCTGGTGTGGAGAGGGGCCCGAGGTAACAGACCTTGGCTTGAGAACAGCGGGCCCACCCTGAGCTTCTACCACTAGGACTTTACAAACTCGCCGACGTGAGGAAAAAGGTCTCACCAGGGAGGCGGGATGAGGTGACGAGGTGCATTAAAAGGTAAAGAGCACACTGCGGCACAACTCCAACAGCCCGGAGGCCTTTTGTAAAATCTAGATGACAATAAAAAACAAGGACTGGGAGATGCTTGCGTGCAGTGTGGGCGGTGCCTACCCACTTTGACTGCTTCTCGACATCCTGGCCATAAAAGCAGCATTATCCCCATATAGAAGTCTACATTGTGCTACAGGGGGTGATAGCGGACAACCAAGTCGAGATTGCCCAGGATGGAAAATCTCTCCCCCCTAGAAAAAGTGGGGCACTGAACTACTCCCCCATCCCTGTGCTTAAAGCCCTCCCTCCCCCCCCCCACACCTCAGCAGATGGGACAGGCAGAACAGGCCTACCCTTCAAGGAGCCACCCCACCAGCAATGGGGATTAATAGAGTGGGGGCCCTCCTCTGTTGCTGATACTACTCATTGGTGCTTCATGTGGAACTGTCAAAGACTAAAGCATGTCCACCAACCCATGACTGAAGTGTGACTGGAACAGCGGAAGAGAGAAAGAGCGCATTAACCACCAGATTCAATATTGCCAGCTTGCGGCTGGGGATGACCTCTATGATACACTCACCAAAGTAACAACAAGCAGCCGATACTGTGGCAAAGGACAAGGATCCAAAGTACCTCAAACAGGGCAAGTTGGATTGTTACGTAACAGTGGTGAACTCCCAAGGAGAAATTCAAGCCATGGCACCACCAATGCCCGATAACGCTGCCCTGCTGTTGTCCATCCAATCCTCCCCTGAAGCGCTGGAAGAGAAGCTAGGTGAGGTGAGATCCGAAGTATCCCTCCTGTGCCAGGACCTCTGAAACATGACAGCAAGAGTAACAACAGTGGAGACCAGGATCTCTGAAATAGAAGACGCAACACATGGATTGCGCAAACAGGTCACTTAACTGCGAGCCATAATGAAAGACCTACAATGGAAAGTTGATGATGCAGAAAACCGTGCACAAAGAAGCAACCTACGCTTTGTTGGCTTCTGGGAGGGAGTTGAGGGAACCAACAGGGCAGCATTCGTAACCAAATAGCTGAAGGATATACTCCCCAATTAACAGTTTTCTCCCTGCTTTCTTCTAGAACATGCCTTCCAGACCATCACTGGGCCCCTCCCCCCAAGACCAGTGACAACCCGCCTTCTCAACTTCCTGGACTGAGACATGATCTTATCACAAATGCAGAGCTTGGGGAGATCTACTACGGACAGTCAAAAATTATGGTTTTCCCCAGTTATGCATGCAAGGTCCAGAAACAACGTCATACCTTTGAATGAAGACAAAGCTTAGGGCCCTACAACTTAATATACCCTGTGAAACTTAAAGTAATTTTTGAGGAATGGGCCCATTTGTTTCACTCGCTAGAGGAGGCTTGGTCCTGGCTGGAGGAGAGACCACCAGTGCGGCCAATGCTGGGGAAAGGGGCCTCCGGCCGCAATAATCCGATGACAGAATGTCAGCGACCCAAAAGGTACAATGATAGAAAGTGAGGGTAAATGCAATCATGGCAGCGATGAGAAAAAGGAACCTCACTAATTGGTTCATAGCTGACACATAAACCGGGAGTCTCCTCAGACTCAGGAGATGAGCCAATCATACACTCGAAAAAAAACTAAGCCGGGCTTGATGAAGGGCGAGTTAGCTCCGAATGAACTCACTGGTGACTCCCCTTCAGAATCCGAGCACGAACACTCACTAATGGCCATGATTGTGGTCATGGAAAGAGGGTACCATGATACCGTGCCCCTTAGAGAAGAAACACCACCAAATAAGGTCGGAAGTGGCAATTAATGATGTACAGGGCCATCTATGAGTCAAAACAAGAATGGCCACGCTCCACTCTTCTACCACTCTCTACCAATCTTCGAAAAGCTTATCGTGAGAGAGTGTATATTTTCTTCACTTGTATTTTCCTTTCTTAAACGATTATTTTTCATTTTGAGGGGAGAGGGGCTCTATTTGTTGGTTGTTTCAGTGGTTAATGTCTTTGTAAGATTATCATCTAAGGTTTCTGATATGGGCTGACAGATGTCTCAATCTCTCTTCAGAAATTAACCAAATAGAAAGATATGATTCGGTTTGGTGGGTATACAACAGGTAATGGGGTGGGAGGGGAAGTTGTGGCAAGGGGAAGTTGTGTTCACTGATTTCTTTTAATTGATGTTAGGACTGATGATGTAAATTGGGTGCTGCACAAAGCAGAGCGAGAGTAGATAGATGCGTCCTCAGACTATACCACTACTTAATAAAATGGACATGACAGCCAACCTGAACACTACTGCATTACAATCTTATCATGGAAGGTCAATGGGTTAAGCATTTAAACAAGGGTTAGTGACAGTATATCAAGCAACAGCCAGACCTGGTTCCTCAGGAGACACATCTACAGGGAACAAACCGCTGTTTTCTGGGGCGAGGAGCATACCATACTCTGGCCCATGCAGGTTTCACAAGAGGGGCCCGTGAGGTGGCCATACTGGTGAGAAGGAACCTTCCATTTCAAGTGGTCAAGACTTGGGTGATCCCTGGCGGTTGGCTTTTAGGAATACACGAACACTGAGGACAGACAGAGGCGATGGTCAGGAGCGTGAACGCCCAGCCAAGGCTGCAACTCCCACCTTGGGCAAAATCACAGCCATACACCTAACATTACCTTCTTCCCTCCACATCCTAGGTGGGGATTTTAATGATGTAATAGATGTTGGCTTCGACCGGTCGAACACATTGACCACTTCCCTAACACGGACAGAGCTAGCACAGTTTACAGATGGGCTGGGATTGACAGACGTATGGTGAACGTCACACCCAAGACACTGACAATATTCATATTTATCCTATGCACACAAGATCTATTCACGCTTAGACTACATACTGGTATCTATGATTGGGGCAAGAAACATCAAACAGGCAAACTACCAGGCAAGAGGCCTATCGGACCACTCGTCATTGTTGGCCACATTAGGGTCCCACAAGCATGGAGATTAAATACCTGCGACTTGAGAGACAGAGAGTTGGCACATAGACTCCATGTCGAAACCCAGATGTACCTCACTCAGAACCAAGACTAGGTGACCTCTAGGGTGACACTATGGGAGGCATATAAGTCTGTCCCAATTGCTCAAAAAAGAAGAGGGAAGCAAAGGAGCTAGAGGAGCTTGAAGCCCAGATACTGCAACTAGAGGGTTCTCCGGGATCGAAAACAGACCCCCTCCTCCTAAGGCAGATAGCGACCTTACAAGATCCAGCACAAGCACAGGCCAAGAAACACATGCTGACCACACATCACTGGCTGTACGAGTCTGGGGATAAGGTTGAGAAAATACCGGCATGGCTTAGCAGAAAAGAACAAGAAGCCAGATGGGTACAGTTGATGCAGTCAGATTTGGGGGAAATCTACGACACGGACACTCAAATAGCAGGCAAATTTGCAAGCTATTATGCACATTTCTACAGATCCAAGCCCCTTGTGGACTAAGATGAAATAGCTCTATACCTAGAGATGATTCCTGGCCCAGAACTAGATGACACAGACAGAGAGAACTTCGAACAAGACTTGACACTAATCGAGGTACAGGCGGCAATAGCCAAGCTCTGACCGGGAGAACTACAGAACCCAACAGTCTCCCAGCAGAGTTCTAAAAGGAATATTCCAACTTATTAGGGCTCCATCTGCTGAACATGTTCCAAAAAGCAGCAGTAAAAGGGGGACTCCCCCTGACCTCTGGAGAGCTATAATCATCACAATACCCAAAGCGGGGAAACCAAAACAGAAAGAAAAGAAAAGATGTGTACCTTACTTGTCCGATTTCATTATTAAACATTGAAACAAAACTGCTGGCCACAATCCTGGCGACACGTCTCCTACAGGTCATATCCAAGTTGATTCACCAAGATCGATACAGTTTCATGCCGCATAGATCAACACTTCTTAACCTTAGAAGGGCGCACAACTGGCTTACCACAGTGCACTCGCGTGATACACCACATATTTTTCTGTCCCTGGACGTGGAAAAGGCCTTCAACACTGTTCATTGGCCTTTCCTAGAGCAGACGCTATGAAAATTCGGGTTTGGCCCCAAATTTAGAAAATGGATAGAGCTTCTATACCACAATCCAGTAGTAGCTATTAGAGCCAATGGGATGACCCCTGGAGAATTCCCAATAACCAGTGGTACTAGGCAAGAATCCCCTCTGTCACCCCTTCTGTTTGCCCTCACACTAGAGTTGCTTGCAGGTGTGATAAAACAACACCCTGACATACAAGGATTCCGTACTTCCAGTGGGGATGTACAGGAGGAAAAAATATTGCTTTATGCAGACGATATACTACTATACATCACTGAGCCCACAAACACCATCCCGCTGCTCTTCCAAACTCTGCAGGAATATGGTACCTGCTTGGGCTACAAAATTAAATGGGATAAGTCTGTATTATCTTCCCCAACCAACGTCACAGGGCCTTAGGATCACCACTGAGGGCTTTAAATATCTGAGAATCTTTCTGACAACTAAGAAAGAAATATGTTCCTTCTAGAACATAGGCAGAGTTATTTTGAACTTTCAAGCCAATGTTGTGCGCTGGGGGGGAAGCTCCCACTTAAGGTGATGGGACGAGTGGCCCTTTTTAAAATGATTACCTTTCCCAAACTGCTGTACGTGCACCAGAATACATACTACCTGATTCCCTAGATGACATTTTCCAAGATAAACACTGAGCTGAGAACCCTACTATGGGCAGATGGTCACCCACGGATAGCAGTCAGGACATTACAGCACAACCAATATAATGGGAGGCTTGCCCTCCTGGATGTAGAAAGCTTCTACGGGGGACACACCTGATAACCATAAACAACTGGATCCACTTCCCACAAGACCACCCGCCCTTCCGTCTTGAAAGAGACCTACTGGGTCTAAAATACCATCTACATTATATGTACAGAGGGCTGGGTTTAAACAGTCTCCCTCCTGCTACACAAGTCACAATCATGGCATTGCGTAAGACCATCAAAACACTAGGTTGGACACAAAAAATCACTAGAGTGACACCCCTATGGAAAGGGACATGGCTAAAAGAAATAGCAATATTATGGGGCTTTGAATCGTGGGTTACAATAGGCATCTCCACAGTAGGTTATATTCTTGAAAATGAAGACCTTCTTGTCAATACAGCAAGAGTACAACATACACCCATCTCAATTTCTGAAATATGCGCAGCTGCACCATGCATGGCAAGTCCTGGAATTGAGAGAAATTGAAATTCCCTAATATGCCTCTCTAGAGAGATGTCTCCTTATGGAATAGTTTAGAAGGGGAGCTTTTTTCCTGCACATATAAAACGATGAACAACAATATGCCAGACACACTGGGTACATTGAGGGTTATGTGGGAACAGAACCTAGGAGAAATCGACGACCTAGATTGAAAAACAGCACTCATGCACCCCTGAAGAAATAGCCATTTAATCCCACCTGCACCTGATTTAATTTAAGATCCTCCACAGTTCCTATTATGAAAGGCTAAAACTACATTAAATGGGGAGGGCTCCCTCACCGCTAAGTCTGCGATGTTTGGCGGTGAGCAGCTCCTTCATACACACACTCTGGTATTTCTCTACTATTGAGGTCTACTGGAAGACGATTACTCAGGAACTTACTGAAATACTGGAGGTGTCGATTTCCCTAGAGCCAAGGTTTGTCTTGTTGGGAATCCCAAATGATGTAGACCTCCCACGATTCAAGCTTCTGTTTCATACACTGGGATTGGTGGGGACAAAAAGAGATGTAGCCATAAACTGGGGCGGGCCAGAGGTGCCTAACATACACACATGGCAGAAAGGCATGGACATATACATGGCTGCAGAAAAGGTCGACATACTACGGGCTGGGAGCAGCGTCATGTACTCAAGATGCTTGCCATGATCCATTTGTTAAGAAGTATCAATAAATATTCTCAGGGCCATTAATTGTATGCCACTACATTGACACTCACCACTGTCTAAAGTGTTGACTATGAGAGAGCGTAGCTTATATAATCTGTATTAACATGAAATGTTTATGAACTAATGTATAATAATGCCGCATAGAAACCATATTAACATGTTTTGCCAAAACGTGCATTTGAAATGTGACCACGGGGAGTGGCCGCCAATGTATATGGGGACTAATGGAAATGACTAATGTTTATTAATTATTGCATTTAAATAGTTCTATACTAATTATTAATGATTATGTTATTAAAGTTTTTGCTAATAAATCTTGTAGGCCTTAAGTTAGCATGAGCTCAAGCCTAGCTGCCTGACTCTCATATTAAATGTATTTTTCCTAACGTGCAGTGTGCTGACTTGCTAAAGGACATGAACTCTTGTTTTCCTCTAAAATAGAAGCTGAATGTAACTTTAGTAGATCCGTTCTCATGAAAATTCATATTGCTTGTAGAAATGTACTAGCTAAATGCAACAGTGTAGAATAATGTTGAATACAAGGTTAACCAAACCGGTACAGACACTGGAGCTACTGACCAAAGATGCGCAAAGAATTACAAAAGGATGAAATCATACCGGACATTCTACCTCTGAAGACGTCAATCATATGGACCAATAAACTGCCTGAGAACTAATGCGGGGTAAAAGATTTAATGACATAATGTGTTTTTTAATTGGTTGAAGATAGGAGGGTGCAACCTTTGTCCAACCAGATTTTAGGGGAATGTACAAAAAAAGGGGATGAAAACCACTGCCACCAGGAAGTGATTTAGAATTAGGGAGTAGGAGACTAGGAGAGGGGGAAATGCTGATGCTATATTTTATGATCCAGAAACTTTGTCACTTTTATTAGTGACTGGCTGACTTACCTAGAACTATAGTTGTCCTTAGATTGCCCATTTACACTTTACCTCCTTATGAGGGAAGTGCCCCTTACTTATCCGAGAGCTGAGTTCCTGACTGATGGCGAATCAACTGATGTCCTGAAGACGAAGACCGAACCTGAGTGCTGACTCAAACCTTGGAGGGTAACTATATGGCAATGAAATTGTGATTGTCTGTTTGCTTTTCCTTTCTAGGTACCAAGTGCTCTTCCTTTTGACAGAGACCATAGCTAGATGTTTTCCAAATTTGTGTTACTAAATTGTTTTGCATGAAGCCCAACATGTCAATGGTAATTCGAGGTTAGGTGAGGGGTTCACTAGACTGATGCAAATAGACAAATGACTGATTCAATGCTTTGTTGACGATACTCTGCTAAAGATAGCCTATGTTCACACTCTGCTATGTTCTGATGTTTGTTATTCTTGCTTTGATGAAATCTTATCAGAGTTTCCATATTGTGACTATGCTATTGTGCTTATTGGGTTTGAGATTAAAAAACATGCTAGTAGTATTGTAACTAATAGGGAATAAATCTTACTAAAATTTTACTAAACTGGTGTGGTTATTCATGGCTGCAAGGTCATGGTAGTGTCTTTGACTAAAGTGAAATGCATTGTTGTGATAAATATTGATGACATTATTGACGTATTGATTGACATATTGATTAGCTATCTTGTCCTAAGGTGTCTCTCAACAGGGTCAAACGATTCATTGGCCTAAAACGAGTCCCAATGTGTAATAATTTATCATAGAGGGACGCGTTAACAACTATATGATATGCTTTGTTCCCTAACCGCCAGAAACAGGGTGGCGGGAAGGGGGTCGGAATCTCAAGCAGCGCCGCCATGGAGATTCAGCCCATGCAGGGGAAATCCAGCGGGAAACCGCCAGATCCCCTTTTCTGACCGCAGCTTTACCGCCGCGGTCAGAATGGGCAGGGAAGCACCGCCAGCCTGTTGGCGGTGCTTCCGTGGCCCTCCACCCTGGCGGTCGATGACCGCCAGGGTTGGAATGACCCCCTTAGTGTTGTTTAATGAAACAGGTGTGAAATAATGAGTGGTGATCTTCATAAATCAAGAAAGGTAAATAATACCACAGCAGTGCCTAATTTGTATAAAAACAAGTGCCAGGGCCCTCGTCAGGAGGCTACGTCCGCTTGCATCACTCATGTCAAGTGCTGCCATTTTTCAGAGACAACACAGCTACTAACCATCACTCTCCTACAAGTGTGACAATTCTGACTATTCCAGGCTCCCAAAGCTTTAAGAATGGCTTTGGCAGCAGGTACTAGTCATTTTAATGTATACTGAATTAGTTAAAAACTGTTGCTGTGTTTGTCTCTAAATTAGACAAAGATCGCCACTATGTGGTGTTGACAATTAAGTGCTGGTGCTAAACACCAGAAACCACCAGCTCAAATTAAGCACTGCTGTTAGCTATGTGCTCATAGTGTCCCTTCAATTCTAGTACATGCAGGGTGCAGTTTACTTTAGTTTCATTTGTTGCATGCTGGGTTTGCATGATCCAAAGACCAGTTGCTGCAAGGTGACACACATTAACGATTCTATGTGGTGGTGGTCACATCCATGAAGTTCATTGCCTTCTGCCATGAAGAGAAAAAAATAGCTTTGCCTTTGAGTTCAAAGCACAATTTTGCACAGTACATCACTGCGTGTTTGATGTCCATTTTGCACAACTGCTTTTGACATCCCTGAAGGTCTTCCTGGCCTTCTAGACTGACAGAGTAGAATCTGGGAAGAAGTATGTGGTAGTGCTGTTATGCTGCATTGTTGTGCCTTTGTTTCTGGTAAAGCATAGAATGGTATCCCTGTCACTGTAGTTTAATTTAATGCCCTTGGTCTTAGGGTCTAACCCCTCACCAGTAAGGACCCCAGTACTCTTTGTGGTTGTTTAATTATAAATCTAAGAGATAATGCTTAAAGGTCAAAAATATCTATGATTAGTTTCTCCATTTTTTTCTACCATAGGCCATTACTACCCCTCTCCGGAAGACCCAATATCCTTTCATTATTACACCTGTAGCATCCTTCTAGATCTACGATTTTGGCTTTACATGCAATTTATGGTCTTCTTCAAGCTTTAAAGTTTTTAAGGGGATATTTGCTTGCCATCTTCAAGCTTGCATATTCTTTTTGAGTTTTGTCTGACCTGCCACTATGATTATCCAATTCACTTTTTCATATCGAACATCATTGATTTCAGTTGTCCGTCAGTTTCAGGTCTGTCTGGCGTATTTTGTGGGCCCCTAAAGTCCTGTGTCCCACCTCATTTTTCAAAGGGTGTTTTCTCCTGTTTGGGATCAGTTTTGACCAAGGTGTCAGGAAAGCAGTCCAGCCTCTTTACTAGTTGAGATGTTGTGATAGGTTTTCAGATTCCACATTCTTCGTAACCTTTGTTTATAGGTTTTATTACAAATGGTGTCCTTCCACAAATTAATATGCTCAGTGCTTTAAATGGAAAAATAGAAGTGCAGGTACTCTGTAATAGAGTACCTGCTTGTTTCTGAGAAGTGCCGGTACTCTCCAATTAAAAGTATTACGTTTTTCCTGAGATATGCCGGTACTCTCCCTCTCAAAATAAAAAAGTGCCGGTACTCAGTACCGGAGAGTACCGGCCCATTTAAAGCACTGAATATGCTCATTGGGTAAAGCGTGAAATCTGATTATATTATCATTACAGCATGTGTATATCACACAACTCCTTCCTTGTCATCTACCTCTTTCGCTAGGGGTTTGACCAGATTGAATTGTCACTTAGATTCAGTAGGCCAAACTCAGTGTTTTTTGTGCAGGCCTGAGCTGACTTCTGTGTCTTCCCTGGACAAGGTGGTGTCATTATGGGGGTACCACTCATCTGCCAGGCCTGGACTTCTCGATTTCAGCGATGTGGCCCTTGTGTCACAGGTGGCTTCACTCGACTGCCCCGCATCTGTTCAGACATGGTTCCCGCCTCTCTTCTCCTGTGTCATTGTCTGCACCCCTTCGCCAGCTCCACTTGTTTGATGGGTCAAATAGGACTGGCCCGTTCTGCTCCATCGTCCATCATGTCATTCGCGTGTGTTCACTGTGGCTGCACAGGTCGCTGTTGGAGATCACCAAGCAAGGTATACAGCTTGTGGTTACGTCGCATGTGTGCTCATGCAGCTGTAGCTTTTCTCATCGTAAATGTATACTTTTGCTGATAACTGGGAGTGCTATATGGATTTTCTTCCCTGGTTTAGGTGGACCTGATACACCAAGCTGCCTCTTGCTGCACAGCTCTCTGCCCCCAACGAAACCCCATGATTAATGATTATTTTTTATTAATAGTTTTTTATTTATTTTAATACTGTCATTGTATACATTTTTATTAGTATAATATCTAGTGTTTGTAATAAAATGACTTATTACTATTATTATATTTATGTTTTAATAATTATTGCATGTTTTTATATGTTCTGTTTAATTTTTCAGATTTTACAGTATCTATATATATTATTTTGCGTTTATAACTTATCATTCATTTATATAACTTAAATATTTTTATTTTATAAGTATATATTTTTAATGTAATATTACCTTTGAAGTTAATATATGTTTTAAAGATACCATATAGTTTAATTGTTAAAATCCTATACTTTTGTAAAGTCGATATTTGTTTCCTCAATATATTTTTGCCAATAATAACCGAGTAGACAGTGATTACATAAGCTGATGCTTATATTTTGTATTTGCAGACTTAAATATGTGAAACAATCTGAATGATAACTCTCTTATCCCTTTAGTAACTTTCAGAGAGAGAGTAGGTACAAAGTATTTTGGCAAGATTTAATATGTATAGTTAGCCCACTGGCCCGTGGTGTAATGAAGGTGTTCAATGGCTGCTTCATTTAACATCTCTTTCGCTGTCACTTCCGTTCCATTTTCACCCAACTGCGCATTTCGGTCACCGCATTCCTACCATGGGGTTGACGATTAGACAGAGGAGGGAGTTAGGAATCAGCATAGCTCCCGCAGGATCCCCAGCAAAGCACAACGTTGGTGTATGTGTTAGTCCTGGGCCATGACAGTTACCGGGCCAGCTTCAGCCCATGAACCACAGTCTGGTCCATTCATCATTCCATCTATTCTTTACACCACAAATGTAGATATGCGCCTTTGAGCAACTAGCTAACTCAAATTGAACTATGCACTCTTGCACCCATCCAACTGTTGAGATAGTTAAGACAGGTAAGTGCTCACTACTAACATCTCTGTTAGATTTATGGTTGCATGCTCAAATATTACTTTGGCTGTTTCAGCCGTTGATAAAATGGGTAGCTGTGCGTTGTGCAAAAACAAGTACCATTAGGTTGGGTGATAGTAAGGCCTGATATTTACAAAGGTAAAATTAGACCAAAACTCTGACTTTACTAATAGTAAATATACTAGTAGTAACTTATCAATACCGAAAAGTAGTAAAGTTAGACTTTTGGTCCAATGTTACCTTTGTGAATACCGAAGAGTAGTAAAGTTAGACTTTTCGTCTAAGTTAGACTTTTGGTCTGGCTTTACCTTTGTGGATCAGGCCCTATGGCTTCAATGTAGGGTCGCTGCCCCTGTGGGAAGGAAGTAGGGAGCCATAAGTGAAATGTGTTCATGGGAGTGCAAGTTACTAAGTAGTACATGGTTCCTAGATTTGTGTCTCTGCATCTGTCTAAAAATGCTACAGGCATCCAGAATGGTGGTCTTGTCATGCCTCAGATAAGAATTTAGAGTACGAAATGAAAGGTAGGTGGGCATCACATACCAACTCGATGTTGTAGCAGAAGCTGTCTGATGATAAGGGGCATTATCTATAGGCAAAATAGTCTAGGTGCATTGCCTGGTTTTGAAGAACTTGAACCTCTTTTCGCACATAATCAGACCATTCAACATAAAAAGAATGGGCATATTCCTGCCTAGAACCTTTAATCGCCGATACAGCCCATCTGTTGCCATCTTCATTAAGATATGGCTAAAGTTTTTCGAAGCTCCTCAGTTAGAAGAAGCAGATAGGCACTAACACCGGCACCTGAGCACAGCGGGTCAAGTTGGAGCCTCTCTTAGAGTCCAGTCAACTGGCACAGGAATGAGGCCCAGCTCCCTCAATGAGTAGATGTCCACCCAAAGCCTGCTCTGCCATTTACCACCAATACCTTTGTTTAGTGACTGTGAAGCTTGAGCCGTTACTGCCCACCCACTTCGAGATGAACTTCATACATCGCTTGAAAAGTGAGATCATTCCCCCGCGGGCTGTCTTCAGCACACATACAGACTATAGCTTGACACCTGTAGAGTGGATGAGCCCTGGCCAGAGGGACCACATGCGAATTAAAGATGTTTGGTAAAAGGGAAGAACCAAAGGGTGCGCTTGATATGGGTTTTTTCCGTAATTTTGCACTCTGTCACTCCAAGTGAAATACAAAGTTCACCTGTCTGGTGAAAAGGAAGATGAATCAACACAACCTGGCAGTTCCCAGTTGTATAAAAACTGTTTTTCGCAAATGAAAGAAAATGCTCCGCTGATTAACAGTTTTTTCTTTGAAAGAGTGTTGTAGGCCCTTCTTGGGAGATGAATCTGTAGAGGTCAAGTGCAGTGCTGGGGTGGACAGGAAGTATTCAACAGAAGAGAACAATCATCTTCCAGGAGGGCCTGCTCAGCCGCAGAGGGGGGCCAGGGTGATTAGCTCAGGGTGGTGGGTGCATGCGCTAAAGAGGTCCTCCACTGAAACAATGTGAGATATCAGACATCAGCAAACGTGCGTTGCCAGAAGGCTCAGTGGAGCTGGAAATGTGGGGAGGTGGGAGGGAGAAAGGCGGAGACAAAGAGTGGAAGAGAGAGAAAGAGAGGGCGATAGCTGTAGATGGGAGAAAGGAGGCTGAACAGATATACACAAACAGAAGCAGACCCCATGAAAGAATGAATGATTGCGAGAGCTCGAAATTGATCGGGAGAAAGTGAGACAGGCCGACGTAAGGGAGAAGTGAGCCAGCATCATACATCACCGATCCCTGCCTGTCCTCGACTGGGGCATGCTGCACAGTGCATGACTTCACCTCAGTCTGGCTGTGGCCGGCGGCTGGACAAGTCGCACTGAAGGGAATGCATCTATTTAGGAGTCACACTGCAAATCCAAATAAAATGCACCTTTTTATCGCAGAAGAACCTACTGTTCATTGAATCCTAAGATTCCGAAAAGGACAGAGCTCACTAATATTCACCTGCCTGGAAAAGATCGTTCATGCTAAGGCCGAAGGGTCCTTTAGCAGGACAGTCCTGGTGGGAGGCGGGTGTGGGTTGGAATCCTGTAGGTAATATCAGTGCCTCCCTCTCCTTGAGGGTCCCAGGGTACATAGACCTGAAGAGAAGCTGCATCGCCATATGTGTTCTGGCCAGCTATGTAGATGAAAGCTCACTGAGAGGAGCAGTGTGTGCTTGCTACTGTCTAACAAGTGACAGCTGCTAAGCAGGGGTGGCCTGCAGCCTGCCATACTAAAGCTAGTCTACATATCTACTCACGGCAGGCTAGGCCCTATAGGGCTTCACTTGTGCTGGTGGCGCGCTTGTTGAGCAATTGCGCTCAATTTTAGAACTAGACCTTATTTTTCATTGTCAGACTTTCTACTACAGCTAAAGAGTGGAAGAAAGAAAAAGGAGAGAAAAGACGAGAGAGAAGTATAGAAAACAGTTACAAAGGTAGAACGCTGGGATTTAAAAAGAACTTGCAAGTTTGAGAGAGAGAATGGAATTGTCTGATGGTGGAAGGAAAAGGCATGAGGCGGAATCAAGACTGGGAACCCTTGTTATTCAGTGGCCCTGGCGTTTAGCAGCACGGATAGCAAACTATGGGCCCTGCACTGATCCTTTTATAAATTAAGCCCAACAAGCCAAGAAAGCGTGGCCTTGATGTGACTGAGACTCAGAGTCATAGATGGCGATTGCAAGATTGTCTTTGTGACCGAGCACTGGACAGATCTACTCGAAGGTAGCTGAGGAGGGCCTTCTGCCTGGCTTTCTTCAATGTGGCCACTTTCTTGAGCCAGTCAATATCCAAAGTGTGCAACCATGTCCATGTGGCAGGTAAAATGGTATGAAGTCAGTGTACACTATACGTGCCACTCCATGAGCTTGGCGGGTAGGAACAGCATAGGATCTGGACGTTGTAGGATGTCCAGAAAGGGTCTGCAGAGCTGCATGAGCCGAAGGTGTCAGAATAAGATCAACTGTCTTCACCTCTGGTGTAAATAGACAATCCAGGTCTGGTATTCACCTTGCACTGTGGTTCTTGTAATACTACATTTCTAATAATGGAAAATACAACAGCAGAAACCAGAATGAAAAGTATAAAAACAAAAACAAAGCAACAGATGCTCCATTTGTGCTTGATATAAGTTGAATTGATATCTCTGTAAAACAGGTGCACATGGGGCACATGAACCTCAGGGGTTCGTGCCATATGAACTACGTTGCAGGGAGAGGGCAAAGAAATCTGAAGGGAGGCCATGCCCTGTTGGGCAGCCAGCATCAGGAGTGGTGAACACACGATTGGGGAAGGCAATTCAAGTGCCTCAAGGAGAAAACGGGCTTCGAGGAGGCCAGGTCCTCATGTAGTAGGATAAGTCGGAATGAAACCCAGGAGCTGTAGGGAGTCAGGAGCTGAAGGGAAGGCAGAGACTACAGTGAAGGGAGGACAGGAAGTGCTCAATGCTTTCTGTCGAAACACGTCTGTGGTAAACACCTCATGTGAACAGCTGTTTTCTTGAAGTACTGTTGGATTTTCTACCACGTTTGCTTCCTTGGCTGCTGTTCCACCTCCTGTGCAGTTAGGGGTACCCCTTTGTAAGGGGAGCTTTTTTGCTGATATATATGTATATATATATATATTACTAGTGCAATGTGGTCTTGCTTAGGCTGAAAATGTGGTGGTCATGAGCAGGGCTCCAGCTATGCCCTTAAAATGAATACACACATCTTCTCCACATGATAAGAACTGTGCAGACACTCCTCTCTGTTACAAACAGTGTTTTATTGAGGCCTCTCCCAATGCTTTTCAATCCCGCCGGAGCTTTCTCACTGGTAACGGGAGTGCAGTGCCATAGTGAATAAATGTATACAAACATAGTGAAAGGACTACGTCCATGCCAAAAACGTGTGGGTGCCATCTTGAAACAGTACATTACATGTAAATACATCAATCCAAAATACAAGATGTAAGTTATCATTTTAAACTAATCAGCACCAAATATACACATACAAATTGGCATACAGACTGTATTGTGCTGCGCAATTAATGGCACAAAATCAATGTGAAATTTACAATTGATGTCATGGATGCTATTATCTAGTGCATAACTCATATTAAAATGGCAACATTAATTCACATGTGCCACAAAGCACATATTTCAGCACATACAAATGAAAAACACCAACAGTTGAAGTGCACAAATCAATCTGGCCCAAGTGGGCTATCCATAACATTATGCATAACCTTATAAAACCAGCATATAAAATCCTAGGTGCCATCACCTTGTGTGGCATTGTATAGTTGGCAATTAAAAAAATATACAAATCCCAACTAGCAACAAAAGAAACTCAAGCCCAAGTGGGCAATCCGTTTCAAACAAAATTAAACAATCTCTCTAGGAGTAGCTGTAGCACGATGCAGTAATCACAATTCAGCCCAAGTGGGCATGTGAAGACAGCACACATCTTCACCGTCAATCTCGCCCGTCCACCATATTAAGCACTGACCCAAATAAAAACAAAAAAATAAACAAAAGTATAAGAATCATTAAAACTATGGTTACTGAACAATCCAAAAAACAAAGTTGGAGAAACAGCGCCCTAAACCCTTCTATTGTAGATGTAACACCATCTCCTCATCTGAATTCAGTCCTTGGGGTAGCGGAGTATCGAAGTCCAGGATATACCTGGCTCCAATTTCCGCAGTTCCTTTTCTCTATCCCCTCCTCTACTGTTAAGAGCTACACTGTACACTGTCAATCACCATTAATCTAAATAGTTTGAGTTTCCAAAGTGAACTTCAGAAAAGTGTCTAGCAACAGGCATCATTGTGTGTAATAGCCCTCATGTGTTCCAACACACGCTTTTTAGACTTATGGATGGTGTTACCCACATACATATGCTCACATGGACATAACAGGCAATATACCCCAAATTCTGTTTGACAAGAAGTGTATTTTCTAATGACAAACTCTCTATTGGTGTTAGGAATAATTAATTTGCTATCATCATGGATCTTCATGCAGGCTTTACAATTTCTGCAGCAGAAAAACCTTGTATCAATTTAGGGGGTCGCCTCAGTTTTGAAATTTCTGCTTAGATTGTCTTTTAATGATCGACATTGTCCCCTCTCACTGAATCTGCCTTCACCTTTTTCTCATGTTGAAAAGCCGCCAGAGAGCTACAGTTTCTCTTGGCTCTTAAAAGTTCTCCTTATGGAATACAATTAATCAGATACCAGGTGTGAGCACTGGTTGCAAAAAGGATACTATTACCTGCTGTAGGTTTGCAGAATAGTGTATTTTCCAACTGTTCACCTGTTACCTTAAACTCCACATCCAAGAACTCAACTTTTTCACGGCTAATGTTCCCAGTGAATTGTAAATTATAATCATTGTCATTGATTTTTCTAACAAAGTACCTGGCAGAGTTCTCCTCATTTCTCCAAATAGAAAAAATGTTGTCAATAAAACAAACCCATAGTACGACATGATCCATAAGTTCAGGGTAGCCATGCAGAACATGCTCCTCCCACCAGCCCATAGCCAAATTGGCATAGCTGGTGGTAAAGCAAGTTCCCATAGCTGTACCCTGAGTCCGTTTGTAAATCCTGTTGTCAAAAATGAAAATGTTTTTATTTAGACAAATTTCTATTACCCTTCTTCAATTATATCTATACAATTGTGAACGGCGATAGAAGTTATCCTCTGGCAGTTCACTTTGAAAAGAATCATGCTCGATCCCTGAATACCTTTGGATATTTTGTTATAAAACATATTAGGTTATATCCAAGGGGAGGTGACAGGGAAAAAACATTACGGAAGGAGGAATCCAGACTAATATTATTGCTGGGAACTGAAGCCCCGTATGGATATAACTTGGATGCTGATGTTGTGAAATAACAGGGCTTATTGCAGAGGCCGCCTAACTTTATGCCCCCTTTTTCACTTTTTGCTGATGTTTTCCTGACTCTAATTGTGCCTTAGGTACTGCTAACCAGTCCCAGGGCATCTGCTCTGTATAACATAAGTATGCAAATTAGGCTAATTATAATTGGCTATGTCAACCTACCTATAAGTCCCAAGTATATGGTAGGGCATGTAGGTGTAGGGATCGCAGCATAGGTAGTGCACCCGGTGCACTGCTGAGGTGCCCATGGTCATTCTAAAGGCAGGCCTGCCTTGCTGGCTGCTTTTAAACTAACGTTATATGCAAATTCGACTTTGGAATTAAAAATACTTCCAAAGTCTTTAGCTACCTTATTTTTATATATAAGTCACCCCTAAGGTATGCCCTATGTGCCCCTAGGGTTGGGTGCCATGTAACTAAAAGCAGGGACCTTATAAAAATAGATTTATAAGCCCTGGTGAGGTAAAACATCCACATTCGGTTTCCCTCACTGTAGTGAATGGCCTCCATAGGCTAAAATGGGGAGACTTTATTTTAATTAACAAGGTCTCCTTAAGTGTCAGATACCCTGAGTTTGGTATCAAATTAATTGTTATAATAAATCCTGCAACTTGCAATTGTTGGATTTAATATAACTAGTTAAGGTAAAGAGTTTTAAACTCTACCTGAAAAGTTGCCAACTTCAGCTCTGTAGTGCCCTTCTCAGATTTGCCAGCCTCTGGCAGCCTGGTCAGGCTGCCTTCATGAGGTGTGAATTGGCCTGGGCTGAACACAAAGGATGTGCCTGGGGGGGGAGAACTGCCTCAGCAGATGGGGAAGTAGGAAGTGGGGAGGGCTGCCAAGCTGGTCTTCAAAGGCAGGGAAGGACATTTGGAGCAACCCAGCACCTCCCTCACATCCTGCAAACCCATACGATTAGGTGCCCTCTTGATTAGATTAGGAGAGGGCAGGAGAGGGATGTGTTTAGGATTCTTAGCCACACCAGTGGGTGGGCTCAGCCAGATCTAACCTCCAAAAATAATTTTCAGCCATGATGAATTTTTGAAGAATTTTGCTCCCTGGGATTGATTTTTGCCACACTTCCCAAGAAGTGGTCATAATAGGGGGAAGGACCATGCATCTGATTGGAGAACCAGGAACCCCCTGTTTTTCATCCAGGAGCAAGGATAAGTATGGCAGAGCTCTACCCACACCTCAGTTCTCTACCAGATCCCTACAAGGAAGAACATCAGAAGGGCCCCACCACAAGAAGGACTTTGCCTGGCTTCAACTGGTTCAAGGAGGGACTTCCTGTTTGCTACAGGTGAAGAATTGCTAACCAGAGCCCGTGCCTCAGATCCTGAAGAAACTGACCAGCTGACCACTGTCCAGTGGCCGGGTGCATTCTGAGAGTTGTAGTCCGCACCCTCAAGGAACAACTCAGAGCTTCTGGAACCTTGGGCTGAGCTTTGGACTCCTAAAGGACCTCAGAAGTTTGGTGAAGATTGGAAAACTTTTTGAAAAAGCTCCATAGAGGGACCGACCCGCTGCAACAACTCTAGCTGGCTTGTCTCAACTGCGACCCAGCCTGACTTGCAGGTTCGTCTCACTAAAGAAAATCTCATAAAAAGTGACTAAATCTGAATGTAGAAAGTTGACCGGGATCTCCCAAGCAGAGTATCCGAAGAGGGTTCCAGGGACGTCGGATCAAGATTCAGGTTCGGCCCGGTCGAAGGACTTTCATCTCGAAAAATCTTCTAAATCCAAACACAGAAATCTTTACCGAGGACTCCCGTGACAAGTATCTGAGGAAGGGCTCCAGAGAAGTTGGATCAAATGGGCGACTTCTTGCCGCCGAAGAAAATCTTCAAGAAAACGACGAAGTCCGAAGGTAAACTTTTGATTGAGGCCTCCTACTTGCTGTAGCCGAGCAGGGCTCTATCGCGGTCAGCCTTAAACTTTGACTTTGCCCCGGTTGAGGTGTGACCACATGACCAGATTGGCGCTATTCTTTTCTATGAGCTAAAAAACACTAAGGGCCTGATTTATAAAAAGTTAGCGCGCCTTTATGTCATTTTGTGACGCAAAGTGGCGCAAACTTACAAAATATAATTATATTGTATAGTTTGTGCCGCTTCTGCGACAATTTGTAAGTTTGTGCTGCTTTTGCATCAAAAAATTACGTAAAGGCGTCGCTAACTTTTCATAAATCAGGCCACATTCTTTAAAAATTCATATCTCCAGTTGCCCTTATCCGGTTTTATTCGTTTTGGTGTCATTTTAAAGAGAAAAATATAATCTATGTTTATAAACTGTTTTGTGATTTTTAAATGCTTTACACATTTATCACCTAATTTAAGCCTTGTCGCTCGTTGCCAAGCTACCAAGGGTTGAGCTGGGTTTAAGTTATTGAGACCTAACTGGACCTAAGTGGAGGTTAGTGGCATACTGCTAAGTGTAGGTACTTACCTGCCCTTGCCAATAATCCACTTTCCAACACATGTACATTTGCGATGATACATATTACTGCACTTTATGGTTCTCATGTTTGATTTGTATTTCCCAAACTATTTATTTCACTTAAAATGTATCTGACTGTTGACATCTTATTACTAATTGTGCGCCATCTAGGCAGTTTTTATCTTGATGCACTTGATTCTCTGCATCCTTGTGCTGATTCTGTACTAACTGGGTCATCTTGGCATAAATGTACCTGATATTTGGTATTTTTAGTGGGATTTTCATTATCATGGACATTGATACACTTGACGTTATGCACTACATTATTTTTATATTGATGCACTTAACTTTGGGCACTTTAATGCATGATTTGCACTAATCTGGTTAACTTAACATTGAGGTATCCGTCTTTCCTGCACTTTTGAGTAGATAATTAATTGTGGATATTAATATGTTAATTTGTGAAATATATCAGTATATCAACATTTTAGCGTACTCAACTGACACTAGCATTTTTATCTTGTTGTGTTTTGGGACAGCAATCCATCCAAATAATGAATAAATGAAAAAATACAATGATTTTAAAAATATGAAAATAACAATGATATGAACATGTCTTTATGCTATGTATCATTATTAGGAGTAAAAATGGTAATCACAATTGAGATCGTAATTAGCACTCAGTACCCTTGGAATATTACTCTTTTTATGAAATAGGCACCATGAGTAATAATGGAGGTTGTTACATCTATCCGCATCATGAATAGAAAAAATACAATGAAGATTAAAATATAAGAATAACAATGATATGAATGTAACTGAAATGCTAAATATTTTCTATGCTATATGTCATAATCAGGAGTAAAAATAGCTGGCATGCAAGTACGGGAGCTCAATGGAACGTTACAGCTCTAGTGTCTGGGGCTAGGGAAATAGAAGAATGACTGTATAAATAAAGCCTATTGTAAGTTCTTGTGAGACCCAGTTAAAGGTGTAGCCGAATGCATAGGCCGTTTAATTTTGTTTAATGCACTTTATTTAATTCAACATTATGATGTTAAAGGAGAAATAACAATAAAAATGAAATAAATACCTGGAACTGGACCGGGAGTCATCTGCTCTTGTGCCGCTGTGTAACTGGTCCGGGGGAACGACCGAAAGGAGACCTGTTTTTTCTGAACATAGGATGTGCCATCCTCGGGCACACAATGGCTTGACACTGGGGCACGGTAATCGAGGACGATACTGGAGTAACTGGATTTTGGGGAAGAAGGATACCACACAGGCTTGTTGTGTGAAAAAGGCCGCTTTATTGGAAACAGGTGCACTCACATTCTTATACACTAGGCCTTATGCCTCACAAAACTAAAAACCTCACTATACATAAAAACTTCCTGCAACCTCTCACCCCCACCCTTACCCATCCCACCCCCTCCCCCCATTTGAACCGCATGTTCTCTAAACCTTCGACTATAAATCCCCTTGTCATCATCGAAACGTCCACGTTACTAGTCTTAAAGTCAAACTATCTGTCTGTCCTTATTTGTCCTGTTGTTTTTCACTCCCTTTTTTCCTGCGAGTATGTTGTCGGCCCTGTCGCCCTTCTCTGTTGTCACATTCCTGATCCGTCCCAACCCCCGCCACCAGAAAAAGGCACGCACCGCCTTTTTCTGGCCCCCCCCCCCTAATTCTCCCGAAAAAGCAGCTTCAAACTTTCCTTCATTTGCAAGAGGTATAGCTCCATGCCCATAAAGGACAGGTGCAGACCGTCGTCTCGAAAAAATTCCTTGTCCTCAAACCTCAAGTCGCTATGTTCAATACACGTAATTACTTGTGTTACACAAAAAACTTTCATTTCCTTGTTTATCTTCCTCCTTGCCTTATCAATTGCTGCCGGCTTCCTGGCCCCTCTCCAAAACCTACGTGGCACAAATGCTGTCCACACAATATAGCAACCATGCCTAAACCTCCGTATCTGTAACAAGTCGCCCTTCATGTCCTTTATTAAATCCAATCCCGTCCATTTCACCAAGTCGTTTTCCCCTACATGTAACATCAATACGTCAGGACAAAACCCTTGACCTTTCATCTCCTTCAAAGTCCCCAATAACTGACCAACTGCATGCCCCCCTTTCCTTGCCACCGCACCCTATATCTGTCCCTGTCGAAACCTAAATTGTCGCCCAAAACTGTTGCCCGAGCTTGACGCTGCGCCCACTTCACGAAAGAGTGGGCCACGACCCATATCTGGAGAAACTGCACCGCATGACCCGGAACAGAACCTGTGGCAAAACAAGGGTAAACCAGTTACTGCGCGACACTCAAACCCGGTCCCGCTTGCCGCACGGTCCGCTTCTACGCATCAGATTGCCATCGCCCCAAAGCCATTATACGCGTATCCGACCATCCCCTACACCCTGCCTCTGTAGCCATCCCGATCCGAAAAGAATGGGTGCCGAATAGCACTTCACTCTGACCTACGCTTCTTAAGCCTGCGCGCAGCATTCGAAGTAATTGATAGGACGTCACCCCTTCCTTCGAACCGTGTCTAAAAAACAGGTTGCCCCGCTTCATAGGATGCCGCACGCAACTCCCGGGCCCATCTCAAGGGACACACCGATTGATCCGGATAAGACGCCAACACGATCCTCGTCCCAAAACCCTTCTGGTCCGCTTTTGACCTCTCGAGACGTAAAACCAGGTGATCCCCCTCAAACGTCACGTCGTCCCATGTCACTGCCCCACACCCTCGGGCTCCCAGCAATTCCGACACTCGGAAAGCCCCGAAAAACATCCAAGTCATCAATGTGTGGAATAATAGGCATTCAAATTCGTCATAACAAATCTCCTTCAAAACCCCGGTCACCTCCTTCAATAAGGACAACGTTAAAGGTTGCCTCCTCACCCCTTGTCTACCCCCCTCCCTCTCCAACCCCTCTAAAAGGCGCTGACCCAACTCCCCCGCCAATGGTGGGTAACCCCAGAGTAACTTGCCCATGAAAGCAATACCTGCCAATTTACCCGCAATGGTGACCCTGGACTGACGTCTTTCGACCAAGTCCAAAATAAAGCATACCACATCTTCAACTCTATCCCGCTCGTCGATCCTACGGCATGCTCCCGACCTCTCCATGCCCGCAGATACGCCCGATGTGTAGATGGCGCCAGGGAATTCAGCAGCAGCTGAAGCATTCTGTGTCGCCCGCGGCCCAAAGCGCGTCGGGCATCCATGTCCTGTATAATTCTCCGCCCGCAACCAGCCCATGGAACCTCTCCCACTGTGAACGAGACAAAGCATCCGGAATGTCATTGTTCACCCCCGGCACGTGTCGCGCAGTAAAGTGGATATCATGGCGCAGGCAATGCAAAACAAAAATGCGCAGCAATCGGAGAACCTGCACATCCTGCATGGACTGCTTATTGACTACATGCACGACGGCTAAATTGTCAACCTGAAACAAAACCCGCCGGTGGGACAGCAACCTTCCCCACACACATGCTGCCACGACTAGGGGAAAAAATTCCAGAAACGCAATGCTACGACCGCCCCCCGCCAAGACGCCAGCCAAGATTCCGCACAATACTTACCGTCCCAGTACAAACCAAATCCCGACCCCCCAACCGCGTCAGAAAAAATGTGAACGTCCCAATCCACCACCTGCCAAGCCTGCAAAGGGATGCCATTAAAGTGTTCTAAAAATACCCCCCACATCCGTAAGTCCGCTTTCACCCCCGCACTCAAACGCACGTGATGGTGCGGGAGCTGTTTCCCTGCCAAGGCGAAACCAAGCCTCCTACAAAAAGTCCGCCCGGCTCTAACCACCCTACACGCAAAGTTGAGGTGGCCCAGCAAAACTTGAATGTCTCTCACTGTTGCCTTTTTACTCCGTAATACCGCCACCAAGGTTCTCATCATAACCTCTTTCTTTTCAATAGGTAGCCTCGCCACCATGGTTCTGGTGTCCAACTCAATGCCTAAAAAGGTTAGTGCCGCGCAGGGCCCAACCGTTTTCTCAGGGGCCAGGAGCACACCCAAGTCTGCCATGAGCTCCTGAAAACGCCGCAGCGCGACCGCACATAGTCGTCCAGGTAATGCTTCACAGCCCTGTGCCCCGTCACCCGTACAAAAATCCACTGAAGGAAGGTACTGAAGCACTCAAACAGGGCGCATGATGTGGAGCATCCCATCGGAAGCGATTTGTCCACATACCAGTGGCCGCCAAACTGAATGCCTAGTAAACTGAAATCCTCGGGGTGGACTGGCAGTAACCGAAATGCTGACTTAATGCCAGTTTTCGCCATCAACGCTCCAGGCCCAAAACCTTGTATCAACTCGATGGCCACATCCACCGAAGCATAGGACACCTTGGTCCGTTCCACCGGAATGAAGTCATTAACTGACGAGCCCTCCGGCCAAGACAAATGATGTATCAGCCAATACTGGCCTGGCTCCTTCTTTGGCACCACGCCAATAGGCGAAACCATAAGATTTTCAAGTGGCCAATCCACAAAAGGACCTTCCATGCGGCCCTCATCCAGCTCCTTCTGTAGTTTTTCCCGGACAATGCCCTCTTTCCCATTCACCGACCGCAAGTTCTCTGCCCAACGCTGCACCCGAGGCCCTTCGTAACCCAAAGAAAACCCGTCTGAAAAACCGCGGAACAATGTCGCAGCCGCATCCCTGTCATCATAAACACGCAACCATGTGACCAACCTGTCCAACCTAACTGGCGTACGAGCTTTTCCCCAATGGCCCTTGCCCCCCCCTGTATCGTCCGGTCTGTTGATTACTTCCTGCGCTAGCTTGCTGCCCTTGGGTAGCTGCCCCGACTCCTTGGGTCGCGGAGACGTTACAATGTAGGACCCCGTGACGGCCTGCACAGTGGGAGCATTCGTGTCGAAACTTACAATATTCACGGGTGCATAACCCTTTGTTGTAATCCCAACACGCCCCCGTTTTTGCGGGCAGAGCCCCCGCTGCAGGCCCTCCCTTTGATGTACCGTTTGCCCCACCCTGCGTGGGGCGGTCTCGAAAGGGCCGATAAGTAATCGGTAATCCGCTGGCTGAATACACAGTCTTACCAAATTTTGCTGGGCCCATGGTGTGCTGCCACAAGTCCGAATCAATTTCTCCCCACTTCACCTCCTCATCGGCCGCCATTCGGGCCCGAAACTCCTCATCATACTGCACCCATGCGTAACCTCCGTAATTAAGGTACGCCTTCCGAATGACGTCCATATATTTAAAAAGCGCCACAGCCCTTTCGAGAAAGCGCTCACAATAGACGCTTGCATAAATTAAAAAGGCCGCTGTCCAATTCTCGATCGTAACCGGTACCCTGGGACGTTTTGCCAACTCATTTTCCTCCTCTTTGGAGCCTTCCTTGGCTCTGATCTCCCTATGTAACAACTTTAACATCTCCACGTACTCACCCTTCCAAATTTTTTCCTTCATCGCCAGCATTAAGTGGGCACCCAAACGCTTTGCCGTCCCCATATAAGACAATTTCTTAACTTTCTCCCCTTTCTGTTTCTCCAACCCTTCTCCCGACGCCTTCTCCTCCTTCGCAACTGCCACAGCCCTCGCTTCCACCTGAGCCGCCTGCTTCGCCTGCTCCCCCTTACCACTCTCCGGGTCAGGCCCAACTCCGATATCGCTTACATATATCCCTTTATAGAGACGCTCCTGCCCTTCCCCCACCTTCGCTTCCACTGCTACAGAAACCGCCCCACGCGCTCCTTATCTGGAATCAAAACTTGCTGACGCTCCCGTATCCTCCGACGCAGAGGGACCTGCGGCCATCTCTCCTGTGCGGGACCCTGAAACGACTGAAGAACATCGTTAGACTCCCCCCCGCTCGCCTTCCACCACGCCCCCTCATTCTCGTCCCGTAATTCCCCCTCCTCCAGACTGTCCTCGTCGTAGTCCAACTCGCCCAGTATATCCATCTCCTCGTCTATGACCTCGTGAAAGTCCCAAAAACCCTCCCTCTGTCCCCGCACCCCAAAACTAGCCCACCGCTCCACTGCAGCAGCCGTCGCACCAGGTTGTCGCTCCCGCCGACTACCCATGGCGTGGGGCGCAAAACCCGCTCCGCCACTGTTGCCAGCAGGAACCCCCTTGGTCGCACCATACTTCCCTTCGACGGGTGTCCTCCGGCCGGCTGCGCTTGGCCCCGCCTTCGCTTCCTCCTGAGGTACTCGAGCCGCCCATGACCCGCCCAGGTCCTGCTGCATCTCTTTGCAACCCTGCCGCGGAAAAATCGTAACGCGGTTGAAATCTAACTGCCCTGTTCCTACTCCCTGGCAAACCTCCCAGTCCCTGGCCTCCTCAAACTCTCCCTCGTCCCCGTTTCCCCCCACCAATCCCACATTGGAACCTCTGCCCCCCCTCCCATTCCAGACAAAACTGCGGAGCCTCTCTTCCCATAAGTGCGGCGAGGGGGAAGAACACAAAGAGTGATCCCACCCTCCTCCAGCCCCCATCCCCCTTCCTCCTCCCCCCCAACCCTCCTCCACCCCGTCCCCCTCCCACCCCTTCACCACCTCTTCCCCTTCTTCGCCCTCCCCTTCACTCCATTCCCAACTTCCTGGCCCCACTGCCCCCCCCCCATACCTGCCTTCTCCCCGTCCACATTATACTTACCCAATGAGACTGCCTTATGCTGCGATCCCTCCCCGGGCAGGAGAGCGCACTGCTCCTCCCTAGGGGCGGGGCCCCACCCCAAGGCCTCACCCCCCACCTCCTTTACCGAAACTGCTCTCGCCGGCCGGACACTCGACCGCACGGCCGCCACCACGCGCCTGCGCGGCTCGCCCGCCCTGCCCCCATTCGCCGCAGCTCGCGCTGTGTGGGGAAGAGCCGGGCCTCTCCCCTAGAGGCCATGCGCCTTTTTTCCTTCCTCCGCGGGCGCGCCCCCCTCCGAGGCTTGTGCGCGCCCCGCGGCGCTGCGACTTAACGGAGACCACCGGGGAACCACCCTGCGTTCCCCAAGGGGCCTCCTCCCAACACGCCGACCCTCACCGCCCACCCGCACCCTCCCCCCCCCCTCGTACTCACCATCTGCTGTCTGGCCGCACCGCGCGACGCGGAGCAGGCCAGCACCTCCGCCGTTGCTCCACTGGACGCCCGTCGCGGAGGACGCGACGGGCCTCCCATTCCGCCCTGGAGGAGGTCGAGGCGCCCAGCCTCCCTCAAAAGGCGTAATGCCTCCTGCACCTTCCCGTCGGCCATTGGGACCACCACCCTCAGAAGCAAGGACCCAGGTACGTTAAGGGCGTCAGTTACAACTGTGCCTTTTCTCTCCTAACCCTTGCGTTTCCTATTTCTCTGCTGATGTTGTTTTTTTTTTTTTATAGACTACCACTACCCACGCCCTAAGAACTCCTGGAGCAAAAAGCCTCCCTGCTACCTACGCTTGTCGCCACCAACAAAATGGTGACGACCCCACAAAATGGCAGGTATATATACCTGCTTCCCCATAGCCCAAAAGGCGCCCAACGGCGCCCGTGGGCTAATCCACTTCCCCAAACCTCCTGGGGGGGATACAGCCTCCTTCGGCGATCCCCGGCGGGACCTCCATACCTCAGCCCTCCGCTGACCCGCTGGGAATTAAGGAAAACCAACCTGCAGCAACCGGACGTAAAGTACGTAGGGTAACTTACACGTGTACCGGTGGGGGCGCAAGGTAGTTGCTACTATACTATATGCATTCAGTTTGCGTTGAGGCTGTGGAAGACTGACATATTGTAATCAATGTCAGTGTAGCCCCATAGTTTTATTAGACGTGATGGAATGAGAAGAAAATATCTATTTACCTGTAATTAGAAAACTGGAGTGCGGCGACTCCCGGTATTCGGAGTTGGAATCGGTTGAAGAATGATGTGGTTCCTTAGACATGGTAATAAATGTCCGTATCAATATTGAATTTACGGAAACAGACTGTAAGGAACTTAGAGTGCGATCAATTATCAAAATAATTAATTTTTTTACTAAACAGGCTGTGTTTGAAAACAAAGAATCATCAAGATTGTTTTATTAGCATTTGAACACCAATAGCTGTTATTAAAGCCATTTAGTATTTGACTATGGAAGACAGACAAATTAAAAGGAAATGGCCATGAAACATGCCTTCAGTGAGAGTATTGAGATTGCTGGCAATGAGAACTCTAATGTTAATAGAACACCTATGCAATTAATTAAGGAATTGGAGAAAGCAAGGAAAATGGAGGTCAAGCAAGGGTGGGAGATGACATAGTTTACTAAATATTTAGAGTGTAAACGGATACCTAGGGGCCTGAGAATCATGTTATTACCAAAATATGAGGACATGGATGAAGATTTGGTGAATGAATGGTGCCAAACTACAGAGGAATTTTCAGTTAAGTTTATGAGGACATTAACAAAGCATGCGAAGTGCAAGATGGAGTCGCAAATGGCAAAAATAGAGATGATTATGAAAGAGTTGGAAAAGTGTAAAGATCTTGAGAATCAATTTAATAAAATGGAGAAATCTCTACAAAAATATGAGGAGGAGATTATGGAACGAAAAGCGAGAAAATTCACGAGGGACAGATTGGATTATCAATATGGTTGAACATTTACCGTTGCAAAAAATATGATGGGTTGAGATCAAAGGATACATTGAAAACATTGAAACGTCCCTTGTTGAGTGAAAGTGACATCAGCTTGGATCCTGGTTCCAGTGCTGATGAAGAGACAGTGGAGAAAAAATGGATTTTCAGAGGGAACCCCGCCTCGTACATATAATTACGCATCAAGGAGGAAAGACTGGACAACAGATGGACCACGGAAGAGGGAATGTAGGATGAGGAGGGGCAAGAGGAAGAGGTCAAGGAAGGAGCAGGGGGCAACAGAAGAACTGATAAATGTAGCTAATGCTGCACCACAAAAACCTCTAGTTGTTAACTTATCATCAGTTATCTTGAAAGAGAATGAAGAAAGGTTACTTAATTTGGGACTCACTTTCTGCCCTACAATGTGTTTGGACTTTGTGGACACAAGAATTGAGTTTTACAAATATGTTCACAAACTTACACTTCACAAACATTACCAAATGAGATCTGCAAATGGAAGTGAAAGGAAATCTACATTGGATAAATACTCGTCCTCCAAGATATCAGACACCCCAGACCTGTTGAAAATCCATGATTGGGCAATGGAAGGAGATACCAAGGAAACACGGTCAGTGACTGAGGGGATGGCATCAGCTCCGGATGGAACAAGCACTGGAATAGATGGTCAAATCACACGAATGGGTGGTCTGAACAACATCGGATTCAGTTTGGACAATCAAGTGCCAAGTGGGTTGAAACCAAAGAGTACATTTTGCCCTCAATTACCAGCTGGCAATCACATTGATCTGTTTCAAAAATTGGTGGAAGAGCAAATTAACAATCTCAGAAAAGAATGGCATGATAGGGAAAGCAAGAACAACTTCTCGGCTAAGGATTGGAAAGATATTCTTGAGTTGAGGAACAATCCTTCCCTTATCATTAAACCCTCTGATAAAGGGGGTAATATTGTATTGATTGACTTGAGCTCATACCAATTGGACGCAAGGAGACAATTAAGCAATACCACACATTATAGTCGCCTTCCTGGAAATCCGATCGAACATATGGAGGAGGAATATCATACAAAACTAACAACTTTGCTTCATCATGGGCTGGTAAATTGGGAGAAATATCAGTATTTAAAAACTGAGCATACAACTATGGCAACCATCTATTTTCTCCCAAAGATTCACAAAAATAGAGAGGTCCCCCCGGTAGACCAATAGTTAGTTCAATAGGGTCCCTGTTGGAGAACACATAGAGGTGCATAGGTTTATTTCTGTAGGAGTATGTCATAAATCTTCCGTCATATTTGAAAGACTCTACAGACTTTCTGAAAAAATTGGATGGCATACCATGGAAAGTTGAGTACATCATGGTAACACTTGATATTACATCATTGTATACCTCTATAGATCATAATCAGGGGATGCGGGCTTGTGAATATTTTCTAAGTGACAGACCCATACAGCTGTCTGAACACACACAGATGTTGATAGATATGTAAGATACTGCCTCACCCATAATGTATTTCTCTTTGAAAATAAATATTATCTACAGGAACAGGGTACAGCAGTGGGTACCTTCTCCGCCCCCACCTTGCAAACTTGTTCATCGGGTGGTGGGAGAAGGAGGTGGCCTGGACGGAAGAGAATGAAAAGTCTAATCAGAATGTTGTGATGTGGGCACATTTTATAGATGATCTTTTTATTCTCTGGGAGAGTTACAAAATGGACTTGTGCTCCTATGTTGCTAAGATGAATCAAAATGAGAACAATCTATGGTTCACAAGTACTTATAGTAGAACACATTGTGAATTTTTGGATGTTGAAATGCTGGTCCTCAATATCCAATTAGTGACTAGAATACATAGAAAACCAACTGCCACCAATGTTCTGTTACATGCCAACAGTGATCATCCTGATGCCCTCAAGTGGAGTATTCCATATGGTCACTTGTTGAGAGCCAAGAGGGTCTGTTCCACCAATGATGAGTACAACAGCGTGTCACTAGATATGATGAACAGATTCTTGCAGTGAGGATACCCTATAAGTGTACTTAAGGATGCGAAGCAAAGGGTTGATATGAAATCGAGAGAACAGCTGTTATATGCACGAGAGGGAGGTCCAAATGAACATAGAGGCCACGTTAAAAGATTGTTTCCCACGTATGACTCAGCACAGTCCAATGTTAAAAAGATATTACATAGGAATTGGCATGTTCTAAACAGTGATGAACACTTGAGAATGATAGTGCAAGGAGGACCACAGATAACTTTTAAGAAGTCTAGATCTCTAGGGGACATCTTAACATCTGCCTTCCTGGACATGAATACAAGGTGTGAGAATTGGTTGACAAAAAAGACCTTGGGTTTTCATGGATGTCGCTCTTGTAAAGCAAGTCAATATAGATTAGACTGCAAGAATTATCAAACATTTGAGGGGTGGACTATATCCATTCAGGAGAGTATTACCTGTTGTACCAATCATGTAGTCTATGCTTTGAAATATGGATGTAACAAATTGTACATAGGCAGCACCACTAAGAAGTTAAAGGTCAGGATCCTCCAACATATGAGGGCAATTGTGGACGGCATTAGAAGTTATCCACTGGCAGTTCACTTTGAAAAGAATCATGCTCAATCCCTGAATACCTTTGGATATTTTGGTATAAAACATATTAGGTTACCTCCAAGGGGAGGTGAGAGGGAAAAAACATTACGGAAGGAGGAATCCAGACAAACATTATTGCTGGGACCTGAAGCCCTGTATGGACATAACTTGGATGCTGAATGACATGTACATTTGTGATGATACATATTACTGCACTTTCTGGTTCTTATGTTTGATTTGGATTTTCCGAACTATTTATGTCACTTAAAATGATCTGATTGTTGACATCATATTACTAATTGTGTACCATCTGGGCAGTTTTAATTTTGATGCACTTGATTCTCTGCACCCTGTTGCTGATTCTATACTAACTGAGTCATCTTGGCATGGATGTCCTTGATATTTGGTATTTTAAGCAGGATTTTCATTATTATAGACTTCCATACATTGATACACTTGACCTTATGCACTTTATTGCATAATTTGCACTATCTCAATTTGCACTATATTATTTTTATATTGATGCACTTAACTTTGGCCACTTTATTGCATGATTTGCACTAATCTGGTTAACTTAACATTGAGGTATCCGTCTTTCCTGCACTTTTGAGTAGATAATTAATTGTGGATATTAATATGTTGATTTGTAAAATATATCAGTATATCAACATTTTAGCTTACTCCACTGACACTAGCGTTTCTATCTCGTTATGTGTTGGGATAGCAATCCATCCAAATAATGAATGTATAAAAAATACAATGAATTTTAAAATATAGAAATAACAATGATACGAACATAAATGAATATGTCTTTATGTTATATGTCATTATTAGGAGTAAAAATGGTAATCACAATTTAGATCATAATTAGCGCTCGGTGCCCTTGGGATTTGGCTATTTTTATTAAATGGGCACCATGAGCAATAATGGAGGTTGTTACATCTATCCGCATAATGAATAGAAAAAAATGCAATGAAGATTAAAATATAAGAAAAACAATGATATGAATGTAACTGGAATGTTAAATATTTAAATATTTTCTATGCTATATGTTATTATCAGGAGTAAAAATGGTGGACATGCAAGTGCAGGATTTCATTGGAAGGTTACCGGTCTAGTGTTTGGGGCTAGGGAAATGGAAGAAGGACTGTATAAATAAAGCCTATTGTAAGTTCTTGTATGGTCCAGTTGAAAGTATAGCCGAATTGCATAGGCCGTTTAATTTTGTTTAATGCACTTCGCACTTCCTTTGATTCAACATTATGATGCCAAAGGAGAAACAGCAATAAAAATTTGTAAATACCTGGAACTGGACCGGGAGTCATCTACTTTTGTGCCATTGTGTAACTGGTCCAGGGGAGTGACCGAAAGGAGACCTGTATTATTATATATATGATATATATATATATATATATATATATATATATATATATATATATATATATATATACATGTACACATATACATATATATATATATACATGCATATATATTTTTTTTTTATCACATAAAAGTATTAACAATTAAATTCCAAAACATAGAAATTACTAAGTAAATAAAATAAAACAATAATAAACAAAGACATTTACAAGAAATATTAGAAAACTTTAGAAACAAATACAAATATAAACACATATTATAAAATTAGAATCATAACCAAATACTACTAATAATAATAAATGTATTTAAAACATGTTAGGAAACGTATTTAGGTCTGTGAATAACACACTATTCACACTACAGTTGATGCAACAGTAGTGAAAGTGTTGAACTTCAAAAGGGTTAAATTTACTGGTCCCACTCCAGACTCTGCCCCAGTGGGGAAAGCAGTGGAATTTGGAGGGGTTGAATTTACTATTCCCACTCCAGTCTAAGCAACAATAGGGAAAGTAGCATTGGACTTCAGATGGGTAAGATTTACTATTTACACTCCAATCTAAGCAACAGTAGGTACACTATTTCACTTCAAACACATTACATATTTGCATAACCACATTAATTTAGAAAACATATAAACATTATTGCCTGATATTACATATATATATATATATATATATATATATATATATATATATATATATAAAACAGCCAATAAACAATAAAATAATTGATTTTAGATATTTTTTAAATGGCTATATGGGTATTTAATTATTACCTAATTCACGTGCCACCCACAAGTCTAGCAACTCATAACTAAAATAAATAAGTCTAGCACAATTTACATTATTTTGTAAACTAATAAAAATAACTAATTAATAATGATTTATTAATGAAATATTACTTAATTAACTTTACTCCGAAACAACAACACAAACTCAGCAGCCCACCCCTAAAATATAAGAAATATATATATAAATTATTACACAACTGATATAATTACAAATCAAATAAATATTGAATTATTCAGTAATAATTATGTATTAAGTATGACACTTCCCACCCTATACCCCTTCAAACTTAACAGAATGCAACTAAAATATAACTAAAATCATTCAGTATTATATAATGTTCATAATTAATAATCACACCAATAATTAATAATAAATGGATAATTTATTATTCATTATTACTTAATTAATTGACTTCCCACCCTATAATTCTATAAACCCATTAACCTATACCCAAAGTTTAACTAAATGAATGATTATTACATATTTTTCATAATTAATAAGCAGTTGCATAGTTAATAATAAATTAAAATGTGATTGGTAATCAACTAGTACCTTCTACCTAGTAACTTCACATCCTATACCTCTACAAACATTGCAACCCACACTTAAGATATACTTTATTAAATCAGTATTACATAATATACATAATTAATATCAATCGCATACTTACCTAAAAATTATTTACTAATTACTAATTATTACTTATTGTCCCACCCTATCCCGCTACAACACTATTACTTGATATTAACAATTAAATTAAAAATTCGAAATAACCTAAAATTACACACTTTATTTAAAAAAATGAATAACAGTTATGTAAACAATAATAACACATAAAATTAACATATGAACTAAAACACATTAAAATCATTTTAAAATTATAGGCTTTGCAACTATAGTATTGAAATCAATATTAACAGCAATAATATTCTTATTAACAATATTACTTACCTGAAACCAACAATATTCTAAACAACAATATTTCTGCATCACTATATTTCTGTATCACAGTACTTTTTTACCGATATTTCTGCATTTCGATATTAAAAACTCAATATTTTGTCTAAACACCGTTGCAGGGAATTCTCAACCCAGGAACTACATAGAGCCATGAGTTAGAGTAAGTTCCAAGTCCACAAGCTTAAGGCATGCTATGAACTAACTGGAGACTGCAACTCAGGAGCTGCAGAAAGGGCAGTAGCTAATTGAAAGGGAGGCTTTGGCACAGGCGTTGCAGGGATGCTAAGAATGGAAAAGAGGAGAGCCCTCAATCTGAAAACAGCAGCAACGATAAGAGGAAGGATAGCTCTTTGCCTAGGCATTGTATGGATGTGAGGAGCTAAAGGTTGTTATCTACCCACGAGCTACCGGAACAGTTTCTGACCCTCTGAGCCCACCTCCTCAAATTATTTTTATTGTCGCTCCATCTACAAAATACTGGTGTGGAGCCCAGGCAGAGAGCCAAGGTCTGCCAGGAGAAAAAGACTCTTAAACAACATGCAACTTTGCTTCTGAAGAGTTTCCTTGCCCTCATGTCAGCACCAAATGTCATCTTCGAGAATAACTGTTGGTAGAGTTCAATGGCGGTCTGAGCTAGACCAGTTTGTCCAGGACACAGATTCACAAACACAAGACAAAAAATTGGCAGGTGGCTGTTTGGCTTAAGTAGTACTAATTTTGTAATTTTTGAATATTGAATTTCTAAATATTGTGATGATGGGTATAAGGATAATAATCATATCTGCAGACAATAAATCACTTACTATGTTTTCGCTAGTTCAAAACATTCTCCCTCATGTGCTCCTGATATCGCCCAATGGATTCTTAGGACTAAGCAGAAGCATTTAACCTATTTCTTGCCTACAAGATCCTTGATTTTCAAAATTATTTCCAGGATCCCCAGAATAACATTCACAGTGAGGAGTAACAACTCTAAATCCAGTTCTTTTCATTTTTTTGCAGTCAAGATGTTCCGGGACTGGCTTAGGCATCAGTGAATGGTGTGCCCTTTCTATTATAAACACTGGTGATAGATTTTCATGCCCGAATATGTCTGACAACATATTTTCCAGCTTTGTCTTTATAGGGGTAGACTCCTGCACTCCCAATATGTGTATATAGCACCTGCAGGAGCTTGCCTCCAAGTCCTCATTCTCTAGTTCCAGCTTCAGTTCCTTTTGAAATTTAGCTTGCGCTGTGGATTCGTCCTCGATGTCCAGGATCTATTCTTCCACAGTGTCCAAATGAGAATGATGTTTGTCAAGACAGTCTTTAATTTTGTCAACGTGACTTGTAAGGGAGTGGAGGGATAAATGAAATCTAGTCCCCACACTTTCCACTAATTCCCCCTATTCCATTGCTAACATTGACAAGTGAAGTTGATGTGATTCGTCAATTGCATACTAAAAAGTTGGAAACCCTGGGCTCGCTCTTTGTGCATAAATGAATCATAACACTCACAGAATACACAAATGATTCCCCACCTAGCTGTGCCGAAATTCTTACATTCCGATATTCGACATTCCTTAAATAAAATGTCCAAGCATACCAGCCGGACTGGGAATTGCTTAGTTCACTTACGGTCGCTCCTGGCTCGACTCCTGGCTCAATCAAGCTCATTACTGGAATGTACAATACCACAATATATAACGGTAACACTGCAATTCTGAACATGAAGAATCTATGAGAATGGTTCCTGGGACATGACGTCATTGATACATAGTGGTTATATTGGTGTAAGCAAATCAAGGAGGTTCCACCTAATGGGAAATACTGACGTATACAATTAAAATGTGTGCACAGAACATATTAACCCCCAGTAACTTTGTACCAGTTTGGATTGGCCACGAACTCTGACTGCTGGAGAAGTAAAGCCCAGAATGCTGATATTTTTACATATGGCATGAGGCTGCCTGTTGATCCATCCATCCTGGCAAAGCCTTTTGAGGGAACTTAACTTGATCCTCGGTTTAAGCTTACTGTCTTTTCACTTATGACCATGCTGAGATATGTAAAGGATATGCTCAAGACTTAGAAGAAAATGGATGCTATGGCATTTCTGCTGGGGAAGTGATGAGTCGCTCTACAGTGGCAAGGTGGGAGGATACCTAGGCCCAGATTTACACTTTTTGACACAAATAGTGCCGGCTTGTGCCATTCCAGGACGCCAGACGGGCACCAAATTTATGGAATAGCGCAATATGGTGCAAAGGGTGGGCTAACGTCATGGAAAATTACGTTAGCCTGGTGGGGTGGGGGTATGGGAGAAGGGTGTTTTGCACCAAAAAATGAGGTTAGGCTGGTTAGAGTAAAAAAAGATGACTCTAACCAGCCTAGCGTCATTTCTTGATGCAAAACCATCCATACAACATGACTCTAGTCTTATAAAAGACAGGAGTCATGCCCACCACCCCAATGGCCTATGAGGGCTCGTTTCAGGGCCCCCAATGGCACTTTAAAAAAAAGAAAATTACTTACCTACACTTACCGGGGATGGGATCCCCCATCCAGTGGTGTCCCTCTGGTGTGGGTGGGGGTGTTCCTGCGGCTTGGGGAGGGCACCTGTGGGCTCTTTCCATGATATTTGACCATGGAAATGGGTCCACAGATCCCCTAACGCCTGCCTTGACCCAGGCGTTAAATAATGGCGCTAAGCAGGTTTAGCGCCATTATTTAGGCCTGCCTCCCTCCCATGCACCATTTTTGCACTGGAGGATAAATAAGGCGCTAGGGCCTTAGAGTAATTTTTGAGACAGGAACGACTACCTTGCATCTAATTGATGCAAGATAGGTTCACACATCCAAAAAATGACTTTAACTCCAATATTTTGGCGCTAGACTTGTCTAGCACCAAAATATAAATATGGAGTTAAGTTTGCGCTGAATTGGCGTAATAAAATTTATAACGTTAATTCAACGCACACAGAGTATAGGTCTGGGCCTTAGTTGCGCGCTGTGGCTGTGTGATCTTGCAAACTATCAAGACAATGCTGAAATATATGGTACATTGCTGTAAGAGAACTGTTGACCGAAAGACTTTTGGGGACCACTGTACACCTATCTGGCCAAGACAAATAAACAATTATAAGTTGCATATAGGTTGATCCAAGTTTGATCTTGATAGGGTTATGGTTGTTTCCCCTCACCTACTTTGTGCACCTGACATCGAAGGCATACTTTATCCTGTTAAACGTAAATGTGCTATTACTGTGCATATATAATTAAGTGATAGTGTTTGATTCTATCATACTGATTAATGTTATTGAGTTGCCTGTAACTGTGATAAATTGGAAATTAAAAATTAAAAACTTTAGACCCCCTGCACTTATTCATTTACAAAGTGAGACCTGGCGGACCCTTCTGACTTCTTGGCAAAACAGAATTTCAGCTTGGCAAGGAGAGCACATTGGATGGGAGCTGAAGGTCTCAAACGCTATCAAGAAAGGTTGAAGTGATGCTATTAGGCCTTAGGCACCGTGGGTCCACTCCAACAATTATTCTTTCCTCTTCATCTTTTGAAGTGTCCCTACTGTGTTCCTCGACACAACTACATACCCTGGTGACATCTGGGATGCCGACATGTGTGAGGAGAATCTAGGTGCTGATAGTCACTGTGCAAAGCCAAACTCTGCTCCCGGAGCTGCCCAGGCGGCGAGAGGCCCTTTCTGCAGGCGACATACTCTGTAGAGAGCAGGGTCCCACGCCTCGCTAGGCACTGCTCGGGTGCGGAAAGAGTACCCTGCTGGCTACACATCCCTCACATTCCCTGCTCAGTCACTGATAGGCATCACACCGTGCTGTGAAATGTCCTTTTGATGAAGGAGTTTTTGTGAGGGCCGCAGAACCTCACCTCAGCTGTGCTGGAAACCAGCGCGTGGCCTCACTCAGGCGGGAGCTGTCCGGGTGCTGAAAGGGCCTTCTGCTGGCTGACATGCTCTCGCTCTCCTCTGCTGCACGGGTGCTGACTGGCCCTGCACACGGGCAGGGAGAATTGTCCGACTGGAACAGTCCAGGTGCGGGCAGAATCCTGCAACAGGATGCACAGCTTTAAAGTAAGCGCACGGGTGCCGACAGTCACTCTCCGAAGGGCACATTTTCATGCCGTTCTCAGTGCTGTCCTGTTTCTCTGCAGGGTACGGCGCTCATTCTATGTAGAGAGTTTTCCATGAAAGGCTGTTTCAGCACTAGAAAACTACCAGGCTGCACAAGCCTCGCCTGCGCCCCTAAGGGCAGAATGCAGGGCCTGGCCGTATACGGAGAGGTTCAACGTGCCGGAAAGCCTATCTGCAGGCCACACAGCCTCTGCCCAGGTGCAAATGTTAGACGCTCTGCGGAGTGCAGGGTCCCTGGCTCTGCAAGGTCCAGTTTTAAACAGTCTTTCTGCGGCCGGACTGCCCAAATGCTGTTAGACCATTTACGGCGTGCAGACCCTCGCCACTTGTTGGAGCTGTCTGTGTGCTTAAAGAGCATGTCTCCTGGCTGTACATCTCAGGTACTGATAGTAACTTCGCAGACCCTCGCCACTTGTCTGTGTGCTGAAAGAGCGTGTCTCCTGGTTGTACGGCCCAGTTACTGATAGTCACTCTACCTCACCCTTTGCTGGAGCTGTCTATGTGCTAAAAGAGTCTGTTTCCCGGCCTTACAGCTCAGTTACTGATAGTCACTCAACAGACACTCGCCACTTGCTGAAGCTGTCTGTGTGCTGAAAGAGTCGGTCTCCCAGGTATACAGCTCAGTTATTAATAGTCACTCTGTAAGTCCTCGCTCCTTGCAGAAGCTGTCCGTGTGCTGAAAGAGTCTATCTCCCGGCCATGCAGCTCAGTTACTGATAGTTACTCTATAGGTCCTCGCCACTTGCTGGAGCTGTCCAAGTGCTGCAAGAGTGTATGTCCTGGCTGTACACCTTAGTTACTGGTAGTCACTCCACAGACCCTCTCCTCTTCCTGGAGCTGTCTATGTGCTGAAAGAGTCTGTCTCCTGGCTGTACAGCTTAGTTACTGAAAGTCACTGTGCAGGACCTCACCCCTTGCTCGGAGCTGCAGCTCAGTTACTGGTAATGCTTCTGTAGGCCCTCGCACGTGCTGGAGCTGTCCTTGTGCTGACAAAAGTCTGTCTCCCAGCTATACAGCTCAGTTACTGATAGTCATTCTGTAGGTCCTCGCCCCTTGCTAGAACTGTCTGTGTGCTGGGTCTGTCTCCCGGCCGTACAGCTCAGTTACTGATAGTCACACCGCAGACCCTCGCCAGTTGCTGAAGCTATCCGTGTGCTGAAAAAGTCTGTCTCCGGGCTGTACAGCTCACTTACTGATAGTCACTCTGAAGGGCCTCACCACTTGCTGGCGCTGCACCTCACTTACTAATAGTCAGTCTGCGGGGCCTCGTCACTTGGTGGAGCTGCAGCTCTGTTACTGAAAGACACTCGGTAGGTCCTCGCCACTTGCTGGGAGCTCTCCATGTACTGAAAGAGTCTGTCTCTTAGCTGTACAGCTTAGTTACTGATAGTCACTCAGCAAGGCCTTGCCCATTGCTGGAAGATGCAGCTCAGTTACTGATAGTCATTCTGCAGGCCATCGCCCCGTTTTGGAGCTGTCTATGTGCTGAAAAAGTCTGTCTCCCAAGTGTACAGCTCAGTTACTGATAGTCACTCTGTGGGTCCTTGACCCTTGCTGGGAGCTGTAGCTCAGTTACTGATCGTCACTCTGTAGGCCCTCGCCCATTGATGAAGCTTTCCGGGTGCTGAAAGAGTCTGTCTCCTGGCTGTACAGCTCACTTACGGAGCGGTCCGGTTGCCGAAATAGTCTCCTGACTGTACAGCTCAGTAGGTCCTCGCTTCTTCCTGGAGCTGTCCTTGTGCCGATAGTCACTCTGCAGTCCCTTGCTGGGAGCTGCAGCTCAATTACTGATAGTGATTCTGCAGGCCCTCGCCCCTTGTTGGAGCTGTCCGTGTGCTTAAAGTCACTCTGTAGGTCATTGCCCCTTGCTGGGAGCTGCATCTCAGTCACTGATAGTCACTCCGTAGGTCCACGCTCCGTGCTGGCTCTGTATATGGACTGAAAGAGTCTCTCGGCGGTACAGCTCAGTTACTGGTAGTCAAACTGTAGGTCCTTGCCACTTGCTGGAGCTTTATATGTGCTGAAAGAGTCTGTCTCCTGGCCGTACAGCTCAGTTACTGATTGTCACTCATCAGGGCCTTGCCCTTTGCTAGGAAATACTTGTGTGCTGAAAGAGTGTGCTTCCTGGCTGTACAACTCACTTACTGATACTCACTCTGCAGGGCCTCGCCCCTTGTTAGGAGTTGTCTGTGTTCTGAAAGAGTCTGTCTCCTGGCTGCACAGCTCAGTTACTGATTGTCAGGGCCACTGGAATTATGCATCAGAGAAGGGCTGAATTATGTGGAAGGGTTGAGTAAATTATGCAGCAAGAGAAAGCAAATTTTGAGGCGTAATGCTGTACATTTTATGATGATATTACTTTGAGATTTTGTCAGTTTTGCATTGAAAAACACTGTCTGAGCATTGGTTGCACTACATTAGTAGGAGTTTAACAAATATTGAAATAAGCAACAGAAAGGTGACCAATCAACCTTTGCAAATGGCTTTCCTCTGTGTGGCAACAGGCTTTGCTCTGTTTTTAGTAACTTTTGAACCCTTTGAACTAGAAACATTTTTTTTGTTAAAATCATCAGATTATGCAGCAGATGATGGATTATGTGGCAAATGTGGCATGTCTTGAATTATGTGAAAAACAGCACAGCTGCATAATCACATTATTCCAGTGGTCCTGCTGATAGATACTCTGCAGGTCCTCACCGCTTTCTGGGAGCAATCGCGTGCTGAAAGACTCTTTCTCCTGGCTGTACAGCTCAGTTACTGATAGTCACTTATCAGGGCCTTGCCCCTTACTGGGAGCTGCACCGTTGCAGAAACAGCATTTCGCTGTAAACAGCAGAGTGCATGGTTCATTGTGTGCAGATAATCAGTGCTGTGTCCACAGAATCATTTCGCACTGAGACAGTCTTTTTGGGAGCTGCAGGATATTACAGCAGGGACTGCAGACCAAAAATGGAAATTGTACAGCAAACATGATAATCTGGTGGCATTTTTGCTGCATTATTTTATTGAGCATGGCTATGTTTTGTCTTGTGATTTAAGTTAAGAAGTAGTCCAGTACAATATAGACAGCAGCAGTGCAATCTTTCTCTAGCACAAAGAATAAGTAAAGAATAGGTGGTACTTAGAGGAATAATGTGATCCTTTCACACATAGAGAACAGGCACAACACAGGTAACACAATAGTGAGAGACTGAGAGGAGTTAAAGGAATCGTACCTTCGCTGTAAAAACATACATTCCTAAAAGACGCAGCCTAACCTCTCATGAATTACCATTCAGTCATGCACTCATATGGAATAACAAACCCTTGCCTGCCTAGTGTGGTATGAGTCATGAGTGAGTTTTAGAGATAGTACTGGGAAGCTACTGAGAACACCATAGCTTACTGGTTGTATGGTCACCTAGTTAAGGATTCCAAAATTTTGGGTGAGATTATGTCTCTTATGTCAGCATTTATGTTCTCCCTTTGCTAAACTGTTAGACCCATATTAAAATTGTGTACGGGTGAGCTAAGGATTTATTTAATTGTGTTTTCCTGCCACAAGATTTCAAATAGGATGGCTGAGCAACAGACCCTGCTTCTCTTTTCTTTCAACATGTTTTGGCACTTGTTAGAAATGGGGTTAATGGTTGTCAGTCAGGTGACCCCCTGTCCAAGCAATGACCCTCACTTTAGTCAGGGTAAAAGAGAATCACCCTCAGCTAACCCCTGCTTACCCCATTGGTAGCTTGGCACGATCAGTAGGCCTAACTTCAGAGTGCTAGGTGTACAGTATTTGTACCAACACACATAGTAACTTAATGAAAACAAAATGACACAACACAGGTTTAGAAAAATAGAGAATATTTATCTAACCGAAATACGACCAAAAGGACAAAAATCCACAATACACAAGTCAAGTTATCAATTAAAAAGCAAAAAGAGTCTTCATGTAAATTTAAACACACACTAACACACTGTTAGCATGAAAATGTACCTTGGGTGCATCACAAATAAACCTGCACGGGTGAGTGTGCGTCAAAAAGGACTTGCGATGCGTCGATTTCATTCATGAGCGAGACCTTACGTTGTTTATCCTTTCGTCGGGTTGGGCCGCGTCGTTTCTTCTCTCCGCAGGAGAGCGATGCATCGATCCGGTCAGCACTCTCGGGTCCGGGCAGACCATGCGTTGTTTTTACATGCCCAGCGGTGATTGTGTCGGAAATCCAGCCACACGATGATCAGAAAACCACGCAGCGTGGGTTGCGATCTCACCAGCCTCTGTCAGCGATGCTGCACGTCGCTTCTCCAGCTCTGTGCATCGATTCTTTGGTCGTTTTGCAGGCGAGCATCAATTTTCAGCGGCGAAACTTACGGTGCGTTGATTTTCCAGCCGCAGATCGGAGTTGCGTTGATCCTTTCTCCGCAGGGCGTTCTGTGCCCTTGGAGATCTTCACAAGATGGAAGGCACACAAAGTCCAGTCTTTGCCTTCTTACTCTACCAGAAGCAGCAACTGCAGGATAGCTCCACAAAGCACAGTCACAGGCAGGGCAGCTCTTCATCCTCAGCTCTTCTCCAGGCAGAGGTTCCTCTTGGTTTCCAGAAGTGTTCTAAAGTCTGTGGTTTTGGGTGCCCTTCTTATACCCAATTTCTCATTTGAAGTAGGCCTACTTAAAAACAAAGTCTCTCTTAGATGTGAAATCCTGCCTTGCCCAGGCCAGGCCCCAGACACTCACCAGGGGGTTGGAGACTGCATTGTGTGAGGGCAGGCACAGCCCTTTCAGGTGTGAGTGACCACTCCTCTCCTCCCTCCTAGCACAGATGGCTCATCAGGATATGCAGGCTACACCCCAGCTCCCTTTGTGTCACTGTCTAGTGTGAGGCACAACCAGCCAAACTGTCAAACTGACCCATACAGGGAATCCACAAACAGGCAGAGTCACAGAAATGGTATAAGCAAGAAAATGCTCACTTTCTAAAAGTGGCATTTTCAAACACACAATCGCAAAATCAATTTTACTAAAATATGTATTTTTAAATTGTGAGCTCAGAGACCCCAAACTCCATGTCCATCCGCTCCCAAAAGGAATCTACACTTTAATCATATTTAAAGGCAGCCCCCATGTTAACCTGAGAGGGACAGGCCTTGCAACAGTGAAAAACGAATTTAGCATTATTTCACTGGCAGGACATATAAACCACATTACTATGGGGGTCATTCTGACCCTGGCGGTAATTACCGCCATGGCGGAGGTTGGCGGTAGCACCGCCAACAGGCTGGCGGTGCACCGCTGGGCATTCTGACCGCGGCGGTTCAGCCGCGGCCAGAAACGGAAAGTCGGCGGTGTACCGCCGACTTTCCGCTGCCCTTGAGAATCCTCCATGGCGGCGGAGCGCGCTCCGCCGCCATGGGGATTCTGACACCCCCTACCGCCATCCTGTTCCTGGCGGGTCTCCCGCCAGGAACAGGATGGCGGTAGGGGGTGCCGCAGGGCCCCTGGGGGCCCCTGCAGTGCCCATGCCAATGGCATGGGCACTGCAGGGGCCCCCGTAAGAGGGCCCCACAAAGTATTTCAGTGTCTGCTATGCAGACACTGAAATACGCGACGGGTGCCACTGCACCCGTCGCACCTTCCCACTCCGCCGGCTCAATTCTGAGCCGGCGTCCTCGTGGGAAGGCTGTTTCCCACTGGGCTGGCGGGCGGCCTTTTGGCGGTCGCCCGTCAGCCCAGTGGGAAACCCAGAATGACCGCCGCGGTCTTTCGACCGCGGTACGGTCTTCTGGCGGTTCCCGCTTGGCGGGCGGCTCCCGCCGCCCGCCAATATCAGAATCACCCCCTATATGTCCTACCTTAACCATACACTGCACCCTGCCCTTGGGGCTACCTAGGGCCTACCTTAGGGGTGCCTTACATGTAAGAAAAAGGGAAGGTTTAGGTCTGGCAAGTGGGTACACTTGCCAAGTCGAATTTACAGTTAAAACTGCACACACAGACACTGCAGTGGTAGGTCTGAGACATGATTACAGAGCTACTTATGTGGGTGGCACAACCAGTGCTGCAGACCCACTAGTAGCATTTGATTTACAGGCCCTGGGCACCTCTAGTGCACTGTACTAGGGTCTTACTAATAAATCAAATATGCCAATCATGGAGAAGCCAATTCCGTACACATTTTGTAAAGGAGCACCTGCACTTTAGCACTGGTTAGCAATGGTAAAATGCTCAGAGTAACAAAAATAGCAAAATCGGAGTCCAGCACACATCAACAACCTGGGGTACAAAGGCAAAAAGTTAAGGGAGACCACGCCAAGGATGAAAAGTCTAACAGCACTCGTATATTGTTTTTACAGAGTAAAGTGTCTTCCTCAGGAGTACAGCTCTTGGTACTTAACCTCAAATAATGTAACATTCCAATTCTTAGGTTTCTTCTAAAAGTGCTTGCAAAACAAGATGGGCAACAGGAGTGTAAACACCTCTTCTTTGTACCGCAAGTACAACTTGGTCGAAATGGAGTAAGCTTTTGTCTGCCAAATGACAGGTACAGGTAGGGCTACAACAGAACAAGGTTTGCTCAAGACAAATGTACATTGTGCAACAGAAGTGCAAGTTTTGCTTCCTCACACGCAGATCAAGCACAATAGTCAGAAAGCAAACCTTTGACTCAATTTCTCGCAGAAGGCAGCAAGTTCAATCTTTGATTCCCCACAAAAGAAATTCAGTAGTGCAGGATACTACAAACTTACATTGCTCCAGAACATATACATTTAAGGTATGAGTGACTTGTTGGTGACAGAGAGGTCTGTAGAGTTAATGCTTAACTCACTGAAAGGAATGTATAGGTGGAGTGAGTGACTATGGAAGTTCTAACACTATTCTCCCTAAGGTGATATTCAACATCAGCATCCTGAAAGTCCTGCTGCTGCCCCTCATGCACCAGTTGTTAATGTTGATCCTTTGCTTTTCCACATATAGAGAAGCAGATGTAACCTACCAGGTCATGGTTATTTGGAGCATCCTAGTCACAGCCTAAGTAACCATGTCCTAGACAGGTGCACAGGTGCCAAACTCTTTGAAAAAGTTTTGAATGTGCACACACCAGGCGCACTTCAGTCCCAGCCTAGGTAATATACCTGTTCACAATTCTGAACCATTGACGGTGGGCAAGCCAACAAATTAACACAGAGAGCTGATCCGGATTCCAGACAATGATCTGACTTGGCCCTAAGACCGTCGTACAACAAACACCAGGTTAAAATATCATAGTCTCTTAAAAATTAAAAAAGTGTATTTGTTTAACACGTGGATGTGTTTCACCTTAGCACATCACAATATATCACTGCATTCAGAATGTTAATTAAAATTGCTTTTTTTTAAACCTGAACTTGGAAATGGCCCTGCCCTGATGACAAAAAGTGAACTAAGAGGCAACTGAGTAGTCATGTATATCCTATATGTGGCTTAAAGTCTATAGATGAGGCAACATTACAGTTTATGAAATCAATCACAAGAAAGGTTATTGTACCGCAAAGACCCTGAGCTTAAGTATTTGAAGGTGCTCTTGTATGTTGTAAGTATGAAAAATGAGGCTCGGTGAAATAAAAGAATTGCCTAAAATTACACAATTCGGTCAAATGGGGAAGTAGGCATTGATCCCAGGTTTTCTGGTTTCTCACTGTAATTCAGCCACTAAATGGATATCTCTTTCTCTCACCCATTTTACATTGAAGTTCAGTGCTTTGCCTTTAATATTTGGTGAATGGGGTGCAAACAGAACCCACATGCAAGCTCAGCTCCTTTTGGGCTTGAGGGCCCAAGAGGACCTCAAGCTGAGCCAGAACCAGGCTTCTCACTTGAGCTTTTAGTGGCTCGTCCACTTCTGGCTGCCATTGTTACTGGTGCTTCAGGCAGCTAGCCACATTCCACGAGGCTGCAGTGACACAGTAGCTCTCCCAGTGGGACTCAGTGCAACACTTCCTTACTATGGAGGTTCTGGCACTGCACGGCACAGCCAAGGCTAAGTACCGCAATCAAATGAAACTTCTAAGGCAGTTGTTTGTTTTTTTCAGTCTTACGTTGAGTGCTTATTTTAGTATGTCAATGGTGAATTTCATTCCAAGTAAGTTACTTGATGCATAGAATAAAAAATGCACATGCCTGGTGTTCTTGCTCTCTCCCCATGTCACCAAAACAATTCCCACACTAAGGAGGTGGAGATGAAGGTGATGGGGTGCATCTGGCCGTCTCCCTCCTGACAGCACAGTGGCAATCTCTGCTCTGATGATAAGATAAAATAATCCTTTCGGACACATGGGGCTGGTTTTCTTTACTTGTTCTTTAGAAATGCTTCCCCGTAGCACCTCAGCAGGCAAAGAAAGCAAACCCCACTGGAAGAAAAATCTTTTTATTTTTTTTTATTTGCTGCATGCTTGTTAGACATTGCAGTGCAGTATCAATATCACGGAAAGTATGCATATTGTGGAATCGCTAAAAGCTTTTGAGTCTCCCTTGTCTTGCTGCCATGTTGCTGCTAGTCTGTTTTCAGAGTACCAGATCTCACCACACCTTGGGCCTGATTCACAAAGATAAACGTACACCGTTGTGTGAGTTTACGTTTTTTTGTACCCACAAACTATGAGTCGATAGGAAGTTTACAACTGCGGGGAATCCACAGTTGGGTTGGAGAACTCCGCACATAAAAAATAGGCCTCTCCTGCCTTTTACTGTGCGGAGTTACCCTTGTGGATCAGGCCTCCGCTGGATGATGTCCAGGACCTGATTTTATGTTTTAACGAATTCTATAGCAATACCTAGGCTGATCAGTCCATGACAGTCACTCTGCAGGCGCAGAACTTCATGCCATGATGGCAAATGTCTGAGTGCAAACACAAGGTTTCTCCAGGCTGCACTAGCTCCCTTGCACTTTACCAGGGAGGTGCTGATGGTCACTGTTTCTCAAAGAGTTTCCCTGACTGCAGCCAAGGGAAAGTTCACCTCAGCATAGTCGGACGACTTTGGAAAACGTAACCTAGCGTTACTAAGGGGGATTCATAAGTATTTATGGATGAAGGTTTTGTCTTCACCTGCTCAGATCAATTCCTTGATAAAGGAAGCAAGTGATGCAGTAACTCTCCTGTGAGATTATTTACTTTAAAACATGCATTTTCCTCAGCTCTAACAAGTATCCCAGAGACCAACACATTGATTGCAATATATATTCACAAGACAAGTTTGAGATACTGATGTCTTTTGTGCAATGGCTGTGATTAGTGTAAAAACAAATCTTGCAGCTTGGTTGGACTGTGAGTGGTGTCTTCTGTCAGCAAAACGTTCATTAACTGGGAGCTATTTTAAGTCAATGTTTTATTGAAGATGTGAAAAAGAAGCTCACAGACCCCTTCTGCTCTGGCACAGTACACAATATTAGATCATGATACGCCCCTGGTTAAACAGCGTAGCGCTGCCAACATTTTCTAAAATGTTATTTCTGTTCATGTTTATTTTCTTTTTACCTTTTTGAAGAAACTTTTCTGTTGCCTGGCAGGAGACGACAACCTCAAGTTTGGGTAGGTAGGTATAGGGGAGTTCATGAGAACAAGATACTTTCCTCTCTTACTTCACAGGAATAGTTATAGAAACAGCTGTAAGTCCCCTACTTTCTACCCCACCCTACCCCACTCCATGGGCTGAGCTTCAGCACATGGCTGGCAGACACCTTGGTGTTTTTGTCTTAAGAGAATGTAAGAAACAGAACCCAGCCATGAGATTAAAAAGTTTTAACAGGTGCACAGGGTTTAACAGTTTTAACAGGAGGAGCCCCCATCAAAAAGGACTCTTACTAATGAGCTTGGGAAGAAGTCCTTTCTAGAAGAAGTTACCTTTCATCTAGAGTGCTTGAACATTTTAAGAAAAAGACTTAGGGGTCTGACGAATACAATATATGTAGAGCAGTGGCCAGTCTTCCTGAATCAGTATGAGGAATCAAAGAAATGATTCTCGGTTTTGTGATATCGTATTTTTGCTTAATAAACGTGCTCAGACTTCAGGTAGGTATGTGAGTGTAGTCTTCTTTGACATCTCCTGCAAGAGACCAATCTCAGCTCTGTCAATCTATTGAGGATTTATCTGTGCTTTATTGGTGAACTTAGTCCCAACAAATATAGGATCACAATCTGAAGGGTAGTAGCACACATGGAATTGTAGGTTGTGTGGAGCACCAACTGTACAAACATGAAGGGGTTATGCTCCCCGACCCCCAGACCCTCACCACTAATAAAACTCATGAAAACTGCATCCATGTGTACTTAGCTAACCCTCATCAGAGCATTACTTGCTGTAAATGAAACTGAAAATGTGTGATCATTCCTGCTTCCCAACAAAAGAGCTGTTGAGAACCACAACCGTTACAATTTACATTGTCTAGCATTGCATTGTGGCATAAAGCCAATTCCTGTCTTATTTCCAGGATGACAGTGCTACCACTGTGAAGGCGGCCTCATTACCATAACCTCCTCCCTAACTCTCGGGCTTGGCAAAGATAAAGCAAGGCTGCGCTCAGAGATCCCATAGCAGAAAAAGATCCAGAATCCTTCCTGGAGGTGAACTGATGTTGTACTGGAGCGTAATCAGTATCTGACTGTGACGCGCAGGTTCTATCTTCCTCTCCTGGAGACACAGAGTAGAAGGTTCTCCCTTTATGAAGCACCTGTAAGCTCCGCCCGCTGAGCCACGCCCCGTCCACCCTCGAAGTAGGTAAAGGAATTCCCACCTTTTACCAGGATGATGGACAGCTTTCCAAAACGACCCCACTGCGTTTACCGCCGATTCCGGTGGTGCATTGTTGATGCGCAGAAGCACGGACATCTCCACAGACGCACTAGTAACAATAACATTGCCAAAGGCACACAAGGTTGCTGGAGACGTTTACCCCGTGGCCCATCAGGTACCCCTAGTGTACAATATAAACGGGGCGTATAAAACATGCTAGGTAACGCTTACTGACATACTCGTAGAAAATACTCCGGTTGGTTCGGTCACGATGCTCATTTTACAGAAACTAAACCTCAACAGGAAGCACTTACCAATATAAACGTAGCAGGTGCCCCAGTTGAAGCTCAGCTTCTGGAAAGGACAAGCCACCCTAACTCTCGGGCTTGGCAAAGATAAAGCAAGGCTGTGCGCTCAGAGATCCCATAGCAGAAAAAGATCCAGAATCCTTCCTGGAGGTGAACTGATGATGTACTGGAGCGTAATCAGTATCTGACTGTGACGCGCGGGTTCTATCTTCCTCTCCTGGAGACACAGAGTAGAAGGTTCTCCCTTTATGAAGCACCTGTAAGCTCCGCCCACTGAGCCACCCCCCGTCCACCCTCGAAGTAGGTAAAGGAATTCCCGCCTTTTACCAGGATGATGGACAGCTTTCCAAAACGACCCCACTGCGTTTACCGCCGATTCCGGTGGTGCGTTGTTGATGCGCAGAAGCACGGACATCTCCACAGACGCACTAGTAACAATAACATTGCCAAAGGCACACAAGGTTGCTGGAGACGTTTACCCCGTGGCCCATCAGGTACCCCTAGTGTACAATATAAACGGGGCGTATAAAACATGCTAGGTAACGCTTACTGACATACTCGTAGAAAAATACTCCGGTTGGTTCGGTCACGATGCTCATTTTACAGAAACTAAACCTCAACAGGAAGCACTTACCAATATAAACGTAGCAGGTGCCCCAGTTGAAGCTCAGCTTCTGGAAAGGACAAGCCACCCTAACTCTCGGGCTTGGCAAAGATAAAGCAAGGCTGTGCGCTCAGAGATCCCATAGCAGAAAAAGATCCAGAATCCTTCCTGGAGGTGAACTGATGATGTACTGGAGCGTAATCAGTATCTGACTGTGACGCGCGGGTTCTATCTTCCTCTCCTGGAGACACAGAGTAGAAGGTTCTCCCTTTATGAAGCACCTGTAAGCTCCGCCCGCTGAGCCACGCCCCGTCCACCCTCCAAGTAGGTAAAGGAATTCCCGCCTTTTACCAGGATGATGGACAGCTTTCCAAAACGACCCCACTGCGTTTACCGCCGACTCCGGTGGTGCGTTGTTGATGCGCAGAAGCACGAGGACATCTACACAAAGACGCACTAGTAACAATAACATTGCCAAAGGCACACAAGGTTGCTGGAGACGTTTACCCCGTGGCCCATCACGTACCCCTAGTGTACAATATAAACAGGGTGTATAAAACATGCTAGGTAACGCTTACTGACATACTCGTAGAAAATACTCCGGTTGTGTAGGCCACGATGCTCATTTTACAGAAACTAAACCTCAACAGGAAGCACTTACCAATATAAACGTAGCAGGTGCCGCAGTCGAAGCTCAGCTTCTGGAAAGGACAAGCCACCCTGGCTCTTGGGCTTGGCAAGGATGAAGCACGGTTGTGCGCTCAGAGATCCCATAGCAGAGGAAGATCTGGAGTACTTCCTGGAGGTGAACTGATGGTGTGCTGGAGCGTGGTCTGTGTCTGACTGTGACGCGCGGGTTCTATCTTCCTCTCCTGGAGACACAGAGTAGAAGGATCTCCCTTTATAAAGCACCTGTAAGCTCCGCCCGCTGAGCCACGCCTGTCCACCCTCGAAGTAGGTAAAGGAATTCCCGCCTCTTACCAGGATGATGGACAGCTTTCCAAAACGACCCCACTGCGTTTACCGCCGATTCCGGTGGTGCGGTGTCGATGCTCAGAAGCACGAGGACATCTCCACAAAGACGCACTAGTAACAATAACATTGCCAAAGGCACACAAGGTTGCTGGAAACGTTTACCCCATGGCCCATCACATACCCCTAGTGTACAATATAAACGTAGCAGATGCCGCAGTTGAAGCTCACCTTCTGGAAAGGACAAGCCACCCTAACTCTTGGGCTTGGCAAAGATAAAGCAAGGCTGTGCGCTCAGAGATCCCATAGCAGAAAGATCTAGAATCCTTCCTGGAGGTGAATCTGATGATATACTGGAGCGTAATCAGTATCTGACTGTGACGCGCGGGTTTCTATCTTCCTCTCCGGGAGACACAGAGTAGAAGGTTCTCCCTTTATAAAGCACCTGTAAGCTCCGCCCGCTGAACCACACCCCGTCCACCCTCGAAGTAGGTAAAGGAATTCCCGCCTTTTACCAGGATGATGGACAGCTTTCCAAAACGACCCCAATGCGTTTACCGCCGATTCCGGTGGTGCGTTGTTAATGCTCAGAAGCACGAGGACATCTCCACAAAGACGCACTAGTAACAATAACATTGCCAAAGGCACACAAGGTTGCTGGAGACGTTTACCCCGTGGCCCATCACGTACCCTTAGTGTAGAATATAAACGGGGCGTATAAAACATGCTAGGTAACGCTTACTGACATACTCGTAGAAAATACTCCGGTTGTGTAGGCCACGATGCTCATTTTACAGAAACTAAACCTCAAAGGAAGCACTTACAATCATAATCGTAGCAGGTGCCGCAGTCGAAGCTCAGCTTCTGGAAAGGACAAGCCACCCTGGCTCTTGGGCCTGGCAAGGATGAAGCACGGCTGTGCGCTCAGAGATCCCATAGCAGAGGAAGATCTGGAGTCCTTCCTGGAGGTGAACTGATGGTGTGCTGGAGCGTGGTCTGTGACGTGCGGGTTCTGTCTTCCTCTCCTGGAGACACAGAGTAGAAGGTTCTCCCTTCGTGGAGCACCTGTAAGCTCCGCCCGCTGAGCCACGCCCCGTCCATCCTCGAAGTAGGTAGGGGAATTCCCGCCTCTTGCCAGGATGATGGACAGCTTTCCAAGGCGACCCCACTGCGTTTGCCGCCGACTCACGTGGTGCGTTGTTGATGCGCAGGGGCGCGAGGACATCTCCGCGGGGACGCACTAGTGGCAATGACATTGCCGGGGGCACACAAGGTTGCTGAAGACGTTTTGCCCCCGTGGCCCATCACATACCCTAGTGTACAATGTGGACGCGGCAGATGCCGCGGTTGAAGCTCACCTTCTGGAAAGGACGGCCCACCCTGGCTCTTGGGCTTAGCAGGGATGGGGCGGGGCGTGGCTGTGCGCTCAGAGATCCCATGGCGGAGGAGATCTGGAATCCTTCCTGGAGGTGAGCTGATGATGTGCTGGAGCGTGGTCTGTGTCTGACTGGGACGCGCGGGTTCTGTCTTCCTCTGCTGGAGACACAGAGTGGAGGGTTTCTCCCTTTGTGGAGCACCTGTTGGCTCCGCCCGCTGGGCCACGCCCCGTCCACCCTCGAGGTAGGTGGGGGAGTTCCCGCCTTTTACCAGGATGATGGATGGACGACTAAGTATTTTTTACCCATGATTCTAATTATGTATTGTATGTGCAGATGTGTGTGTATAGTCATGTGTGTGTGTGTATAAATATATATATATATGTGTATGTATGTGTATATGTTGTATCTGTGCCTGGCATGTTTCTATGAATTTCTGCTCTCTTTTTATCACACTTATCTACTCATCACTCTTATGTCATGTCTCTATCAAACTATCCTCCATTCTCACTCGGACTCATCCCAAATCCCTTCGACCACTTTCATCTCCTAAATATCTCTGCCTAAGCTCATCCCTCCACCCCCACATCTAACTCACCAAACCTCACTCTACCTCTGTGACCTCCCACACAACCCTACTAAATTCTCCTGCATTCATCTCACCCTGCTAATATGCTCTCCCTAACCCTTCCACATCCTCTTTCCCCTCCGCCCCCCTTTTATTCATCTCAAGCCTTTGGATTGAGTAAATGAAGGATAAACTCCCAATTAACACTTCTGGATTTCTTTCCTCCTCCACCCCTCCATTACTCCAGTCAATCTAACTAACAAACTCTCATATCCGCAACTCAAATTAACTCATAATAATACTAAAACTGTACTCCTTATTAAATTATACTAATCCATCACTAATTCTTGTTTGGGTACCGGAGTAGCGTGCTACTCATCGAAAAGCGCTTCGACGCCTCGTCAGGGGTAGTAAGCGCTATATAAATACGATTACAATTACAATTACAATTACAAATGCAACATCTGTTTAAAAAAATGATGTAAAGTAATTGCAGCTACTGTTTCCAAAGCACATCTCAGATGTTTATATATGAGAAATCATAGATTAAAATTTCTCAGATGTTCATTCAACATTACGTGCAATATCCTTCAGTTTGTCATGCTCTGTTAAGTTTCAGAATTTGCGCTTTTGTTGCTTCTCAGCTCTCACAGTCGGTCTCCTCTACGCAGTTCTATTTCTTTGTGTACTTTAGGAGCATGTTCCTCCTTTTTAACTGTGACCACCCAAACTCAAGATCTGCGTTACTTCTTCTTTGGAAGAAATAATAAAGTTTCATATAGAACTTCACGAAGGTTTCAAAAAATGTCCCTTTGCACACAGACATTTGGAGTAATGTGAATGGTTTCTCGTTGGAGTTACTCTGTACACTACTGGTTAATACATTGGGGTTGTGCCTGTATTAAATTAAGGGATTCCATGACAGGTCTATTTCCATTTTTATTGCAGCGAAAAGAGGTGGCTCCTGTCTCTGTGGTTGTGGCACTGCTATTTTACTGGCCCTGGCCTGCTTTCCTTGAATGCTTCCATGTGCATGTCTCTCTTTTGCTCCGTGGCTGTCACATCTATCCCTCCCATTCCACAACAAAGGGAAATTGTGACAGTCCTTGTGAACTGTGGCTCTTCCTCTATGCCAAAGAGCGGTGACCAGCAGCGTAACTGAAGCAGTTTAATGTATAGCCCTTCAGCAATGAAAGTGAACTCTCAGGGATCCATGTGTAGCTGACCGAGAATCCCCGCATCTCTGTCTCACACTGCTTCCAGCTTTGGGGAACCATAACCCCTAGAGTACTAGGCTCAGAGAGAAGGATGGAAGCTCACTCTGACCCTTGTTCATTCACTGCCCGCCCAACTCCTCACTGGGTCACTTGAGCTGACCACTAGGGCCCCAAGACCTCCAGGGTCCATCTGTAACCAGCACGGAAGGGGGTAGAGGATGCAGGCAATGCACTCCTTCTTGCTCTCTGGAAATCAAGACTTTCTGCTACGCATCTCTCCTCTTTGTGTATCAGTCTACAGGGGGATTGTTGTTTAGCTCATCTCAAATTTGCCAGTCAAAAACGATTTAATTGCCTGAGGTCTTTGTGTAGGCTTGTGAATAGCAGTTAAAGAAAGTGCAGGCTCATTTTTTTTCTCTGATTTGGAAATGTTTTATGCTTCTCATGAGACACCCCACACTTTTGGACCGTTTTCCTTTAAGTATGAGCCTATTCTGACTTTCAGAAATGTCTGAAATTTCAAAGAATCTCAGTGTTGCCTCTGTAATTTTAGCTCTGAGGTCCAGTTCGATCCATGTCATTCTGGCAATTGTTTTTCAAAGTCTTCTTCGATCTTGATGGATTTGGTGGTTTAAAAGTTCTTAATACAAAACACTTCCTGCCCTGACCATAATGGAAGAAGTCGATGGCTAAAATGCTCACATGGAGGATGATTGTTATTATTTTTCCCTGTGTGTTCATTTAGGGTTTAAGTTAACATGGGTTACCTTCCACTGGGCATCTTTTCAAGATGTTATACTACCAGAATGCTGTATATTAATGATCACACTACAAACATACTTTGATACAATATCAACTACCACAATATCGTGAAGGCAAGTATCACAATATAGATCTACTCAGCAGATACATACTATGATACTATATGTATCTTCAAGGTTCAAAGATGTGCTAGGTATAGTGAATCAATACTTACCTGTATATACTTACTTTCAGAGATACTATGGTAGTCAGTGTTTTTACTATATTTTTGTAGCACAATATTTGTTCACAATATTCTGACAACCCATGTTACTCACCCTGTATGTTCAAAACAAGCAATCTCTATTGGGTGAAGTCCATTTTCATGTTCACAGCTCATTGCTTTTGCCAAGTATGTCACTGAAACGATGTCTTAGCTTAGGAGGCTATTGATGCAGAAAAGTGACATTCTGGGTACACTGGACATCTTGTTCCGTTACCATGCCTTACCCTTTCTATCTCCTGCCTTGATGTCCTCTCACTAGGGGCCTGTTGTCTTTAGTTTCTCATTACCGATCTTGACAGTTGCTGAACTTGTCTCATCTTCTCTCTTGATATCACATCTTTCCATATCACTAGACTGCGGACCTCTGGAATTTTATGTGACATAGCCTTCTAGATCAGGGCTGATCTACCTAAATGTCAATATTAACACTTGTTTTGGGGTTTGACCTATAATAACTATTGTGCCATTCATGGCGAACACGGTGTTTTCGTAATACTCTATGGGGCTTTCATTCAATCTCCTTCAGCCATTTGCTTCTTTGGCTCAGTAACCTTTAGCCACTAGCTTGAGACATTGCTGATTGTAAGCTGGGTCAGCCCACATGACTTTCATTGTCTGAGTTTTTTTTTCTATTGGCTATTTGTCTGTATCCTTAGTCTGTACCCTCCCCCAACTACCCCCAGAAAGCAAAAGGGACTATTTTACATCTGAAAAGTACACAGCTAAGCCACACATTTAATTATTTCTCCCATCCATGCATTCTCTTCACAAGACTCTTCTTTCTTGCACTTCAGCAGGCATGTTTTTCTTTTGGTAGCATTTGAATGCAAGCATCAAGCCTATCTGATTTGCCAATGCTTGTTTAACCTAAGGGCTCACACTGCATTTCTGCTGTTTCTGAGAGCTGTGCGATCACAGAGAGCACTGGATTGCTGTGTAGCAGCCATGATGCACACTAAAAGAACGGCTGTGTTACTACTGTAGAGTGCTACAGGACGTTTCATAACCTCCCAGAGTTGTTAATGTGTAGACATCTGGGAAGTTGACAGCTTCATAGTCAAATGTAAATGATAATTTTATACTCTCGTGCTGAAAGTCACTCTCCTCTGGCTCAAGGGTACATCTGATGGAACGTATCCAAGGCATAGCTCTCTTATGACCTTGTAATTGTAATACCCGTGGTTTTATCTCTTTAACACCTAAAATAGGACGAGTCCTGTCCAAGTATTTGTTGTAGATACAAAGCAATCCAAAAGTTGCTGCATGGAACTGTTCTGTAGCTTAATGTTATGCTTACTAACAGATGTGTATATTGTTAGATCAGTGGAAAGGACAGTGACATGCTTTACACGGAACAAACAAAGGGACACTGCGCCTGTTTAATGTGTGTATACCAAAGGTACATTCTCGAAATTACTGTTGACTACTCTAAGCGTAATAACAAAGCTTGGGTGCGGCTAAAATGAATCCAAACTAGGAAGTGCTGGCAGATGCCCAGCACTGTAAATACTTTGCCATTGACAGAAGGTGATGGTTACAGGTGTGCTAAGTTCCAAATTCATAAAGTCATATGACTTGCAACGTATCTATCTTTTTTGTTTCGATTTTAGTGAACCCCGAGCCTTGTGAAATGCTGAGCTTTCAAAATTTAAAAGAAAAGAGAGAGCGTCGGTGGCCCTTTGCTGCAGTGGTACATGGTCCCCTGCAGCAAAGGGCCTCATAGGGAACGTAGCAGTTTAACAACTAATTAACAATTTATGAAATAAGCAAAACAAACGAGGTAAAACAGAAAAGTCATTGGAACAGAACATTTATGATCAAGAGTAAGTGAGAGCAGGAGGGCTTAGTTAGAAAAGAAATGAAAGTAGGAGGCCCATATGTTGTAATAACTATAAAAAAAGAAGTATATTCCGGGTTACCTTTTAATCCAATCATCACCCTGTTCAGCAAGGCTGCCATGCTGTGAATGGGACAGAGCACGCGCCTCTCAGCTGGGCCAGTATACTTTTAAGGGGAAGAGTCGATGATTGTTGGTTATGTTTTCTTTAAAGTATCCCCTCTTACAATGAAACCAGCCTCTGTCAGGGTCGGAGTTTATTTATTTTTCAGATTGCCTCTTTAGGTCATTATCTATTTGTCTCTTGCTGCCCTTAAAATAAGGCAATTATCTGAGACAGTTTGAGACTGTGAAAATATGACATGCAATGTTGTGATGTAGTTTCTCTTTTGTGTGGCTTACATTAAACAATATCTATTTTGTAGTCAGTACAAATGAGAAAAGTCCTTCACTAGTGATTTTAAACAGGAAAAACCTTTGCTGTGGTCATTTACAATTTACTTTTTAACCCTTTGTCTGGAATTTCCACCCTACAATTAAGGTACTAACAACTGATATGAGAATGCAAACAGCCTTGAACAGGTGAATTATCGAAACAGAGATAGAGTGATTGACATGATAACATTTCAATCAATGGATGTTTGAATTAATATAAGAAATATGAATCTCTTAAATACGTAAGAAGTATCACCTGTAGTAAAGAATAGCCCTGCCAAGATTACCATATTTCAATATTGTAAGTATGCATCATTGCGTTTGGTATAGAATGGGGCTGCCACCCAGATGGAATTCCTCTGACTGATAGTTAAAATAAAAATATATCCAGTAGAATCCACATATCAATACATCTTGTAACTAAGCAAATACCACTTAATGCAACATGTCCTTCAAGGTAGCAAAAGTAACCACTGGATGGAAACAAATAATCGTATAAAACATATATTTTAACCTAACTGGCAATGATAGGTCTCTGCAAATCAAAATGCTCCAACATCAGTAGCTGAGTGATTAATGACCACAAGACCAACTCTACAGGGCTCATTACAAGTCCTGTGGTCTTATTATGTGGTGCTACTGCACTCACTAAATGCTAATACCAAGGGGGACTGTATTTGTGGGTGTGGAAAGACGGCATTATGCAAGTTCCACAAACCTCAGAATGGGGTCCAATGTGATATTACCAAAAATTGTCCCTATTTCAAAATGCCAAAACTTTCAATAGTGTGCTGCCTTCCCACATTCTGACAGATTTCACCTCGTGAAAATTGTGTGAGTATAAACCTGTAGCTAAGGTTATGTCTGTACGTCTTGAAATCCTCATTCGATCCAGAATCGGAGTTCCTGTGGGACTCTTTATGAGCCCCTAAGTGTTGTCAAAACTGGGCATGGGGGTTATGTCATTATAACATCAGCTCAAACCTGAACTGTAACCCTTAGGAGGCTGGGGTGGTTTCACACTTGTGATAGCCCTCTTGCACACGACCATGCGCACTCCCCGGGCTTCCAACAGATGGAGGGTGTGTCTCAATGCTCATAAACAAGCCGAGCCTCGTGGTCACACATAACCTTGCAACCAAACCATGATAGCGCAACTATGGTTTGGGTAGATTTCTTCTTTGTATACAACAACATATCAAACTGCTTACAAACTCATCTGGGTCAGAAACAGCACCCCTCCCATCCCAATTAGATAAGAGATGAAACATAAATAGCGAGTGCTTTGAATTGGCTCTCAAAACCTACCAGTCTGTAATCACAGACTGTAACACGGTGCATGACAATCACTACCAAAGCACATCATCTACTCTACACATCCTAATTCCAAGCAAATCCAGAAACTTTAGCAGGGCATCGAATATATCAACAAGTGGGTCAGTGGAGACATTTCTGAGCTGAAGCGAGCCAACTTAAAGGTAGAACGGCCCTGTATCCCTTAGATCGAGTAAGACAAAGCCCAAGAGACAAGACAGTGTACCACAAAGTTATCAAGAAAGCCACAAATGTTTTTTTGCTAAAAGCAACAATAATGCATTGAAACACAAACAGAAAAACAGAAATATTTAAAAGGAATAGACTATTCCAGATGCTTCTAAATGTAAAGTGTGTGCATCTCAGTGATCAGCTAAGCTCTGGAACGAACTCTGCTGAATTTAGGAACCAAATCTAATCTGTTTTCCTTTATCTGAACCTTAAAACCTGGCTGTTTCCAAGATCTTAACAATGCTATTGTGTGAACACATTGGCCCAGTTCCTGCATCAAGACACTTTTTAGGTAATGGTGTGCTTAATAAAAACCAAAAGCAGATACATACAAATCTCAACATCATTATGAAGATCTGCGCAATTTCTTGTAATTCAAAATTGCTAAGAACTGCGACTCAATCACCAGCACCACAGAACACCTGCTCAATCCTCCCAACAAGCCTCCTATGTAATTGTCTGTCTTTACTTACTTTAAACTCTAGGAAAGTGCTGAGGTGTTTTGTCCTGAAAATTCAGCTCCCCTTTTCAGTTGCTTGTAATAAACAGATTTCCTCCTATCCCGCAATGGAAACAACCAACATGATAAACCGCTCCTTCCTTTCTGGGATGTCTTCTGACCTTCTGAAACATGCCATGATCACCCTCTCAGAAAAAACGTCACCCTTGGACATTGGTAAACCACGGCCCAATTCCAAGTTCCCTTTTGCCAGTAACATCATGGAAAAGGTCGTAAAAAGAACTCTCCAACACTTCTTGGAACCTAAACATCATGTACTACTGCTATCAGTCACGGTTTCCGAGCACCCTGCCCAGCTGGGAGGGGCAATAAAACCACATTATCCACAGCAGTTTGGGTCCAGAAATGTGCGGGTCACCAGAAGACCTTTACCAATATTAGGGAGGTAAGAGCTCCTTCTCTTCTTGGATGATGACAAAGAAAACAGCCCTGACACTCCTTGACCTTTCCACCAACTATGACGCTGATAACATACAAAACAGTAGAACAGGTTGGGACGCCATACCAGTTCTTCAATTGATAAAAACGATTTTAACCAAACACAGCCACAAAGTAAGGACTGGGTAAGTGGAAACGGCGCTGTATCCTGTTTCTTGTGGCATTCCTCAAGGAGCATCACTCTGCTGTCTACTATGCCACATTTACATATTTACTCGGACACAGCTTCTTGAGCAGCACCCGGTGAACTCCCAACTTTATGTTATTGATACACAAGTCCACTTGTGCCTGCAAAATAACCTTGAGATGTTGATCAACATTGTTTTGCGCCTTCACTCTGTTTTCCACTGGATGAAGGAGAGGTATCTGTGCATTATCAGAATCTAGACTGCGATTCTAGTACTGGGACGCTCTGCACACGATACATTACACTTCACCTGGCTCTCCAACCTTGAAACCCTTCATAAACATCTGTGATAGTCATGTTTGTTTGGGATACTTTTTACTTTACTTTCATTCACACTCCAAGTTAATGAATGATAAAATCCTCCCACTTCTCAACTTCGAACACAGTCGACCTAAGGACAACTCTTATCATGGCCCACCTCCACTACTATAATATCATCTATTATTTTCTTCTAAAAAATCTCACCAGGAGGCTGTGGGATAACAGAAACATGTAGCCAGTATTTTCCTAAACATCATCTCCACCCCACGGCTATCTATTGCTTCCATGGATGCTAGTAAGGTCCTGTGCACTGTAAACAAGCAAAGCGCCCGGCATCCTTGCAGCAATTGTCACTACACCATGTCCTCAACCATGAACCTTCATTCAAGGTCACCCATTTGATCAACCGAAACACAGAAGCTGACCTCTAATTGTAGATGGCCCTAGACTGTAGAATGCCTTTACCCACAACGTGAAATCTGAATCCAAATACAAGCTATGACCGAAGGTCATCAAGATCAGATGCTTGCCCCCTCCCATTAGATTTCTCTGAAAGGTGACACCTACTGATCAATAAGACCCTTAATTGAATAAGTAATAAACCACACCAACAGCATGTGTATTATTACCTGGATCTGTTGCATTTTTTATGTAGTGCTTCAGTCTGGTAATGTGACAGAATTTGGAATTAAATTTTACAGCAGTTGATATCCTGCGGGAAGTTGCTCTTTATGCTAGACTCCTAATAATGTGTATCTTTCCTATAATAACAAGTATAACATCATCCTTTTACCAACTCCTACCACCTGTTACTCGTTATGACAAAAATGCTAGCATTGAAGGTGAGCAAGAATGTTATAAAGAATGTGCTTTATGGTGGTGTGCCCCAATGAGTTAGGTGGAAGCATATATGGTGGAGTAATGTTTGGTGGAAGAGATATTGGTTAAAAGGATTGACTAAAGAATTGTTTGGTGGAAGGCATAATGTGGTGGATGGATGTTTGGAGGAAGGGAAGTTTGCTGCATGAGTATCTGGTTGGTGGTGGGTTTTTGTAGAAGTGCTTGAATAAAGGACTGCTTGGTCAAGGAGAGCTTAGCTGACGGTATGGTTACGCTGCTTGGTAGGATGAGAGCTTAAATGAAATCTTTTTAATTAAGGCGTGTTGACTGAAAGTGTTTTTGACTGAAGGAGATGCTTATTTGAAGGATTAAATAACTAGTGGTTGTGAAACAACAGATGAATAATAGAATAAAATGATAAACTATTAAATGAAGGAACACTGAATGGATACAAACACGTACAAACTACTGTGTGATTAAAAAGAGTTGTAGGAGACCTAGGCCCACGGATTTGATATGAAATAAAACATTTTACAGCATACTTTACACCCGATTCCATAAGCTCTAATACTCCAATGCATCACAGCTTTCGAAAAATGAATTTATTTTAACAATTCCAAGCACGGTGCTATAGAACATGGCTAATTACATGGCATCACGTTGCTTTTATGGCTACTGAGATTGCATTTACATTTTACTGTATGACTTTAACTTTGGTGAACTGGCTCCCAAATGAGGGTGGAATATTCTGTTTTGTTGTATTCAAAAGACATTAAGTCTCTGATACCACGGAGCAGGATTCAACATTCAAATATGTGATTTCTACTACCCTCGAGAAATTGTATCCACCCATGTCGAAAAGAAGGCCAGAAAATATACAACTTTATTTGGCTCTATTCACACAGTGAATTTTAGCCTGCCACACGCTACATCATCATTTAAGTCAAAGTACAAACATGGTAATCCATCATGTGCATCACAACCACACTTACTTTCTTGATAAAAGATGTCACAACTACACGTTTTCCCAGAGGTCCTTTGGAAATCAGAATTATAATGCCATCAGTTTTATTCCAAGTCCTCTTGCTTTTACAAGTAGTTATTTTTTTTTTACTTTACTTCATAACACCTCAGTAAAGTAAAGATGTCAGCCCCCTCACTCTTTTCTGTATTCATTAAATGTCTTTCCTCCCACAAAATGTTCATTTTCTTAGGGCTGGCACAATCAAGGTAATCACAATGTGTGCCTGCATGACTGGCACCTAATCGCTGGACTTCTCTTCATTTTCTCTCATGAAGAACAATGTTCTATTGGTCATGGTTCTTCCTGTAAACAACATCCAAACTGCGTAGGTTCTGGAAATAGAACACTTATTTCCTCAGATCTGCGTTGTTTGTGGGACGATGGGCAATAAAATCACCTCCCTGGGGTGGATTCTAAGAGCAAGAACAGAAAGAAAAATGCACCGTTAGATTTAGCATGATTTTATACAAAAGGTGGATTTCCACATATAGGAGAGTGGGATTAGGTGACAGATTATTTTTTTCATCTACCACACTTTAATTGTCCCCTCACGTGTATTTATCTCTGAGTCAGACACTTCGTGGCCATTCAAAATTCCCCTTCTTTTTTATTCACTAGCACCCCTCAATCACTGTGGACTGACAAGGCAAAGACAAAAACATAGGACAGCTTATAATTCATGGAATTAATAAGGAATGTAAGACAGTAAACAAAGAAACTTCAAGAATTAATAATTGTACTCCCTTACACCATAATGCAAAATCTAATCTTAGTATTTATGTCAGTAAATGTAGGCCACAGTAGTGCAAACTACTTAATTCGATACCGAACTGGATACTTTCCAAACTTCTAACACTGTATTGAAAGACAATACTGACATGTCTGCTTGATTCAATTGAACTTTTTTGTATGTATTGTATGTACCACATTGTATGATTGTGCTTTTATGGTCTTTCACTGAAATAAATGCTAATGAAAGAAGAAAAACATTTTTTTAATTTTGCTTTAGCGTAACTGTAACTGCTGCAGCCAGCTTTCTTCTCATGCTAACCATGCCTTCAGGTTGTGCCCATCTATGACGTGTAAAGTCTTATTTCCATGCTTGGCATTTGAGGGAAGAAATATCTGATTAACTTGCTCAGCAGCAAGAGTTTATATTTGTGTACCTATTTGAAAGTTGTTGCATACTTTCTTATTATTTCAGAAACTTGTGCCAGTGTAACATCTTTATTTGTCTCCTAAAATTAGATCCATTATGGCCCTGTATACGAAAAACTACACATTTTCACTTGTGCAGCTTATGTCCATTGGGAGTTGGGGGATTCCCTTGTCGCCACTCTCTGTGATTCGCAGATAAATGTTTCTTTTGTTAATACCTAATTTTAGACTCTGGACTGATATGTGGGCAAACTTTCATTGACAGACCATCAACAAATACTACAATCGGTATATGTATGAAGCCTAATGTTCACCATCATTTTACCTTTATAATTATTCCTGGTATGAAAATGTCATTACTTGAGAAGCATCATTTAACAGTCAATCATGAAGATGATGGTCTACTGAAAAACTTTATAGTTTGTTTTTTTCGTTTTGTGGTCTTGAATGTGAAACAATATGAACATCTATACACTGACGAACTCCTCACTTGATTGTTAGAACGTTTCACCATTTAGGCTCTTGCTAATAGTGAAACGTTTGCCACTCAATTTCTATTTTGGTAAAGAATGGAGAATTGTCAATGTATATCGTAATTGCTGTTTTTTCAATGAAAATCTCACCCTTTCATTTGTTATTTCTGAAGTAAGACTAGTGCTTAGTGTACAGGAGTCAATTGTGTATTTCCGGAATTAACTTAGCTGGATGATCAGCACAAACAATATGTGAGATATGACTCTTATTTGCCTCCACACCCCCATTTAATGTGTGTTAAGATGCAATTAAATTCGGAGTTAGCAATATGATTTTGCTTGGAAGACAATATGTGTCAGTCGGCATACAAATGTGTGTTTTCTTAGTTTCCAGTGTTATGTTTAGGGCTGCCTTTTATCTACTGATAAAATCGATATGACCAACAAAGTTCACAATTTTGAGTTCACTTTATGCTCAATAGCAAGTGGAAGATATTTTTTTTCAACAAAACAAAATATTTATTTATGAACAAAACTTGTATATCAGCTTCTTGCTCAAAGACATTTTCATTACAAGTCGAAAAATGTTTAACATAAGACAATAGTAGTCCACCAAAATTAATGCCAAAACAGATAAAATCAAAATCTAAATGATTAGAACTAAATAAATAAACCCAATTGAATGCACACAAAATGATTGTAAAAATGTATAACGTAGACCAGCAAATTGGAGCTATGCAGTTATGTACGATTCTCTCCGAGTCCTTGAAAAACAGTAACACCTGAAACAAATATGTATGGCTACTTTTGTATCCCATTGACACCAAAGACAATTCAAACATAGATTCTGGTGAAACAGATATCACCAGACCTTCTATGGACCACTTATTGTACTGGACAGCCCTGAGTATTCTCCGGAACAGCGAATCCCTGTGTTCTCAGAACATGTGGAAAAGATGTATACAGATAAATGTATTTGTTCTATTGTGGCTTCGTTCAGGCCATCTACTGTCCACAATGTTACATTTTATCTGAAGGACATGCACAATTTTTGTCTGCTCCCAAAGCCATCAATGTTTGTCCTATTGTTACATAAATTGACAAGGAAGAATTTGGTGATTTTCAAGGTAAACAGGTTAAATCAAACTTAACTAAATGTACCATTTGAACATAAGCTCTAGTTACAGCATAGAATTATCCAGTTGGGAGCCAGAACCATTCACTCAATTGACTTGAGCCCATTACACTTTCTCTTCCAATCTTCATTAGATTAATTTGAGACATTCTACACCTTAAGAGACCTATAACACCCTTAGCTTCAGTTTACCCAGTATTTCCTACCTGGGTGACCTTCCCCAGTCATTACTTCTGAGGATCTACCAAAGCCTCCAAACTGAAGGAGCACATAGATGAAATGATAAACCACAGAACAACAGCAGTCAGACACAACACACATGATTTTTTTCCAATAAGGTATGTGTGAAATTAAACTAGAATTCCAACTAAAAAGGCTTCCCCATCTGCCCATGAGTATTGTCTAAGGCCAATAAAGCAGTAAAGAGACACACATTTAAAGGAAGGAAACAGCTACTGAATTGCAAAATGGGTTTAGAAACGAATTGTGAATTGCTATGTGCAAAGGTGTTGTTTAGAAAGTCCCTTCCAAATAGCAATTCATTATGGTATGTATCAATATTTTTTGACTATTATCTGGTTGCAAATATCTTAAAATTAACAACTCCCAAGATAGGGTGGTAAATCACTCTCAAAACAGAAGGGGTCCCCATAGGACTCCTTCCCATTTGTGAACATATATCTAAAAAGTTTGTTGGGGAGTAAGCGGTGGTCCACTTCTTTCTATGTGAATATTCCCTCTATGGAAAATGATCTGTATTTTAAAAAAGTTCACGGGCATGATGATTTGCTGACAGTAGCAGGTCACCATCCCTTTGATGGTATCCAATTATTGTGAGTCGCAATCAGCAACCTACCTGATGAATACTGATGAGGAAGGTCGGATTGAGACCCACTACGAACTAGGATTTTGTTAACTGACCTGTTTTTACACAGGTTCATTCACAAAATTTGAATGGACATTTTGTACATCAGGCCCACAATGTGTGAAATACAAATGTTCAGTGAGTTATAAGAACCCCAATCATGTGGTTGTTCCACTATATCACCACTACATAGATGAGCACATCAAGCAAGGAAATCAGAGATCACACTGATGATATGAACATCTTGGCTGCCAAAACCCCCAGGGCCAGAGGTCCCTTGCCCCATTGGTGACTGAAGAAAGCTGTGACCACAGTATTTATTGTGCAAACCACTATGCTGAGGATAAGAGGTGAGAAAGTCAACGGACCCTGCCACATTGCTTTGAGGCCTGCCAGTTGAATGATCTGCTAAAATCCACCTGGTACCACCAGCCCTGAGCTTCCATCTGACCAAAGATAGCACCCCAGCCTGTGGCACTATCATCAATCGCCATCACAGCAGGATACCAGGAGTCAACAACATATTCCTCCTAAGATTGGGTGACTGGAATCACCACTGCAGCAGGTGGCAGAGGTGTCTGGGTCCTGGAAGGGAAGATCACTTAGGCACAAGGCCAGATCCCACCAGCCCAGGATACATTAAACCATATGTTTGAGGTGGGTTCTCTTACAAGGAAGCAGGAACAATATGAAGGTAATGGGCCCTTTAAGATGGAGCCATAAATACACCGGAGCTATGAGGGACTGGAGTAAAAATCCCTAGAGAATCCTCCTCTTGAGCTTGAACATGCCCCTCAGATAGAAACACTTTCTCCTACAAAATGGGAAAGAATGCCCAATTAACTCCAGGGACTGAGATAGACAGAAATGTGATTTTCTGAAACTCACTAGGATGTCATACCAGTCCAATACCATCTTGAGCACTCCGTGTCCCAAGGGTGCCAAACTCATCCGCATAAGCATAACCAGGGTCCTCTCTGAATGTAGCAGCCACATCACTTTTATGAGCACTCTGGGCACAGTTATCAGCCCAAAAGGGATAATGGTGAATTGAAAATGCTGTCGACATACAGTTAACCAGAGAATTTTATAATGACACTGCAGAACTGAAACGTGGTGAAATGATCGATGGAGCCATGATAAAGTCACCTGGATTGATTGTCAGAACCACCTACTGGAGAGTTATAATCTTAAAAGAAAACTTGGGAATCAACTTGTGTAACCTTTGTATACCACAAAGAGGATGGAGTACATCTCCAAAATGGAAACCTGTCAAATTGCCAAGCAGGTCCACAATGCCAGCTGCAAGAGCCTCCCAGTGAGTTTGAGCCCAAGGATAAGGATTCATTTGCAAAGCAGAATATATTGGAATGCCCTTGAATTTTCCTGAATCACAATTTATAGAAACTACTGATGCAAGACGATTCCACCCATGGATCACAGAACAGGGACAGGTGCCAACCGAATACTGCATCTAGCGGCAGACAGATCCTGCAGTCTGGACTGCTGAGGTTTCTTCATGGTGGATGGCCATCCCCTTGGACCAGTGCATGTTTGCCTGACCTCTGCCACATACAAGCTCCACCTAACCTCACACACCGATAAAAAGGAAGTAAATACTAATTCACAAAAAGGACCCACAGAACAGCTCAGTAGGTCTGCAGGAAGCTGATGTACCTACAACAGCAACCACGTACAAAATTACCTTTCAACTGGACAGACAAAAAAAGATGTTCACCTTGTGGGTCCTCATCCTGTAAGAAGGCCCTTTGAAGGGGAGGGATCAAGGAATGGGAGGGCATTAGGGTAGGAAAAAGTCTGGTGAAAACTGAATCCGAGTCCTTGTAAGTCTGAAGAGAGGTAGAATGGCTCAAAATTAACAAGTGAACGAGGAAGAGAGGAAGAATGGGTAGTGAAGGATCTTTACTGATAATTAATAGGTTTGAAGAAATAAAGAATGACTAACGTACAATAAACAATACATACCTTCAAAGAGTGAATGCCTTTGCTTCCTCAGAAGGCCAGCTCTACCTCTGTGTGTAAAAAAACTGAGGGGCAGATTTTAAGGAAAGTGGCACTGCACCCAGTGCAGCGGCACTTGCCTTGCACCTCTTAGCGCCCTCCTACTGCCACCATGTGTGCGCCGTATCTACGCTAAGGCGCACCATGGCGCAGAGTAGGAGGCAAAAGCATCAAAATGTTTGACGCTATTGATGTACTGTTCAGGGTTTACGCCAAAATGTTGGCGCTAACCCTGAATAGTACTTTGGATCCACTGTAAACAATGGTGTGCCCCCTCTAAACACCTGCCCTAAGCAAGCATTAAAAGTGGCGAAAATAATGCTGCAAAGAAATCTCTTAGATTTCTTGCGCCATTTTTTCAACCCCCACCCCCCCCCCCCAAAGTGGCGCAGTGCATGTATTGCATCACTTTGTAAATCTGGCGCAGGAAAAAGCCACCTTAGCGTCAAAAAATTACACCAAGGCGGCGCTAAAATGGCGCTGGACCCTCTTAAATCAGGGTTTGAGAGAGCTGAACTGTGAGCAGGTTCGGCAGGCTAAGAATCAGATGGAAAACAAAAAGAATCCGAGACAATGTAAAAAATGGAGAAGCAATCTGGATAGAGGAATGTCGAAAGTGAGAGACACAAAAACAGCACGGAGGAAAGAGATAAATAGCAATTATTTGAGAAAAAAGAGGAAAACTACATGTTACAACAAATTGGTGTGAGACAGAAAGATAGGCAGAAAAAAGATAGGGATAATAAATAGAAACGGAGTGAAAGGAAGGGTGGGACGAGATTGAAAGGGCAAGAAGACGGGGAGACAGGGGTCTAATGAGAGCGGATGACGGGTGCAAGAGATAGGAAGGAAGAGGACATGCAAACACATGGGCAGTGTTCAAAAGGAAGTTAATGATTTTGCCTTGTCCATCCCATTTATCCATAAATGAGCTTATTGTGATAGAACAGAACCATGTATTTCCTGCATGCCCCAGTAACCACGTTCCCTTCGGTTTCGACCTGTCATTTGATTCATGGTGCCTCTGATAACCAGGAGTTGGGTTAGTACCTCATCCTACCACCAGGCGTCCCTTCCTTCCAGAGGAAGCCCGGTGAACGAGGTGTCTTTCAGTTCCAAGAGGTACCCAGTAACACTGACATGGTGGGCAAAACGGGGTTCACATGGCTCAGTGATGTTACCTGGGGTGCTTTTACACCTGATCTCACACTTCAGTTTCGATTTAAACTGGTTGCTGTTTCCTCCACATCCTCCGAAGACGAATGGGCGACAGGAGTTGGTGTCTTGGTGATAATACCAGAGCAGCATGTACTGGGCGCAGGACCCTTCATCCATGGGCATCAGGCAGGGGTCTGTAACCACAACACAGCAGCTGCAGTTACATACTTGCATATGAAGGGCTGTTGCACATTTCGTTACCTTTATAAACAAAACTCATGCAGCTACTCATTTGGCATAATTACAAAGTAATATAGTCAGTAAAGTAAAATATTCACCCATCTGCTAGAAGCATAGTTATATTTTACATAGTTATATGCTTAACTGAAACACCCAAGTTGTTATAACTAGATGGTCACATAGTTACATACATGGAGTTTTGGAACAGAGAGGCATGAGGTGGTTAGAAAAAACAAGTACTTTTGACAGAAAAGCATATGTGGTCCCCTGATTGACAGTAGGGGGCAGACACAGGCAGCAGAGAGATACACAGGGGGCAATGAGCAATGAGGGTGCCATAGAGACGGCAGAGCTAAGAAAACAAAACACTGCAAAATAGAGAAACGTGTGGTACGCAGAAGAGAAGGATAGAAAATACTGAGAGATGCCAGTAGAGTGAGGCATGAGATTCCAGAAAAGAAGAGCAAAAGAATGAAAGGCAGAGATACAAAGAGTGGGAAGGAATGCAACAGTCAATAAATGAACGAGAGGGTGAGCTGTAGAGGAGGGGGTTAAACATGAGAAAGAGTCAGAGCGCAGAACTTACATGTACCACACTGTTTGTACTAACATAGGCAGATATATCACTCCGTATCAGTATTTGGGGATTTGTTTTTAAACCTGCTTGAAGATCACTAAAGCCTTGGAATTATTGCACATATATTTGAAATGAGCTGCCATTTTGTTATCCTGTGTTGTACAGTGCACATTTTAGCTCAGCCTTCCTAGTAGGCGTGCCTAGCCCTGTTCTGAAGTTTGCACACTGGAGTGAGGGTTGCAGAAAGCAGTAGAGTCCGCTTTTTATACAAGAAACTTGTAACAGTCTTCCAAGGTCTTTTCGCATTCTTCCCACGATAAGAGCCCAGCACCTTCTTATTAGGTGTGTCCAATGTCCCAGCTGCCATTCACTTCTAGTAATAAAAGTGTATAAATGTAGCACCAAAGGATATGGAGTTTTGCATTATATGCTACAACAGACTTCAGTCTGGAGCTCTGGCCAGTTGAGTCGGTGGTTTGTCTGGTTATTTTATGTGTGCTGGCTATTTTACACGGAATATACATTAGGACCTCTATGTGTTATACTGAGTGTCTGTTATCTTTTACAAATATCAACCGATATGAGACATAGAGAGAGTGGGGTGCATGCAAGAGTGGAGGCATGTGAGACAGGAATTAAAGAGAAGGAATACAAAAGAGATGAAGCAAAATAGGCACTGGAAGGATGTGAAAGCATTAAATGAAGTGGGAAAGTGTGGAACACACAGATGGAGTGCCAGTGTCAAAGAGATAAATAGTGAAAATGAAGAGATGAAAAAGAGATAGACTGCTAAGGAAGACATTAACATGTGCAGATGAGAACGATAGATGGAGAAGATTGTAAACAAATTACCTTTTTTAAGTAGAATCATCACATAACTCACAAATGTGCAGCCACACCCTATTTGAAGATTGTTTTTGTCAGCTTCGCTGTCAGATTCTTCATTGCAAATCTATTTCCTCTTAAAGAAGCATTGTCGCTGATACTTTTACTTATATTTCTATCAATGAGGGAAGCCCCTCATGATCCACTTTTTAGGTTTCTTTTAGCTGTCTGTAACTGAAAGCCTCTTTTGGATCATGCTAAAAACTTACAGTGGACTTAAAGTCTGCCAATTCCTTGCAATGGCTGACTTTACAGCTGCAGTGATTTGCTTGCTTCTTGTTTGATGGCTTGCCTTCCTCTTCTTGTATTTGTACCTTTCTTGGAGCATAAACTTTTTACCACGCATTTGACTGGTTGACTTGTATTCTTCCACCGCTCACGTTATTGAACTTCCTTTTTTTTAGCACTCCATGAGATTGCATGTGTTTAATAACTCTCTCCCTCATGTGCTGCTTCCACTGCCCCTCCCCCCATATTGTTCCCTTATCCCTCCTCCCAAGCTCGTCCACTGCTTTCCCTACCCCTTCCTGGCTTTTTCATCACGTCTTTTGGGCCTTCCTCTGCCCAGTCTTGCGCGTCTGTTGCATCTTTGCCTCCTGCCTACTCCTGATTTCTTCCCCTCACATCAGCACCCCCACCCACTCATCTGTTGCTCCCCAAGCCCCTCACGGTGCATAACATTTTTTAAATTCATTTTTTGGATGGCCAGACCAGTGACATTTGCAGCTGGGCTACTGTGCTGTGCAAAATGTGCTTTTGTGGTTTTAAAATGATACATTTTTATTTACCAATCCAAATGGCATCATCCATCTTCGACCGGTAAATAGGTGATGTTCTCACGTCATTTCATGGGTTTGTGCATGAGTGGTGATGCATTTGCACGCATACGTCATTATGGATGCACACGTCTAGGGAATTATGAGCACGTATGAAGCGGCCACTTCATTGCACCTTTTTTTTTGCCAATGTTAAACTGCCTTGGTAAAAATAATTTTGTTTTTTATCGATGCACATCATTGACAAAAAGCATTGGCAAAGACAATAGGTCACAAAGTTGAGACCTGCTGGTTTTTGCAAATACTTATTTCTTTTGCCAGCCGACCCCTAACGGAACCCTTAAAAACCCATTTTAATATTTTTAGATTTGACTAGAGACAGCTTTAGATGCCTCACAAGGCTCATGTAATGAAAATTATCTTAAATAAAAATACATACATCGATACGTACATAGAGTGCCATCGAGTCAGTCCTTGTCATGAATTAGTCTGTTCAACTGGCATTCACACACAGCAGCATACAGCATGGGCAGTTGTCCAGTCCACTTCAGCCATTGGCAAATTTCTACTATGTGAGACATTATTTTTCCTGATCATGTGTGCACACCTGCCTATAAAGAAGTGCATCTCAGTGCCAGGGCTGGTGGGCTAAAACTTTATTTTGGCAAGGGTTTTAGTTTCCATATTTTTTCCTTTTTCTTAATTTATAGCAATCTTTGAGTAAACTCTGTTTTCAGGTTATAGTAATTCAAAACCAATAGTACCTTTTCTTCACACCAATAAGAATCTAAATTTTCAGCGATACACATTAAAAATAAAAGGAGTTTCTAATCCTGGTTGGAGTACACCTGTCTGCTAAGAAGTCACCTTACTGTTCTTTTGAAATTGTATGCTACAACAACAACAACAAAATTGCAAGTATATTGTCACCACCTTTAGACAGTATTTTATTCTTTTTATTTTCTTTATTTTATGTTAGTGGCATGTTTGCATACCTGTTGGCATCCCAATGCTCGTATTGTATTGGTGTTGACTCGTGTACACAACTTCACAGATTTACTAGGCCCTCCCCCAGCTCAAAACAATGATATTTAAGTTTCGGAGCAAAGGGCATCTTGCACTGGAAATGTCCCCTTGTTGATATCTTAGCTTATATCACTTTGGATTCTGGTACTTGTAGAGTTCTTGTTCCTATCATGAAAGATGACAACACTAGAATTCTGAATGATGTAAGCTAGAAACCAGTACTGGCCAGTCACTTCATGCCTGACCACAGTGAGTGAAGTCTATGCGGTTTGAAGGTCATTACCTGTAATCTAACATTTATAGCCATAAACAGTGGCACCTTATCATGTCTATTAGCTGTTTTGTGCTTTATAGTCTTTGTATAATAACAACTATTTGGTTTTAGCAGTACTGTGCCTGGGTGATTTACTTTGGTTGTACATACATCTTAATTTAGCAAAGTGCATAATCCTCCACCTGGATTTAAAGAAATCCACTAGACCAATGATTTATTAATTTGGTCACTGGCTAACTTACCATCCTTCAGACCTCTATATGCTATACTTTATAAAATTAGATGTAAATCCCCATCTTTGGAACTTGCACTTAGGGTATATTGAAAGTAGCTATGAAGCTTTGCTTCTTAATCCTCAGATGTCTTAAAACCAGACATCTGAGCTTCAATCCAGATTTCCCCACTTCACCACCATCCTGTACACACCACATCTTTTCTGTGTCTTAGTTTTCTTATCTGTCAGAACTGGAAGTACTTAGTAACAGAATGGTGACAGTATTAAGAGCTACATAACAAGTGGGCTTTCATACCACATCATCCATTTCATTATCGAGGGACGGCCAGAAGTCCCAATGAGAATCCCCAACTCTTCCCCCGTCGCAACTTGAGCAAAGTCACTGAAAATCCCTGGATCTTCACCCTCAAAGAAGCAAGACCTGTACCCACAGTCACCCTTGAACATAGCGTGCAAAACTTCTCCTACAGGATCTCATCAGCCACAGACACCATAGCCCCCCTCAAATACACCACCAGCGCAAAGCCACCAAGCCAGCTAAGTGTTTCACCCCTGAGCTCCTAAGCCTCAAACGCCACTGTAGAAAACTAGAACGCCACTGGAGCAGCAACAAGACCCCCACCAACCTCTGCTCATTCAGGTCCGTGCTTAACAACTATCACCACTGAATCAGGGTGACCAAGAAAGAAGCTCTCAACACCTGCATCAAGGCTAGCACCAACCACGCCAAAGAACTGTTCAACATTGTCAGAGAATTCTCCTGCCTTTCTGCCACACATAACTCAGTCCACCCCTCCCAGGCCCTCTGCGACACCGTCTCGGACTACTTTCACCACAAGATCACGGATGTTTACTGCAACTTCGACCCCCAGCCCACTGACCTTAACCACACCCCAATTCACTTCCCACCCCAATGGATCTCCAAATGGAAACTTCTCTCCACTAAAGACACCATCGCCATCATGTCCTCCATCCACTCAGGGTCCCCCGCTGACCCCTACCCACACCAACTCTACAACCTTGGAAGAGAAGTAATCGGAGCCTCCCTCACTGAAATCCTCAACACCTCAATCTCCACAGCAACTGTCCCCGATGCCTGGAAGCACAATGAGGTCAAGTCCCTCCTGAAGAAGCCTTCAGCAGATCCCAATGTGTTCAAGAACGCCTACCCGATCTTGCTCCTCCCTGTCCCTGCCAAAGTCCTGGAAAAAGCTATCAACTGACAGCTTACGGAATTCCTTGAAAACAACAGCCAGCTCGACCCCTCCCAATCTGGTTTCCGGCCCAACCACAGTACCGAGACTGCACTGATCGCTGCAACAGATGACATCAGACGTCTTCTCGACCTAGGAGGTACAGCGGTCCTCATACTCCTCAACCTATCTGCGGCCTTCGATACCATCTCCCACCACACTCTTGTCTTCAGATGCCACAGCATTGGCTTCCAAGACAACGCACTCAACTGGATCGCTTACGTCCTCTCTGGTCAGAAGCAGAGGATTCTCCTCCCACCCTTTGTCTACGCACCCAAAGATATCACTGCGCGACAGTGGTAGGCCGCTGCGCGACAGTGGTAGGCCGCTGCGCGACAGTGGTAGCGACCCTTGACCCAAGGGTAGGTCGCTCCCCCTGCCGCTGCAGCTCCTCCAAGTTCCCGAGTTCCTGTGTTCCTGAGACCCACCTAACTGTAAGTACCCCCCTCCTCCCAGCCCCTCGCCCTGCCCCGCGCCACTCACCTTCTCTCCTGCTCCTGCTTCTTTTCCTCCTCTCTGTCTCTTCCTCCTCGCTCCCCCTCTGCAATCTTCTTCTGTGTTCTTCTGTTCTTCTCTTCTGTTCTTCTGTTCTTCCCTTCTGTTCTTCTGTGTTCTTCCGGTCTTCTGTGTTCTTCTTCTCTGTTCTTCTCGGTGCTTCTGTGTTCTTCCTCTCGGTTCTTCTCTGTTCTTCTCTGTTCTTCTCTGTTCTTCTCTGTTCTTCCGATCTTCTGTTCTTCTGTCCTCTGTTCTTCTGTTCTTCTGTTCTTCTATTCTTCTGTTCTTCTGTCTTCTGTTCTTCTGTTCTTCTGTCTTCTGCTCTTCTGTCTTCTGTTCTCCTGTCTTCGGCTCTTCTACCTCCTCCGTCTTCTTCACCCGAGCCTGCCCTCCTGCTCCTTCCTCATCCCCCTCCCTCACTCGCCTCCCCCTCTCTCACCCCTAGCTAACCCGTTCGCTATCTACCTCCCTCACTCCTCCTATCTTCCTATCTCTCTAGCTCCCTATCTCACTAACTCCCCCACTCTCCACCTCCTCCTACCTACCTATCTGTCTATCTATCTATTTCCCTATCTATCGACTTCTCTATCTATTTTCTCTATCTATTTCTCTATCTCTCCCCCCTCCCGCCACCCCCTCTACTACCTATCTCCCTATCCTCTCACTCTACCTCTCTCCCTCACCCACCTCTACAACCCCCCCTCCCCTATCTTCACAACCCTACTCCTATCTCTCTCCCTAATCTCCAAACCTCCTAACACTCACCCTCCTCCACCCTAAACCCCCTCCCCAGCTCCTCTCACTCTACCTGTCCCCCCCCTCCCTCGCGCTTTCCCGCCGCGACCTCCTGCACGCCCCCGCCCCCCAGCTCCCATTCGCCCCCAGCTGACCCCTCCCCCCCCCTCCTACCTCTTATGGCGGCCGCTGCGCGACTGCGCAGCGGGCGCGCGCAGCGGGCACGGCGCTGGCGCGCCAGAGGCGCGCCAGAGGCAAGCCCGTCTGCGCCCGTCCGCGCCTGGCCCGCGCCCAGCGCCACGACCCCTGGTCCCCAGCTCCCCCAAGCCCCGCTGATCCGCTACGACCCCACCACCCTCCACGCCCTCAACCCAGGGTGCTCCAAAACCTGCTTCCTAGCTCACCCCAAACGCACCCATGGACCCTTCGCCTGCAACTCCTGCAAACGCATCTTCCAACACGCAACTACCACGACCACAAGCCCACGCGCCATCAACCACCTCAAGTGCATCCTGATCAACGCTCGTTCCGTCCACAAGCACGCCGTTGAACTTTGGGACCTCCTGGACTCCACAGCCCCGGACGTCGCCTTCATCACGGAGACATGGATGAACGCCTCCTCTGCTCCAGACATCGCTACCGCCATCCCCGAAGGCTACAAGATCTCCAGAAAAGACCGCACCAACCAAGTAGGAGGAGGTGTCGCCATCATCTTCAAAGACTCCATCAGCGTCACCACCTCCACCGAAGACCCCCCCCTCGCCGCTGAACACCTGCATTTTCAGATTCGCACCGACCCAAGGACCACCCTCAGAGGATCCCTCGTCTACCGTCCTCCCGGACCTCGCGCCTCTTTCAGCGACGCCATCGCCGACTTCATCTCCCCGCACGCCCTCGCCTCACCGGACTACATCCTCCTAGGCGACCTCAACTTCCATCTGGAACAAAACAACGACCCCAACACCACCACCCTGCTCGACAACCTCGCCAACCTCGGCCTCAAACAACTGGTGAACACCGCCACCCACATCGCCGGACACACGCTCGACCCTATCTTCTCCGCCAGCAAACACGTCTTCTTCAGCCACACCTCTGCCCTACACTGGACCGACCACAGCTGCGTCCACTTCACATTCCGACGCGAGACCTCCCACCTCCGCACTCAACCCACCCCTCGTCGACAGTGGAACAAGATCCCTGAAGAGCAACTCTTCTCCGCTCTCGCCGCCAACCAACCCACCCTCACCACCGACCCCAACGACGCAGCTCTCAACCTCACAAACTGGATCTCCAACTGCGCTGACAACCTTGCTCCCCTCAAACGCACGCATCGACAGACCAACACCAAAAAACCTCTCTGGTTCTCTGACACCCTCAAAGAATCAAAGAAAACTTGTCGTGCCCTTGAGAAGGCCTGGCGCAAGGACCACACCGCGGACAACATGACCGCCCTCAAGAACGCTACACGCGAACACCACCACCTGATCCGCACTGCCAAAAGGAACTTTTTCACCGACAGACTAGACAAAAACAGCCACAACAGCAGAGAACTCTTCAGCATCGTCAAAGAGTTCTCCAACCCCAGCGCCAGCGCCAACGCCGTCACGCCCTCACAGGATTTGTGCGAATCCCTCGCCACTTTCTTCCATCGCAAGATCAGCGACCTCCACGACAGCTTCGGACACCAGACCCAACCATACACCACTGAACCCGCTTCCCCGGACATCACCCTCAACAACTGGACCCACATCAACACGGAAGAAACCAAATCCATCATGAACTCTATCCACTCCGGCGCCCCTTCGGACCCCTGCCCGCACTTCATCTTTAACAAAGCAGACGACATCATCGCCCCGCACCTCCAGACCGTCATCAACGCTTCTTTTTCTTCTGCTACCTTCCCCGAATGCTGGAAGCACGCTGAAGTCAACGCCCTACTAAAGAAACCTACGGCTGACCCAAGCGACCTGAAAAACTTCCGCCCCATCTCTCTTCTACCTTTCCCAGCCAAGGTAATAGAAAAGACCGTCAACAAACAGCTGACCACCTTCCTGGAAGACAACAACCTGCTCGACCCTTCACAAACCGGATTCCGAACCAACCACAGCACGGAAACCGCCCTCATCTCAGTCACAGACGACATCAGAACCCTGATGGACAACGGTGAAACAGTCGCCCTCATTCTCCTCGACCTCTCGGCTGCCTTTGACACCGTCTGTCACCGCACCCTAATCACCCGCCTACGCTCCACCGGGATCCAAGGCCAGGCCCTGGACTGGATCGCATCCTTCCTCGCTAACCGCTCCCAAAGAGTTTACCTCCCTCCGTTTCGCTCAGAACCCACCAAGATCATCTGCGGCGTACCTCAAGGCTCATCGCTCAGCCCGACACTCTTCAATGTCTACATGAGCCCCCTCGCCGACATCGTACGCAAGCACGACATCATCATCACCTCCTACGCCGACGACACCCAACTTGTACTCTCCCTCACCAAGGACCCCGCCAGCGCCAAGACCAACCTACAAGAGGGTATGAAGGACGTCGCAGATTGGATGAGGCTCAGCCGCCTAAAGCTGAACTCTGAAAAAACGGAAGTCCTCATCCTCGGCAACACCCCGTCCGCCTGGGACGACTCCTGGTGGCCCACGGCCCTCGGCACCGCACCGACCCCCGCAGACCACGCCCGCAACCTCGGCTTCATCTTGGACCCTCTTCTCACCATGACCAAGCAAGTCAACGCCGTGTCCTCCGCCTGCTTCCTCACTCTCCGCATGCTCCGCAAGATCTTCCGCTGGATCCCCGCCGACACCAGAAAAACCGTGACCCACGCCCTTGTCACGAGTCGCCTGGACTACGGCAACACCCTCTACGCCGGGACCACCGCCAAACTCCAAAACCGCCTGCAACGCATCCAAAACGCCTCGGCCCGCCTCATCCTCGACGTACCCCGCAACAGCCACATCTCCGCACACCTGAGACACCTGCATTGGCTCCCAGTCAGCAAAAGGATCACCTTCCGTCTTCTCACCCACGCACACAAAGCCCTCCACAACAAGGGACCGGAATACCTCAACAGACGCCTCAGCTTCTACGTCCCCACCCGCCCCCTCCGCTCCGCTGGCCTCGCACTTGCTGCCGTCCCTCGCACCCGCCGCTCCACAGCGGGTGGGAGATCTTTCTCCTTCCTGGCGGCCAAGACCTGGAACTCCCTCCCCACCAGCCTCAGGACCACCCAGGACCACTCCGCTTTCCGGAGACTCCTAAAGACTTGGCTGTTCGAGCAGCGATAACCCCCCCTTTCCCCCCTAGCGCCTTGAGACCCGCACGGGTGAGTAGCGCGCTTTATAAATGTTAATGATTTGATTTGATTTGATAATCTGCAGCATGCCCCAGGGCTCCTCCCTTAGCCCCATCCTCTTCAGCGCCTATATGACCCCTCTGGCTGACATCATACGCTCCCATGGCTTCAACATCATCTCCTACGCCGATGATACCCAGTTTGTCCTAGCCCTCTCCGACGATGCCTCCGCCACATGAATAAACTTCCAAGACAGCCTGACAGAAGTCACCAGCTGGATGAGGACCAAGTGCGTCAAGCTAAATTCCAACAAGGCAGAGATTTTCATCTTCTGGGACATTCCCCCCCCCTGGGATGACACACGGTGGCCCATCGTCCGAAGACCCCCTCCTGCCCCTACCAACCATGCACACAACCTTGGCATCATCCTTGACTCCCAACTTACCATGAAACAACAGATCAACGCTGTCTTCTCGGCCTGCTTCCACATCTTATGCATGCACTGCACAATCTCCCGATAGATCCCTATCGTGTCCAGGAAGACTGTCACCAAGGCCCTCATTCCCAGTCATCCTGACTACGGCAACACACTCTACGCCGGAACCATGAAGCAGTTCATGAACTACCTTCAGACCCTCCAGAACGCGGCAAGACTCGTCCTCGACATCCCTAGAAGAACCAGCATCTCTCCCCACCTCAGATACCTCCACTGGCTTCCAGTCCAGCAAAGGTACCCCTTTAAGCTCCTCGCACACACACCTAAAAGGCCCTCCACAACTCTGGGCCTGCCTATATCAACAAATGCATCACATTCCATCGAACTATAAGAGAGCTCCGATCAGCCAACCTTGCCCTGGCCAACGTCTCCCGCATCCATCAAGAATACCTCGGAGGCTGCTCCTCCCGCCTCGCCGCCAGATCCTGGAATAGCCTCCTCCTCCACCTGCACACCACCCCTTCCCTAGAAGTCTTCAGAAGACAGCTCAAGACCTGGCTCTTCAACCTCCATCACCTGCCCGCCAAGACACACAGTTGCCCCCTTTCCCCCAGGACCTGGAGACCCCTCAGGGTGACAAGTTGTGCTCTACAATCCACTGATTGATTGATTGATATTTTAGCATTGAAAGTATGTGGATATGTAGGCACAGCAGGTAACTCAATTACATAGTAGTAAAGCATGTCTTACACCTTCAGTCTGCAATGGCTTTTTCACAGCTGTCATTACAAGTATAGGGCTTCAACTCCAAAAATACAAAATACAGTTGGCTAAAAAAAGCCCAGGACTGGCTGAAAATGTCATGACATGGCCCTCTGACCATTATTAATACAGATTTTACTTTTTTTCTCAGACTACATTATAAAATGTGTGCTATTAATCATTTTATAATGTTGGGTATTTTATTCTTTTTTGTAGAAGCACTTCAGTATATGTGACTGACTGATACATTGATTGGTATTGTTTATGGCCATTTCAGTTTCAGGTTGATGGGATTTCATTGATTAGGTAAGCGGTAGTCCACCATGACCATATGATCTCTTTGATGGAGTTGTGCAATGCTTTGTTCACTCCAGGTTATTCCCAGTTCTTGGTATGGGTATAACCGAAATCAGAGCTATCTATAGAATTTGTGCACGATCCAAGAAAATATGGCTTCAGTAGTAAACAACCATTGTCAAAGCCAATAGATCTGGTGTTGGCCACCAGCTTTTTCGCTTTGTCAGTGTTTATTTTGTAATGGTTTATGTAAAACTATATTTTTGGAGAAGCTGTTGCACACTAACCAATGTAAAAAAATAGCTACACATAAAATCTTTTTTTTTTTGTTGGTCTCAGAAAGTCCCCATTGCCACAGTAGTCCCTGTTACTAAGGGAAATACTGTGGATGTGTATGTCTTCCTTTAGCAATGACAGAACACTGTCACTCACAATGAAGTTAGCCAGTGGCTTAAGTAGGCTGACCCAGTGCCCCATGCTGTATGCTGCAGTGGGCAGGAGAAAAACGGGAATAACTCAATGGAAGAGTAGTGCACGAAGATGGTTTACTGAATGCACCCTAAAAGTAAGCATTTATTTATGCAATGTTAGTAAAAATCAAAACTGCTTGGCTAACGCCAAATCTATACATACACTTCTAGTAAAATCAAAAGGAGTTGCCCAATGTCAGACCTTGAAAAGACAGACAAAGTTAAAGAGACAAATTTGGGTGTGGTGTACGATCTTACCTGCCCCAGTAGCATCTAATGTTACTAGGTGTCATCAGGGACAGATCACCTCAGTCTTGGTCATGCATTTAATAAATAAATCTATTATAAGATGTACACTCCAGTTGCAATCCAAATAATTGGCTAAAGTTTTAGACTACATTGGCCTAGGAAAGCAAAAAATAGAATCGCACATAGTTTCTGTGATAATGTGGAGTCATGCCCCTAGCTGCAGTGAATGTGCAAGTTATTCATTATTTCCACGCTAAATAACCTCCTCATTGCATTGTTCACCTTAGTTGGTAAATACTCCTCACACCCTTTTCATGTAAGGGTGTGAAGAGTATTTACCAACTACTGTAGTCAACGGAACACGGAAGACATAGGCAAAGTTGCTAGCAACACAACCGACTGTGAGAGAGGAGACAGGAATGGGTCCTACACTGACTCCACTCAGGCAATTCGTGGACACCTTGGAGAAGGAAATGGCTTCATCCAATATTAAGGGGTTACGGAGTCAGAACTGCACAGGGTGCAATGAAGGAAAGTGACTGTTCATTCTTCAAATGATTCAGTTGTGGTTTGTGTTGCTCTGTCTAGTAAAGGACGTAGACAGGGTGAATTTGTCATAAGTGATGCAGTCTATCCACGGATAATGTTGCATCAGTGAATATATGGAATTGTGTGCGCTCTTCTATATAAAATGTGTTTGTATGAAGTGTATATTTTAGAATTCTTTATATCTGATTATACCAATACATTAATGCGGTTTGTTATGCCACATCAGCCTGATCAGCAACAATTGCAGGGGAAAGATGGGTTGTGTTCTGAAGTGCTGAACCGCTATACTCAACATATAGGCCGATCAAGGGGCTGTGTGGACACCCTAAAGACAATTCCGGTTTCCGCTTAACAATTTAGTGTATTTTGAGAGTGGACCACTTCAAGGGAACCAAAGGGACCAACACAGCAGATCGTCATGGTTTGAAAAAGGAAAGCGCTGGACTGGAAACACTGCGTCCCATGTGGCCCCTTTCTTGATCTGTGACACTTTCGGCCAGGCCGGGCCAGCTCATTTTACTCATGTTGGGACCTGTAATCACAAAACACAAAACTGCTGGGCCCCATCTGTAAAGCGCCATTAGCTAAAAGGGTGAAATGAAAAAAACCAAGACAGGGTATACTTGACACTACACCCTGTCACCGTATCAACCACTCACAACCCCTTCCACCTCACGAGCACTTTCGATTCAAGGAATCCATATAGATAAATGCAGATGACGATACATTATCAGCACGAGGCCCAGAAAGCACCCGGGCCTTCCAGCTGAACGGCTGCGTCTCCACCTGAGAGGGTCTGGATTAGTGTACATCTCGGCGGGCTGAACTCACCGTGAGGTGGAGGGCGGGAGAGCCGCTTCCGGCGCCGCAATGACTCCATTATCCGCCGCTCGGCCGCACCTGGGGGAGGGAGGAGATAGGGAGGCGGTTAATGAGGCCGCACGCTAAATTAGCCGCCGTTTAGATATTGATTGCGCCAGGCTGTACCTGAGCCCTCTCTAGTTAAACAACTTCTTGATAAATGTCAACGCTCCGTCGCAGTGTGGGGCGGAAAGCTACGGCAATAAAAAACACATTTAAAGCTTTCAGTATGTGTATGTGAGCGAACAGGGCCGGACATTCGGCAGAGAGAAGTGTACCGCGTGCAGCCTGAGGGGACATGGGGTGGGAGGGAGGAGGGAAGGCACAGCGGGCGTATTCACATCGAATCAGTCCTTTTTTCAACTGAATAAAAAAGGCCCCTGCAAATCAGCGTGCAACGAGACAGTGTGTTCCCACTCGGGAGAAACTTTTTGCGTACAGAGCACATACATTCCACTGGTGGTGTAATTCTGTACTGGGATCTAGCCAGTCTGAAGTGGCATGTGATAAACACCTAAAACCAGTGCTAAATCGGCATTATCACCAAATAACCAAAAAGGTCATTTTGAAACTGGTGCAAACGTGCTGTCCATAGAGCAAAGCTGTTAGGCGCTGGTGCAATGTATATGCTCTTTCCGAAAATGACTTAGAAGAAGGGCAGTGGGGTAATGTCGCGTGTGGGCATTGGGGTGACAGGCAGTGTGTCGAAAATGCTTCGGGGGCTTCATTTTAATGTTATGAGGGTCTTGGCTGGCTGGCTCGAACAGCCGAAGATTGTCATTCTACCGACTCGAGTCCAAGACACTGAGTTCTGTAAAATGCCGGGAGGGCAGGAGCAGAATCCATCAGGTGTCAGAGTGACTGGCAGAAAGGTGACATCTACCGCCTCACTGCCCCTCCCTCCTACGTGCGACCCGTGCTCCAGGGGCTATACAGCGCTCCAGCCTCTCACCCCTAAACGAACGTCACCTTGTACTAATATAGAACGGAAATCCATTTCATCCTATATGAATATCAGAAATAACGTCATTTCAACCAATTCTTCTTCCTTGCTCACATACTGCCAGTAGATATTAAAGTACCTCCCTTCTGTGAGTTAAATATAGGCACTAATTAGGCAATAGACAGGGGGATAACCAGTAGCCTATACATGTTACACCCGGAGATGGTTAAGGAAACACCATCTACATCATTAGTCTTGGGTGAAAAGTATTTTAGTTATTCCTCTGTGTAAAATGCATCAGTGTCATCTCTCTATGGACATATTAACCCAGTCATTCATATTTTTCTTTTTTTTCTTTACAGAACGCTAACTCATACCGTGTGATATCAGAAAAAGTTAACAGGTCATGAATATGCTTTTGCTCCAAAGAAATTACACTATACTTGTTTAGGAGTCACACATCAGTCTTCTATTTGTAAGGCTTTCTCGAAACCAAAGTTAGAACTCAAAGGCCAACAACATTAAAAATGGCAGTAGGTGAAAATGATATGAAAATATGCACAGTGTGAGGCTCATTTCTGCATATGCCCACTGGGCTCATTGACTTTCCAATATAGAGAGGAATCTTCTTATGGGGATTATTTCTATACTGCTCATGTAGAGCAATATTAATTTGCCTATACTAGATTCTCACAGAGGACCCCGAATATTTTACTTTTCACAAATTCAACTCTGTGTGGACAGCACACAAATCCGTTAAATATTAGGGGGAAAATTTAATGTATGACTGGCTGAATTCCAGATGGCTGGTGAAGCGGAATCACAACTTTTGCTACCCCACCCACATCTAGCATAACACATCTAAAGATATCTGCCACTTCTCAGACAACTTCCTCTGAAACAGCTCCCACATCCATGGCGGGAGTCGTAATGTAGGAAAAAACACAGTGGTGGCAGGTCTGTCATGCCACACCATTCTGGCAGACTTTTAGCACTTACTCTATTTCCTAAGAAAGAGAATGCAAAGTGGGATTTCAAATTTGGGAAATGATATAGTCACTGTTCTGTGTGTGCCGGGAGCTGTCTTCCAGTGTCTGGGGACATTAAATGGCTTTCTTGGTCCGCGACTGCTTTTGCATACCTAGAGTTCATAGCAAGTTAAATACTGTCAGACATGGTGTAGGAAGGGCTGTCCTAAATAAGGAAGCACCTCTGGAGCCATTCGTCAGACATCAGGTCCACACTAAGTTTTCCAGACAGTAGAGCAGACGACACAAAAGACATCAGGAAAACCACATTCACCCAAACCTCTAAGTGAGGTGGGGCAACGAGGCTGGCAGGAAATACATATTTTTTTGTCAGATGTCCTTGAACTGCCCACCTGTGAATGAGGCCTATTCATAGTCTTACTCCTGTAGTCTTGCATTGTAAATATGGGACATAAGTCTTGTTTGGGAGGTATGGTGCCACTATCGTGGCCTAAATAATGCCAGTCAAAAATACTGTGTCTAAATATTGTTTATAAATTTTCGCCTCATTGTAGTTGATAATGGAAAACACCCAGTGCATCGGTATATTTGTAAATGAAATTTAGGCTACAATATTTATGTTAGATAATATTTTTGTCCCCTACAACCTGTAAAGCTTGCTACAATTTGCAAACTCTGTTTCCGAATTTCACTAACGTTGGCTAGCTTGTTTATGCCTGGTCTGTAAAAAGCTTTGATAAATTGCGTTTTCTGATATTTCAATAGATACATCACAGAAAAAGGAAAATGCATTTACCCGTGCTGTTCTGGCTGTGCAGCGGCAGGCCCAGTGTGGTAATGTTCTGCGTAGTGTTCGGAAACTGCTTAGTCTCTTCCGGTTTTAACAGGATGTCCCCGGGTGATGATGGAAGTATTTCTTCCTCGTTTTCGTCAACATCATCATATCCCGCGTCAGGGTCTGTAGATTTAATCACTAAGTGAAAGTCTCTTCCTACATGAGAAAGCATTTATCCATAATAAGTGCAACTGGCGACACCTGCCTTGGAACTTACTCTCTGACGGGCAATAATGCCTTTCAGAGCACGAGACAGTAACATGTTAAATAATGGGCAAGTTAATAACTGGGTAATGTTGGTTCTCCCCTTCCCTGTATTTATCGGACCTTCACTGCCCCACGGAACACCGTAAGCCAGTTGTCTTTGCGAGGGTGGATGTAAGCAGCAGTTTGGTTCTTTCAGTTTTACCGGTGTCACACTGGCGCAGCTAGTAACTGCAATGAACATCCCTGCAGCCCCCATGGACCGCTTGACAGCCCCTGTAACTTAACCAACCTCGCCACTTGTCTTTTGCTAATAAAGTTCGGCCTAGGCTTTTGCCAGTTTTTAAGCTCATTAATTTTAATTGTTACGAATCACTGTTTCTGCAAATCTGCATCCTCCAGTTTTCATAAAAGATTGCTGAAAAGCACGCAGTGGCCCGTCATCAGATTCTGTATCAGTTTGATGTGATTGTGTGGCAAGGGGCAAACACGTTCGGCCGGAGACCAGAGAGGAAGAGAGGTCGTTAAAAAGCAGGTAAGTGGGTGGAGAAGACGTGCGTGGACGTCATTTAGGGGTCGCAGCCGTGACCCCTGGCTTGCCTCTTTCGAACCCTGACAGTGCCTGTGCGGCCCCTCGCCTCAGGGGTAGACTTGCCTCTTTCGAACCCTGGCAGTGCCTGTGCGGCCCCTGGCCTCAGGGTATAAACATCAGTGCCTGGAACACAGCAGCAGCTCATCCTTATGTACGTCGGCTAGGGCTACACCCTCCTTGCTTTCTGTCAATTTATTACCCTAACAGCGAATAATAAATTATTCACTATTAATGTAATAAAAATGGGGTACAACTAGCTGCAATACTACTTTCGCTGGCAGCTAAGGTAAGTAAAAAAATGCTTTTAAAAGCAGGTTGAGCACGTGTTTGCGGTTGAGAGTGTGTTTATATGAGAGTGAATCCGTATGTGTAAACATGTCTGTGTGAGTGAAAATATAGGTCAGTGGGCTTGAGATGTCACTTCCGCTACCCCTGGCATTTTGGCGAATTGACGTCCATGACATTGTGAGGGCGTTAGTTGGAAAAAGGCTAGAAGTGTGGCCACCATTCAGATAACTTCCTTGGGGAAGGTCAACACTTACAGGGCCACACATTGAAAACGTTTCTTTAGAGTCTTGTCTCTTTGACACCTGGAGTATTCAGACTGAAACTGGTTTTGTTCCGGTTGCATGGTCTGACTTAGGAAGTAGAGATCCACCCACTGCAATGAAATTGCTTTTCAGAATGGGGGGCACTTGGGTGGTTATTGCATGTGTGATCCAATCAGTGCTTTAAGTAGGCTGGGTCTACTAGGCTGTGCAATGTCAAAGCAAAACAAGCACTGGCAAAGCTAATAGGGGGTGACTTTGGCTGCCAGCTTTTTGGCTTTGTCAATGCTTGTTCTGTAATGATGTTCTCAAAACTTTATTGTTGAGGAAGCTGTTGGGCCCTCATCAATTTAAAAAATACATTGGCTAAGAGCAATTTCTTCTAGGTTTCTGGGTTTCAAAAAGCATACATTGCCAGAGTAGTTCCTGGCAATAAACAGAACTACTTTGTGCATAGATGAGCTCCCTGTGAAAGGGCAGAATGCTCTCACTCCACCTTAAGGAGGTTGTTTCTTCACCAGTGCGTTGCAGATTTTAACACACAGCACAGTTCCTCGGGAGATGGTGTGCATTTTATACAGCCTTGCCCTTATTTGCCCTGGCAAACCCAATAAAGAGATGAATGTCCACCCTGTTGGTTTTAATGTGATCAGTATAAAAGGAGAGAGCTTGTTTAGGGCCTAGGCAATGGAGTCTCTCCTCTCCCTTGGAAGGGTGAGGTGGAGTGTAATAAACAAAGCACTGTGATATTCTGGCCAACATGGAAGGGGGTGACCATTATGGGAGGAAAGAGGCACACGTGCTGAGGACAAGATTATCTGGAAAAATACGTGGTGTATGGAGGGCTCACTCTTCTAGCCACCAAAAAAGCAGTCATAATTGTGAGGAGCTATAAAGGACAATAATCGACTAGCTCGAATGGAGTACACATTAGAAATGTCAAAACAAGGTTCAGATCCCATTGAGGCATGACAAATGGGGCAGGAGGAAAAAGATGCTGCAAGCATTTAAAGAAACAAGTTACACCCAGTAACTGCAAGAGGGAACGTAGATCAGGTAGCCGTAAGAAGGCTGAGATGGGCAACACATTTTTACGTTACTCAAGGCAAGGCCTTGCAGGGCAAGGGAAAAAATAAATAAAGCCCCCAAAAGAAGTGCGGAAAGGGGATCACGTGTTGTGTGGAACACCACACCGGAAACGTTTCTCAACTGCATATATAGATATATCTGGTAGAAGGGTGCCTGGCTGCCAAAGTAACATCATAGACTTCAGGCGAAAGATCAAGCACTCTCAACTGTTGCAGCTCAATCTCCACGCATGTAATTGTAGATTGCGCGGGTTTGGGTGCAGCACTCCGCCCTATTGCTGCAGCAGGAGATCCTCCCGAAGGTATAGCCTAATTGAAGGAGCAATGCTCAGGAGATCTTGATACTATGCCCTACAAGCCCAATCTAGGGACACTAGAATGACTTGGGCTCGGTCCGTCCGAATCTTCTTGAGAACTTGGGCAGGAGTGATTAGGGAGAAAGGCGTACAGGAGCCATGCGCTCCACTTGAGATGAAATGCGTCTCCGAGCGAGAGAAACCTTGGAAACTCCATCATGCAGAAACCATGACATTGAAGGTTCTCGGCAGTGGCAAAAAGATGTAGCCAAGGCTCACCCCACTCTGGAAAAGAAGCGTGTCAAGATTTAGGTGCCATTTGTGGTCCGCCAGCAACTGCCGGCTGAGCTCATCTACCCTGGCACTCAAAGAGCCCACCAGGTGCTGAACAACCAGGAAAATGTCTTGTTGCTTCAGCAGGTCCAGATACGCAGAGCGTCTTGGCACAGGGTCTACGACCCCACTCTGCCCTGTTTGTTGCAATACCACATGGCAATTGATATGGAGCCAGGACTCCTCCAGAGACCAGAGTCCTCTGATCTCCACCTCCCTCAGATGGCCACCCCAACCCAGAAGTGACACATCTGTCACCACTGTGAGATCCAGGTGGATAAGAGAGAGGGATCTACAGTCGACCCAATTGCAGTTCGTTAGCTACCACAGCAGGTCATTTGCAGTTATCTCTGATATCTGGACTAGATCGGAGAGATTCCCCTGATGCTAGGATTTCAGATCCCGCTGCAGAGCCCACATGTACCAGCTGGGATGTTTTACCAGCAGGATGCAGGAGGAGAGGACATGAGCCCATCAGCCTCAGAGTCAGTCTCACCAAAATCCTGTTACAGGCTAAAAACATTGGTATCATAGCCTAAATATCCAGGATAAGCACTGTGTCCAGAATAGCTCAGATGAAAGGGAGCATCAGAGAGGGAGTCGGTGCGATTTCAGCATGTTGATTGGAAACCCCAGTGAATGCAAAATGTCTGCTGCAGTCTGAAGTGGGAGACGATGGCCTGTGGCATGCCCACCACTGGGATGCCTAACCTCTGCAGGTGTGCTGCAACCACTGTCATCCCCATGGAAAACACCAAAGGGCGCTGGTGAGGCCAAAAGGGAGCACAACGAGTTGATAATACTCGTGGCCCACTGTGAGCCACAGGTAACGGCTGTGGGAAGGCAGGGTGGGGATATGCAAGTGAGCCTCCTGCAGGCCCAACTCTATCAAGCAGTCTCTGGGGTTGAGGGCAGCCAGAAACTGAGCCAACGTGAACATTTTGAACTTCTCTCTCTTCATGTAGGAATTGAGAAGGCGTAGGTCTAAGGCGGAGGCCTATGCCCTTTTTCGGTACCAGAACGTAGTGGGAATAGCAACCACACCCTCTCTCTGCAACTGGCATCTTCTCAATAGCTCCATTAGCCAAGAAGGCTGAGTTTCGTAGCAGAGTAAAGCAAGATGGCTTCTGTTAGCTATTAGTGAGATGTGGCAAGGGTTGGGGTATGCCTACAAACAATAGGGTGTGGAAAAGAAAGGCTGGGTCCTATGAGGTGACATGATACAGTTGGTCAATCAAGGGATGCATAGGAGCCCGGGGCCCCAGGAGAGTGTCAAAAAGGTGCTTCATTGAGGGGCAGCAATGGTTGTGGGGTACCTGGCACCACCTGAAGCACCTCATTCAGGACACTTGTCTGGACCGCAACAGAGATAAGATGAAGGTCAAGTACATTTGCAGCCCTGCGCATCACTGTGGCAAACAATACGCTTTCCTAAATTCTGGCCCAGAGGGGAAAGCATGCCAGTGTCAGGGGAAGTGTCCAAGCCATTGGCATTTCCTAGCTCCTCATACCAGTTTTCCTCATCAGCCAGATCCTCCTCTAAAGAACCAAACACCTCCTCCTCATTGCCCCTGCGGGGATCATAGGGTGACGCTAATGGAACAAAGTCCAAGGTTTTGTATGGCCTGGAAGGCGCCGGGCTTCGCATCGAGTGGTTCTGGGGCTGCATTGGGGCAGTATCATGCTTGTCGTCAAGCAGCACAGGTGGTGCAATGGCAGGAACAGAGCCGGGGTAGCTGGTGGTACCCAAGGCAGCATCACCTTGGTTCCAGGGATGGATCCTGAGGGCATAGCTGGAATCAAGGGTGAACCCACCAGTGATAATTTAATCAGAGGCCCTCTCAGCTCCTTAGGGTCCAAAGGTACCTCAGGCACCCTAGAGGGAGTTGAGCCCCAAAGATGGCATGCCTGGTTTCATAGAACATCTGTAAATGGGCAGTCTTCACCCCAGCACCAGGAAACTCTGTGTACCACGGGGCGGGTCTTTATGCTGGCCAAGCAAGTGGAGGGCAGGGCCTTGAAGCACGAGGTCAAACAGGTGAAGCCGAAGAATGCTTCAACTTCTTCTTGTTGTGATTCTTGGACTCACACAATTTCGACAAGGAGGTCTTGGACCTCAAAGGCGACTGTCCACAGGGATGACTCCTGGAACGGCCTCAAGAGCATTCATGGGAACAAGATCAGGACTAGACTTCTTCTGCCATGCCGCCAGGAGCTTCATCGCCCACTTGTGAATCGCCTTCGGGTGCATTGACTTGTAGTCATTCCAGGCATTGGGGTCATGCTCCGACCCCAGGTACCAGAGACATTTGATGGTGACAATCCCCACTGGGCTTGAACACAGAGGGTTTTGTAGGGGATATGTCCCAAACACACTGAGAGCAAGTTAGAAAATTGAAACTTTGACAAAAAGTAAAAAAAGCTGGCCAAAAAGATGTCAGAGACAGCTCTCTGGATTTGCACTGTTTGCCGGGAAAGAAAGGGACTGATGTCTGCGTGCTGGGGCGGCACTTAAATAGGCACTACAATGTCACCTCCAATGTGGATGGCACTGACTCAAGCTGATGAATACCACCTACCAGTGCGCAGAGGTACTGCTCAAGATTTTCCAGATCCAATCTGACACAAAGGAAATATTCTAAGGTAAGGAATCTGTGTTTAGATGTTTCTATCAGGTATGGGTGTTTTTCTAGTATATTCCCATTCATCATGAGCAGGCTTGGTAGGAGTGTCCATGCGTATGTTCTGTGGAGTAAAATTTGTTTCCACTTTAAGGATGGGTCTAGCCATTTGACTGCTTGCTGTAAGTGTGCAACCATCTAATATAATGCTACATCGAGAAGGCTCATGCCATCTAGTTCACTGGGCCTTTTCGCAATTTCTATTTTCACTGTTCTGCATTACCTTGCCCTTCTCACTGACACAAGGAGCCAATTAACATCTTTGAACCCTTTTTATGAGAGCAACCTTTTATATAATTGAGAAAGGCAGTGTAACCCAAATTGCTGGAATAGTTTTGATATTTTCTAATTTGTAGGTTGTCCCGAGATTGTCTTTAATTACTCATCACTTGGAGGAGAAGCAGTACAGATCTTTTTGGATCCTTTACATGGACTAGCATGTCACTGGCATACATTGTCACCACATGGATGGTATCCCCTATTTTGATTCCCCAGGGTTATACTTTTTCGATGTCTGCTCACCAGCGATTGAAATGCCAGTATAAACAAAAGTGATGATAGTGTACAGTCCTGTTGCTTCTCTTTCCATACCTCCAAAGTAGAAATCTCCCAGAATCTTCCACTCCCTAACTTGTGTAAAGAGCATACTTGAGAATGTAAAGTTAGCATTAATATGAGCTTTAAGTGATTGACAATGAAAGGTGTTGAAAAATATATATTTTTTCAAGTTAAAGCACCTTGACAATATGTATGTACAGAGGATGTAGGTTTAATTGCTTACTCAATGGGGGGGGGGGGGATTGCAGCCCAACATGGTGGCTGCTCCTTAGGGAAGTTCTGACTCACTCAATATTTTTCACAGCCATCCGTTCACCATCCGCCATCACCCCAAAACATGTCTGACTTCTCTGACACCGCCCAACTTATTGTCAAGGCATGTGTGACAGAGCTGCAGGGGCTGCAGGGGGACAATGGAGTGGCCTGCATCACAAAGGTGACGGCACACCTTCACACACGTTCGGCTACAGGTTGACTTGGAGAAGAATCACCCAAGGAGCTCCTGAGGCACGGAAGGCCTGCCAGCACTGCCTTGCCCAAGCAGATACACTACGGAGATCAATGCAGCCAGGCAGGACTTACTACAAAGGCAGTGAGGCAGATGAGGAGCGATGGGGGGATGGGGTACCTGGCTACCAAAGAGGTAATGGGGGGCCAAGAACATCCTGCATGGGGCCCCAACCCCAAAGAGACTGTGGTGGCCACCTTTCCAGCAGGACACCACTGCAGCAAGAAGGCAGCAACAACCGTGAGGAGACAAGCCTCAAAGGATCTTCACCACCCCAGGCCTGAGAGAAAGTGGAGACCATTGAGAGGCACTAGTGACCCATATAGACAGTGTGCAATTCTGTGGCAATATGATGCTGGGGGCCCATCCCATGATTGAGATGGAGCAATGCAGAGGAAGAGCACATGTCACCACTGAGCCCCCCTGACCAACACTCAGCCAAGTAAATACCCGCCTGATTTCTTTCGCCCTTACCCCCACTCTCCCGGCAGGAACACAGCGGTTGAGGCCAACACAGATGTGCAGTCACGAGGGGCTGTAGGAACATTCTGGAATGCACGAGGATGCAGTGATGGGGAGACTATCATGCAGGATGCCAAGCTGCCCCGACTGGCTTAGCCACAGCCAAACGGCTTCCCATCATCTACGCATACCAGTGGCTCCACAGACCAAGATCAATGAGTGGTGCAGTATTGAACTTTGAAAAGCTGCAGGTCTGATGGGTGACATCAGGGAGGGCCCATGACTCTCCTTCCTTTTCCCCTGGAAAGATATCGACGCCACCACAACCACCCTAAAACATCAGACTGATCGCCTACAGAAAGACAACGTCCTTATGCAAGCCAGGCTGGTTAACATGGTTGGAATGTCCAGGTGTAACAATATCTGCATAGTGAGGGTACCTGAGAGAGCAGAGGGCCCTAGCAAAGGCCTATTTATGGAACAATTTATCCTCACTACTCTAAAGCCACAAGGTCTCTCCAAATTCTTCTCTGTTGAATGGGCGCATAGGGTACCTTGGACTCCAGACAGACCGAGAGCACCCCCACAGACAATAATTTCACATATCTTTAACCATAGGGACCAGGATATCATACTACAAAGACAACATTTTCTGGAGGTTAAGAAGGCTCTTGGTGCCAATGAATTGCAATACATGATGCTTTAGCCAGCCAAATTGTGAGTGGTCACTGAAGGCAAAACCTGGCACTTTACGACCACCAAGGAGGTTTGAGAGTGGCTGGAAGGGTCATGTCCAACCAATCGCAATTTTAGATGCAACGGTTTACCTGAAAAGTTAAGGGACCATGGACACAGATCAAGCAGCCAGAGCAACAATTTCTGTGCCAAAGGCGAATAGGAAAAACATCAGGAACACCCTGGATTAACCTTTGAACATGAGGACGGCTAAGTGCAGATATCACTTTGAGACTAATTATCTTATTGGGGAACTGTGATATGCACCCTGAGCAGGGTTACCATGGACATCCATGTGATAAGGATGAATTCAACAAACAATTTTGCCTAATTGATAAAACCCTCCCCCAGTTAAAAATGTCACAACTATGTTTGAAAGGGTGACACACACTCTGCAAGTTGCAGGGCAGTAAGCAGTTTTATGTCCACTGAGAAGGGTGACAGGGTGGGGGTGGGGCATTAATTAAAGGGATATGTTCAATGTTAATGTTGAAGGGCAGGCACAATTTAACACACAGCAATAAAACACAACACTCAGGGACATACAAGCAGGGAAGGGCACAACCGCTGACCTACATAGGAGACCTCAAAGATGAAAACACTAACAACAGCTTAAAAGTACTGTCCTGGAATGTAAACAGACTGGGTGACGGGCTAAATAGAGGACTGGTAATGCAATACCTTCATAGACACAGCCCTGACATTATCCTGCTCCAGCTGACACATCTCCTAAGTAACTCCTGTAAAGCTCTGTCTAGATGTGGTACAAAATGGCAACCCATGTGGGGTTCACCTCCGATTCCCGAAGAGTTGAAATGCTCCTTAAAAACAACACTCCATTCATTCCACACAAGACCTGGACTGACCCCCAATTAAATACGTTGCACAGATAGGCAAATGGGAGGGCTTAACTATCAACTTGTGATCAGTATACATCCCATTCAGACATCAAAAGATCACGCTCCCAAAATTAAGTGCACTCCTGTTACAGATGCCAGAAGGCATCTTGCTCATGGGTGGAGACTACAATGCAGTCATGGTGGAAGGGATAGATAAGCTTTCAGATTCGCACCTGACCACGATAGACACTACCCTGGCCTTCTTTAGGACACCACTGGGCATTGTAGACACATGGCGCCTCCGATACTCGGAAGAACGCCAATATACCCTCTTGTCGGGGCACATCACAGCTTCTCCCACTTGACTACATATTTACGCTACATGCTAATATGGCTAGAATCGCGGAGATTCATCTCTTGAATTGAATTGCGTTACTTATTTATAGAGTGCAGCTGTCACTCCTACAGGAGCATCCTGGCGCTATTGCGGGGCAAAAAGGTGAGAATGATCTACTTAGGGTGAGGGGATCCCTAGAGGTATTTCCAACTACTTGCCAGTGTGGCTGGATCTTGGGGGGGAATTCAGAGAGGAAGGCAGGTCTGCCACCCATCAGCGCTTGGCACCTGAAGGACCAAGCCCTCATGTCCAAATTGCGACAAACCACTGACACATATTTTGAACTGAATGAAGGGTAGGTACGATCAGACCTAACATTATGGGAAGTGTACAAGACAGTCCTCAGAGGTGAGCCGTACTCCCTGATTGTGGGGAAGAAAAAGGCCTCACAAGAGAGGATCAACTACCTAGACGGGAACATCATGGATCTAGAATTAAAGCAATCAATGACCAGACTGAGGGCAATACACATGACGATACACAAGACCGCACCTCAATCCTACAAATAACTCATGTCAAGTGGGAGACAAAAATCAACCCTGTTGACATAGCCGAGAAATTTGCCGGGTACTAGGAGGACCTGTACTCTGCTAGAGGATGACATGGGGTAACGGATATCAAAGCTTTCCTTAATGAGATTGAGGCCTCTAGACTGTTTGATGAGCACAGACAGTCACTAGACAGCAACTTCCAGCCCAGTGAGATATCCCACGCAATATGTGCTCAAAACTCCGGGAAAGCGATGGGACTCAACGGTATTCCCATCAAACTATATAAAGGGTTGGCGTACAAGTTAGAACCCTGACGCTTAAGATGTGATTGGAAACAAAATCATCTGCTCAGTTCCCAGAAGATTAGAGCCAATCCACAATAGTGGTCATACACAAAGCAGGGAAGCCCCCGGACAGATGCTGTTCATATAGGCTGATACCACTGCTCAATGGAGAAATCAAAATCCTTGCAAGCTACTGGCTAACAGACACAGTCAAGTCATTATATCCCTTATCCATCTAGACCACTCAGGCTTTATGCCAAAGAGAGGGATGAGACTTAGGGCCTCATTACAAGTCTGGCCGTCTTCAGACTGCCAGCCCCACAGTGACAGTCAGGACCCCGGCTGCTGTGGTAGTCCAACCGGAACATAAAGACCCTAGTTGTCAGACCACCAGGGTTCTGCCAGCACCGCCAGAATCCTTGATCCCGACGGCCTGGCGGTGGCAAAGATCGTAATCCACCAGGGAAAAAATGCATGCACCACTGCCCTGGCGGATTACAACCTCGTTCTCCACCACAGGAGGGGTCCTGCACTGCTAATGCACTTGGCATGGTCAGTGCAGGGGTCCTCCTGCCCAGCAACATCGCAATGTTACAGACAGTGAACATTGCGAGGGTGCTGATGCACCCTGTGGACTACAGCATTGCCGTGCACTGGCCTAGCGGGAAACTCCTATTAATTCCAGAGGAGTGGTCACCACAAAGGCTGCGACCACCCTGTCGGGAGTTTGGCAGACGAGCTTTCCCATCCGCCAAACTCCAAATGAGGCCCGTAATCTCCATTGACTTTCTGTAGTCATGGTGGGAGCAGGAGACGATAAAATATCCACCACGGTGCTGGCTTGGATACCACCATGGCCTTCGATACACTTGAATGGGACTACATGTTCAAAGTCTTAGAGAGGATAGGTCTTTATCTCAACTTTATAAGACGGATATGTCTCCTTTGTCAGGCCCTCTCGCCTGAGTCAGAGTGAATAGGGCGACGTCCCACATATTTTCCTTAAACCAAGGTGCCAGACTGGGCTGCCTGATATCGATGTTAATTATCACCAGGACTCTTGAGCTACTGGCAGCCAGGTTCAGGAAAGACACCCTCATATACGAAATTAGCTGGGGGGGGGGAACTCTGGGAAAAGCAATTTCCCCATTTGCTGACAGCATCCTCTTTTATATCAGTGACACACCTCTCACTATACGCAGACCAATGCAGATCTTACAGATCTTCAGAGAGTACCCGGGTTACACTATAAATTGGGGCAAGCCCCTAATGCTTCTGATCACAGGACCGAGACCCTGCCTGTGCTTAGACACACCTATGCCGATGACTGAAGATGGGTTTAAATACTTATGGATATATGTGATGAAGGATCATTAACTATTTTATTAGAAAAAATTGACCCCCATACTGGACTGTTTCGCCGCAGATGTACAACACTGGAAAACATTATCTCTCTCCCTCTTAGGTAGAGCAGCAATGTTCAAAACTATGACCCTATACAGAATGCTTTATGTTGTCCAGAACACCCCTAAGGAATTGTTCCTCAAAGACTGAGGCCTTGCTCAGACTCCTCCTTTGGGGCACCGAACCGCCATGCATCGCCTTACAGAAATTAATGCACGGAGTTTATGACGATGGGCTAGGCCTCCTTGTTATATAGAAATGCTATTGGGCAGTGCAATCGGCATTGATTAATGACTGGGCATTGGTAGCCTGGGATGACCTAGCTACCCGGCTGGAAAGATTGGCAGGGGCTGGGGAGGTATTTGGGGGCACTATACAGAGTAACAGCCTCACGATGGCTGCTACTCCACCAAGATAGTGAAACACATCTGGAGGGAGGCCACAATCTTTCTAGGGTGGAGGGGCAAGCTGACGGAAATGGCACCCCTATGGTTGAGCAACGTTCTTGCGAAAGTGGGGGAAATTACAAGGATTCTCAAAGTGTGATCTTATTTGTATATCTAAATTAGGGGACATTTGGAAAAATGATGACATGCTCTCATTCACTGACATGCAAGACCAGTACAAACTAAGCCACACCGAATTCTATAAGTATCTCCGGCTTAGGCACACACCTACAACACACATCCTTAGACAAACGATGCTCGACGACTCATCTACCCTAGAGGACTGAATACTGTCAGAGCCGCTCAGTAAGGGGGCGATTTCATTATTATAAAAACATTTGATTAATTCCTCCAGTGATATACTACAACAACTTAAGACGAAATAGGACTCTGAGATAGGAGACTTCAGGGATCGATAATGGGAGGGGCCACAGGTGCATTCAGAGAAGTTGCATTCAACACTGGGTTTTGACTAATTGAGCTGTATATTCTGCATCGCTCCTATTATTCGTGCACGGCACTACATTCCATCGGCAGATGTCTCACGAATATTTGCGTCAGGGAATGCAGGGAGGTGGGCACCTTCCTCCATGTTCTCTAGTCCTACCCTAAAATATAGAATTATTGGACAACATTGAGAGACACTATGAAAACTGTGTCAGGCTGCACTGTGCCTGATTTGGCAAAATGCTGTATATTAAATATTTGGGCAGATGACCCCCACCTAGATATAGTAATCTATGGATGTCTTTGGGCTTGGGAGTGGCAAAACGTAAAATAACCAGAAATTGGGGAGTGAGTCGGGTTCCAGACATGGCAGATAGGAGTAAAGATATGGACTGATTTATGCTGGCAGAAGAGACAATCTATTGAAGCAGAGGGTGCCCCAAAAAATAGGAAGGAATCTGGGCTCTTTGGCGGATGCATAGAAGGTTAACATGAAGATCACCTGAGTCACACTATGCTATTACCCTATGCTCTATGACCGAACAATACATAATGATGTCCATTGCCATTGTTTTTGAACACCTGTCTCAATATCCCTGCATTGATGATATTTACGTTGTATTGCCTTGAAACCTGCCCATTGGTTTTTGTTTTGTTATCGCCCTATTTCTGAAAAACAATACAAATATTATTTTAAAAATTGTGTACTCAATATACTGCCGGTGGAACTCTCTTCCTTTTTATTCAAAAACAAAGGAGAGTTTCAAAAGTGCACAAAAACCTTGGTATTAACCCATCTATTCCTTGCTATTGGTCTTTGGTTGATTCTCTTTAGCTCCAGCACATGAGACTACCACGGTGACATCCACAAGTTTGAGAAATACACAAAAGCTCAACTAAGTTGATTCTAGCAGAGATTTCCCAAGCAATCTGGATAAGACCAGTAAACCTTCATGTATCCATTGTCATGTGTGAAAGGGCTTTTGTATGATAACGATGAATGCCACGTCCAAAGTAGGCCTGATTGTATATAAACAAGATTGCATTTAAAAAATGTAGATTTAGACATGGGGACTAGAAAGCTGGATGAACTGCTTGAATGGTAATGATAACAAATGTGTGTCCATGAGTACCACGTTTTCAGTTTAGAAACTCGTGTTTTTCTGACATTTTTCAAACTAACAAATCAGAGAAGTAAATGTTCCATTTCTCCGGTGCTTTGTAACTACAGTTGCAAGAGATGAATACCCTGCAGAGGTCTTTCTGTGAATGGACAAGCACAAATGAGCATTAGTAGGACGTTCTTGATGCATGCATGTGTCTTTAATCCTGCAACTGAGAGATGCTAGGTGATGTTCTCTTCACATCTGCATAATAAACGCATCTTAACTTCAAACATCCGTTTTCCTCTTTTGGGTACAAAACAATTAACTTCTGTATGGCTATGCAAAGAGGCACTGCTTGCACAGTTTAGTACCAAAGCAGAATCTGAACCTGAGTGACCCCTCCTTGCTCCATAAGACATCATTAGCAATAAAGGTATATCAGGTACCAGTGCAGGGGAAGAGTCAGGCACATGAAAAAGTTGCTGAGTGGAAATGCTGAAGGGCTGAATTCTGACCCAATGGCATCATAAGGTATGGCATGGCATAGTAAAGCGTAGTAATTTTATACAGCCATTTAGCTTGGATAGCTGAAACGATAATGGATACATTGGGTAGGGGACAGACTAATAGGCTAGGGAAGTGTGATGAAATATAATTGGAGCTTTCTTGACCTTCGCAATACCTTGCATATTATCTGCTAAGTTTTTTCATAATAATGGTGATCATTCAGATACACTCTTTATGTAGACAAGCACTCCATAGTAAATAACCAAATAATTAAGAAATACCACTCAATGTGTGTGCGTATTGAATGGGTGCAAGGGAAGATATATATTTTAACGTCACCTTCAGATAAGAGATCCTTTGGTAGGTTTGTCTGAGTTCCAATACTCTCCGCCTGACAGAACATAACTCTCTAGAGGAAGAGTTTGAAACTCCTGCCAGTTCTCCTTTTCTCCAAAAATGGAATATATTAGGTGTGACCCCAGTATTAATAGGGTGAACACAACAGTATTGTACATGCTATTGGCTTTGCTAAGAGGTAAAATCTCACTTTTCCAACCTTTCATGTAGATAAGGTAATGTCCCATTTCAGACTCAAGAGCCCAAAGCAGGCAAACTCACACCCCTGACTGTTTTCCTGGACTTTCTATTATTAATAATTGTTCTCTGAAATAATCTGTCTGCTGCCCTTCACAAGGCAAATGTGATAACCAGGGAACAATGATATGTGACTGAGTGCCCCTCATCCCATCTGACCGTCCAGCAGCAATGCCCCACATAGAGCTCTCATTTCCATGTAGTTCACAGAGGATCTGAAATCCAGTGCTGCTATTTTTCCAAAAGGCTCAGAGGGAGGTCACATAAGGGGACTTTACTTTCTTTCATGCTGCATTCATGACACAACATAGAGGGTCGTCCTTAGGCTAACTTGACATTGTATAGCAGCCTTTTCGAATCTCACACACAGCACACGTGGGAGGGAATGCAGCAAGCTTGTACAGCACACCGAACGTCAAGAAGCAAATGTGTACCAACGAAGAAATACGATCAGGAATGTTTAGTAAAGAACACATTGAACAAACAAGAATGAGGCAATTAGATCACATCTTTATCTAGTTATCAGGAGACAGACTGACTCAAGAAGCTATCTGCTTTGGTACTCACTCGGGAAATAATTTATTTTGACTTAGTTTTAAATTATTGGCCACCCAGATGTGCTAGAAGTGTTATTAAGCATCTTAACATTTAACAGTATTATTTTTTTTATGCAGTACATAGTGCAAATTAAATTGAATCTAGGTTGTGTTACACTTCGTATGCCGGCCTGTGCCATGCCAGAATTTGTAATAATGCTCTGATCCCAAAAGTTTAGAGTTTAAAAAACGCTGTGTGAATTATGTAGGTTAGTCTGTAGTATGTGAAGTTTTGTGAGGCAGTTGAGACTGAAGAGCGCAGAAAGAAGCTATATCTGTCTACAACATAGGTAATCGCAAACATGTTCTCAGTGGCCAAAAGGGTATTATGGGTTGTGACTAAGGGCTACGTTGATGCTGGTGGGCTCTTTGGGGCAGAAGAAAATGTGAATGGGGGAATATGAGCCAAGAAGCAAATTTCTAGAGTTTTACTCCACACCATCCCTTCTAAGTGAGGACCCTCGCATCTTCATGTTATATTGATTTGACCAGACACTGAGTTTAGCAAGTGTGATTAGTCCGCCATACTGCAACTCAGTTCCAGTCCCTCTATCGGCACCTAGAGGTGGCTTTGACGGCTCACAATCATTTCACGTAGAAAATCAGGTGTACAAAGGGAGTACCTTGGTTATTGGAATTTAAATAGCATTGGGGCACCAATGCTAAACAACAGTTTCCACCACAATTGCTGCCCATTAAGGACCTATTGCCCTACAATCCAAAGAAAATGCCTTCATTTGCAACCTGTTATTCTAAAACCCTGAGGGGTGTACAAATAGGCTCCAATAAGTTAGTGGACTTTTTTTTCTTTAAAAAAAAAAAAACGTTAAAGGACCTGCAAAAAGGCGGATAATTTACTGAAACTTATTCCAACCCCACCACAAGTTATAGTCCAGTTGGTTGGTTTTAAACATGGCTGTTGGAGATTTGACATCTCATGTAAACTGAACCACTTTGTAAATATGTGCTGGCAGTAACCACTGTATTAAAAGTCTGAAGATGTCCACGAGCTGTCATTTCCCTGTAGAAGGCAGTCCATGTAGCTCATCCTCGGCTTCAACATCGGAACCTGGTGGTGCAGTGAGTAAACTGAAAACAGTGAACCAGAAGACTTGGGTTTTAATCCCAGCTTTCTCATTTTACCACATTGTGTGTTCTTCTGTAATCACTTTTAGAATGTGTTCTTCTGCTACTGAAATATTGGAAATGCTTAATATCGGGGTAATCATTAGTTGCACAGGGATGACAAGAAAACTGGATTACAACAGAACATACATTGTTTACTAGCTGCAGGAATTACAGCACCCACTCTGATGGGCTAGTCCCAGCAGTAACAGGCCTTGAACAAGCTGTGCAGCTTTGCATTATTAGTTCTCCAACTTGACCAATGTTTGACATTTGTCCGTTAATATGGCCTCACGTGAGAACTTCAAAGCACCTCTTCTACAGGAAACGAGCACCAGTCACATTTTTCCAAAACAGGCTCCCAGCAAGCTTTTTTGCTATACACAGTGCACCACTGCGTTTTGCCAAGTTTTGTGCTATAGAAATGCCAATTCGAAGTACATAAATCTATGGTTAATTTGAGGATAGTTGGTAGATAATGGTGACTGACCTTCCACTGTCTGTGGTTAATGAAACCAAATATCACCCTTTAGTTGGCAAGAAGCCTCTGAGAGTTGAACACTTGCTGGTGATGAATGCAGTGATCAGAAGGTCATAAGGTTGCATTCCAGAAAACTAGACTTGCCTTCCATTCTTCCAAGATCAGTAATTTGAGTTGATTTATAGCAACACCTATTATTTATCAAGTGCTGTTTAACACATATGTATTAGCGTTACTATTTCATCTATAATTCTGCAAATGCTCTGAAATTAAGAACACTACAGAACTGTGTGGCGGCATTTTCACACTTCCAACACATGCTTGGTGGTGGAAACGAGACTTCTGAAATGACAACGTTGTATTGTCATTTTTACAGACAGTAAAACCTGCCCTCTGAATTGGCCACTATATGGAATAGACTACTATTAACGTTGTAGGCCAGTCCCCTGCTGGTGCATCACTGCTTCTCTGTAGTGATCACATTCTGCACTAGCATCTCTAAAGTGAGACGCCGCTACATAGGTGTTGGGCAGGGCATTCAGTTGGCAGGCTACTTTAGGTGGTGCAAGCTTCTTCATCATTTCTATCTTATAATACCACCTCTGTGCAAATCTCCTTCACAGTCTGAGGCGCCTCGTGGCAGGGCTCCCGGAAGTTTTTGACAGAATGACTGGCTAGATGTCAGCTGGGCAAACACCGGGGAGTCATATGTAAAGGGATGAAGGGCGGCAAGTGGCCCGCGGGCCGTACATTAATCATGCTCAGGGCCACTGGAATTATGCAATTGTCTGGCCGAGGTATTTTTTGTATAATTATGGGTCTGCAACATAATACATAATCTGCAGATTTTAACAAAAACAAATTTCTAGCACAAATGGTTCAAAAGTTACTAAAAATGCAGCAACGTGTGTTGCCGTGCAGGGAAAGCCCCTTTGCTAAGGTTGAGTGGTCACTTTTCAGTTGCTTATTGCTTTTTTGGGGTGTTAAACTGGTCCTGAGGTGCAACCTGTGCCCAGACATGTGAACACGTGTAAGAACGATAAAATAATCAAGCAATGCTATCAGAAAATGGGCATAATTTGCCTTTCCTTGCTGCTTAATTTGGTCATAGTTCCAATGGCCCTGATTGTGCCTGATCTACCGCAAACATACAGATGCATTGCCCCATCCTGTAGTCGCTATTGTCATTGTTTTCTGTGTATAACTTTGCAGCGCTGCACCTTACAACAATAGCTCTGAACTGTTCTTGCATCTTACCACTCCTCGGGACAGCTCCGCAACTCAACTCACCTGCACAAGCTGCAAAAGAAGACATGAAATAAATGTTCCGACTTAGACCCATCACTATTTTCACAGACGTTTTATTCAAAATAACGATTTTGTTTATAAACTTTACCACAATGCATAATTAACTGAAACTACGTTTTTAAAAAATGCTCCGGAGAAGTGCTCATCAGAATTGGGCCGAATGACTTTAAAAGGCCATAGAATGAATGATGTCACAATAGATCTCAAAACCTAAGCAGACGTCATTAAACAAAGGAACATTTGGGAATTCCTATTGATGGTGATTTTTAGTGATGCAGGAATGCGTGAAGACAACTCTTTCTTTCTAAACATTGGGTAGCTCCTTTAAATAACACCAGAACAAAATATATAAAAATTTCTATATAGATCCATTTCTAGACATGCACAGTAAATGCAACATACGCAAATGGGCATGGCGACTATAGACTGGGGATTGGCATGTGCAGAAGTGAGATGTGATGGGATTTTCTCCGGTTAAAACATCAACAATTTTTTGGGTGGATCGAGCAGACTTTCGACCATTACGTAACCAGCTACCAAATGTGGTGCATCGCTTTCTTAGTAATATTCATTAGTCTTCCCGCGCTGGAGCAGTATGGTGTATAGTGTAAAAAAAAAAAACACAAAAGGGCCCATCATTCCCTTCAGAGACGACTGATTGAGAATAACAATTTTTTTCATTAATTTTACCACCATTTATAAAAAATTAAAACTCAATTTCAGAAAATGACATGGAGATGTACATATCAGGATTGGGAAGAATGTCAGTAAATAATTAGACAACAAAAGATATCACAAATCCTAAAAATGTAACAGATATTGCGATAAGTACAGTAAATCACACAATATGCATAAAGGCAAGACAATTACAGACCATTAACATGTGCAGACATGCAGCATGATGGGATTGTGTGGGGGTTCTGCCTGGGTAAAATAGCAACAATTTTTCTGTGGGATTCACAGTGGACTTCAGACCATTCCTCAACAAGGTAGAAAAGTTGTTCCTTTCACTAGGCATGATAATCTATGTTAGCCTTCCAACGCTGCAGCGATACGGTGTGTACATGTACAGACAAGAAAGCAAAGGATAAGTGACATTGGATATAATGGGGGTATATATATTGTTCCAGCACAAAGTACAACAAAGACGTCGTAGCTAAGAATTAAAATGGGAACGGGGCAGAAGACACAAAAAAAGTCTTCAAAGTGCTGTGTTTGTCCTTTCCCGCACAAGAGGTTCATGCACAAGGCATGCAGAGATGGAGCTAGAGTTGGGCCTCGTTGTGCAGGGAGTTGCGAGAACACTGGTCACAGTCGGTAGAGCATAGATCTCTGGCCTCTTCCTCCAGCTACAGGGCAATGAGGAGGTGAAACAGATGCAGATTGAGAGTTGTCATGCCTCACCTCCACCATCCTGACTGGCTGAATTGGGTGTGAGACTACTCAGTGAGATCATCCTGGCCTCTGGATCATCTCTTTTCCAGTTGTCTTGGGACAGCCCACAAGTAGTGTCAGGCACAGACATAAAATGTTCACTGACAGCAGTGACACAGCAAGAAAGACAGACACATTGGTAGCACACCCTCTGCACAATCATCCTATAACTGCTCTTTACATCTCTGGAGCCCCTCTTTCACCCATTGGCGATTTGTAACTTGTCAGGTGTTTCTTCCCTTTCTGCTTCATTCCCATGTTTTGCTGTAGTATTTGGCTCATCCTTAAATGTTGCTTGCAAGTCCGATTTCTGCTGTGAGAGGCTCACTCTGTTAATCGTATTTGACTATCTCTTGGTGACCAGAATTGCCCATCAGTCACCCCTGGGCTGCCTGCAGCCATCTAAACAAGAAGGTAGCAGAGTCGGTGGCAGTCAAAGTGCTGCAAAAAGTTGGTGAAGTAGGCCAGGTGCTTAGGAGTTTGGAATTTGGCAAGTATCAGGGGCGAGTTTAAGGTTGGAGACAATCAAGTCTAGAGGTGCGCTGTACCCTGGACTGTGGGCCAACCTGTTGGAGCTCTTCTCTTCTCTTTCTGCTTCTTTATCCTTGCTCCACTGTGCTCTTCCGGATCCTAGACTAGATGTTCTCCATTACCAGCTTGGCTTATATGAGTCAATAAGCAAAACTCACAAGACCACGTGGTGTTCTATCCTACCCCGGAGGGCCGACCTGGCCATAGCAGGCATTGAGCACATCCCCAGGAGCCTAGAAGGGTGGGGAACGTTTGCAGCGGTGAAGGATGGTTTTGTTACTAGGGTTTTGTTTTGCAGTGGTGCTCCAATATCGGCCTCCAGTAACAAAAGCAGCAGTGCTCCACACTTGCAGTCCCTCCTGTCCTCTCCTGACTGGTGGAAAGGACATCCATGATGATTTTTTTCCACTGTACTTTAGTTCTTAATTTGTAAGAGAAAGAGTGCTGAAGCCCAAAGCCTTACTCAGAAGCCAACGGCCGATGCAATTAAAAGTCGACATGCTGAATAGCATGGCTGTGTAGCCCTGAATGCACCCCAAGCCTCTTTAATCCAGTTCCAGGCACTCCCTCCACCTTTATCTCACTCCTGTAGGTCCCTGCTTTCTCCCTTCATGCCGCTTTTCCATCTGTTTGTGTATGTTTTCCTTCTTTTGCTCTCAGAAAATGTCAGATCAAGCAAAAAAGGTGAAGGTACTCAAAAATAAGTGCCGGTGGCCCCCACAGGCACCCACCTGCTCAAATTCTGCACTGCTGAACCTTTTTGTAAAAAAAACTTGAAACCTTCATTGATCGGCTATGCATGTCCTTGCATTGTATAATCGTCTCCCAGAACTTACACAGGCCCTTTAACCTAAGAAAAAATGCGTACATGGCCTGAAGTCATTTTAACTGCTGTAAACGGTACACATTTCCAAATATTTTATATATGATGAGAGCAACTCTAGCTACCTGCGTGGTGTGGGTTGTCTCCAACTTGTCGGGGGTATGCCACGAAGATGGAAAACCACCCAGTTCTGCAAAGTGCTTTGCAGAGTGAAGCTCACAAAGTTAAGAAAAAAGTTTTTAAAATGGCAGCTTTAGTGACTCCACAAAGGGCCTCTCAGGCCAGCGGATGGACTGGTTCCAACTGTTCTTGGCCTGAGCCCTTTTCACACCCCTGAAAAATCATGAGTCCCATCACCCCTGCGGTCCCAGTGACCTCAGTATCCCGTCCACTACTCAGCCCTTCTCTGCGCTGGTGCCTCCACTTCCCTGATTTCTGCCCCCCACACTGTCTCCTGGCCCTCCACAGTATCTCTTACCTAGTGATAACAGGGAGGGCAGGAGATTGCTATGGTTTCCTGATCCAGGATGACCCACCTCGAGACATCCTGTAGAAAATCATCATTGTGGTCATCATCATCAAAGTGGTTTAAGCTTTTATCGACATTGTCAGGTAACTAGGCCTGCCTTTACCTAAGCAAAAATTCCCAACTATGCAGACGAAGTAGAATTTTTGTGCGGCCCTTAGGACACCAGCCTCGTAATCAATGAGTGTAAATCTCAGAATGGACCCTTAAATGGTCACAGCTCAAGAGATATGATGCATCACATCTCAGTTTCTCCCAAGGCAGGAGAGCCATTGCCCAGTGCATTTGTTAGGTCTGGTGTTAGCAATGACAGTTTGATTTTACTAAAATGATAAATGGGTTCTATTTTTAGGGGCTTTCAGCCAGCCCCTTGTACCCATTGATCTGTGGTAGAGTCAATCACAGTTTTATTCTGCCTTCTACAGCATATACTTTAGGACAGTGGACCAGTCCAATCCAGCCACTGACAAAGTGCAAGGAGAGTGACTGCATTCTGCTGTTCCACAAGGACCGCATCTGCATACATAGACGTTTCCTTCAGTGCCAGGGACTGCAATGGCAACGTATGCTTTTTGAGACCAACACATTTTTTTGCTTTTAACCAATCTATTTGTTTTTATATTCACGAGGGTGCATCGCCTTCCCCAACATAGTCTTACATTAACAATGCTAAAACAAGCAATGACAAAGCCAAAAGTCTGGCAGCTAAGGGCAGACCAGTTGGCTTTGTCAACGCTTGTTCCTTTTGTATTCTGATACTTGTGGTTTTGCTGTTGAGCGTTACAAATGGAGGACAATAAGTATCAGAATAGAAAGAACATAACAGGAATGGAGAGTTATTGATAACTAATACAGATAATACCACATAAGATATCTGTTTGTGGCCCACGCTCCACTCCTACGTCCTCCCCGTGGTACTGTCATAACACAACAAGCAACGGGATGACGTCAATGTAACTGCAGAAGTGCAACCAACGTACAATAAAAAGCACCATTTAAAGTCGGCCCTGAAGAAAACATAAACGCAAAATAGTTTCCGTGAATTCTGTAATATCTTTCAAGAGAAATAGATATTTTAGGTTTGTGAAAGCCCCTGCGACTAGCTCATATTGTGATAGCGAATAGTGCCACTTTGGTCGGGAAAAATGCCTTAGCATCAGCCCGAGGAAACAATAAAGTGCTCGTTAACATCTAAATATAGGCCTCAGAAGAGCGGAGTGTAATATAAAATGGCTGAGTAGACATTATACACAATATTTGATGGCTGTCTGCCAAAAAAGTCCTGTTTTTCACACGAGGGACTTTAGAAGTCTCAAAGACTTTGGGGGCTATTCAAAAAAGTAAACTTACACAAGCCTTATTCACAAACTGTACTTTTGTAGTATCTGAAGTAGTGCTACAGTAGAACTACTTACTACAAAATTATATTCACAAACCTACAGGTGGAAATCTTCACCTCTGCTATATTTTCTATGGGGATGTCCTCAGACACGTTAGTACTAAGTAATACACTAACCAGGAAAAGTAGCTGAAAAGTGAACAATATCTTGTACTAAATGGGGGGTTTAGTGATGAGTTAGGAGAGGGCTAAGCAGTGGCGTAGCGTGGGTTGTCAGCACCCGGGGCAAGGCAAGTAATTTGCGCCCCCTAAGAGCTGCGAGTGCGAGCGCGCTCCCCCCCCAGATGTTGCGCCCAGTGCGGCCGGCCCCCCCTGCACTCGCCACGCTACGCCACTGGGGCTAAGGGCAGTTACAGAGGGACAGACAACCACCCACAAAAGAGTAAGACCATTGCTATTCGTAAACTGCACTTCCAAATACAGTTACACAGCCACAAAGAACCCAAAGCAGTAGTAAAACTGAAAAAGGCCGGAGCTACCCATGGCTAGCACAGCAGTGTTCCTTCATGCCAGCGGCAGGCATTGTGCAGCTTGTTGTTGACTTCATTCCACCCGAGAAGTGACTCAGCTGAGCCATTATTGTCACAACTTCAGATGCAGATCCGGAGCCCCACTTTTTTTTCTTTGTCATTTGACAAACGTTTTGACAAGATCTATTTTTCAAAAAATAAAAACCAGTGTGCATGGGAACTATATTTCCTCCGAAGTCTACAGGACCTAAACCATTCATAGACTGCTACAAACAGATGTCTGTGACAGACCTGCACGATGTTTGTAGCACGAGTGCAAGTCATGTGTGGAGTGCGCTCTCATGAATCCAAAGGTGACATGGGATCATGAAGGGAAGCTGTATGTTGTTGAACACCGGAAGAAACCTCGCAGGTCTCGCTCCCGCTCGAAGTCGAGAATTTAGAGTCGCTCACAAGAGAATTCCTTCGACAGCTCATTGTTGCAGTTGAAGTCTTTGGGTAAGGCCAGGTCTAAAACGAAGAGGAAGAACGAGAAAGCCAAGCAGAGGAAACACGAGAAAGCCAAGCAAGACTTATCCCCCCATTGCGTCATTCTCTGTCTCCAGAGAAGTCACAAGGGCATCAGGGTGCCACCTGGGGTTGTATGTCTCTACATCACAGCCATTGCCATGCATTCCTTTACACATATAATGTAACGTGCTGACCTTTACAACATGTTGCATTGCATCATGGGACTTTACCACACATGTTTTGTGGTACCTATCTATCTATCTATCTATCCCTGCTAACTACAGTACATGTTATATATAGTCCGTTTTTTGTTTTTTAGGTGAATGGTAGGCACTAAAATATAAACAGAAATTGACGAAGCGTTTGTCACTCATGAACAAGGAAATTGATTTTCCGAAACGTGTAGAGTGGTGTGTGTGTCATTAAAGATCCACTGCAACAATCGACATTGTGACTGGGACTTCTTTTCTTAAACCAGTGGATAATTGACGTGTGGAGTAAGAGGAATTTGTGTGGAATTTATAGGGGATTGCTACCCCGTCCCGGTCTGCCGCGTTGGGCGAAAGGATTACAGCAGCCTTTTTTGACAGAACATATATATATATATATATATATATATACACATATATATATATATACATATATATATATATATATATATATATATATATATATATATATATATATATATATGTATATATATATGCAGCACGCCAGGAGCCAAAAATACAAAGTTTATTTCTGCATAGCTGAGAAGCACAGAAAAACACTGATGCATTTTGACCAGACAGTCTTTGTAACAGCTAGCAAAGCCCTTTTACAGTGTCTATTTGTATATTAAATAAATACGCCTATAGATGCTTGGTTGTATAAACAAATGTGTGTGTGTATGTGTGTGTGAACATAATCATCAAAAACTTTATTCGGTCCCAATTGGACCATAAAAGTACAAAAAGACATCAACAGTTTCATGGAAATTTAAAATCTGAATACAAAAAGCAAAACATTAAAATCAGAATAAAAACAGACATTGTGCATAGTAATCAATAAAATAAGGCGTCCATGTATTTCATAACCAAGCAGGCTTACAAGTTGTTTCCCACCCTAAAAACACAATCAAAAAAGGAAAACAAGTCACTTTGACATAACAATACGCAACAGTACAGTTTCTAAAAAAGGGAACCAAGGAATTAATATATAATAAAAATAAAAAGGAGCATAAATACAGCTGTCTCACTCCTCTGATTACCCCAGTTGATTCCGTACGATCACCAGAAGGAGTGTAGCACACCTTAGTGGTTGTGCCAGTATGTAGGCATTGCACTAATTCCACGAGAGAGCGATCAATCCCTGCCTGATCCATTAAATCCCATAAAGTTTCCCAAACCACTAGGTCAAAAGCACAGGAGAGGTCCATGAATGTCTTATGAAGTGCACCTCTCCTGGCTTTGACATACTTCCCCCCCAAATGAGGGTCAGCTTTAATACCTGCTCCACTGCCCCCAATTTTGATCTAAAACCATATTGTAACAGCAAAAAGAAGGCAGGGGATTTGGCCCAAGTCTCTAGCTTGTCTAAAATAACCTGCCCAAGGATCTTCACTGTGGAGTCTAATGAGGAGATCGAACGATAACATGTAGGCAGGCTCCAATCAACTTTTTTTTTTTAAATGGGGACCATAATAGCTTCTTCCAGGAGTCCTCCAAGTTGCCTTTAACAGCTGCCCTGAGGACATTAGTTAGTAGTGGGGGCCAAAAGTCAATGTTATGTTTATATAAGTCAATTGGGACCCCATGTGGACCTGGGGATTTGCCTCTAGCTGCACTCCGAATCCCATTAACGACGTCAGTATAGTTAATAAGATCAGCAAGCCATTAATCACTAACCGTATTAAATGAGGAAACTGAGGCTTCCCTCTGGGTTACTGAAGCTTCCCCAGAATTAAAAATAACAGAGTAATGGTCAAACCACTGCTAGCTACTAATTTGACACTCAAGGCTGGAAGACAAATTGTCAGTAAACAATTAACAGTCTCCCAGAGGAGTTCACTATCATTTAACTTCGCAGCTCCAGCTAGATCCTCCCAGGCCTTTATCCTCAACTCGTTTTTTCTTTTTAATACAGCTTCTGTATAGATCCTTCTGGTGTTCTTTATGGCCTCTACATTATGGGGCGTAGAGGCGATGGCTATTTTTAGGCCGCCGCCGTGCACTCATGATTAAACCAAGATTTTGTTGAACCTTCTCTTGTCTGCATTGTAGAGGTTAATTGACTTGCCACTGCCCTACTAATATTACTAAAACTCCAAAGAACATCATCAGGCGGCCTATCTAGAGATAGACAAGAAGTAAAATTGTCCCTCCCATCTTTAATTAAAATATTAAGGAAGGCTTCTGGATTTACGCTATTCCACTTCAGGCGAACCCCCTTATTTGCCTTATATGCAATAGGTAAGCAAGAGGCTTTTGGCAAAGCTGTATGATATTTACCAAGCAAACAAATGTGAATGGGATTATGGTCACTAAATGGTAGCCAGTGCACTTTAAAAAGCCCCACACTATGTGCCAGAATAGAGGATATTAGAACAAAATCAACTGTGCTCCCACTGACTCTCCCCATAAAAGTAGGGGGCCTGCTATCATTATAATACAATATGTCCAAGGTGTCAACTAGGCTGTGGGACATAATCAGCTTATTAATGGCCTCACCATCTGCAGAGTGGAAAAAATGTCCATTTACCTCCCCCTGCGAATCATAAAATCCACAAATGTGTTCCCTACTAAACCGGCATTTTGTAATATTAAAATCACTTGCCCATATTAATGGGACAAAAGATTTCTCTTGACCATTATAGAATACTGCCAGAATACTGCCAGTGCCTTCTCCAAATGCTCAACAATTGCAGCTGTTTTTAAGGCAAAATCTTTATAATAAAAATTAATTAAAATCAGATTAATCTCTTTAGCCTTTTGCAGATGTTGAACTTGAAAGTTAGGGGAAGAAGCTGTCTCCTAAAGAAGAAAATTGCTATGCCCCCCTTTCCTCTTCCTGATGATGAAGGAAGTGCGGGAGAGCAATAAGCTATATACCCATTTAATATAACAGGGTTGGAAGCCCATGTTTCCTGGCAACAAATAATATCAAAATCAGTAATATAATTCAGCCAGTCTTCATTAGAAAGTTTATCACAAACCCCTGACACATTCCAAGATAAGAACTGCAGACCCCAGGTACTATCACTGCCACTTTAATCAGAATTAGAAACTGAAGATGGCTTATCTGGGACAGGACAAGGCACGAAAGCTTCAAGGGAGGTCACTGGTAACAGAGCCACATCCCCCACAGTCACTGGGCTTTGAAGGAATATAGCATCAATTAATGTCTGGCAGATCTGATAATGCTTCAAAACTATTAGGATGAGCACATAAAGCTGGCGCGGGGTGCCTAGAGATATGCCTGTTGTGCTTGTGAGGTCTAATGGGGCACCTCAAATGGGGGTGGGTAAAAAAAAACCTAAAGGTCTAACCATTATTCCACTGAGTTTTCTATTTAAACAACTCAGGTGAGACAGCAAAAAGTGAACCCATGTAACATCCTTAAAATTTAACACGGCACAATTCCCCTCAATTAGCTTTGTCGTAGGGCCAACCCAGCTGACTCTGCACGCCATAATAAGATTATCAATCACTGATTGATGGCAATTAGCTTTCTCTTTCCACCAGTTTGCAGCTTTATTAATCAAACTTCTAGTAGCCTCTAGGGAATCGGCCAACTGGGCTGGAACACCGGCTAGTATCAAGGTATAAGGGGTACTTTTGGGAGGCAAATGCAACGGTGGAAGAACTCTCTCCCCCTGAGGATGAGGTAAGAATCATTCAAACTAGACTTTACCCCATTCATATCAGTTAAACAATTTGAATGGGCATTCTGCGAAATGGGGCAGACCCTGCCCTGTTGTTTGGATCAGTATTGGGGAATCGGGTATTAGCCGGGTGGACAGTGGAGGCTATGACAGCAGATGATTGGGAATCTGGGGTCTCTTGGCCCTCCCATGTATTAACATGGGGATTGATAGGGCACTGACCATTTCTCTCTGTCAACTGTGCCCAAACATGTTTATTTGGTGCTGTTGTGTAGCTATTTTAGTTGTAGCTCCATGCATGATGTTTTAGCACACTAGGCCTGCCGCTGTGCACTTTGACCGAGATATATTTCATTCAGCTTTGTTTATTATTTTAACTATAGCCACATTTGCGGTCTTGTTTATTTCTCTCTATCTAGCTGTTCTTTGCCTAGGCCAGCACTGCATTCTTAAACAAGACATTTCTTTTACTCTGTGCTTTTCTCAAGGCTGCAGTAAGATAGGTTGCCGGTAAATGTGGTAATGCCTTGTCTCTGGTATTCATAGAAACATACACATCCTTACGTAGGGACATTTTCTTAGAACATCAGCTGTTATATTATAAAAAACACTTCACTGTCCCGTACAAGTTAGAGGGAGATTCCAGCAAGAAGACCACAACTGTATGCTGATTGCTGAATGCTTCACTACAGCTGCTTATGCAGACTTCAGGCCTCTTGCTCAGGTATGAGGGATGATGTCTTCCCAGGTGAACCTGAAGGGCAGAACTAGAGCTTAACATGCTGTGCTCTAATATAGCCTAAATAGGAATTATTTTAATGACTCTAGTGACTACATGGTAGCGTTATTTTTAAGCTTTACTCTCCTTGTCACAATTTTAATCCTGCCATGCTTCATCGTCCTGGTTATTGCAGTGCATGCTTTATTATCTAAGATGCAGTTGCTTCACTAAAACCTTATTGAAACATATACTGCCTCTGGTTGTCCTTGTATATGTGAGACTGATGTAATTGAGAGAAATGGATGAGATCTGAGTGACCACGATTCCCCCGAGAAGTCAATTGGGTAATGCGCTCAGCTGCCCAATCATCCCTGCTCATGGGTGAAGATGAGGCTCTGCTAGTTAGCCGGAGCAAAAAACCCAGATTAGGCCAACATGTGTCACCTCTAGTGGGTTCAGACTCAGTCCCCCACACTGCAGGCGATTCTGCTGCTCAAATCCAGTAGTCTCATTAGAATAATGAGAGTCTACGCGATAGTGCATTAATCAATTGGTTCTGTAGTTTCTCAATTTTCCCTAAATGGGCTGATATTGGAGCCAGAGTGTCAGTAATCAGCTTACCATTATCTGAAATAAGGTTCTCTTGTGAAAATACCACCCTCCCCCTCAACCTACTGGCAAATCCCCAACGGTTTATCCATCTTGGGGCTTAGGCTGTTCTTATGGGTGGCAACCTTCTGCTTCTTAGATCTAGTGATGATCTCTGATCTTTTCCTTTTTACAGGAATTATCCTATCTTTTGTTTAGGGCATCGATCCACCTTCAATAACATGTGACCGGATTCTGACACGTTATCACTAACTATCGAGGAATTCTCACCCACAATTGCTGGCAACGTTGAAGCTATCAATGGGGAAGCCAACCAGTATCTCCCACCAGGGGGTCTGATGCCTGCAACAAACCTGGGACTAATGCTGGGGTTGGAGTTAAGGCTGGATCACCAGAAGGCGATAAAGGTAGTGAAAGCCTTCTCTCAGCCAATTCAATCCCCTTGGTAAGTACACCCACAGCCCTTTGTAGGAAACCATCTAATGCAGAATTAGTGGGAGGTAGGGCTGATGCAATGTTAGGCCTACCCCTGGTTGGTTATATTAATAAGGGGCCTCCCCGGACAGAGAGCCCCAACATACAACAGCAGAGATCACAATGCCCTCTCAGTGGGCCTGCAGCACACTATAATCAAATAACAAGCTGCTTGGTCACCCAAGGATCCAAGACTCAAACCAGCTTCCACTAAACATGAAATGGCCTGGAAGACTGGCCTAGACCAGCCTCATCCAGCCACGGATGGGTGCAGATGGGCCTTCTCTTGGCCCGGTCTTCGCCCGGGCACATGCCCAGGCGCCCCTCGCGCGTGTTCCATGCTGCAGGTGAGCGTACTGGATTTTATGCACCTCCTGGCACTTAAGCAAACATCAGCGGCACGTCCCAGGCCGCGAGGAATGTCTGGGGGTGAGTTCACGAGCCCTCAGTCCTGTTCAAAGTGTCCCACGCTGCGGGTGATAGAACGGGATTTTATGCACCTCCTGGCGCTTCAGCAAACGTCAGCAGCACGTCACAGGCAGCGAGAAATACTGGGGGGACGAGTTCATAAGCCCCTGGTCCCGTTCAAAGTATATATATTACCTAGTGGTGGTCACCACTAGGTAGTTATAGTTAGGACCTAGTTTCTATAGAAAAGGCTGTTTTTACTTACCTATATCTTTGGCGCAGCTTGACGAATCTTCACCAAAAACTCGTGCCCCAAGGTAACTCTAACTTGCGCCCTCGCCATGAAATGCTAATTACCCCACAAATTATGGCACTCATGACACCTTTGATAACTTCATTAATAATATCAATGTAATATTTGCAGTATTATTTTTGACTAAAAAAACTGTGCATGGCGGGGGTGGGAGTTATAGTTACCTTAGGGCACGAGTTATAGTTACTTGAGATAACTCTAACTATAACTGGTGAATTTCCATGGTTTCGTACATTTGAAATGTGAGCCTAACTATAACGTCCCTGTAACCTTTATATATATACCTCCCCAAGACAGGTAACACACTAGAGCTGTGTTCATGGCTTTTATTGACAGTCCGCCAATAAAAGTTACTATCGCAGCTTTAGTGTGAAGTTGCCTTTCATAAGGATGGGAGGTGAATTATTGTTACAGAGATACACACACACACAAATATGTATTATTTTTTTATCTTCGGGAACAACTTCCCCAATCTCCCTCTGTTAACTCATAACCTCCCTTTACCTCTTTTTTCACCTGAACCCTAAATGTACCCTTACCTCCCTTCACCTTTAAGTGGGCTGGGACCATCTGGATCTCAGACCAGAAGTAATTAAAAACAGACATTGAAGCAGGTCCCCACAAGGCCCTATATTTATGCCCTTAACTGTAATTGCAAAACACTGATTGATTTCTGAGCAATCAATGGTACAAATGTTAAAGTAATCCATGTCAGCGATTTAATTCCTGTCATGGGTCTCATGATTTTGTTAATTTTGCATTCCCTAACAGTGTAATATCTATTTTCGGGATGTTGTGTTTCGGTATTTTTTTTCGCATAGCATATTACACTTGTGTAGTGCATTCTTTCAACTGAGTCGCTTCCTGCTGTTTGTAACGGGCTAAGACTGAGAGTTCAGGAGTGCAGGCTGAAGACAGTGGAAGTTTCTAAACGTGTCAGTCAATATTAATTACTTACAATAAAATTATTGTTGTTACTCATTTATTTCAAACAGCTAACAACCATTGATAAAGCCAATATTTGTGGCCTGTTTTAGGCGTATGCCAGTTATTTTTACTATATATCGGAATTCAATTAAAGACAGCTCTTAGAGGAGGAAAAATACCTGTTGGGTGGCACACTATGGAAATGAGAGAAACCCAGTTTACATTACATGTTTAAGCCAAACCCTTTATTACATAGACCTCACCCCTTTTAGGGACCCCCACTTTTATTCATCCCACTTAAAATCCTGCCTCTACAGTCCCCAAACCTTAAAATGAATCATACCTCCCTTTACCTCTACCCACACAGTAACCCCAATTTAACACTTTCCTCCCATCCTCAAACCCTAAAGTGAACCTTACCCGTTTACCTCTAACTTACCGTTAGTCCTAAAATTAACCTTAGCTCTACCTACCCCTAAAATTATCCCCACTTCTCACCTTGAAACCTTAAAAATACCCTCACCCTCACTTCTCCATACCCATCTTTTAACTCTAAGACCCACTTTACCACCATTTACCTCTGCCCACAACTTTACTCCCTTTTTAAAATAACATAAAAAATATTACATTAAAAAACGACTTCCCTGCGTGGTTAAGTACTGTGGGGTAAAGATGCATGGTGAAGCTGAAAAAAACTATTCTATGTACATACCTGCATGGTACATTCTTGTGTGTTAAAGACAGCATTATTAATGCCATGAGTGGTAAAGACAGATTTGTAAAAGTGCTTTACTGTTACCCAATCTCACTCCCGAACAGCTGAGGAGTAGATTCTGATATGACGAACCTGCAATTAGACGTATCCACCAGAAACCAAAATAAATCACTCTCATGTCCATATCTGGCTGTAGACTTACATTACCAGTCCAAGCAAAGTGTAAATAGAAACTCATTTAACAACCTTCCATTCCACAATGTTCAATACGTGATCTATACTGCCATAAGATGGCTGTGAAAGCCCCTGCTTGATACTCCTTCCTATTTCCTGTGGTGTTCTTAAAGCTCGCTTACGACAGATTTACTGCAGCATTTCTCACCCAGCCCTTAGGGTTTTGATATTGATGTTGACTGTTGCTCTGTTTTCCTCTCTCATCTTCTGAGTTATGGTGGTGACATCAGTTAAGTTCAGTCCTGACTCACTGAGATAAGTGACCGCTCATGACATCCTTGTAAGTAAGTAGTCACATTGTTGTTGGAGAGCATTGTGGGATCATGAGTTACGGCCTCTATAATAAGAGAAGTGTGCAGTATCTGGAGTGTAGTCCATCTCCTTAACGTCACAGGGACTTTTGGGTTCAGAAAGTGAAGTTCAATGCTTATTGTCTCAAAAGTGCCGCCTTTCTTTAAGTAAAAGACCTCTCAATTATTCTTCAGCAGATGCACCGCTTGAATCAGGCAGGCATGCCTTAATAATTATGAATGAATAGGAGATTTTTGATTCCTATTTTCAGGTCATTTGGTCACGTTATCAGCCTCCAGAGTGCAAATCCTCTGCGCTATCCATCTTCTCAGGGGGCTTGAGAAAATAGAGAAAAGTCTCACAGTAAGAAATAAAACATGATAATAACTCTTTATAAAGGTACAATATTTGTGCCCCTCTGCTAAAACTACTGTGGAGCTGTGAAGTACAGATCAGAGGAGCTCTGCTGGTTAATGGTAAAATATAAAGATAAACGCTGAACAGCGTTGGAAGCAGCAATATTAATGGTACCACGAAAGGCAGGCTTCATTGCCTACTGAGGAGGTTAAATGGAGCAAATTGTGTTTCACTATTGATTATGATCTGGTGTTTTTGATGTACTTGTATATGGTCCATGGTGAAGCGCCCATCTTTCAATATACTCCTGGTTTTAATGCTCTGGCAACACTGTGACAATATTTTCAGGTGTCCCAGGGCAGACAGGAGTTACTGGCTTCATAGTATGACAGCCAGAGCCTTAGACCACTGGTGTGCTTGGGTTTAACCTTAAAACTGAGCTCAGGAGGCAGTGAACGTGCCCCAGCCCTGATAGCTGGTGTGCCAGTAGTGGCCTCTGCGCCATTGTGGCCTACCTGGTGAGTGGTGTAAGCAGTAGCACCAGTCAAGTAAGCTACGGTGGGCTTATAGTACTTAGTGCTCAGTGTTTCTTGTGGCTTGGATTCTGCCTTTGGCTTAGATACAGAACTTACCACCCAAACAAGCTAGGTGCCCATCCCTCTTGCAATGGTCAGTAGGCAAGCCCAGGTGTAGGCCTCTTGGATGATGCAGTTACCCTCCAGCACTCTTGCTTTCTTTGAATAGGTTGTGCTCCTGGTTTCTCTTATCTCCTTGGGGTTTCTTGGGATTGATTTGGGGACACTTCAGTACTTCTAGGTCTCACTCTCATAACAGTGAAGGTCCTTCCCTGGTGCTGCAGTGATTTTCTTTGCCTCATCCCTCCTTGGCTCCTTCATGGCCCTCTCCTGAACAGCATCTTCCTCATACAAAAACACCTCCGATGCCCCTCCTGAATTGTTCATCAGCTCTCTCCCTTGATGCACAGTCCGAGCAGACCCTCCTGGCTGTCTTTCGACCAGTTCAAAAGCTTCTCGCCTCAAACCAGGCAAGTAGGCTTGGCAGTGAATACCCAAAACCTGGATCACAGAACGTATCTCAGTGTCCACTAGTGCGGAAAAGCAGGATTCTGGCACAGAGAAATTGTAGCACAATCTGGGAGTTTATGTCTAATCTTTGTACTGAATTTGGAGAAAGTAGTTGTGTATTCCAGTAATCAGCTTTGATGTGGGTTCTGTGCAGCCCTCCCCTTTGGCTTGTTTCATTTAGACTGTTTCAGCCATGGTCTTTGTTATGAGGTACTAACAGGAAGATGGGGGGTAGCTAGGAGCCTCCTGTCAGGGGAAACCCAAAACAAGGGTACAAAAGAATGGGAGGCTGTCCCATTTTACTACCTGTTAACCGGTGACGTAGCCCTTCCAGTGAACACTTGACTAGGAAAGGGCAAAGGTAGCTCCCTAAATTTCAAAGAGGCACCTCTGTCTCCTCTACTCCACACCAAAATGTCTGATCCACTACAAAGAATTGAGGTAATATACTGGATGTGGCAATTCACATCTGTTGTCTGGGGTTTCTCTAGCCTTCCACCTTAGATGTGGCAAATACAGAAATGGATTCCAGTGGCTCTGCACTATGCAAGTGTAAACCTTTGCACACTCTTTTGCCACAAGGTTCTTGTTTTAGCAGAACATATTTTGCTGGTGAATACTTTGAGCAGAAAGTGTTGCCCAGGAAACATCATCTTCTCAAATCAATGTCTAATACAAAGTGTGGTCTTTGTGACGATACCCCAATGTGCATTGCTAGAAATTTATTTATAAGTATGTGCTATTTTCTCAACATTTTGAGAAATGTCCAAGAAAAAGGAGGTGATTTCGGCCACACCTAGTCCAAATGCTGAGGAGGTCGAAGTTACTGAGCCCTGAGACTGCCTCATGTGAATATATTCTTGCATTGGCAGACTCTGAGATGCAGTGAAACAGTACTGCCATGAGGGCTGCTAAGTGGGACATAAACAAGAGGCGACTCACCACTGCCCAGCCCAAATTGAAAATCTGATTGACTCCAGTGGACCACTTGAAGAAGCAACCTTGCAGGCATTAGGATGACTGGAGTTGGTGGCCTGCAACCTTTATGTGTCCATGGACCCACCATCTTTGCAGGCATGAAGCCAATGTATGCCTTTGACACAACACCCGAGTGGTTACTTGTAACCATTCTTAGCTTCTGTGTGTGGCTTGTGAAGGCTCTGTATCCTATATCTCCCACAGATTTGAAGCCAATGCATCTGACCTCCAGACTGGCACCTTGACTGGGATCCTTTCATCTCTGTTTGCCTGCGCACCCTGCCAGTACTGCTAACTGGCAGCCAGAACCCTAGCCAAAAACCACAAGCTGCAGAGAAGATTTGTCTCCCTTACATTGCCACAATCATTCACGAGTTCTGAGCAGCCCCAGCGAAGCTGCCCGATCTGCTTGTGACCATCCAGCAGCCACCATCCAAGCAAGCAGTACAGACAGCTCAAACGCCTGCACAATCTGAAGATGCCTGACACTGACAAGTCTTCTCTGCACCGCTACTGGTCTGCACCAAGTCAATTGAAGTACTCACCTCTACAAGTCAAAACCAAACACTAATAAAATACTCCAAATCTTGCAAGAGGCCCAGGTACTGATGCATAGTAAGAAATGCACAGAACCCTATCATGCCAGAGAAGATGTTGTAATTGGCTAATTTTAGGTTCGAAACAAGTGAAATAGTAACTCTGATTTCATCGCACACATCCCCTTCTTGCAAAACACAGTCATGTTATACGTTTTAAACTGTATTTGCGTCTAGAAATAAAAGTTCATAAAGTTATGTTGACTTAATAATGGTAAAAAGGTTTAAATCTCTTCAAAATAAGTACAATGTATCAACCTTATGTTTATTGTCAATAATACATGTGCTACCTGAACTAGTCCTTCTGCCCCGCACAAGAACAAGCCTTGCTACAACCTAAAAGTCGAAGCCTAAGAAGGAGGTATTTGCCAGTTCTGTGACCACGCGGTAACATCTAGTTTGTTTCCAAGGACAGAGGCAATGCTTATTGCCAGGATTCCCTACCTACACTTGACAGACCCAGGTGAAATGGCCTGGTGCACTATTTCTGATGTTCCTGACTTTGTATAACTGCCACTGTTGTATGAGCTTTTCTTGTAGTTGTCTCTGCTTTACACCTGTCTTATGTTTCGTCCACTTATAGTTACACTGATGTATCTGTAGCTGAAATGCCTAAGCTGCACCTATCTCTGCAGCATCTCTCTCTGCTCTACCTCTGGTTTGTTCCTGCTGTACTTGTCTCCTCAGTGTCTGTTTTACTTGCTTCTGCAGTGTTTCTTCTCTTCTGCATTTTTACTATTGCGCCTCTGCTTTCTTTCACTGTTTCTATGATGGCGAAATCTGCCGTACCTGTCTTTCCTGTGCGTGATGTACTGTCTCTGGAGAATCCATTTCTGTGGTTTCCATCTAGTATCTGGCTGCCGTATCCGGCTCTGATGCACCTCCCTATGCAGAATCCGTCTCCGTTGAACTGGTTACTGTCTCAAGTGCATCTGCCGGATCTTCTATACTATACCTATTCCTGCTGGGCCAGTGTTTGCTGTGCTTGCATCTGCTGTATTTATACACTGCACCTGTCTCTAGTGGCATTTTGTGTTCTAACTCCGAGATTTGGAGGAAAGATCACACAGTGCTGTCCTGGTCAGGGAGAGGGCAGTGGCGTAACACAAGTTGAAGGGGTTGGGGGAAGAAGCTGCAAAGTACCTGAAGGAGGTCCCCTTTCCCCCGACCCAGTCAGGGGCCTGTCGCCCGTGCACAGAGCGCTGTGCTGAGGGGGGGCCTGGAGCTCAACGCCCTCCCCAAATCGCCCCCCACCACCCCCGTCCTCCGCAAGTGCTACAGGGGCTTTTGCAACGCAACTGGGAGAGGGGAATTCTAGGCAAGCCGGGAAGAAATTAGAGGGTGGGTGAACCGATGGTAGATCAAATTCGCAATGTCCAAGAACTAGTATTCGGAAGAAAAAAAAAAGGGGCACCCTGTTGGCTGCCAGGCATGCTTTCCCCACGAATGCAGCAAACATAATTGAAGCGAATTGTCTAAATTGCCAACGCAAACCTAGGTCAGAGAGTAACAGCATCCGCGCGTGACCAGGCAGGAGAGGCGCTCATCTGGGCGCGCTTCCGCGCCCTCATTAGGCAGCCACGCTCTCGCGAGAGCGCCCCTGGCGGCGGAAGGCTGTGGTGGAATCCAAATTGTTTCAATTAAGTTGTGGAGTCTTGTAGGCGCCCAGCATGGGGCACAAGGGAATTCGGTAATCTGATTTCCTTACCGCATTTGTCGCTCATCTCCTTACGTAGCAGCTCCTTGACTTCTTCCTCCTGCAGGGACCGAGGAAAGAAGAACTGGGTTTTAGACACAGGTTCGGAGTGAATTACCAATATTAACATTTTAACTCTATTTGCGCCTTCAGGTCTGCTTCCATCTACCCTAGGCCCCTAGGCCTCTATAGTCATCACCCAGTGCAAAGGGCGCCTGGGTCTGAGAGATACTTGTCTCCTTTCTCTTCATCCTTTCTTGTATAGCCCCCTCCACTCCTCACTCTAGCTCTGTACGCCTCTACTTTCCTTATTCACTCTCTGATGTCTCTTTGCCTCTCTCCCCCTCTTACCTTTGTTTCCACTATCTTTAGATTATGGTGTTTCTCTCAGTCCCCATTCTCAACTATTTTGGCCTCTCTCCCTAATTTACCTCCACCTTCTTCTTCATCCCTCTTGTATAACTTTCCATTGTACCTTCTACCTGCCACTCCCCTCTTTTTTTCTGACTACCTGTGACTCTTGCCCCTTCCATTTGTTCTCCCCTGCATCTATGTGCTCTCCTCTACCTCTTGGACTCCTGTGTCTCTCCATTTTTCTCTGGGTTTCTCCACCCCTTTTTTTCATCGCTCTCTGCTCGCCCTTGTATCACTTCCTTCTTAATCAGTATGCCTCTATTCTCCCATACATCTTTCTATGAACACCCGCATAACTCCATCCTTCTCCCCTCCAGCCTACTCTTTCCTCATTCCCTATCTGCCCACCTCTTCATTATCTGTCCACTCCCCTCTGCATCACCGTTCTCTCGTCCTCCTTCCTTGACTCACAAAGGCAGCAGCAGTGACTAAACTTCAACGCAGACATAATTGCAGCGAATAGTTCTCTCTCTTTATTCACCTTTTTTTTACACGTGTGTCTGTGCACGGCCCCTCGCCCTTCCCTCCTACCCCCGCCAACTCTCCCTGCAGCGAGTTCAGAGCAGGCTGCACCCCGGCCACACACCCCCATACCTCTTTGTGTTCCGTTACCACTGCACCGGTTTGTCCACTGTATCTACACCTCTGTCATAATCTTAATTATATGGTATATCTATGAGAGAAGCGACCCACATGTCCATGCAAGTCATCCCGGAGTTCCATGACCAAAAAGAGGAGGCCGAAAGGCGACGTCCAGCCTGAGGTTACAGAATTTTAAAGTGGCTTACAGTATGACTTGAACTTACTATAAGGGGTGCTTAATTCTTAATGAGAACATGACCGACCCTTAAAAGTTTTTTTTGTTATACTTTCCCTAATGCAAAATTTCACCCAGGCCCTTGAAGGCATGTACATTTTAATGTCACCAGTGAACCCATGGTACATGGGAGCCAAAACAAGCTAAAAAGCAAGCCCACAGCTCTACTATGCAAGGAGGCTCATCCAAGAGCACTAGACCTGTGACTGAGCCTGCCCTTCCCAAGGCACAGATTCTGCAACGGTGCCTGCTGGGTCAAGAAGTGTATTGTATTTTATTGTGTTATATTGTGTTGCATCATTGTGTTGCATTGTAGAATTTACATGCACATTTTTGGGAAGCATTTTGATCCTATTGAATGTACAGAGGAAGACAAATGAATTCGGGTCTCTAGTCCTGCTTTTTGTGCACCAAATACTGTGGGTCGGATTTAGAATTTGATGAACATGTATTATATCCTAGTACACTTGTAATAAGACAGGTGGGATAGCCGTTGTTAACGCAAATGTCTTAATTAGAAATTATTAATGAATGGTAATAACGTACGACTAATTGACCAATTGGAAATTGGGAGATAGTCTGGGTGACTTTGATATAACAATGTGACAGAGGGAAAAGGCTACAGAAGATGATGTTAGGGGAGCAAGACTGCAAGACCGCAGAGGTGATTCGAGATTCTGTCATTGGGCTCATACTCTCTGACTGAGAGCCTGATGTGACGCTGATCAACTGATGAACTGAGGAGGAAGACTGACTCTGTTGCTGACCCATTCCGTGGATAGGTAGATATGACAATGTGCCTGAAATTTTATTTTTTGTGCCTTTTCTTTCTAGGTCCCAACAGCACTGTCTAAATAGTGTTCTTAGCTAGATGTTTTTTCTAAATTCTTGTTTCTAAATTGTTTTGCATGAAGTCCCACATGCTGATGCTAATCTGGGTTAGATGAGGGTTTCCTTACATGACGTTGACAGATTACAGAGATAAGTGGTTGACGGACTGTTTTACTTCATGACCAGGAATGAGTTATTGCCTTCGATTCTTTTATTGACCCGTGTTAATGTTTTAGACTGTAGTCTGATGCAAGCTTTGATTAGTTTAACAAATTGATGCTGGTTTTTATCTGAATTGAATTGCGTTGAATTCATCTCATGACTTAGTATTGTAACCAATAGGGAAATAAAATTACTAAAACGTATATTGAGGTGTGGTTATTCATGGCTGAAAGGCCATGGAGTGATGCTTATTGCTTTTATTTACTACTGATTGATGATTTGTCTAATAGTTATTACATTTTCTGCATTAATTATTGAGAACATTGGTCACAACACGGTTAGGATACTCCAAGCGAATCAAAATGTTCATCGACCTATACGCGATCACCTTATAAGTTTACTTATTAAGGACTGACACGCTAGCACCGTATCATGTGTGACGGGGTGCCCGTCTGCCAAACACTAATTCAGGCCCTCTGTCATAGAAGAACAGGAGTAAAGGATACTGACACACGGTTTTGTGTGTTATGTACACAATATTTAATTTAGTTTCTAGAATTAGGTGTAGCCTTCAGAATCTTAATTTTTATAGTGGGTTCCATCTTTTGTGTCACAGTCTAACCGTTTTGATAGGTGAACAGTGTACACTTTATCAAATATATACCATTTGTATTTACAGACTTCCATTAATGTTCCATAGAACAAACAGAAATATTTGATATAATTAATGTTCTGAACCAAGCTGCTCTCGCGCAGTAGGTGTGCTGGAGGTAGTATATGCATTGTGTAACTAGCAATAAATCTCCATTAATAACCAGCTACTATTCATTTCTACCTGGTGTACCCGTTCAAGCACAGTTTTTATGATAAAATAAACTCATGTGGATTCTTTTTGGTAGCCTGTCTCGCCTTCAGTGTCAGAACTATTGTAGGAACTGTATACATTTTGGTTCAGCAATTTAGTGATGGTTATACCATTCATTGCCAACATTATTTAAGACTTTTACCCTTCAGTGTCAGACCACTGGAAGTGGGTGTACTCATTAGGGTCAGACCTCTGGGGGTCAATGGCATGTTATTTTAGCTTTAATTACCTCTACCTACAAAAGTTCCAGGCAATTAAAATAAAATGGCAGACAATAGGGAGGCTACAGAACATGACAGGTTAACAGGTAAAGAGGATAAAGGGTTATAGAAAATAAATATGGTTAAGGAAATGGGCGAAAAAGAAAGAGCATAACTTTTGTAGGCATTGGTTAGTGTGGGCTTAACTAAAAAAAATAGGTCAAGGTAATAGGAGTGTGGAAGGAGTATGGGAATTTGCCACATTCTCCGTAACAAAAAAAACCTAAATGAAGTAAAAAAAAGGTAAACACATATTTAAAGGGGATATTAAAAGGAAAACAATGTACATACTAACATGAAGCAGAAGAAGTCCCCCATGAAGTACAAGAATAGGAAACACATCAGGAGAAAAATATTATGTACACCGGTATTCCTGAAAAAAATTATCTTGAAACATTGAAAAATAAATTTAAAATAGAAAGATGATATTATTGCTGATACTGAGAACACAATATTAAACTTTAACTGATGAATGTTTGTGAGATAATTATTAGGAATAACAGCAATCATGGTTAGTATTCTTGAAGTGATTATGGCATTTAAGTGCAGAACTGCTGCAGTAGATATCCCCTTCGTCGGTATCAGAATTCCAGCAGTGAGTAGCATTTAGGACCAGAATTTCAGCCTTGGGACTAGCAGCTTTTCTGATCACAGTCCAAGCATGGCTGTTACCTTCACTGTTGGAAACCTAACAGAGGGACACTCCTTCGTCCATATGCATGCACTTTCATCATCAGCATTCTATCAACTCGTTCAGTAGGCATCACCTTTATGGTAGAAATGCAAGTGAGGGCATTCATTGCCTTTCTGGTTATTCTTCTAGCAAAGAGTCAGCTTCTGGCATCTGAGTCCAAGCTGCCGGTCGAGACTTCATAGATGAAGTCAAAGTTTTGGACATACACTTTATGGTCAGAATTATAGCACTGGATTCAGTCTTTAGCTCCACCATTTTTGTACTGAATACCTCGTTCATGTCCAAAAGTCTAGTAGTGAGTCTGTCTTCATGATCGGAATTCCAGCAGTAGGTATAATATATCCGAAAGCCAGAATTCTTGTTGAATGACCTTTCTTTGTTAGAATTGTACATAGCATTACACCTATGATAATCAGATTTATAGCGGGTAATTCCATCTATGATCTGGAAATTCGAGTAGAGGGTAAGTTATCTTACATTTGTTAAATTTCAAATTCTAGGATTGAGTACATCATTCAGGGTCGTAACTCTAGCAGTGAGCGTACAAATCAGGATCAGAATTCTAGGAGTCAGTATACACTTCATTTTAGCCCTGGATATATTCTCCATGGCCAAAAGTATTAAAGTGGATACAGTATTTATTGTCAGAATGCCAATGTGTGTTTTGTTTTGGAACGCAGAATTCCAGCAGTGGGGGAAACATTCAGGATAAAAAAGTAAGGGGAATAGCAAAACAACTATTGTTGGGAGTTTATAAAAGGAAGGGAAATAAAGACAGATCAATGAAGGGAAAAAGATACGGCCAGGCCTCAAGGGGAATATAATTATGCACAGACAATATAAAGCGCAAGGAATTTGAAGTAAATAAGAAAACAGGGTAGGACAGGGAAAATACATGATCTGAGAGCAAATACACTACAAAACAGAATAGGAGAAGCTCCCTGCACCTAGAGGTGAACATCAGAGGCAGAGCGTTACACTTCATGCCTGGATGGGGTGACACATCAATTCACTGATATTTCCCTATCAAACTCTTCCTTCTTTTAGAGGAGTCAGCACTTGCCACATGACCTCCTGTTCTCCTGTTTTGCCTCACAACGATAGCATTTATCCAATGAACCACAGCATAAACTTTGGCAGAAGCTGTTTTTTGTCCCAACCAAATTACGAGTTGGGTTTGTGATACTACTAAGGCACCCAATATTTGGATAGAGCTATAGGTGGGTCTCTGACATGTTGAGGCCACCTTAATGGGCAAGGGTGGTTTGGAAGTCCCAAGTCAATCTATGATTAGTGACTGGCAGGGTCCCTAGGACATCTGATTACTCCTGTGTTTATTCTGCAATTCCGGCTCCTGGTGGAGTCTGCAAATAGAGGAGCTCAAGAGCAGGGGCTTTTTACACACTAAAAACCTCTCCCTGGATAATGCAGTTTAAGATTGTTTGCAGTCTATATTAAACAGAGGTGTGGAGTTTGTCTTGTAATGGTGTCCAGCTTGTTTTGTGTCCCCAATATTCTCTGTGTTCCTGAATTGTAGGAGTTCCATCTTAATGATGAAGGATAGGAGGATAGGTGTAAAATCAGAAGGCAGAGAAAAGAAAGAAGGGAAGTTACACAACAGGCACGAAAAGGAGAATCATGGAATGAAGAAAGAACTGAAATTGTATGCAGAAGAAGTGTTGTAAGAGAAACATGAACAAGTAGATTTCAATACTCACTGAAAGTCCAGCATCTCCCTTCTCTCCCTTCAGTCCCATGAGGCCAGGCTCTCCCTGTAAAGTACACAGAATTTGCCTAGTTAACACATGGCACAATCCGTGGTGTGGGCCGCACTACCTAAGAATGTTTTGGACCAGAGGTAACAAGTGAGCAATCACCTTAAGCTACACAAATAGGGACATATTCAGGATAAAGTATAGCACATTAGGATGCATTTGCTTACTCATCATCACATGGGGCAGTGGACACAACATCTGACTTGAGGTCTGGTCAGTAAAGGTGGAAACACATTTTTGTACTTGTACAGTGAGAGATACAGTTGGACCACACAGAATCTACATATGTGTTGTGAGACATTTAGGTAAGTCATCTATATGTTAGGAGATCTTTAGAAAAAAAGACACAAATTATAATGGGATCTTTGCCAAAGAGATAGAGGTAAATATTGTTTATACACACACACACATCCATATATATGTTTGTGTGTATTACATATATATATATTTTTTTTCCACACAATGTGGTCACAGAGCCCTGCGCAAACTGCTGGTGCTGTCGGAAATGGACCCTTTCTACGTGTATAATCTACAAACAAGAAGGATGCCGCACTCCAGGAAGCTCGTTTATCTTTAATGTTTATTCATGCAACATCGCTAATCCACACACCAATGCGCTTCAACTTCAAGTCTTGCTCACAGTATGTGTAAGCAAGACTTGAAGTTGGGTTGGTGTGTGTATTAGAGGCATTGCCTTAATAAATACTGAAGATAAAAAAGCCTCCTGGAGTTCTTCTTCCTTCTTGTTTGTACCATACAAAAACGCTCTTCCTATGGAAACTAGGTCCTAACTATAACTACCTAATGGCGACCGTCACTATGATATATATATAAATATATATATATATATTTAAATAACTTCTCACTCCGTCTCCTTTCAGACCAGTGATCAGCAGCACTGCCACTGACTTGTCTATAGCCAGGGTATGATTTTCCAGCAGCAATTCTGTATTGGTGATGATACAGCACAAACTAACATAAAACCTTAATGGCCAATGCATTTCGGCACAACACCTTCAACTGGGCCTACGTATTCATCGTGATAGACGCCATTATGCCCTCCATCTTGTACCCATAGTAATTGCCGTTCCAAATGACCCTTTGTGCTAAATTCTTTATACTTCAAAAATATGTAATTCATGCTCCATTACGCAACTCTGTCCTCCATTTCCAGACACAAGTTCAACAAAGATTCTAATTCCAAGGGTTTGTCTTGTCACACGAGGATAGTAAATAACCAATGCATGGCAATATGATGATCCGCCTGAAATCAAGTACTGGCATATTAAAGCAGCAACATCCTTCATCAAAGAAAGTTATACTGTGTGTACTATATGTTAGCCAATACATGAATAAACATTCCCATTATCTTACAATCCCATCCGTTGCAAGGTGGAAATTAATTTGATTTAATCAAAACTATTTTAAAGTGGCATGTGTAAACTGAAATTAAAGATTATTTTTAAAAAAAATCAGCAAATTTTCTCATCATCGGGGTAATTTATGAAAATGCACATTATTTCAAGAATATGTAGAATATGAAACATATTCTACTACCACTGTTCATTCTCCAAAAGAGTATTCATTTTCTCCTTCATGATAACTGGTGTAAACACAAGATTCTTATAATTCTTAAAAGTTCATTTACTCCAAAATGCTAGTACATCCGATCCGGTCAGGTTCATGATTATGTTTGGCCAATACTGCTAATGTACTTGACCAATCTAGTAGACCCCCCCATCCCTCATTCGTTCAGGTGCAGTTTTAGAGTGACATGCTGAAAAAATATGTAAGAAGTTGCATCTAATTGATATGGAGATACAGGAAAACCTCCTTTCAAAGTTCCAATGTGATCATTTAGCTCAGATATTCTGTGTTATATGTACCATATGCATGAGTTTCTCTAAAACCATCCATGAGTGCTAAGGAATAGGAATATAATAAATGGGAACCCTCATTCAAACTGCTAACACGACTAAAAAGCTTAAATGTTTGTAATTGCATATCCCCTGTACCCATGTTCCTTTCGGACCATTCATGAGTGCCTAGGGGAGAACATAAAGGACATCCCTTCTTAATCTTCATGTAAAGTGCTAGTGCTTTCTAAAAATGCAATTTATTGGAATGCCATATGCTGAAGCTTAAATAGTAACAAAAAGCACCCTAATAGAAATATGAAATTATGATATATAATATGTAAGGCCATGCTAGGAGTGTAATTTAATTAAAGTGGCATGTATCAGGTCTTTTAAGATATGATATGATATGATGATGTTCCTCCTTGGTCCTCATGCGAAGAGCTAATTTACAGAGTTTAAAATGCTAAAGTGTCGTGTGCCAGGACCCTTACGATATAGAATAGGAGAATGATGATGCTCCTCCTTGGTCCCTATGTAAAGTGGCAGTCTAAATTTTCTAAAGTGTCATGTGTTAGGACCCTTATGGTAAAAGGAAGCATCTGTAAGTATGAGTGGGAGAAATAATAATGTTCCTCTTGGTCTTTATATGAAGTGCTGATGCCTCCAGGGAGTTTAATTTATTAAAATGTCATGTACCCGGACTTTTATGATATAAAATATAAAATAATAATGTTCCTCCTTGGTCCTCATTTAAAAGGTTGATGCCTCCTAAGATTTCGATTAACTAAAGTGTCGTGCCAGGACCTTCATGATATAACACAGGAAAATGGTAATGTCCTCCTTGATCCCAGTGTAAAGTGCTAGTGCCTCCTAAGGGTTTAATTTCCTAAAGGTTTATTTGCTAGGACCTTTATGATAAGAAGAAGCATCTATAGATAGGAGGGGACACCCAAGATGCCCCTCCTCAAACCTTATGTAAAGGTCTAATACTTTGTAACAAGTAAACTCACTACAGTTCCTGACTGAGGCTTTAATGACTACAAGGAGCACCCAAGATTACGATGTAAAATGGGAGATAATGATGTCCCTTCTAGGTCCTTATTCAAAGCGCTAATGCCTCTTGAGAGTAGATTACCACAAGATGTAAGATACTCAATGGGACCAAAGCAAGTCTGGCATATTGATCTATTGGTGATGATAATGTGACCAACACCGCATTTTACACCGCACTTAATCCAGTATTACAGAACCATGACCTTGATACCATGCTTATCCATCTAAGATTAATGCACTCTAAATTCATGTACTAGAGCACAGATTCAAAAGAAGGGAGGGTATAACCTATTAGATATGCAAAAATGTAGGAGATCCACATCAAACGTTCAACATCCAGATAGAGGTGGTATCTCATATTAGGTCAATGGGGGTAATCGGAAGTAGAGTGTAATGAAAGACAGTTTCATAGAGAATCCAAGATACCAAGGTGAAGCACAGGAAAAGTGTTTATTCCAGTTTAAGAGGTCCCATCCACCATGTCCAACTGCCAGCTTTCTCTGTCACAACCCTTACATTCCATGATGACATATAAATGTTCTAATCTAGCACAAGGGTTCTTCACTTGGCAGTGCCATAAACTTATTGACAAATACTACACACCTCCCTTCTTTATTAAACAAACTAATAAATAAATAACTAAAACAAAAAATATTTATATGTAACAAATAAAACATTTACGATTACAACACACAAGTACCCTCACTCTAAAACATATATAAAAGAACTGAGAATTCCATTAACTATAGTATCTACTTAACATATTCCTTTAAATATTTTGGGGTTACAATTTTTCTGGAAGATTTTCTGACACTTGTTGATGAAACAGGATCATCCAGTCTATCATTAAGTTCTCTCCAAAACATCTTACAATTGAGTACCACCACCCGATTGAGATTCTAAGTTTTAGGATCTTCTGTTCTGACTGCATTGTTGAACAGCTTGACCACTCCTACAGGTTTTGACCTATCTATACCTCTCCCTTTCTTCACGGGTTTTCGAATGAGTACCCAATCTCCCACCTCAACCTTTGTTTCTCATACAGACTTCCTTGAATCAAAATTTCTCTTTTGGGCTTCTATTTTCTTTTGCTCCCTCATTCTCCAATGATCGTCTGATACTATCTGGCCTGTTCTCAACTCCATATTATTCACCCATGTGGGCGCTACAAAGGTATTAGGATGTCTGGCTCTAAACAATTCAAATGTTGTTTTCCCAGTAATGGAATGAGGTGAGATTCTATACGCTTCAACCCTTTTCATCACCTCTCTCTCCCAACTTAGCCCATTGTCCTTGGCCATAGCTATAGTTTCTTTTAGCACCCTATTGAAGCGCTCTACCATACCATTGGTTCCAGGATGGTAAAGCGCACATTTCTTGTATCGTATGGAACAATCTGCTAAAAATATTTCCATTTAGTTAGAAACCAATTGTACCCCATTATCAATGGGGATAAACTTGGGAATACCCTCTCTCCCAAAAACTTCTTTCAGAAAACCAATAACATTTTGGGTTTTTTAAGTGAATATATATATGTATTCATATATATCTATATCAGTATTGATATCTGTTAGAAATGGGGTCTCTAGTTGGCAGTGATTTGCACCCTGTCCAAGTATGAACCCTCACTGTAGTCAGGGTAAGGGAGTCACACAGCTAAGCTCACCCCTGCTTGCCCCCTTGGTAGCTTGCCACGAGCAGCCAGACTCATCTCAGAGGCAATGTGTAAAGTATTTGCACACACACACAGTAACACAGTGAAAACACCACAAAAGTACTTCACACCAGTTAGAAAAATAGCCAATATTTATCTGAAAAAAGCACGACCAAAATGACAAAATTCCAACATACATACAAGTAAAGATATCACTTTTTAAAAGTGGAAAAGAGTCTTAACCCATAGGAACCAAAGATTGTATCTTTTTAGCACAACGTATGTGGGATGAGTCAAAAACAAAGACGATGCGGGCTGCAGTGGAGGTGAGGCACTGAAAAGCAAAGTGATGCGTCGGTTCCATACCGCACAAGGGAGGTGATGCATTGATTCTTTCCTCACTGGACAGACAATGCATTGGTTCTTTACAGGCACGGGAGGTGATGTATCAATTCTTTCATCACAGTAAAGGTGATGTGTTGATTTCAAGGCACGCAGCCTTTGTTCCTTACTGGAGTGTGGGGTGAATAAGAAATTGACACCCCAGGGACAATGCATGGAAACTGCAGATGTGCTGCAGATGTGCTGTGTTGATGGGGCCACAGAGAAACAGGAGCTGCATCGATTCTGCAGCCACGAGATAGGCACTGCATCTATTATTCAGCAGCAGGACAGGCACTGCATTGATTTTTCTGCTGCAACGCATCAGTGCTTGGGTTTTCTTTTTCAGGTCACCAGCTTACACTTCTAAGAGCCCAGCGACTGGAGTTGGCACCACTGTTACATAGCCATTTAGTGAGGTCTGTGGGCACGTGTTTTTAGCAACTAGGCCTACCGCTTGTGCCCTTTAGCCCAGTTCCATTTTATTTTGCTTTGTTTTTATTATTTCAGAATTAGCCACATTTGTTTTATTTTCTTTATTTAGTTGTTCTTTCAACTAGGAAAGCATTGCGTTTCTTATCACAGCATTCTTTCCACTTTGTGCTTTCCTCAAGACTAGAGCGAGATAGGGTTGCCGGCACAAGTGGTACACTGCGTCGCAGAAACACACACATTCTTACAGGGGGACATTTTTCTCAGAACATCAGCTGTTTTAATGTAAAAACACGTTTCTGTCCCATGCAGGTTAGAGGGAGATTCCAGCCAGATGACCACAACCGCATGCTGATTGACTTTGCTACAGCTGTTTGCTGAGACTTCCAGTTCCCTGGACTACATGAGGATGATGTCTCTCTAGACAACAGGCTTCCTTGCTCAGGTATGGAGGATGATGTATTCCCAGGGGGGAATCCTGAAGAGAGGATTTGGGCTTATCATGCTGTGCTCTAACATAGCTTAGGTAGGAACCGCATGTATTTCACATACTAACAGTATGGTTGGACTTTTCCTGTGTTTCACTTTTCTTGTCACCATTTTGCTTCTATTATGTTTCATGATTCTAATTATTGCAATTCATGCCATTTTATCTAAGGTGCAGTTGTTTAACAAATCGCAGTGAACTATTTTCTGCCTCTGTCTGTCTTTGAATGTGTAAGACTACTGTAACTGAGAGAAAAGAATGACACCTGATTTACCACAATTTCCCTGAGATGTCATCTTGTCATGCGCCCGATTACCACAAATCATCCCTGCTCTTGGGCAGAGATGAGGGGCTGCTAGCTGCGCAGAACCAGATTAGGCAGACAGATGTCACATGGTGTGTGATTGGACTCAGTTCCCCACAATTCAGGTATGCTACGGCCCGAATCCAGCGGCCTTATTAGGATCATGAAAGCCCACCAACATGGCGCTGCCAACATTTGGTCAGGCACTGATTTTCGGATCTTCCTGAGTATCTTTTTCTCACTACGTGCTAAAGGCACCCCAATACTATATACGGAGACATCTGTGGTATTCAGGATTTCTTCCTCAACTAGGTAGGTAGTACCTATACGATGCTGTAGGTTGTTCAAGCTTGAACCTCAAAAGGATCAATCCCCATTTGGTGTCCTTATCTCTGAACAGATATATCCACCATGACAAACCCACAACGGGTGGTAATTGCAGTAAACATGTGACCTCCCTTCACTGCTCATTTGCTAGCAAATGGCCTCACAGGCCAGGGGGGTCCTGTAACATTTGTAGTTGAGGCTCATCCAGCCTACAGAACAGAAATGTTCTACTCTTGGGTCACCTGTCCAGCAGTTGATGGGAACACAAATACATTTCATCACTACACATCTCCTAACACACCTGTACAATACAGAGCTTATGCATATTTAGAGATACCTCTATATTTTCAAGACCATAATAACTGGCTTGATGGTGCCTTACCACATACAATATTGCATGTTAGTTTAGGTCATCTGAGCAATGATGTTCCTACCTGGCCTTTATTGGCCACATCCTGATGCAGCCACCTTTGCGGTAGCTGAGGTTTACTACTTGTACGCTGTGCTTACAACAATATACAGACTGTTGGTACAGTTCGTAATGCAAACATTAAATACTAATCCAGTATGAGGTGCCCCAGTGCAACCATATGCAGTCACACCAGGCATTAACCTTGTGACTGTGCATTCGATCATGGGTAAAGTTCCCGCCAAATCGGAGGAGATTCCATTTTGGTTAGCTCAGAAAATAAATGCCCTGGAAGCAGTTTTTCTCCATAAGGGACCTCAGGATAAACAAAGAATACTCATTATGTGCTTGCCATTTGGAATGGTTCCCACAATAGATAACTGCACTACTTGGGGCACGATATTTGAAACACTGTATACTACCTCACATGGTACACTAACACTTGCCAATCTTGCGACACTTGCCAGAAGTGTTAAAACAAATTCAAGATGAAAACGGGGCTACCCTGGCCCTGGATTTGGGGATTCAATTAATGGTCAATTTTGCCACTGTATCTTCTATATATTAAACAATCTTAAAGGGTAAGCAGTTGTGCTAGCAGCGCGCATGCAGCTGCAGGACTTTTCTGTACACAATCCAGAACATGAGCTGCCAACAATTATCGGTTAGACCTACTCTAGTATTGGTAGAAATAGTCTGGGAGCCAGACCAATTAAACCACACTTCGAGGGTAAATCCAATAAGGATTCTACAAAGCAAGCACCTAAGTGTTCTAAACAACAGTGGGATAAACAAAAACAAACACCTAAAAAAGAGAGGGGAGACTCTCCACATTCGGAGACCCCTCAAAACCACTATAATCTTAGAAATAGAGATAATATAAAAACGCCTGATAGATATCAATATACTGGTACACGCCAATCGCGTTCCCTTCAGGACTCACCAGATAAATGCAGTGAGAGAGGTGGGCGGTCAGGGCAGCAAACAGAGTACAAGAAACTGAGAAAGGACTCACAATGCTCGTCAGAGCTTTCTGTTAAGAAAGAAGAGAAACTTCCTCAACAAAAACTCCAATTCAAAAATAAAAAAGTGGCAGCGATTTCTATACAAAAGGCCAGTCATTATGAGAGCTTTGCTGAAGAACAAGAAGAGGGCACTGGCACTGCTAGACAGCGCGGCAGAGGACACAGTAGTTCGCCGGAATCTTCAAGAGCATCTGGAGGTGAAAACAACTGATGACTTCTTACAAGTTGAGACTTCGGACATGCGCAAAAGGGTGTATAAACTAAAATTACAACTAGAAGGAGACAATGAGTGCACAATAGAGGCCTTCTTTTGAGGTCACATTATTACCATTTATGATATTTTATTGGCCGAAAAGGATTGGCCACCCGTATTTGTCAGTAATTTTCCAAATGGGTAAGACGTAATTGAACCCTCTTTCTCACCCTTTGTTCCCAGAGCGCTCAGGGAGGTTTAGTCCATTATAGCACTTGTAAGTAGTGACGTAAGAAGTTTTAACACCTTAGGCTCACAGAAACACATTTGCAGACTCCCACTAGGATATAGAAATAGTTCCGGATTGTTTTCAGCTTGTGTTACTTCAATCTTCCACAACACTGACCCAGAGACATTATCCTACGTAGATGATGATCTTGTTCAGCATGTAAGATGGGTGGGCCGCATTGTTGTGGATTTTACTGAATTAGGCTACAAATTCTGTTTAAAAAAACACAAATAGCCTTCCTTAGTGTGCTGTTTTTGGGATAAAAACTCAGATGAAGGCAAGACCCTAGCGCCGCAATTTTTAGAAAAATGTGCACTACTACAACCACCAAACACTATCAAAAAGCTCCAGTCACTGTTGGGCTTTTTAAACTTTGGCATAACATACATTCTAGATTATGCACAATGCATCAAACCAATATATGACTTAATACACTCTGACTTTTCAAATAAATGTTGGACAGTTGAACACACACCTTCTTAGAGCATTGCAACAAGACATGGTTGCAGCTAAACAATTACACACAAGAGACAACAAAACACACTTGTTCATCAGAGTAATTGCTGGTGCCATTGGTTTCACCTGTGTACCATTCAATGAGGGTGATACTGTACCTATTGCATACAAATCATATTTGTATTCCACAGCTGAACAACGCTTTGCTCCCACCGGAAACATTCTGACTACTGTTCAGATGGCTGTCATTAAGGAGAGACCGCTGACCTAGGGGAAACACATCATTGTTGTATCTCCAATCCCAGCCCTTGAGGCTGTCACTAAAGCCAGCGTTCCTAACTCTAAGGCACTGCATCCACGTTGGATTCAATAGGCAACATCTCTGATGGGCACAGATGTTAACTATGTTTTTGACCCTAAATTACAAACTGAATAATTCTTACAATATGAACTGGAATACCCAGTTCCAGCAAACATATTGCCTATTGTACAATATCAAACAATTATGTACACTGATGGCTCAGCCCAGCCCGCAGTAGGCACTAAACATCAATAATCAGCCACCTGCATGGTCGTGAGTGGCTAAATGAAAGATGGTGAATTCCATCTACAACACACTTACACTGAGACCTTAGGGGACTGCACTGCACAATCAGCAGAGCTCAAGGCTCTGTTGATTGCACTAGAACACACGGACCCAGGAGAGTTAGCATTAATCATCTGTGATTCGTATTACTGTGTCCAGTCCCTCAATGAATATCTGCATTACTGGCTCCAGAATGGGTTCAGAGATTCCAAATGCAACACCATCAAACACAGACTCCTGTGGGGGAAAGTAGCAGATCTGAAGGAAACGTTACCCAATGTCCATGTAGTTCATACATTGGGACATCAACGTGTTGGACTACACGTTACTGGCAATACCTTGGCTGATGAAGTGGCCAAGTCAGCAGTAGATATGGCTTCTGTTGCTGCAATAACTCGTTCATTGATGAGACCGGTTGATGAAACACTGGCTGCTGTGAAAGCTTCGACTGAAGGGAAGCCCATGCTGAAGGCATATCCTTCTAAATATTCCTACCGCATATCTGACCTCAATACTGCCCTGGTAACAATACCAGGGGTGGGTGATCATGTGAACCCCAACAAAGATCAAAGACCAGCGTTGATTAATGCAGTGCATGAGGGAGTTGCTTCTGCCCATGCTGGTGTGACAGCTAATATTTCATTGTTACAAGCACATTATTGGTGGCAAGGTCTATACAAACAGACCAAGCAGTACGTCCTTTGTTGTGACATCTGTCAGCAAATAAAAGGAGCCACTGTCAAACGTCTACCGCAAACACCCCTCTTTATTTCCAACAAACCTTTACAATGTGTGTAGCTGGACCATTGTGGGCCCCCGACCCCTAATAGTGCATACAAATACATCTTAGTCACTGTTGACTCATTCTTCAAATTTCTATGGTTATGGCCACTATGCTCGGCTGACGCTCGAACTGTTATTAAAGATTTGCAAGTCTTTATTGGCACATATGCAGTTGTGGCTTTCCAGTCGGACCAGGGACCTGCTTTTGCCTCAAGGGTATTCAGGGACACCATGTCTTCATTGGGGGTCCAACTGCATTTTTCGTCTCCATGTTATCCCGAGGGAAATAGTGTAGTGGAGCAAAGAAACTGTGATTTACAGTAATCCTTAATAGCCAGAATATTAGGCATGGGTCGTTGTTGGCTTAATCACCTGTATGGAGTCCAGAGAGCACTTAATAATCTGCCCATAAGTTCTCTTGGAGAGCGTACCTCATATGAATGCCTGTTTGGAACACAAATGTATGTTCCAGATCTTGATGGTCCTGGTGCGGTGGCATTAGGGGTCCAACTGCATTTTTCGTCTCCATATTATCCCAAGGGAAATAGTGTAGTGGAGCAAAGAAACTATGATTTAAAGTAATCCTTAATAGCCAGACTATTAGGCATGGGTCGTAGTTGGTTTAATCACCTATATGGAGTCCAGAGAGCACTTAATAATCTGCCCAGAAGATCCCTGGGAGAACGTACCCCCATATGAATGCCTGTTTGGAACACAAATGTATGTTCCAGATTTTGATGGTCAGTGTCTTGCAGAACTTACAACAGTTCTGATGATACATAGCGAGGGTCTGGTCTATCTTTTCCAAAACTCCCCCCTGGAGTTTACAAAAAGTACATGACAACCATTTGTGTCTAATGGCCACAATAACCACCCGCCTGGACGTGAAAGTGATGAGTTAAATATTCCATTTTGGACCCATTCATCGAGCTGATCTTTAGAGGCACTAATGTGTTTTTGCCATTTGTAAAATGTAGCAGGAGCAGGGATACTGGGTGCATTCAAGTCTTTAATTTTTGCCAAGCCTAAACAACTTTTCTGTTGAACATTTTCATTTAAAAAAATCATTTCAACAGGTATCAGGCATGCTCTTCCTTTCCCTTTATTTGACAATTTTTAGTTCCTCATACACTTTTCAAATCAATCGACTTCAGCCAAAATTCATAGCCTTCTATAGCCATCCAGAAAACAAAGAAATCAGAATAAATCATTTTGGTATCAGTTAATAAGATATGTTGCATTTCCATCCATTTAAAGTAATACGACTCAACATATTTAACATTGTGCCCAGAAAAATATGCAAACTTTTCAGAATATGTTTTCAGACCCCCATTGCAGGAGTTGGACATTGTTCCCATTGTGTATCATTAAAAATAGTCTTTGAGTGTAGTTGCTCTGTGAATGTAATGATGGCTATAGTAATTATAACAGAATATATCTCCATAATTTTCTTTCGATTGGTAAACATATTCACTTTTAAACAGAGTAAAATGTTGTAATTCAGATAGCATAGAATCAACTGTTTTTACATCCCAATCATCAGAAACAATTCCAGGTGTTATTACATAATTCATGGAAAGTTTAAATATATAAGGAATTTGAAGAACCTCAGTTGGACCATGTATATCAAAGGGTACTTTATCCCACACAATCCCATCAGAAATTGGTATAGCTGAAATGTTCACTAGGGACAAGTCTCTGTGGACCATATGGGATGAAAAATGTGGTTTTAGGACCTCATCCACCAGTTCCACCAGTTCAACTGTAGAGGCTGGAACGTCAGGACTCTTAGCTGAAGAGCCCAGGCAGATGAAGTCTTTGATGTCCCGGAGGCGTCTAACAGGAGGCAAGCTCAGTTCAAGTCCTTAGGGAACCTTGGAAAGCAGGATGTAGAAAGCAAGGTCCAGGCCTTTCACTCCCAGGACAGAAGCAGCAAGCAGAAGGCCAGTACAACAAAGCAATAGGCAGAGTGGCAGCCCCTCCTATGGCAACTAGCTCTTCTTCCTGGTAGAATGTCCTCAGTCCAGAAGTGTTTTAACCTTTTGGGGTCAGAGGTTCAGTACTTATACCCATTTCTGCCTTTGAAGTAGCCAAACTTCAAAGAAAAGTCTTTGTAGTGCACAAGACCCTGCCTTTCCTGCCTTGGTGCCAGACACACTCCAGGGGGTTGGAGACTGATTGTGTAAGGGCAGGCAGAGCCCTATTCAGGTGTCAGTTCCTCCCACCACTCTAGCTCAGGAAGACCCATCAGAATATGAAGGGCATACCTCAGCTCCCTCTGTGTGACTGTCTAGAGTGAATTCGCAAACAGCCCAACTGTCATCCTAACCCAGACATATATTCCACAGACAGGCAGAGGCACATAATGGTTAAGCAAGAAAATGGAAACTTTCAAAAAATATCATTTTCTAACTTACAATTTAAAAACAATTTCACCAAAAGATGTATTCTTAGATTGTGAGTCCAAAGACCCCAAAGTCTATATCCCCCTCTTCTCCCAACGAGAAATTACACTTTAGAGATATTTCAAGGCAATCCTCGTGTTACCCTCCAGGAATAGTGAAAAACAACTTTAGCAGTATTTCACTATCAGGACATTTAAAACACACTAGTGCATGTCCTACATTTTAAATGTACTGCACCCTGCCCACGGGACTGCCTTGGGCCTAACTTAGCGATGGCTTATTTGTAATTAAAGGGAAGGTTTAGGCCAGGCATGTGGGTGCACTTGTCAGATCAAAATGTCAGTTTAAAACTGTACACACAGACACTGCAGTGGCAGGTCTTAGACATGTTTACAGGGCTACTCACGTGGGTGGTGCAATTAGTGCTGCAGGCCCACTGGAAACATTTGAGTTACAGGCCTTGAGCACACATGGTGCACTATACTAGGGACTTTCTAGTAAATCAAAAATGTAAATCATGGATAAACCAAACACCAATACAATTTAGATAGAGATAATGTGCACTTTAGCACTTGTCAGCATTGGTAAAGTCAGCAAAATCAAAATTCAGAAGAGGATCAAAAACCGGAGGTCAGAAGCCAAAAAGACAGGGGAAGCCCTGCAGAATGAGCCATTTCCAACAATATCTATATGAGTGCATGTGTAATTATATATATATATGCCACTAGGTAGTTATAGTTAGGACCATTTTTACCATAGACAGAATGTTTTTTTGTTTTGCTAATAACTTTGGCGCCGTTTGATGAATGTTCACAACATTTTTCAAAACGTAAACTTTGGTCAGTTCAGGTGCTGTCTAGAAAGTTTTGGAGTGATCTGTCAAATGGGGGCCGTGAAAAAGGGGGAGTCCCAAAACACTTTTCCCCATTCTATGTCAATAGGTGTTTTCAAATTTGTAAACATAACTACAGTCAAAACTGCTGAACAGAATTACACCAAGTTGGGCAGAAAGCTAGATCTTGGTCCTGAAAGCACATGTTTTGTGATTTGGTGTAAATCCATTGAGTAGTTTTGGAGAAATTACAGTTTAAATATATAAATATATAGGGATGCAGATCCGACTGTCCCAGTGCAGATATCTGATTGGCTGTCAACACTTCAACAAGAAAGTGTTAGCAGCCAGCTTGGGGCTCGGCTTCAGGCGAGTCCCAGAAAAAAGATTAAAAAAAGAAAAGGGGCCAGGGTAGGGATACCCCTACAACTTAGCTCTGGTGCTGGTGTCCAAGAGGGACCCTGCCAGGGCTTAAAATATATATATATTTTTAAAGTTGTAAAAATCTGCAGATGAAACTGCAGATTTTTCCGATGTTTTAAAAAAAATGTGTGGTTTCCCACACTTTTAATGAAGTCCCCAAGTTGGCCAAGTTCCCGGGTCATGCTACAACTAAGGAGGGGGCCACACGGGGCCCCCCTCCTGGGCTTGCCAAAGACCCAGAGAATGCCACCTCCCGGGACTAAACTAATAAGGTATGTGGGGAGTTGCCTGACCCCCCAACAGGTCTTGGGACCATCACCTTCCTGCGGCTAATGTTTAATTAAAAGTGGGGGGGACACCTCCGAAGTACCAGGGACCGCCACACCCCTGGGCTTTAATAAAATGTAATCTGGGGGTCCACCTGGCCCCTCACAGCCATGGGGTCTGCCACCTCTCTGGGGCTTCAATAAATTATAATGAGGGGGCTACCACCTCCTTGGGGCTGTATAGGTTGGAAGTCAATGATGACCTTGGGGACAATCACCCCCGAGGGCTGGCTTCTGCTATATCTCAGGATGCCCATCCCTGGGACGTAGCTGTCTGCTGTGACTTGGCGGGAGCTTTGACAGCTCCGGCCAAGTCAGAACAAACACTTCACTTTTTGCAAGTGAGAGGTGTTAAACTGTTTTCATCTGGTTCCCTGCAAAACATTGCTCCCACATGCAGGGATCTGCTATTTAGAGCAGCTCCCTGCTTGTGGGAGCAATGTCAGCTCCTGCAGGAGATGGGGAGCCGGCTAGGACCGCGGGCCTTCAAGCTCCCCCCACGGTCCTGTCATTCTCTGTCTCTCTGCCAAAAGGGAGTGATTGTCATTGCAATGGTCTCTCCATGCAATTACTTCAAAGAGTCAGACTAGCAAGATGTTTAGTACAAATGTTATAGTTACATTTGGATGCAGAGCGGAACAGAGTCACTTCTGGCCAAATGGTCAAGGTCTTGTGCTGTCACTCAGTAGGCTGAAGGTTCAAATCCTAGTACTGCTTGGCAGAGTGTTTGTTAATTTACTAGTGTTTTGACTGTTAAACCTCCATAGTGATGGAACATTCATGTTTCTTTCCCCTCACATGTTTGGGTTATCTGTCATAGGTATGTCTAGAAGCATCACACTAAGGAGTCACCTATAGCCGTAAGGTTAGGGTCAAAGACCCTCACACTCAAAGTTGAAGGTTCTACTCCAGGTGTTTCTGTGGTCGTTTTCCTTCTTTAATTTCTTTTAAACTTCAAAAGTTTAAGGTTCAAATTGAAAGATGATCTCACTCTTTTTATTTGACAAATATATATTTCTTTTCAATTTGTCCAGAAATATCTCATTCTAAGTATATCATTCATCAACACCTAAAAAAAACTCTCAAACTCTCTCACTCTCTTTCTCCCTCTCTCAATTTCTCTCTTTCAATCTCTTTCTCCTACTCACACACCCACTTAGACCGTTATGCACCCACTCACAGACCCACTCAGACCCTTACGCACCGATTCACTGATTGACTCAGACACTGATGCACCCACTCACAGACCCACTAAGACAGACGCACCCACTGTCACATCCAAACTCTCTCACAGCCACTCTGACACTCAGATACACCCTCTCACACCTATGCTTCCACCCAAAGAGACAGGCCACGGCCAGCTCCTGACACACAGGGCCAAGGGCCATGCACAGTGGTAGTTGGATTAGCATATAGTAATGAAAATTATTTAAAAACATAGACATTCACTGAAAAAAACAAAGGTTACAGGGACGTTATAGTTAGGAAATAGAACTATAACAGGTGAATTACTATGGTTTTGTACGTTTAAAATGTGAGACTAGCTATAACATACCTGTAACCTTTTGTTTTTTAAGTTTATATATATATATATATATATATATATATATATATATACATATATATATACATATATATTATATATATTTACAGTAGTAGTACATAGAAGTACTAAGGAGCACTAAGGGTTTTTTAGGGTTAAGGGAATATTATTTTTAAATATTGAATTAAATTAAAAGCAATATTAATTTAGTATAAAACACATATAATTAAGGAATTATATAAATACATGTAAATATTTGCATGAAATATTATATTTAAAATGTGATTAAAATACATTTATGGCCGTCATACTGACCACCTCTCCTTTGTCTCCAGAGATCCCAGGGCTCCCGCGAGGGCATGGCAGTGATCGTCCTCTCTTACCTCGTCCACCCTAAGGAAAATAAGTACACATTACTTTTTCTGAGTGGGCTTTAAGTAACGCCATTCTAGTACTGGGATAGGACTTGGGCTGAGTGCCTAACTTCGTAACGTAGATGACCACTGGGGAGATGGGGTTCGGGGGGACAGTGTGTGTGTGTGTTGCGCAGACTTGACTGTTAAACTTTAACCATTCAATGTGACTATTACACCAGTCTGATTCACTCAGCAGCTCTTTCTAAAACAGTGTTTTCTTGCTATACATACTGTAAATGGTACAGTCAATTTGTGTGATTTTAATTATTACTGATTTTAAAACCGTTCACAATTTATTGTAAAATAGAGTTTTTTATCTCATGTTTTTCTTTCCAGATATAGAAGTAAGTTAGATACATAATAGAGCAGCATTTAAAAACCTATGGGTTCTGACCCACTATTTTTGATGGATTGCGAAAGTCGTGGTCGATATGTAAGTAATATTTAAACTGACGGACAAGCTACTTACCTTTGGTGCCTTATCTAGTAGAGACTATATCTAGCTGCAGATTCCTTACCTTTGAATTCTCTCCAGGCGTCAAACTGGATATGGAAAACTTTTTGCGAGCTGTACCCTTGAACACCGGTAGGTGGTGTCTACTGGCTCAGTGTCCATTGTCTGCGTTGACCACGCCAGAAATCGCATTGCAGTACCTATATAGGTACCACCCAGGTGCGCTCACTTCGGTTTCTTTTCACGACCTTTCATGCCAGAAGCGCACATCCATGAAGAACATTGACCACTGGTATGTCAAAACTAGGGCTGTGAAAGGGAAGTCCCTGCCCCTATAAATCTATTTGCAGTGCTGGGAGGATGTGTGGTTCTGTAAGGAATCTGCAGCTAGATATAGTCTATGCCAGATGAGGCATTACTGAAGGTAAATAACTTGT